>NC_073337.2:16754285-17383214 GCF_027580225.2 Misgurnus anguillicaudatus
TAATATTTGTATTCATATCAACAGATGGTTCCTCATTTTCTCCGAAGCTAGACAAGAAGAAACCTCTGTACTTCTTCTCTCCAGACATCTGCAGGTATTTGCAGTCTGCGAACAGGTTTAAAGTTATAAAAATACACCTTCCATTTATCAAATGAAACCAAGACACTAGCGTTTTCCTCTTATTTTGTCATATTATTTTGAAAAGGCTGTTGGAGGCCACATACAAAACATCTTCATGAAAGGTTTTAAAGCTTTGCTTTGAGGTCACATTTACATTCCTTGCGGCATTTGATTCAGCACTATTTTTCACAATTAAAGGTGCAGTGTGTAATTTTTAGAATGATCTCTTGACAGAAATGCAAAATAATAAACAAAACTATATGATCAGTGGTGTAAAAAGACCTTTCATAATGCACCGTTATGTTTTTATTATTTTAGAAAGAGACGTTTTTATCTACATACACTGAGGGTCCCCTTACATAGAAGTCGCCATTTTGTGCCGCCATGTTTCTATAGAAGCCCTTAACGGACAAACTTTTTACTCAGTTGTCTTCGACGATGACATGTTTTTCCGGTGGCAGCTAACTAGAGGTCGACCGATTTATCGGCCGGCCGATTAATTGGCCGATTTTTGGCATATTTTTAAAAATTGGGCTTATGTCTCGCGGTGCACTGTCCGTGCAAAGATTAGGCTCATTTCATGTGATTAATGAGTGATGATGAGTTTTGTTTGCGTGACAGAGAGAGCAGAGCCGCGCGCTGTCTCCCTGCTTTTATTATACAAAACAAAACTGACTCGATGGCGAAAGGTCGGAAGACCAAATCATATCCACAAAGGAAATGTTTTTCGTGTTGTTACAGTAAGACTTTGTTTACAGTTTTGCGCTGCTCAGCCTGGATTAGAACACAGCGCGTCCGATTCGCGAACTGACTCCTTTGAACGGATTCGTTTGAATGAACGGTTGAAACAACAGATCTGTCCCAACACTAAACTCACAAGACGTCACTGTCAGCACAATCAGTCACTTATAGCGTCTCAGAAATGAGAATGTAAATGTGTTTAGAAAGATTTGCCCTAAATAACAGTCTCAACTAAAAACCATAGACATTTACTATGTTAACTTTATGATGAATAAATATTTTATCAGGTCGACCAAATAAGGATTTTATCCTACAAAGCAATAAAAGCCATGGTAAAAAACTGATCAAAGATGATGACAGCAGAGTGTCAGGTAATATCTGTGTCTGATAAATGCATGGTGCAGAGGAGGTTGTAAAACTCTTCAGAACGACCAGTCATATATTTTTAAATACTTTGACTTAAATAGTGACATTTTTGCATTTAAAATATCTGCTAATAATGATGAGAACATTTTGATTATTATGTACATATAGAAAATCGGCCAAACATATCGGCCATCGGCTGCCCTGATTTCTAAAAAATCGGCATCGGCCAGAGAAAAAGCATATCGGTCGAACTCTACAGCTAACATAACTTCTCTATGCGTTGCAAAAGCAAAGAGTGAGCAGTGGACTAAGCCGTGTTTAAACCACTAGATGCCACAAAAATGTACACACTGCACCTTTAAATGAACTCTTCAACATTTTATAGGCTATGTTATAGGTTGCGGCCTGAGTGACATCAAACATGTTTTTTGTCTTAAAAATGACTGGTGTTAAAAATAAGTGTGTTAATTTCTAAATATCTTAGATTTTTAATTATTTGAATCTATAATGTATTTTAAACAGTATATATGCTATTACTGTACGTACTTTACTATGTGACTTTGGTCTCGTACACGCTGCAAACTTTCGGGAGTGACAACCGCATTAAAATGCGGGAGTGAATCCCCTAAATATTCGTTTCATGTTTGTACGGAACAAGACTTACTCCCGAAAATCTAATGATTGACACAGAAATAACCATAGCAACGTACTGCCGTCTCGCGTGCTTATCACTCACAGCTTTGACCAAAATAATAACAGCATTGTGTTGTGTATTTTACGCTTTTGTGAGGCTGCTTCACAGCGCAAAGCACGCGGTCTTGCAGTGTTGCCAGGTCCTCGTCTTTTTTGTACATAAATTCCGCTTTGGCGCTTAACCGTTTATGGCTTTTGGCTCATGAAGCGATCAAGTTTTTGGTGTTAATAAAGTGTGAGGGTATTTTGATCTTTGAGGTAAAGCATTTAGATTTATTTTGGTTTATTATTGGATTTTTCTTGTTTGCTGTTTTTTTAGTGCAAGATCTGGCAACACTAGTCAGCAAACGCTTGTGCCTCTGTCATTTTCTGAACCGCGCATACAGAAGACTTTTTCCTCTTTCTAAGCATTTATTTTTTCAGAAGAAAGACCTGTCCTGTTTATGATGAACGTTTAAACACTTGATTAAGTACTAGTTGTTCAGTTCGGTTGTGTACACACTGTGCAGAGTTTTTATAAATTCGGTTGTCACCACCTGCATTTTGCGGGAGTTAATTCGGTTGTAGAATGCGGTTGTGAGTCCCGTAAATTACTGAACTGTGTGAAGTGACAACCGAATTAATATGCAGTGTGTACGGGACCTATGAGAATCAAACTTTGATATAAATCATTAATTTCACACTGATTTCAATCTTTAACATGACCTTAATCAAAAGATCAGAAGTTTCTTTTTTCACAGAATGATTTTAGTTGGTTTTCACAAACTAGGTCACATATTTTGCCTTTCAAGACAGTTGGGCTGGAACACTTCAGTTTCTATTGTGTTGTCATCGCCATGACAACAGTGAAATGCTACACATTAGCAATCATCTTACAATCTATAGAATAAAGTTTGTGAGTTAATTGTGGTAAAGAGTGGAAACAGCGGACTTTAAACTGATAATATCACATTGGTATAAATCTTGATCAAATATGATACACATAACACTTTCCATATGCATTCACGTGGCACCAATAGAGTTTCATGTGTCCAGCAGAGGTCAGGCAACACTGATGCTGTAAAACTTAAAAGAGTCATAAAAGTCCCAAAGATTTACAATATCTGTTTTTACCCCACGTTTTCATTCATGCACATAGAAAAGTACTCCTAAAAGTACTGGACTAGTAAGCTACTGCCCTCAAAACATGAATTGCGAATTGAAAAATATTAAACCAAGTTGGATTCATTTTAAATTATGATAGATGAATTTGGGATTTTTTACATACTGTAAAAATAGCTTTGTACATACATTTAGATAAAGAAATAAACCACATTTATTCTCAACATACTCTGCGGATTGTTGAAATACAAAAATTGCTCCAACAAATAAACGTTGTGTTTGTCTGCAGGTCGATATCTGCAGTATATGAGGGGACTGTAGACCTGAAGGGAATTGATGTGTATCGCTACACGCTGCCTTCTGAAGCTCTTGAATCTCCAGCCTCTAACCCAGATAACCACTGCTACTGCACGGAAACTAAAGTCAGCAAAAACTGCACTCTTGCAGGAGTTCTTGACCTCACTCCCTGCCAAGGTTTGTGCTTTATCTGTCATTATTGCTTGAGGTTTTATTCCCTCACATTCAATGTTGAGGAACCGTAAATACTGAAGGTGCATTGTGTCAATTTGTCGATGTTAAAGGAATAGTCCATTTCCTTAAAAGAAAAATCCAGATAATTTACTCACCACCATGTCATCCAAAATGTTGATGTCTTTTTTTGTTCAGTCCAGAAGAAATTATGTTTTTGGAGGAAAACATTTCTGGATTTTTCTAATTTTAATGGACTTTAATAGAGCCCAACATTTAATACTTAACTCAACACTTAACAGTTTTTTCAACGTTTCAAATGACTATAAACAATCCCAAACGAGGCATAAGGGTCTTATCTAGTGAAACGATTGTCATTTTTGACAAGAAAAATAAAAAATATGCACTTTTAAACCACAATTTTTCATCTAGGTCCAGTCCAGCACGACCTAACGTAAATGCGTAGTGACGTAGGGAGGTCACGTATTACATATATAATGCACATTTGCGGACCATTTTAAACAATAAACTGACACTAAGACATTAATTAGTATCATTCCACATACAACAACGTTGGAACGGTCCTCTTTCTCAACACTTGTAAACACTGGGGCGGAGGTTCGCGTTCGTCTTCTGTGACCTCTTGACGTCATGGCGTATTGCGTGGGGTCACGCTGGCGCATCACGACGGGACCTGGACGAGAAGTTGTGGTTTGGAGGTGCATGTTTTTTGTTTTTCTTGTCAAGAATGACGGTTGTTTCGCTGGATGGGACCCTTGTGCCTCGTTTGGGATCGTTTATAGTCCTTTTGAAACTCCGTTGAAAAAACTGTTAAGTGTTGAGTTGAGTATTAAATGTTGGGCTCTATTAAAGTCCATTAAAATGAGAAAAATCCTGCAATGTTTTCCTCAAAAAACATAATTTCTTCTCGACTGGTGGTGAGTAAATTATCTGGATTTTTTGTTTAAGAAAACTGACTAATCCTTTAAAATACTTTTTCCAGCTTAATGTGCAGAGTCAACTATAAGTAAGCCATTGGTACAGTCTGAAGAGTGTAAAAACTGTGGCGTTTTCGAAATTTGCGGTGTCCCAGTTCAGAAACTGGATTCTTCAGAAGTTGTGGCCTTTAAGTCCATGGAGGTTGAACTGAAATTAGACAGTCTGATAGATCTGACAGACTTTTTGAAACAAAGCCACAATTTTAATTTTTTTTATATAATAAGACGCATTGCTGTAGAACTACCAAGCAACCAAAGGGCACCTATGATCCGATTCACGATTTTACATTTCCTTTGGTGTGTAAGTGTGTATTAGTACATGTTAACGATATGCAAAAGGTACAAACCCCAAAGTAAATGATGAAGCGAGTTATCGTCTCCAACGTAAATCTCTTTTCTTGGACTATAACAAAGACACGGATTGTAGGCAACAGTTTACTTCCTGGGCTTGTTGACGTAGACAAGACCGACATTATCATAATTCCTCCAGCTCAGCCTGTAAGTTAACTCCTGTCGGCATTGCATTGTGAGCGAATCTTTCAAACATCGTAAGGAGTATCACATTTCCGCATATATACAGAGGCGTCATGCCCATTTAAACTGAGGGGGCACGTGCCCCCTTGGTTTTTTTGAGCCAAATGGATTTTGCACGCAACCTCAAAATCAAAGAAGCATCCATTAAGCTGTTACTTGTCTTTTTATCTGTTTAATATGCACAAATTATCAATTCTGTGCTGCATCCTTGTCACTTTTTAGAGATTTCAGAGATGCCTTTTTGATAGTGTTTTGATCATGTTACATTACTTTATTCTGGCGGTAGGCACTGCAGTCAGCGCAGTCGCAGACGTCATCAGCGTCTGAGCGCGCTCACGAGCTTGCTGTTGCTGCTGCATTTTGCTATCTGAGGAATTAAAACGTGTAAGAAACGCTCACAACATTTCCAAACCCCAGTTCGGTAATGTGCAGTTAACCTCCTCTGTGTAGAAAATTTATCGTTTAAAATGTGACCGTCTCGACGTTATACTAGTAGATTTTTAGATTCATCTTGGTACAACGCCAAAGTTTGCCAAATTTTACGGGAGAGCGGAATCACACATGCTCACATATGAGGTAAAATTTGATGCAATAATGCGTCCCTCTAAAAATTGTATCTACATTTTTTTTTATAAATCATTATTGAACATTAAAGTCAATCACGTGGCTATAGCTTATGTCATTTTCATTGTTTATATACTTAATGGATTTAAAATTACATTAATTTTATAAGATAATGCAGTTATCTAAATGCATTAATGACACAATTAAACAAGTCATTTATTAAAACTTAAATAAATAAAACATGCCGTTTCAGATGTAAATATGATACCAATATGTCATTATTCCGATTGAATACTATTTGATATGAAAGTTAGTCAACACTTTTATTTTGGAGGTTTTTGCATGAAAGCAGGGGTGCTCAAATTGTTAGAAATGTAAGTGCCATGGAAAAGACTGAAAGCTGTATAATATTTTTTTTGATGTCTTTGTATCTACAAAACGCAATGCAACCCATGCAATGATGTCGGTTAGTAGACACGCCCCTTACTGCTGATTGGCTACAAGTGTGTTTTGGTAGTGGGCCCGAATCTCTTTTCCAATGTTTTTTTTTCAAAAATCACGCACCCCGCCTTTAACTTGTTTTTTCTCGGAATTGACTCTGTTGAATCCAAACATGTGTACATTTGTTTTGTCAGAGTCCAACAAATCATGAATAATTTTTGTGCAAAAATCTCAGCCAGAATGGGTCACATATTGAGTTGCCATGTTTTATTACATTCAGATATAACAAGTAAATGGTTGTAAACGATCCCACAGGATACCCAGTATACCTCTCTCTGCCACACTTCCTGTATGGCAGTCCAGATCTTTTGGAGGGGTTAGAAGGACTGAACCCAAACCCTGATGAGCACTCCATAATTCTGGATGTGGAACCTGTAAGCAACTTATTTTAGATCAATAAACTACCAAATTACTATCGGTAGGGATTTGATGGCTAACAGTAATGTATCAATACTATTAAGCACTGTTTGTTGATCTAAAAATGATCTAACATCTATAATATTGTCTATAAATGTATACTTTTTTGTAACACTGCTTAAAATCTTTGGCATGGAGGTGAAGATATGATATAGTAATACATGTGCATTTTTTTCATATTTAGATTACTGGATTCACTCTCAGATTTGCCAAAAGACTTCAGCTCAATATGTTGTACGGCCCATCGAAAGAAATAGTGTATGTAAACACGTGTATCTGAAAATTTGAATTTTTGCTAAATTTATACATGCCTAAACTAATATGAAGTGTGTTTTTCTCTCAGGATTTTAAACAAAATCAAGAAGCTCACAATTTTCCCTCTTATGTGGGTGAATGAAGTAAGTGATAAAGCAACCAATAAAGCATATATAGGTCAGAAAAAAGCATTTAGGTCCAACAAAAACATATACAGAGTACACTGTCAGAAACAAATGGTAAAAAATGGCTGTCACCAGGGCAGCACCCATTTAAAAGGTCCTATACTATTTTGGTACCAATATGTACTGTTTGACATACTTATAGGACATTTGATATGTACCGCTGAAATACTAAAATAAACTCTAGGTGCAAAAGTGTACATTTTGAAAGGGTGGCCTTTTTTTTTTCAGACAGTGTAGGGTCAAATAAAACATTTGGGGTATTTAAAGTGTAATACTCCAAGTATTTAAGTATGCAGCAGATTTGTTATCTCTAATGATACTGTACTTTAGACCTAATGAGACAAGCAAAGTCTTTTTAGAAATCTTTACATCTGATAGATTAGATTTATATTCAGCTATTCGCACACATATTTGACCCCTGCACTGAATGATTGTTTTATCAGATCAGTGTTACTTGGCATCAGTCACATGTTTCTCTCTTCTGTGTTTTAGACGGGAACTCTGGACGACGAAACAGCTGAAATGTTTAAGGGAGAGCTGATCTCAAAACTCGACCTGTTAAAATGGATTCAGATCGGATTGTTAGTGGCAGGCTCGGTCATATTTGTAGCGTGTTTGATAGGGACGATTGTAGTGAGCTGTAATAAAAAGTCAAAGAAAAAAACTGGTTTGCGGGGTTAACCTAAGAGGAAGTGCTTGGTGCGCTTTGTGTTTTTGATTTTTGATAGTGTATTTCTGGGAATATACTGTAATTGTTATTCGAGTACTGTAGCACTGCAATTCTATTTATATAATTTATGTACTCTGCGTTTTCTTTTGTGGAGCAAACTGATTTCTTTCTGTATTTTCTTGATATTGTAAGCTATAGGTATCAGGGTAAAACTACTGCAATTCTGTGGTCATACTGTGGTTAAATAAAATATGAAATAGTTTTGTATGTCAGCACAATTTTAGTAAAAACAAACAACTGTGAAACCTGGCATTATTGGTTTGAAGGATATTTTAGGGATCGATGTCCATACTCTTGGGTAGCTGTTGCAATATACTGTATCAAATCTCTGTATGTGTAAGATCAATCAGCAAGCTAAAGAATAGACACACACACAAACAAACAGATATCTCCTGTAAATCTATATGATTTCTTTTTTAGTCTCTAAAGGCGGCCAAACCACAAGTAGAGGGTGGTTGTTAACCAAAAGACCTGTCACCTAGGGCGCAGGGGTTTTGTTTAATATGAAAGCAGATCTGGGAGCCGTCAGTGCACTGTTTTATGAATTATACAGAGCTGTTGCTCCTTTTCATCTGCTGCTTTGCGCCTTTACTCTGACCAGGTTTTTCTGCTTAAAGGGGTCATAAATGTGACTTTTTCCATGTTTTTCCAAGTGTTATAATTGGGTCCCCAGTGTCTCTATCAACCTAGAAAATGTGAAAAAGATCAACCCAGTAACTTAGTTTTGGTAAACCATTCTTTGCAAGCATGTAAAACATTAGGTTGTTCATATTTCACCTAATTTGTGACTTAGGTAGCAAGTCTGATTACAATAATACCGCATATTTTTCTAACCACGGCACTGCCATTTAGTGCAGAGAGAGAAAAAATAATTGACAGCACTATTGAGCTTCATTTCAACAAACCACCATCATTGCGATCAGTGTTTGTATTTCATCAGCTCATTTGCATTTTAAAGGACACACCCAAAAACGTCACATTTTCGCTCGCACCTACAAAGTGGCAATTTTAACATGCTGTAATAAATTATATTTTGAGCTAAAACTTCACATATGCACTCTGGGGACACCAAAGATTTATTTTACATTTTTAAAAATATCATCATATGACCCCTTTAAGACCCGATAGAACTATTAGTATTTACACTGGAAAGAAGGCTTGATAATGGGACGTATAATAATGCCCATGCAATTTGTAAAAGTCTCTATAAAGCCATACAAAATGTAGCATTCGGGTTTCTTAACGTATTATAATACAACTTTTAATATGGTATGCTTTGAAAACCTTAAATGTCATAAAGTGCATTATATTCTACGAAAATGTAGAAATGAATAAGAAACTATATGAAGAATTTATAACTGTGCTTACAATAATTGTGACAATATAACAGATAAGAAATGTACACTTTTATAATGCATTACATATTGCTTATAAAAAAGTGTATATAAACAGGCTTTGCAAAGAGAGATATATATTATTCAAGAGTTATGTTTGGATTGTGAGAGGTTTTAGTCAGTTATGATGATACAATGCTAAAAACAGGTTTAAATAATTTAGATGTGAATACAATGTAGTTTGTCTTTGTGCCATAAATCAAAATAATTTTGGAAGGAGTTGTTTTTTTAATAAGTTGTATAAAGTTTCACCTGTCTACAATGTTCAGAAAAGGTGAATAAATAAATAAAAATTAGGACTATATGAATAGTCCAAACTCCAAAATCATCTTTTGTTGTCTCAGTAACTTCATTTGAAATGTATTGTTTTTTATCTCATTTAAACAAAAGTTTTTTTTTAAATGATCTTTTCTTATTTTTTGTTTAAATGTAGCTTAAATAAATTGATTGCAAACACTCACCTTAAAAATTGAGAAATTTGAATTAATATTTTTTTCAGTGTATATAATGCAGTAAAATTAATTTAAGTACTCCAGACATAAATTAATTCTCTTCATTTTCATACGAATAATTCTTATTACAACTGACAGGTTGAAATAGTTTTAATGCAGTTGTTCAGGCTTATATCATTAATAAATAGGAATACATAAATCAAAACATTTGGATAAAATTATCATTAACATTCACAGGGATACAGCGTCATATTTGTTATGGTATAATACGAAAACAATTTTCATTTTTACAGCACTTTGGAGAGAGGACAAAATGCCACTGAAAACTAAGAATGTGAAACGTGTAGTTCTGCAAAATGCAGATTCAGTCAAAACTATCTGTAGTATTTTTGCATTAAAATACATTTTAATTTAGGAGTTAAATGTACCATAATAATCACACAGAACTTTACTGCAAAATCAAAGTTAAGTGAATGTTAATGTCTGATCAGAAACTGAATTTAAAAACTATTTACAAACACAAATGTGTTTTAAAAACACAAGCACTCAAAGTACAAAAAGACATAAGTTACATACATAAACATCAAAACAAAGTAAAACCTGTACAATCCTTACATTTCTACATCCTAAATGTCAGCTGAATGTCATGTGCAACACAACAATCACATTACAGCTGTGCATACTGAACAAACCGAAACATATGAACACAACATTCATCAGCTAACATGTGCCTTTATAACAATGAAACAATGTGCATGTGGTGGGGTGTCAAAGGAAGTGAGAGTCTCACCTGCATCATCTGCATCATAAGATTGCATCAGTGGTTACCTAACTAACTTATTAAATATATGTGACTTTGCCTGTAAAAACCCAGCTTACTTTTTTTTTACATAAAACATAATGTAAACAACATTCTGTGAAAATATAACCTTCATATCTTTAATATTGACTGAGTAAGGTAATGATTGAAATAAAACTTTGATGCTCCTGATCTCATAATTAGATTTTAAGACTTCAGCCTGGATTTCTAAGACAGGGTCACATTTATTAACATTGTACAGTTTCAGAAACATTAGCATCTTAGAAATATCAAAAAGTAACGTTTAAGGTGACTTTAACAGCCAATGTGGACTAAGGTTGCTTCATTTCCACAGATGGACAATTAAAATAACTTGTTTTAAGTTCTATTAGTTAATGATATTGATCTAATAAATATGAAAAATGTAAATGCGGGGTTAAAAAATGTAAATTATTACACTGTAAAAAGAAATGCAGCATGAAGTTAAAACAACTTGGTTTTGCAAGTCAATTCAACATACTATTTTAAGTTTTGACCTGTGAAAAGTTGATATAACTTGATATTGTTGTAAATTATATTTTTATGCTACTTTAACTAAAAAAGTTATGTTGATATAACAAAAGTGCTGCATTTTTTTTACCATGCATTGTAAAAAATACATTGCTGCCCTAAACTTCTTTGCCGAAACAACTCGGATCCACAAGCCACCTCAACGTACTATTTTTTTATCTCGACTAGAGATGAGTTGTTATAACTTATAAAATTAAGTCGACTTTTCTTAACTATATTTTATAAGTTGTGACAACTCATCTCTGTTGACATGACTTGTAAATCTGAGCTGACCCAACAAAAAATTCTAAGGCAGCAAAGCATTTTCTACGGTGTGTATATTTTACAATTATTTGTTAGTTCAACTTGAAAAGTAAGCCACCTGGTTGCCTTAAAATGTTTAGTTAATTAAAAAATATTAGTTTACAGTTTAAGTTGTGTAAATTATGTTGTGTAAACTAATATTTTAAGTTAAAAAAAACTTGAAATAAATTTTAAGGAAACCAGGTAACTTACTTTTTAAGTTGAACTAACAAACACGTTTTTTACAGTGTAGAAATTAATCTTATCTTTTTAAGTTGAACCAACTTTTTTACAGTGTAACTGACGTTTACATGTGAAGACTGTGAAACCAAAAACAAGATAATCCATAATCACAGTTACCTAGGGTTAGGAATAGAGGACCTTGAGTTAACTATTTTATGTGGGAAAAAGCATTTGGAGATGTTTAGCAGAATTTCCAAGTTGCTTTCCTTTCCAAGGATTTTAAAGCGCCAAAAAGTAAATGCTATGAATAATGCTTCGGTATGCTTAAATTAATGCTGAGTTGTTTCAACTCTTTTTGGGTAAAATATGAAACAACTGTTAGTTTAAATAACACAGAAAATTTTAACAAACTATTGGTTGAAACAACCCAGCAAAGATTGATTTAAACCCAACGGTTGTGTTTGTACTTATTTGAACCAACAAAGTTAAAACAACCCAGCGCAAGTGAACAAAAATGCCATAAAAAACAGAAAGGTACATATGGCTTGTGATATACTGATGCCATTATAACTCTCAGAGTCGTATAGGTTCCCTTTCGAGGGAACTCGCGCTGCGTCGCCATAGAGACGCTTTGCGGGTTCGGCCGTGATGCATAGATGGCGACGCAGCATCTCGTTCCCTTCCCAGGGAACAAGGGTTACATACGTAACCCGAGACGTTTTATCATGTATGTTCATTTGTTTTACATTGTTAAACAAACTATAGTGCATGTGCCTCTATAGTGAAGAGTGCTATCCAGACCAATCCAACTCCTGGTTCAGTATACCATCCAAAACTTTGCAATACTTAAGAAAGAAAACATTCACAAATACTTAAGGGATTTAGACTGTCTTTAAAGCTACCTAGCTGGAATTAAAGTTTCCCAAGCAGACCAATAGTATTTGTACAGTTGGGCTTAGACAGCCAACTCTCTAAGATGGTACAGTTACTGTATCACACTTCCGAAACTTTATTCTCTCCCCCTCACTTCCAGTATGAACATCTGCAGTGCAGCTGGGTTAATGTATTTTGATCTGTGTGTTTTTCAGCTTCCAAGAAATATCTTATAAATTCTTGAGTGACCATAAACCATTCATTTGTCACAAAACAATGTTTTACTGTACTTCACATACTGTATGCATACAGTGTTCTTCTGAATGATGGATGATGATTGATCAATATTAGAAAAACTATACAAATGCAGGGCTCCAGACTGCCACCAAAATTTGAGAGTGTGCCACTGAATTTTACATCCAGTCGCACATGTGCGACCAGTAAATTTGACCTTTTTTTGTGATGTGACACTGATTTTGAAACAGCACATTGTACTTTCTGCATCTACCATCAAAGTATTTATTAGTAATACAGTGGAAATTAGTAGAAATGTGAATATTTGGTTAGCATGTTGATTTATGGTGTGTGCCCCAAAATTTTCTGGTTGCGCCCCTAAGATTTTCAGTTGGGGGCCACTGTGCTCCTAGTAAAAAAAAAGTTAGTCTGGAGCCCTGAAATGATATTAATTATAGCCCCCTTGTTCAGTTAGATGTCTTGAGAAGATATAGGTAGGTAGATTTACATTAATACTGCTATATTGTGTTGCAAACAGACCCTGTAGTGTGCAAATTGGATGTATAGGACATCTGACTATGTATATAGTGATATAGAAGATTCCAAGTAATTGAGACCTTTTAGTTCATGTCTTTTAAGTTGGAGACCATCTATATAATGCATGTTTAACATTTATCCAATTTGCAGATACACTGTACACACACTTAAAACTACAGTCTTTCTCTTACCAAATACACACTGATGACCTTGCACCTAGTTGTGTCCAAACTTTCCATCGGATCTCTAGAAAAAGAATGCTCCCTTTACCACCACCAGTTAGCAGATAATAAATTACGTTTCATGACGTACTGCTATTAAAAGGTAACAGCAAAGCCTGCAAATACGTTCCAGCCCAGCTTGTAGTACGAAATCGGTCAATACAGGACAGAAAACCGCTCATTAAGATATTTCATGGGGCCTTATTTTTTCCTTACTTTCTGGTGTGTCCTTTAAACATAACATACAAGTTAAACTTAAAATTACAGCACAACTGTATAGCATTTTCAGCTTTTGTATATTGCAGCATGAAACACAAATTTGTTTGAGTGCCTGTGCGTATGTGTGTGTGTGAGGATAGCTCAGAGTCCTCTGGTCTGGGCGTTCCTCATGCACATAAGACCGTTGTACAGGAAGCACAAGAGAAGGTGCTTTGAGCTTAAAAACATCAGAAAAGATTCTCCACCAACTAACTACCTCTTGTACTCCTACCTCTTGAATGTCTTTGTACCTTTTCATCCTTTTTGTTTACTTCCCTTCTTCTTTAAGTCTTTTTATGCACCCATAAACTGCTCCAGTAAGTGGTTTCGACGGTTCCTGCTCTTCCTGTGGTCCAGCAGCGGTTTGAGTTTACCCAGATCACCTCTCGTGGGACTCTGCAGATTCTGTAAACTATTTAGCTGTTTGCGCTCCTTGCAGAATTGGTGCATGGCCAACGTCTCAGACGGGGTGAAGGCTGAGACCAGGGCTTTCGGGTGCAATGCGGCAGTCCAGCCCCAGGGAGACTGTTGTTTGTCGCTCAAGGCAGTGACAAGAGCCTCGCTAAGCACCTGTAGACGGATCTTTGCAAGCGTGCGCTTGAAGCCGTTTTCTGTGGCCAGACAGTAGTACAGGCCCCGATCAGAAGTCTGCACCCAACGGATGAGCAAACCGTGGTTGGTGGACACCACACGATCGCTTAGCTTCACCTGTGCACACAGTTAAAGAAGTATTAGACAGATGAAAGAATGACTTCAAAATGCCTTTAAAATACATTAAACAAGTCGGAGCCGATGATGTAGTGGGCAGCGCTGCGACATATGGTGCAACCGCACTTCCGGCGACCCGAGTTCGAATCCCGGCTCGAGGTCCTTTGCCGATCCCATACCCCTCTCTCCACCCTCTACTTTCCTGTCTTCTCTCAAACTACTGTCTATCAATAAAGGCAAAAATGGCCCTAAAAAAACATTAAATAATACATCAAATACAATACATTTGTTGAGGTTATTAATGGTTAGGGTTATGCTACCCTATCTCACAGCAAGTCGTGGTATTGTCACAAAAAATTTGAGTAATGTTTTCGTTTTATTGACACAATTTTCCGCAGTTTTCGTGCCTCTGGAGCAGTGTTGGGTAAGTTACTCAAAAAAGGTAATTAATTACTAGGTACTAATTACATCTTCAATCATGTAATTAGATTACTTCACAAATTACTCTCCTCAAAAAGTATTTAATTACTTATTACTAATTACTTTCTAAATCCTATTTAGTACATGATACAAGGATAGGCTTGAAATGGCTCGAAGAAATAATATATAAAAGTACATCAATTATTCTGGTCCCACTTTAGGGTCCAATTCTCTCTATTAACTAACTATTAACTACTTAATATACTCCATCTACTGCTTATTAATACTAAAGAAGTTGTTAATTTTAAGAAATGGGGAGGGTTAAGGACATAAAATAAGGTTTTGCAGAATCAGGCATTAATATGTGCTAAGTATTAAGTATTAATAAACAGCCAGCATCTCATTAATATTAATGCTAATAATCAACCAATTAATAGTGAGAATTGTCAACTTAAACCATGTTAAATGCACTATTGTATAATTGTTTTAGAGTCCATACACAGTATTTAGTTACATCAGAAGTAACTGTAATTAGATTACAAGAAAAATAAGAGTAATCCCTTACTTTACTTTTTCAAAGGAAAAGTAATGTAATTACAGTAACTAATTACTTAGTAACTAGTTACACCCAACACTGCTCTGGAGCACGAATGTTTAATTTCTATAAATAGTTTTTACGTGTCTGTGCCACGACTTTCTTTATCGTCTCAATTCATATTTTCTCATCGTTTTTTCCTATTTTTAAATCATTGTCGCTTGGGGTTAGGGTAAGATTTGGGGTTTGCATTAGAATGTAATTTTAGGCATTGGTTTCTACATGTTTTCATCCGCTTTTAAAACTATTCTCGCCTGGAGTTGGGGTTTGGGTTAGAAAGTCGCTGAAAGTGAATCCAATTCAAACCCCAAGTGACAATGGTACAAAGAAAATAGGAAAAAAAAGAAGAAAAAAACAAAAAAGAAAATGACACGATAAAGAAAGTTGTGGCACAGACACGGGATAATTTAGATTTTTTTGTTGTTTCATATTATTATAATTAGTCTCATTACAGTAAACTCTTCACATGTGCCGTTATAATAAATGAAATGAAGCCGAATCTGTACAAAACTGACATCCCTAGAGATCCCTAAAGGCATTCTAGAGATGCCTTTCGCATCAAAAGCACAAACAGCCAATTCATCACACTGTAGTGGAGTATTGGCCAATTAGAAAATACACCGCGCTTTAGGTGGCGTTGTCACCATTTTTGCATTTTAAGTAAACATTTTATTAATTGAAGTGCACCATTGGATTCACACCCACAGCTTTAGAATAACTAGCACCAATTGAGTCACACCCACCTCCTTCCTGCGATCATTATCTCTCTGAATCAGCCATTTAACTGATGCCTGAGGAGATTTGGGTTGACACTCCAAGAACGTGGTGTTGTTTTTAACTCCATACTGGGTCATCTCCACTGCATTCCTGTAGGCTGAAGTAAGACATCAGGTGTTGGCTAATCTTCTCACGCAGTGTAATGGACAAGTAATTGTACACAAACTCCATGTAATGCTGGTATTAAGCAGTCAAAACAAAGTGCTAAACAGCTGAAGAGAATTTCACAGGGAGTGCAGTAAATTAGGGCTAGATACAGAAAGCGTGTATTTGCTGAAAAGATCCAATGATGACTTGGAATACATCTGTTTTGACGTTGTTACTTTTGTTTTACACTATTCGGCTGGGGAACCATTAAGATTAAGTTTTTTGGCATTTCTGATGTTTACAAATGTTGAATTATGACTCATCTGTATAAACGTCAGTATAAGGGCCAATTTATTTAAATCAGCAGATGTTATAAAGAAAGAGAGGGGGGAGAGAGAGAGAATACAGAAGAAACACATGGAAAAGACATCTTACAGTTAAAGGAGAACATCACCTTTAGGATAAATGATGGCAAGTTTAAAATGCTCATGCGTGGTAAAGAAGCTGGACAGGACTACAGTTTTTTTTCATGCAGTATTCATGCAGTCAGGTTGTAGAGCTGAGCATTACCTTTCAGATTGAACCCTCTACACTCGGTTAGTGGATTTCCGTGCATAATGTCCTGCCTTCTGCTTCTCCTGAAATAACATTTACATAGGATTATTCCAGCGTATGTTCATACAGTGAGGAAAATAAGTATTTAAACACCCTACTATTTTGCAAGTTCTCCCACTTAGAAATCATGGAGTGTCAGAAATTTTTTCGTAGGTGCATGTCCACTGTGAGAGCCAAAAATCCAGAAATCACAATGTATGATTTTTTAACTATTTATTCGTATGATACAGCTGCAAACAAATATTTGAACACCTAAGTTAGTCAATGTTAATATTTAGTACAGTAGCCTTTGTTTGCAATTACAGAGGTCAAATGTTTCCTTTAGTTTTTCACTAGGTTTGCACACACTGCAGGAGAGATTTTGGCCCACTCCTCCACACAGATCTTCTCTAGATCAGTCAGGTTTCTGGTCTGCCGCTGAGAAACACAAAGTTTGAGCTCCTTCCAAAGATTCTCTATTGGGTTTAGGTCTGGAGACTGGCTAGGCCACGCCAGAACCTTGATATGCTTCTTACATAGCCACTCCTTGATTATCCTGGCTGTGTGCTTCGGGTCTTTGTCATGTTGGAAGACCCAGCCTCGACCCATCTTCAATGCTCTAACTGAGGGAAGGAGGTTGTTCCCCAAAATCTCGCAATACATGGCCCCGGTCATCCTCTCCTTAATACAGTGCAGTCGCCAGCTGTCCCATGTGCAGAAAAACACTCCCAAAGCATGATGCTACCACCCCCATGCTTCACAGTAGGGATGGTGTTCTTGGGATGGTACTCATCATTTTTCTTCCTCCAAACACGTTTAGTGGAATTATGACCAAAAAGTAATATTTTGGTCTCATCTGACCACATGACTTTCTCCCATGACTCCTCTGGATCATCCAAATTGTCATTGGGAAACTTAAGATGGGCCTGGACATGTGCTGGTTTAAGCAGGGGAACCTTTTGTGCCATGTATGATTTCAAACCATGACATCTTAGTGTATTAACAACAGTAACCTTGGACACGGTGGTCCCAGCTCTTTTCAGGTCATTGACCAGCTCCTCCCGTGTAGTTCTGGTCTGATTTCTCACCTTTCTGAGGATCATTGAGACCCCACGAGGTGAGATCTTGCATGGAGCCCCAGTCCAAGGGATATTTACAGTCATGTTTCGCTTCTTCCATTTTCTATTGATTGCTCCAACAGTGGAACTTTTTTCACCAAGCTGCCAATTTTGTATCTAGTGTCTTTGGACAGTACTTTGGTCTTGGCCATGTTAGTAGTTGGATTCTTACTAATTGTAGGGGGTGGACAGGTGTCTTTATGTAGCTAACGACCTCAAACAGGTGCATCTAATTTAGGATAATAAATGGAGTGGAGGTGGACATCTTAAAGGCAGACTAAGCGTCTGTCCACACGGAGACGCATATCACTGTATACGCATAAATTTGTTATCGTATTGCCGTTTCGTCCACACGGATCCGGCGTTTTGAGAGAGTGAAACCGCTATTTTATGAAACCGGGTCCTAAAGTGGATAAATCTGAAATCGACACCCTTGCGGTTTCGTGTGTACAGCCAATCCGTATATTTTGTGAAGCGAAAACGTCACCACATCACGTGTCGGAAGCATCACACGTAACAGCAACAACAATAACGGCGGACTACGTGATTGTGTTCGTGCTACAGAAGCTACTAAAGCCTACTAGGTTTATTACAGCAAAATCTATTGCTTCTATGCAATTGTGGTCAGCAACAAGCGATAATGGACAACACCATACGTTGGTTATGCGCATGCTCAAAGTCTTCTTCTTCGTGTATAGAGTATATCTGTGGCAGAATTACAGCGCCACATACTGGTCCGGCATATATACTACACCGCTTTCAGTGGTTTCGTGTTTACGAATTATTTTTTTTAGAACAAGGAAAAAAATTATCGGATAGGGAATGCACCGGCTTCGTGTGGACAAAGCCTAACAGGTCTTTAAGGGTCAGAATTCTAGCTGATAAACAGGTGTTCAAATATTTATAAGCAGCTGCATCATACAAATAAATAGTTAAAAAATCATATATTGTGATTTTTTTTAGATTATATCTCTCACAGTGGACATGCACCTACGATGACAATTTCAGACCCCTCCATGATTTCTAAGTGGGAGAACTTGCAAAATAGCAAGGTGTTCAAATACTTATTTTCCTCACTGTATATATTCTTTCCATTAACTACCTAAACACTACTGTCAGACCTTACTTTATTTGTACTTAGTTTTTTCTATTTTCATACGCTTAGAATTTATTTTCTTATAATCCGAAAATAATTTGATCCATGATTCAAAAACAGAAATGTAATCCGTTTAACCAATACTATATTGTAAAATTAAGCAATTTTTATAATAAATACAATAATCGTATTACGAGATGGTGTCGTCGGAGCCTTTACCTTGATATAAGGCTGGCTTTCTGCCCCTGTTTTATTTCAAGAGTCACCTGTCAAATTCCAATTTATCACCTCTGCACATTTTACTATTTGAAAACATACTCCCTGTCAAATTTTAGCTCGATTCAGCTGTCAGATTCAGCCGTCGTTCCAGTCAAAAGTGTGATGAAGTGAGTCGCTCTGGTCTACTTCATTACTCTGTTATTGATCTTTTAGTGGGAGTTTTTTTAAACAATATTTTCCTTACCCCACACATCTGACAGCAAGTTTGTCTACGGTATCAGATTCATTTTTAATGTCAAATTTGGAAACAGCCTGTACAATATAAATACTTATAAATATGGATTATGCAGCCTGTTCTGTTTGATTGACAGACTGCTTGTGTGGTCTCAGTACCAAAGAAAATAAATAAAAAACTTGAATTACATTATAAGCAATGAAGTTAGGTGTGTGTGTGCACTGTGATCAAATTAAAACAAAACTGTATGTGATCATATAAAATGTGTGTACCTTTTGCCAGTGGGGTAAAATCGGGAACAGCTGAGTCCGTCCCAGGCGCAGTACGGGTCCCGCGCTAAACAGCAGTCGGCACAGGCAGAGCCGTATGCGTTGCAGCGGTGCAAAGACACCTGAGAAACTCCGTGCTCAGAGCTAACGTAAAGTTGTTGCTGTAACAAACAAGGCAGTGATCACAAACGATGTTGACTTAACAGAGAACTAGTGACAAGATGATTACGCATTATTAAAGCTACACCACTTCCCTCGCCCCCGCTACAGTTTATTGCCACTCTCGCATGCTATATGTGGATCTTTATCGCAAAATGCATCTAGATAAGGAGCTACTAAGTGTAGTTACCTTTTTAGAAGAAATTCTTAGGTTGGTGATGGGAGACGGCTTCTGAAAATTGAAAAGGTAATGATGTGAAACTCATGTGAAAATTCTGTTAAAAGCATAATATGCACAATGTATATAATAACATAATAAATAACAATGATAAATTAATAAAACACAAACATGTAAAATACATAAAATAACTAGTATACAATGTCACCCAATCGAGAGGTCGTATGAAAAAGCTTGGCTATCTTTTATTATAAAATTTTAACAAACTGTCAAATGTTATGACTCCAAAAAAATGAAATTCATAAATATTTTACAAGGGGTCTACTTCATATTAATTTATACAATCTCATTTTAACATTTCAGATCTGCTTTTGCCTCTGTGACTTTGGGTTTAGGGGCGGGGCTTCCTTATTGCTATTTTATAATAATCGTACTTATTTGTACTTATTACCCCGAGGACAATGAGACAAACAGACCCAGTTCCGGTAAATGTGAAAGTCGGCCCACCTCTGATCTACTGGCCATCCTTCAACGTGATGCCCAGCTGATGCCTGACCAACGATCACCGGCAAAACCCACTTACCCAATGACGCCGACTGCACATTGCAATTATTTTCATTTTTACTTAATTGTATTTTTGAGGGTAAATTGAGTGCTCATTATACATTTTCAATGATATATCAGGGATATTTGGGAATGTTTTGTGTTAGAGCGTGAGCATGTGAACAGTCCATTAATTAGTTCAAGATGGTCAAACCTGTTTCAAACACTGTGAACATTGTTCAAAGATTCATAAGATCCTAAAAAACCTCACATCACAACCCTTTCCAAACCTCATGCCCAGTCTTTGTTTTCAATAAAAATCCGCCTTCTCTTGGAACAACTGCTACTAAACTCTTTGTGGCACTGCCAGTTTTGCCCTCAACAGACTTTGATGTGTGATGTTTGGCGAGAAGTCAGACCTTAAACACTTCCAGCTCCTCCAGGATCAGATCATCTTCCAGAGAGCCGTTCGATGGCAAAACCACGACCTTCTGCACTGTGCCTTTATCTATGATGGGAATATCAAAACATCAGGTTTCTGCAAACAGTCTGACATACAAAAACAACTTCAACAAAGCCTATAGTCTCTTGGGTTGCAATATGAACCGTTTCCAATTATTCACAGAAATATTACATGTATAAGGTTTGTGTTTTGAGGTTTTGTGAAACAAATCTATAAACTACAAAAAAAGGACACATGGGATTAATGTATATTCGCACAAGAACAGTACACATTTAAGTATCTTTACACTGCTGCTTTCCATGCAATGAAATATAGTCTGGGGCTGTCTAGCTAAAAAAAATACTTAAAAAGTAGAATAAAAGGAGCATAAAATAGTCTATATGTGTGCCATTTTATAATACAGTTTAAAGGGACATTACCCTTTTTTTTTTTTTTTGAAAATATGCCCATTTTCCAGTTAAACATTTGATTTTTACCATTTTGGAATCCATTAAGCTGATCTCTGGGTCTGGCGCTAGCACTTTTAGCATAGCTTAGCATAATCCATTGAATCTGATTAGACCATTAGCATCACGCAAATAAATAACCAAAGTTTCAATATTTTTCTTATTTAAAATTTGACTCTTCTGTAGTTACATCGTGTACTAAGACCGACGGAAATTAAAAGTTGTGATTTTCTAGGCAGATATGGCTAGGAACTATTCTTTCATTCTGGCATAATAATCAAGGACTTTGCTGATGGCTGCAGCAGGCATAGTGAAATTACACAATGCCCGAAAATAGTCCCCTTGGTTACTTTAAATAGAAGGGGGCTATTTTTAGGTGCTGCGTAATATCATTAGGGGAGCTTGAAAATGAGCATATTTCCAAAAAAAGTGGAGTATCCCTTTAAAATAATATGAGGGTGAGTAAATGATACCAGGTTTTATTTGTGGGTGAACTATCCCTTTAAGACTACCATTACATATATGGATAACCATTATATATATTACTGTGTATATTATATTATATCTTCAAAATGCAAACATGTTTTGCATTGCATTAACTCTGCTAATGGACTATGAAGGTCATAAAGGTCCATGCATACAGGGTCAATATAAAGAACAGGTATTGCCATGAACCGAGGATAAAGATTTCAGCACAAACTCTGGAAATTCCCATTTAAAATCTCCTACATAGCTGAAAGAAATCATGCCAAGGAGCAGCCAGGCGCACGCCGCACTGCGTTCTTGGCTTTTAATCAGGAATTTTGATAGGCAAATACAAACAGCTGTGATTTTGATTTCCCCCAGAAAAACCTCCAAATGTCCACATTCTTGTTCCCTAGTAACCAAAGAGCCTGCCTGCTTTTATGATTCAGCTCTTGGATAAACACGCTTGCACACACTCTTACTTTTATTCAGATGTTATTATTATTATATCTCGACCCAGTGACACAGCATGACATTACTGACGTTACTGTTAATGTCCTTTTGCTGGCTTACTCATGCATGCTGAATAGATAGTAAGAAATAGGTATAGTGTCTATTGGACTGGATGAAAGGGTTCAGTCTAATAAAGCTGTGTAAAAACACTGCCCCCTAGTGGGGAAAAATAAGTATCCACAGAAAGGATCCCTGATTGATGCACTTGGAGTCTGTGTGTGATTTATTTAGTAGTACTTTACATTGTTAAATACATTTTATTTTACAGTAAAGTACAGTACAGTACAGTAGTTTTGTGTGCAGTGTAAGTGCAAATTATGCTCTTAAATGCATCTTTCTATATTTTTATGAATAAATGGCCATATATATTACTAATGTATGCAGTAAATATCATTATCACTGTATTTGTATCATTAGAAATATATTGAAATATATAAATAAAACATTATTGAAAAATAAATTATAAATATTGCTTAGTAAAATGTATGAATGAATGTGCTGAAACCCAAATGAGATTTGAGAGTATTATGGATGGGTATGGAAAAATATCCTAAATTTGCTCTGCCCCTCGCACAGTATTTTATGGATGCAAAGCTTCAGTAGACATAAAACTTAAGTTTCATTGGTGCTTTTTGTTAATTCTGGTATCAGCCCCAGTCCCCATTCACTTTTAAAATAGAAGTTACATACGGGTGAACAAATTATGACTTATTAATAATTTAAAGAGCAAGTTTAAGCAAAAAATGTAAGCTATTACCGAGTAAGACACGACAAAATGAATGCACTGCAAATCCCATAATGTTGTATTTACTGTTCTCGGTCTGAAATGGAAAAATCTTTTGAATCTGTTGACAAGGTCAACAAGCAGCCGAGCAGAGTTAAGTGTGCCAGTTCTTACTAAACATAGATATGAAGTAGCTCTTGAAATTGGTTGTGGGATAATTTTAACTCGGTGTCTACAATTGGGTCCCTATTCAAATAACAAATTTCCCCTAGGTTTGTTGTTCAATAGGATCTTACTTGTTCCCAGAAAGAGGACCTGATAGTGTCCGTCTGAAGCGGTGACCTGGTCCACAGCTATGGAGGTGTACTTGTAATCGGCATGCGTCCGCACCACCAGAGGCTTCTTGCCGACCGGGTAAATGGGATTAAACATGACCGGATGATTCCTCACAAATGTCACGACATCATCTGGAAACTCTTTGGTACTCTGGATGTGAGGCGTGAACGCGCCACCAGGACACTGACAGGAAGAGGACAGAAGACATTAACTTAAAGGAAAACCACACCACCGTTTTTCAATATTTTACTATGTTCTTACCTCAACAAATGAATACATACCTATATTTTTCAATGTGTGCAGTTAAACATAACATGCTTATTCCGACTCAAACCGCATAGTAACGTTTGAGCGAGAGGGGAGTAGTCAGGAGTGATGATGTTACTGTGCGCAGAGGTCGAAGTACTGCAAACTAAGTGCTCTTCCAACATACAATATAGTTCTCATTTTTATGAGCACGTTTTTATACTTACTCGTGTAACTACTCATGTAATGCTGCGTTCACACCAGCCGCGGTAGAGGCGTCAAGCGCGAGTTAAGTCAATGTGAAGATGCGTTGACGCGCGTCTGGAGGTCTTGCGGCGCAAATGAGGTACGATAGATGCGATTCCGCCTCATTGGCGCGTCTAGTTCGCGCGAATGCTGCGAATTGAGTGTTGCCGCGGAAAACGCGCAAGTTAAAAATTGGAACCAATCAGGAGCTTGCTCTAGTAGTGACGTGACTTCAGAAAGCAAGCGGAGTCACAGAAGCCCCTCCCATGAATGTCTCGATGACTAGAATTTCACGTGCGGCTTTCACGCACGAATATAGCGAGTAAACTCAAAATGTTCAAGCGGCAAACTAGACACGGTAGACGCGAATTTGACGCCTCAAACGCGGCTGGTGTAAACCCACGGAAACAGTCTTTAAATAGGGAAAACATGAAAGTGTTTGCTGGCTTCTAAAATCATCCCTGTTTGGATCCTAAGGAATGAATGGGGCTAGGCTAAATGCTAACAAATTCACGACACGCTGTACAAAGATTAAGTGCACGAATTGAATAAGGATAGGTATGTATTAATTTGTCTAAGTGATAGTAAAATGTTGAAAAACGGTGGTGTTTTCCTTTAAAACTGCCTAATTCAATAAAATTTATTTTTTGCTCTTTTCACAATTTTACAGCATAGTTTTAAATGGCATGTTTCTTTAATATGTTCTGATTTGTTATAGAGCTATAAACAGAATACCTGCACCAATGCAAAAGGCAGACATTAAAGCGTGACTCACAGTTCCCGGTCGTGGGTACGGGATCCGGCCCTGGAAAGCCACCCACTGGAAGTTGGGCCCTTCCCTGTGTGCAAACGGTCCATTGAAGACCGTCAGGATGTCAGCCATGTTGTACACACAGACAGCCGATCCTCTGAATACAGAACTGGGGGAAATGATACACAAAACATAGACATAATTATTATTGCGGCTTGGAAGGAATGATGGACATAACGTGCTTATTCCGACTCGAGGTATAAAAAATGCTTTGAATTTGGTTACATTCATGGTTTTGCTGGATTGCGCACATTTTGATGATCCTGTGGGACAAAGACTTTCTTTATATAATTACAAAACACATAAACAAAACGAAAAAGGATAAAATATAATAAGGAATAACAGAGAAGCATGGTTGAGGAAACCTCACTGTTTGGGTTGCCAAACCCATTAAAAAAAAACATACAGGTCCAACATGGTTGAGCAGCTCAGGGAAGCGGATCATGGAGTTAGGGAGCAGAGAGGTTTGTGTGTTTAAAGAATGAAACCACAGTTTGGAAACCCTGACTGAAACCTAAACTTATTCAACAATGTCTCACACACAAACACAACCAAACTGTACATCAAATGCCACTGCCATTATATGAAAACACAAACTTATGTGGACAGGCTACAACAAATGTAATAAACGGACCCCTAGGAAATTCACAAAATGAGATCTCATATGCTGTCTGTTTCTCTTTAATCGAGATCAAACATAAATGTCTTGCTTTTACTTTAAAAAAAAAAAAAAAGGATTCAACACACTTGTGACTCCCCAGAGTTTATAGAGATCTAAGCAAAGTTTTTAAATGTTCTCATATTTACAAAGATATCAAAGCCAGAGATTTTAATATGAACTCAAGCTTTTAAATTTAACAACATAATAAAAAAAGAACAAATCTCATGTTTTCTCTCTCCCTAAACAGGTACTGTCTCTATAAGAGATATTCCACGGTTGTTGTTCTTACTTTTGTAAGGTATAAACGTGTTTGGTAAAAGTCCTAAATGTAATATAATGTAAATGGGCTGCATTTAACAATAAAAATTCTCAAAATGCCTCTATTTGGGAGGGAGCAAAAAAGCGCTGTTTTCGTGTGTGTATCTTTAAAGGTATAGCGGAAGATTTTCGTTTTCCGGGTGGATCATCAAGACTATTGGTCATCCCAAATGTCAATCATTCTGATTATATGTTGACGTATAACCGTCGTACGTGCTCGCCTCTAGGTTCGCTTTCTGCACATGCGCACTTTCACGTGTATGTGTGTTGTGCTACGGTTTCAACCATTCATTGAAGCTCGCGTTCTCGCTTTGTTTTTTTTTTCAAAATGTCTGAGGGTCGCAAGAGAAAAAGTGTCTATGAATTGTATGACAAGAAGAGAAAGGACTATAAAGAAAGAAACAAGACCAGAATGTTTATGGGAGACAATTTCACACGCTGGCGTGAGCTAAAAGGACAGGTTGGGGTTCCCACGCGAAGTTTCTACTAGAAAGGTACATTTTGTCATGCTATTTGGAGAAATCCTTTTAAAATCACTGCTACTAAAAGTTGATGTAAGCTATGATTAGCGATGCTAGCCCTGGCACAAGTCATGAACTGCACAGACATGGTAAACATGCCGACAGAAACTTGTAAACAGAGCGAAGAAAAGAACTGAGCTCCTGCATGCTCTCTCTCTGTCTCGTGCACGCGTTTAACAGGCGTTCCCTCTCGGGAGTGTTGCGTGTGCATTTTTTTTTTTAAATATCGAGAGGCGGTTCTTTTAAATAATTCGGGAAAATCTTCTGCTATACCTTTAACTCTTTCCCCACGAATGACGAGTTATCTCGTCAATTAGGAGAAAACGCTTCTATGCCAATGACCAGTTTTTACGGCAATGCATGTTTCCGCTATTATCCACCAGGTGGCACTCTTACCCAACTTATAAAAAACTAAAGCATTCACTAAGTTAAAAACAGTAAAAACTCTGAATCTGATCCAGTGGCGGCCGGTGACTTCTTTTCCCGAGGGCGCTCGATGCGAAGTTCGTCACAACATGTATGTAGCATGTCGTGTGTGGTTCCTTTTTTAAAAATATATGTTCTGCGCTTTGAGAGATTCTGTGTGCATCATGTGTCTTGTCAAAATAAGTGCCTGCTGCAGATGGGTCTAAAGGGTTTATGATAAAAGAGACAAAACACGTGATGTACACAGGATCTCTTGATGCGCAGAACACATATTTTGAATTAGCGCCCCTCGGATGAGCAGTCACGAGCCGCCACTGATCTGAACTCTAACAAAAGTCCTTTAAAAAAATTCAATTATCTCAGCTTTTTGCTCAAAAATTTTTTTTTTTAAGAAACCTACACATATTTGAGAGGTGATAAAAAGAGAACAAATAAAGATAGGATGAAACTTTTTTTGAAAGCAGAGGTTATTTTTTTCAATTGATATATTATATTGTTGCTGTCAGATGAAAACCATGTATGTCCATTTTGCCGATTTTGAGATTTTTGGACGTATTAAATGTCCAGGTTCATTTCCGTATACAGTATGCTTCACATATCTAAATGGCCAATGAAAAGTTGTGGAGTCATGTCATCTGATTTTCACGTATATCCATTTGGTGTCAAAGCTGTCAATCACGCCGCATATCTCCCGCCCTGTGGAAGCATCTCGCCGATCTCGTGAAGTTTCATCAAAGGTCAGCACTGGATAGCCAAATAAACATAGCCTGGTGAGACAATGACTTTCCTTCATCGAGGTAAACGTTTCCCCCCTGACGCCAAACGTACGTCTAGGAGTGACAAAATTACGGTAGGACTGTGCAAACAAAGTATCTGTCTAGCATTACCATGTCAGTGTATTATTTATTTATTAATAAACTAAGACATTAATAAACTGAGCGTATTCACCTGTCAATATGAAATGCGACTTGGCCATTCTAAATAATGATCGGAAGAACGCGTATCGACCAATGTTACTGTAAAATATGCACGTATGTCCATTTAAACTCAATTTTGGTCAAATGTGGATTATATCATTACACTGGCAAGAATATGATTACATGTAAAGATGCCGTGCCAAGTTTGACAACGCTACATTCAACTGCTTTTGAAATACGGTGTTTTTTTCACTTCCTGATAAGTAACCGTTTTGGACATACGTGAGTTTCATCGGGCAGCGACAATATGTTTATATATTTAAAGAAGAACATTTTCTGGAAGGCATTAAACTTTTGTCAAAATCATGGAAAATGCTGGCGCTGACTGACAACTTTTTTGTAACGCTGGCGGGGAAAGAGTTAAATGCAAATGAGCTACAGCTCCTCACTCCCTTTCCAACAGAAAGTGAGCACTTTTGGTTAAAAATAGATCTGTTTCCTGTGAATACAGTCAATACAGAGACAATAGGACCTTTAGCTGCATTATCGCTACAATGTGCTAACAAACATATTTAGGGCTTTGTTTGTGTGATGTCACATAAACAAGAGAATCGAAACAGCATGTCTAAAGAGATTGCTTTGGTTTAATGGGGATTAAAAAAAGAATGTTGTGTTCACACACTGGCAACGCACTTTTATTTCACCTTATAAAAGTGGATTTTGCATAATAGGTGCCCTTTAAGTCAAAAGGAACACTTAAATTAAACTGAGGACAAGCATCAGGACTCTTGCACTACAACCAGGCACACCCAGATCTCATGTCGGTTCTGGAGTGCCGATGTCCTGCAGAGTGTAGCTCCAGCTCTAATCAAGCACACCTGAACAAGCTAATCAACTGGATGACCTCTTGAACAAACATTACAAACATTTACAAAAATGACTACTACAGATGTGAACCTTCACTTTTCTCCAGCACCCTCAGGTGTGGTCACACACTCTGTGTTAACCAGCACATGCAAGCTCAATATTGCTGTTGGCTTTACCTTGTGGAGGTGAAGACTCCAAAGAGGAGTAGGCCCTTTGGGTGATCCGTCTCCAAAAGAAACACATTCTCTGGAAGGAAAGAAACACCCAGTGAAACAACAGGTGAAAGAGTGTAAATCTATCACAAACGTAATCTCTTCTGTAAAGATCAACTGTGTTGACTGTATTATGGGTGTTACAGGATTTAAAGTGTTGAGAAGATTTATAAATGACCTCTGGCTAAGTGCAACTGTAATACTGACAATACAAACAACCAGTTTTATAAATGGAATGGGTACTAGTTAAATATGAAGAAAAAAAAGGATGTAAAGCAGGATGTGTGCAGGACGTATCTGGAGTCTCACCAAGTTCATCAAAGTGGGTCTCAGTGCCATCTTCTTCCAGGACTGAACACACCATGCGAGCCTTCAAGAACGTGGTCCACTTGTTCACCAGACTGCGTTGTCCACCCATATCATTCTACACAGAGGATTTGAAGAGACATCAAATAATGTATCTAACTTGACCACTGAAGTGCATTGGATTCAGGCACACTTACAGGGCAAACACGAGCCACCATGGTGTGGATGTTCTTAGTGTTTCCACTGCTGTCAGTCAGTCTCTCACGCAGAAAGAAGTAAAGCTTGGCGTCGTTCGGGTCGGAGCCGTCAGGAATTAAGTGGGCATCAATAAACTCTGGCTCTAGTCAAAACAGAAGAACAATGTACATCTTGATTTATACACTACGTGAACCACAAAAGAGATTTTCTAATCTTTCTTTTAAAGAATCAAACATGCCTCCATGGTGCTAATGTCTTTGCGTTAAATATGACAGCTACTGGTGAACTTGGTTAGGAAAATGTACTCTAGGCTATTATTTTATTTCACACATCCAAACTACTCACTATTTAGATTACATCACACAAAAATAATGTAACCTTTGAACAAACATTTTGAATGTATGGTATTTAATTCATTGTAACTTAATCCTGGATCTGTTCTGACCTCAAACCATTCATTTTACTTGGAAAAAGGCTGTATTTACTTTGTGGTTCGTGTTTTACTTTACTCAAATGGCATGGAATGTGAATATTTATTTTAATGCTTCAATAAAACATTGTTTGTAGCATAAAGATTAACGACAAAAGGTCAGGGATTGCTCTTTTACATCTCAAGATACTGGAAGTTTCTTCAAGTATCAATATCTTTCTCCTTAAATTCCTTAGAAAAAATAAAAAACACATTGAAACAATCAAAGAAAGCAGATGTGAAACCTTCTAAAAGTGACATGTTTTCTTGTAAATGCACACTTTTTTATTAGGCTAAATGCATTCTGCCAACAAGCCTGTATTTCTGAATTGCTTGAGGCTGGGAATAAGCCGATTTGAAGTGAAAATATCTGATAAATGTGAAATAAGTGTCGAGAGCATTCGGTTAATATCATTATCTCATTTTTGACAGAGGTGGTGTTTAAACGCTTTTGCATCTGAGCTCATCGATTGTTAACACAGCTGGAATATAAAGATAATGGCTTACAAAATCTCAGATCATTTAATCTCAGAACAAAAAGAGAAGAGATGTTTGACTTTATATTAAACATTTCTGGCTTTTGTTTGCAAATAGTGATTTCTTGGCTAATTGGAGTGGTTTAAGGCATTGTTGTGAACTTTAAAGAGTATGAGAAGAAAAAAACTCAATCTCTAATGAATCTGTTGTCTAGAAGAAAATAATGATATATAAAAGATCTAATTTGTGAGTCTTTTTTGTCTTTATTGGTCAAAATGTGATCAAACTGAATTTTTATATCGTTGTTTAAAAAGTTTTATGATGTACAATAGTTGCGAAAAGTGATGTCCAACTTTGAACAATTGAGTATAACTCAGCTTTAGGAAGAATTTAAGGAGGCTCAGCAACACACAACACATGTGCATAGCTTATAAAGACATAAATAAAGCATAAAGGACAACGACTACAAAATATTACCATGAAAGTGGATCAACATTTATTATTTACAGATAACGTAGCGTGAGCTTTTTGGTTTTCTATGGATTTATTTTTTTATATTTCAATAAAACCCTGCTCTACAGAATAGTTGTACGTTTATGGCTACTATTGAAACATGGCAGCGCAAAATGGTGACTTCCATGTAGGGGACCTGCGGTGTATGCAGATAAAAACGTCTCATTCTAAGGTAATAAACACAATACAGTTCATTGTGTAAGGTCTTTATACACCACTGATAATATAGTTATGTGTATTATATTGCATTTCGGTCAAGAGATCCTTCTAAAATTTTCAGAATGCACCTTTAAAATTTGATTGGTTTGTGCATTTTGTACCATACATATACTGATAAATACCCCCCCCCCCCCCGATATCACTACTGGCCACTACTGTAGTAAACAGCAAGTTATGGTGTGTACCACTCAGCCATTTGGAGTTATGTTGGTCGGTCCTGACAGCATTCCTGGTGGTTAGGCTTCTGAAGATGGCGGCATCAGTCCCCATGAAGTCAATGTACATTCCAGAGAACAACTCCTGATCTGAACCACAGAGAGAAACAGACAGTGTCTCACTTGACTTTTGAGTGTAACATGTCTAACAGATTTTACATGTTCAGTGACAATCTTGTACATTATTGAAAATACTAAATTTTTCACAATGTATGTTAGAAAAATTAAAAATTAAGTGAAACCTCAAAATCAATGGAAAGATTAATGATTTAAAATATGACTGTCAAAAAATTTTAATAATTAACTAGAACTAATTTATAACAGAGGAAATTAGTAAGGTAATGAACTACAATCCCATTAAGCATTGGAAATGATGAATGAACTGAAAACGAAAAATAACGAAACACTATATTTGAGTTTAAATTAGGAATAATTGATTACTGGCCGTTGAATTATTAAAAAAATAATGCACAACCAAGGTTGTAATCCGTGCATTATTTTTAAATAATTCAAAGGACTGGAGTAAGTATTACTTTCAATGGAAAGTAATACTTACATTACTTTTAAGTTACTTTTAAGTTACTTTTTCTTACTTTGCTGATAAAGTGCGTAATTCTACATGACTACGTTCAGTTTAATTTAGTAAATATTTTTTATCAAATTAAACAGAAAAGTAACTTGCATTACTTTTTAAAAAAGTAACTTAAATATTAATGTGTACATTTACAAAGTAATGCGTTACTTTACTCGTTACTTCAGAAAAGTAATATTATAACGTAATGTACATTACTTGTAATGCGTTACCCCCAACACTGGTTACGACACAGACATTGCTCTGGTGGTTATTTTAAGACATTTGACAGGTTAAGTGTGCGTTTATCGAAAAATAATGCATACCCATGGAACATTTCTCAACCAATCAGAATAAAGCATTCAACAGGCCTGTGGTGTAAATATGAAATATTAGTTAAGCAATGAGGTAATAGTCACCGTTGAGAGTGCATTGACACCCCTTCAGCTGTGAGTTACTCATAATACAGCACTAGCCCCAAATACCTCATTGCTTTCATAAAACAGTTACCACACAAATATTCAATATGTATCAACACACCTTTTATGAATTAAAATAATTAAAAGCCTTCCTTTCATTTGAAAAAAAAATGGACTGTGAACAACAACCAAATGTTTCACAAATCTTTACGTTGCTAAGAGTGCTGTGCAGTGAATCGCTGGGTTCAGTGGTCATAGGTGTGTTTTATTGTAAATAAATCACATTACCAATCAGAATCAAGAACTGGTACTAACCTTTTGATAAGAATACATTATGTATACGTGTATATAAATATACAGTTAGCCTATAGGACAGATTAAATTATGGCTTTCTGCAGGATCATAGTACAGTATATACATCTTAAACAAGAAACCTGTTATTAACCACTTACTTTGATTAATGTGGACTGATGGCTTCAACAGAAGCATTTACTATTGTTCGTCATCTTTAGGGTCTATGTTAAATCTGTCTATAGTTATAGCTACAAATATAATTTCCCTGTAGAGAAAATAAATTGGATTTTCTTACTTCCAGTACCCGACTGTTGCACTGTATTGTGGCTGCATACTTCCTTGCGGTGTGCTGTGCTAACAATCTGTCTCAAATCTCTCCTTCCTTTCATCACTGCTCCACTCTATCACTTCATCACTCTGTATTTCGGGGTCCCGAGGCTGACGTGTGCGTCTAGGGGCCAAGTGTGTGATGGAAATTTGTGGACAGAAGGCCAACAGCGAAAGCTGTAGCGTATCAATTCAATGGCAGTCTTTGATGTTGTCTAGACAGTTTGTATTTACTTTTTGGAATAACTACCTTAAACTCTCATGTTCAGATGGCTTGTTACATATAGTAGGCCTATATTACGTTTGGCTGTGTGTGTTTGTGAGCACATGTATTTTATTTCAGTGTATTAGCGCCATGTTAACGGTGGTCAGTTAATAAGATGCATGTGTTTGATCTTAAAGTGTAACTGTTGTTGACCCGTATGTTATTTGCAAGCGTTCTACTGATGTGTGTAATACAGCACTGTCTGTGTCAACAGCAACCCAACACCAATTGGCCAATTGGCCAGATCAAAGCAAAAAAAGGGGTGGCATTGAACGACCTAAAGCAACCCCTTTAAAACGTTGGAAACACACTTGAACAAAATGTGGATGTTTGGTGATATTATGGGGTCATGAAGAAGATCACAGACAGCGTGTGAGTAGTGAAGTGTGCAAGAGAAAAAGACACAAAAGATGGCAGTACTTACTGAGCATGACTGAAACAGTGTTGACTTGTGGGTTGAAGGAGCACCTCCCTTTTCCAGATTCAGCTCGTGAAGAGATGTGGAATACTTGTTCCTAATAATAAAGATGAAAAAATTGGCTGCCTATAATTGCATTAGTAGCAATATTTAAACTATCATTTAAAGCAAACGATTGTTTTAGCATTGGCTCTCGTGTTTTGTGATGTGGTTAAAAACTGGTTGGGTTTAGGGTAAGTTTGGGGTTAGATGCTTCAAAATATATTTAATACCATAAATGTTTATGAAGCCATGGCTGCGTCCGAAAAGAAGTAGGTGAGGCGAGTAGTATGTACGAATTCATAGTTTTCCAAAAACAATAGGCTGAAAGTACCCGGATGACCTACTACTTCCGGTTAGATTTTTAAGTGTGCATACAACAGACACTTCACTATCCCATGATCCCCCGGAGGAAGAGTAATCCAACGAAGAAGAGGCGTTGTCATATTAGGAAATGGCGTAAAGCGTCTGTATTCGCGCTGGTATGACATGACGTGATAACGATGTCACGTGATGTTTCAGCATGGCGGATGTAGTACGAATCTCATTCATACTACCAGGATTTATACTATATAGTACCTACTGTTTTAACCGTCAGTAAGTAGATACCTCATCTCATTTAGTCTATATACTGTCACATTATACGATTTCGGATGCAACCCATTGCTGGATTTACAAATGCAGAAAATTATGTGTCTCATTTGAAGTATAAGGCAAAAAAAAAAACATTAAAACGTAACCACAGGTTGTATAAGCCATAGATATGTATAATGAAGGCTAGATGTTTTACAGGGGAGTCTCTAACGTCATCACCTGGCGGCCATCTTACCACAGGGAGCTCGCTCGCTCATAGCATTATGTTTTAATGGTGCATGTACTTTTTAAATGACCATAACTTGCTCCATTTTCTACCGATTTTCAAATGGTTTAGCGATCGTCCTGTGGTAAGGTGGCCGACAAATGCGGACATTCCACTTAATTGGCCAGCAGCGTGGGTGAGACATCTAGCCTTTATTATACATATCTATGGTATAAGCTACTGGCCGCTAGAGCGCACTTTATCCCTTACATGTCTCTTGACGTCATAATAAGGTGCTTGCATAAACGAACTATGAGGACGTTATTTTGGAAGACAGCTTGCTATTTTACATAAACAATGTTTAAAAATGAAACAAACTTGGACACAAAATGCTCACCCGACTTTGTCCTGATAGTCAAGTCTGGTTATGCACATGTACAACGCTTTATAAAAATGTAAATGTAAAATTAAAGAGAAGAATTTTTCTTTTAAGGAATCGCTGTGAAGAATCTTCACCTTTTTTTAAGAATGTAGGCATGTCCGTAGCCAGGGTTTGAAAATTACCGAGGTCCAGGGTGGGGTGTTAAGAGTTAACAAATGCTATCCCAGGTGAAAAGAGTGCACTTAAATAAAATACACTTTTTAAGTACACTTAGTAAATGTACTATTATTGTGCACTCATTTTGTGGCTTATATTAAAGCAACAAGCCCCAAGAAGCAGTGGGCCACCAGTGCATCCTACAACGGCCAAGGGGCGTTGTTAGGCACGACGCGAAGCGGAGTGCCTAAAACCCCCCTAGCCGCTACAAAATGGACCGGCAACCCACTGCTTCGCGGGGCTTATTGCGTTTATAAAACGGTTGCTTCAAATTATGTATAGCAGGATTTCATATAATAAAACACAGCAAATAAGTTGTAATTATATTAGTACAGATATTAGTCTTCCGCCAAACAAAGTAGTTCCTCTCAAGTGTGTCTGCAACAGAGCGGTTCCCAAGCAAAACAGACGGAGCAAAGACACAATGAAAATATGATTCATTACTGTGGTGTTTATTTTCATAAATTAACATTCATCTAATTTATACATTAACATTTATACCGTGCAACTGTTGACGTGTGGATATGCTTGGAAGCATGTGCTTGTGTTAAGCATGCTTAACACTTTCCCTGCCAGCGTTTTTTAAAAGAGTTGCCACCCAGCTTTAGTTAAACATTAATGCCTTCCAGAAAAATGTTCTTCTTTAGATATATAAACATACAATATATCAAATGAAAGAACAGACCCTCTGCTTTCAAACAACAAAATAAAAACGTTTCACCCTACCTTCAATTGTTCTTTTATCCTCTCAAATTTTGAGCAAAATGTTGGGATAATTCCATTTCTGTGAATGACTTTTGTTAGAAATCCGATTCAGATCGCTGATCAAAAAATACACTTGAGTTTTAAAGGCGGAGTCCAAGATGTTTGAAAAACGCTTTGGAAAAGAAGACGGGCCGACTACCAAAACACACTTATAGCCAATCAAATCAAATCAAATGCCGGGTTGCGTATGTGTGGGGCGGGTCTATCAACAGAAGGTCCAGATTCTATTGGGGTAGGGGCGTGTTTGTTTAGGTGATTTCAAATATCAACATTGGCTTTCAAACATCATGGACTCCGCCTTTAAAGTGTTGAGTGAAAGCATCAGTGTTTGTGTAAGATCGCCACCCAGTGGATAATATACGGTACAACTACTCCTCACGGAAGCATTAATGATTAATCAACAAGAAAACTCAAAAATATTTATTGACACTTATCTGGATATCGCCATTAATTGTTCAATTGTTGAGGATTATAATTAATACAATATAATATAATTAGCCCACCCAATAAATCAAAATTGACAACAAAATCCGACATTTTGACAGTTATTTTCTACAGTACACAACAACAGTGGCGCAGTGATACAAGCTATGTAATACGGTTTGAGCCGTGGGTTTACCGGTGAGTTTTATCACAGCTGAGAACGCGTTTCAACCAATCAGAATGAAGAACCAGAACTGGCCGTTTTATAAATCACATTTGTTTATGGTACTTCTTAAAATTAAGTTAAGAACATTTAAGTGTTATTTTGAGACATCATTTATTTCAATAAAAATCTAGTTGGTACTGGTATTCTTACTTTTTCAGGTAAACTGAAGTACTGCTCAAGTAGAACTTTACTTTTAATAAGTATATAGCATAACCTTCCATAACTTACAAATGTACTTGCTAGTATTTAAGTGTTTTAAGTACATTGAAGCATACTTTATTTTTACCTGGGATCTAAAAATATTCTGTCTTAACCTTTTTACACTTTGGGTACACTCTCTGTTTTGGGGGATGGACTGGGACTGCTGGATAATTTATTACTTTTTCATGCAACAAAGTTTATTTTTGTAATCATTTTGATTAGCAATATTATATAACAAGAACGTTACAAGATTTTAAACAAGAACTTGTTTAGTGCTCTTATTGTTTTCAGCATGACTTTGTTAAAGGTTAACTTCTAAATTAAATGAAATAACAGAATTCTTAATGCTTACGTTTTGTTGAGATTAGCTGTACCGTTTTACGCAACGTGTTTTAACATATTTGGCATATTTTATTTAAACCCAATTCTTCTACATCTTTGTCCCAGAGTTATTTTCTGTTTTTCGATAGTGTTGTTGATACTGTTGATACTCTTACATACACAATTATGATGATTACTGCTTTTATCTTACCGAATGCAGCAATAACCTGCTCGTGCTGAATGATGCGTCTGTTTCCATGTTGCCAGATATTAGTACGAAAAACAAGCAAAAATAATTGGCCTTAAAAACAAAGTTCATCCAAACCTTGTATTTCAGAAATAAATCAGAGAAATCTCTAATACTACCCTACCCCTAACAATCCCTTTATAGATAATGTCACAGTGTCACATTAATTGCTAAAACACTACGTCTAAAGAGGATTTTTAACAATAGGATCTGGCAACACTGCAAATTCTGTACCCGCACCGTCGCAGAATAAACCAATCTTTGTAATTTTACACTAAACTATACAGTAAACCGTCCAAACTTAATTATAGATGCAGATTTTTTTTGAAAAACTAATTAGTCATTCAGAGAACTTCAAAAAAAGGTTTTATATGAAAAAATTACAGAGGTCCTGTCATAAATTTTTATGAATTTACATATTTAAAAATGATATGAAAATTTAAATATGGCATAATGATAATTCGTTCTACATTTGATCTAAAATTAAATTACTCACAGACTATCAGTTATACTGTGGCCATAGTTATATTGATGACATCATCCATAGCAACAAGGTCATCCATTGCTTAGTAAAAGTTGCTCTCATCAAGTTTCAGAATTGGATTTTGAGGGAAACTCTTTTACTGCTATTTAAGAGAACTCTTAGTGACAAAATAAAATGTTTGTGAATACAGGCCCTGATACTTTAGAGATCCAAATTTGATTTCTCTTATAGGTTGTTTTACAGCCATTGCTCTCTACATTTCACTACAAGAAATTTCCGCTCAGTGGTTTTGGAGAGCTGCATTTCTTCTGATTGGTTAAAGAGATTTAACCTAAAGTTTCCAGGTTTCCGGAGCAACTGCCAGACTAATGTATCCTCCTTTTTTGTTGTCCTCATGTTGGCCAATACCAACGATGTCATCCGGTGGCTACAGTACAATAGTTGGCAATATATACTGCCCTACAAAGGCAAAGCAGTAACTATGCATTTGGTCGAAATTTAACATTTAATTTTACCACACTAAATGTCAGGGTGGCACACTTAAGCTTACTTTGGTAATAGGCCGGCTGTTGTACAGCCAAATAAACAAGACGGATAGCGTGCCTAAGAAAGACAGAGAGTTGGAATTGCTTTCCAACAAATAAAGAGTAATAGAAAACAAATGGCTGGACTTTTATCACTCTTCTTCTTGTATCATCTTTTGTTGCCTCTTGTCTTGCTTTCCTTTGTCCCTTGTCATCTCTAATCTTATATTTTCTTTTCTGTTCATGTGTCATCTCATCCTTTCTCTTTCTTCTTTTGTTTTGACGTCTCTTTTAGTTTGTTTCATCTGCATACTTTTTCTCATCCTTTATAGTGACTTTTTTTCTAACGACACTCATTTACTTGCTAGTATACCCCAGGCTTCTCAAAGGACATATGATCTTTTAAGTGTACGTTCTAGAAACACGGTTTAACCAGAAAATTGGGCAGTATTTTTTACCCTAGTACTATTACAAATCCAGCTCTTTAGATATATGAAGTAAATGTGGACAAATTAAAGTGAAACTGGACTAAATGAAAAGATCTGGCTGCTTTTCATTATTGTGTGTAAACTGACCTCAGGACGCCTGCCACGGTTAACATATGCACAAACCGGGCTGAAGGCTCCACTGCCGCAGATGAACAGATGCGTCCTGTTATAGGGCTGGATTACTCTTATGAAGTTTCCACAGCCGTGCTGAAAAAGAGAGACACAGAGAGATCACACATTTATTTGCCAATTAGTGAATACTGTTTGAAAACATTTTTAAAAGGACATCTCACCCAGAAATGAACATTTTGTCATTATTTTATTAATCCATGTGATTCCAAAACTGTATGCTCAAAATGAGAAATACTGAAAAACCTTAATGCAGATCTAATAGTAACACAAACTAATCTAAAGACAGCATGATCTCACAAGAGTTTGTACATACAAGTTGTCAAAATCATATGAATTCATACGAAGTTAATTGTGCAAAAATGTAAGATTATCATAAGAAAACAATTACATTTACAAATGTGATCATTTAAATTAATCTAAATTAGCCACGTCGTAAAATACGTACGAATTGCTATGAAATAGTTTTGGATTAGAAGATAAAGTTGTCGGTGTTTTGCGTGTTGTTCAGAAATAACGGTTTGTTATCAGAATCCATTAAACACCAAATAGATTTTTCAGCAAAGTCCTCAAAGTGCACGAAAGACGAGTGTGAAATGACCGTGCTTTACATTCAAACTTCAGTCCCTTGTGAGTACTTGGACCTAAATACAACTCGAATGTGGCAGACACATGGATCAGTTCAGTTTCAGTTTCCTCATTTTTACATTCTGACTTTCATCATTTGCATCTTTGATTTTGTAACTTTTAACTATGTCTTGCCCAAAGAAGTTTTTTATTTTATTTTTTGGAGGTTTTCGCAAAAAAAAGCTTGTACTTAGAGGGTTTTGCAGTGAAAGACAGTCAAATTTGTTAAATACCAATAAAATAATTAAAGTGACATTTATAAGGAATAATTTACGAAGAGATGTTGAATTATTTGAAAATTTCTTTTTAAAGAATTCAAGACTGGAGTCAATTATTCCCCTTATACCACAGTTACCACAAACATTGCTCTGGTGGTTATTTTAAAGGTGCTCTAAGCGAATTTGCGCGTTTTAGGCCATAAAACATTTTTAGTTTCATACAGTAAACATCTCCTCACTGCTAGCTGCCTGTCCTCTGAACACACTGTAAAACAACGCGGGCTCTGCAGACAGCCCAGGCTTCGCAAACTGCAACAAAAACAAAGTGGTCAAACCTACCACCACAAAACAAAGTATTCCAGCCAATAAACGACAAGAAGGATTTGGGAGTGGGGGTTGGGCGCGTTCATGACTCGTTCAGAAAGCACGGAAGGGGAGGGGAGGCGTTAGCAATGCTCCGTTTTGTTTGAACGTCACACAGTTTCTCTTAGAGCGCCTTTAAGAGATTTTACAGGTTAGGTGTGCGTTTTACAGAAAAACAATCAACACCCGTGGAACATTTCTCAACCAATCAAAATAAAGCATTCAACAGCACCGTGGTATAAGTGAAAGTAAGGCATTTTATTTACTGACTAATAACCTTTTCATTTTCGTTAAAGTGAAATTACTGAAACTAAACATAAGAGCCTGATAAAAAAGCTAATTTAACAGAAAACATTCATCTTTTTCTTACACAAAAGTATTGTATGGATTTAAAAGTCAAGATAAAGCACTAATCATATGGTCAAACTAATTATTTAAGACAAAAAATGAACTTGACCACTTTCATAATGTATGAGCACTCGCATGCTCTGCTTTCTCTGTCAATGGACTCCCTCTTCAGCAGTATTTAAACACAGGAAAGGACTCCACAATGGTAACTTGAAAAAAGTATCGTTAAAATTTTAATCAGATAATTTAATGCATTATTACATGAAACATAATAATATAAAACAAAAGATCTGTTGTATAGGACTTGCTGTTGGTATCCCTTAATGCATACTTAAGGCACCAATGAGACTCCGTGGGACGGTCAATTGAGTGACCCTCTGCCACACTACTCCTCAGCCCTTCCATCTCCTCAGGCTGCTCCTTTCGCGTAACTCAGTGCATAAACCCTTGACATGACCTAACCCCAATCTCTAATGCCACAGCCCACCACAACCCAACCATACCCGCCAACCCGTTTGACTAAGGCCAGAAGCCCTACTGTCGTCATTAATGCAGGTTCAGTGGCAAACGGTTCTGTATGGCATACTATTTACCGCAATACACAAGACCACAAAAAACGCCAAAATCTCACCACAACGGCCCTGTACTTTAATACTTGAATACTTTTATGGTGTTGTTATGAACTTTGTTTGCCCTTTTGGAGTAAAGTGAAGACATTTTGAGAAAAGGAGTTTTATAATCAGTATGAGTTTTACAAAAACAGCATATGGGCTTGGAACAATATAAGGGTATTTTTTGGGGTGTATTCATTTTGTAACGTCACTTAAAAGTAATTCAACACATAATTCCATGAGCAAGTTGATACACTCAGATTTTTCATTCTGGCCTGCATGCTGGAAGCTTAAAATGCCAATTATAATAATTACAGTTGATAATGATTAGAAGTAAGAGTTTATATGGACCAAAAATTCATGGCCTACAAATTCAGGAATCCCAACCTAAGGTGACGCCAAACCAGCTGGACAATATAATCCTTCCAAGAAGGAGAGGGAGAGACGGATGAGTACAGAAAGAAAAGAAACGGCAGGGGAGCAGTTAGAAATTTGGCGGCCTGTACCGAAACAGCAGCTGTGTCGGCTCTGTCATAGCATGAATGCACATACACAAACGTATGGGACAACTCCAGAAAAATAACAACACTTTCAACAGCACATGCCCTGCCATGCTCTTCTCCGATCTCTTTTTCACGTTTTTGTCATTAATATTTCTCTTCCTGTGACAAATATCAACATTATCCTCCTCTGGCATGTATCTGCTAGATTTATGGTACATAACCTTCTTTTCTGCACAGGCGAAGAAAGTCTTCATGACAGTTCATGGTTCACGTACAGATCATGCAGAATTAACAGGAGGGAGCTCTATAAACATGTCTTAATATCATTTACAGCTCTGGTAAAGGAAAGCTTAAAAATTTCTCCCCAAATGATGCAGATGGATTCGGGTCAGGTGTGGTCACGCACCGGTGCTCCTCTGGCTGTTGCTGCTATTGGGAATGAGGAATGGGGAATATCCCTGTGAGGAGAGGAAACCTAACAAACTGACAAGGGGAGTGATTCAAAAGATCCAAATAAAACGTCTAGGAAAATCTGTGGTGCACACCGTAATCTAAACACAGACTCGCACTGAGTGAGTAAAACTAAGTCTTGAAAGAGTTGAACATGAATACCATATTTGTCAGAATCTGTCCGGGAAGGCTTAAGCCCGGAGTATAGTCAGTTTTTTACATGTGCGTGAACAAACACGCACGGTTGAATGTTTATTTATTTATACAATGTACGCATGGTTTCAAAAATCTGACGGTGTTCATGCGTCACACAGACTATTCTGATGACGAAAATTGGGTCATGTGCATTCGCACCCTCGCGTACACATAAAAACAGGACTATACTTTCAGCTTTAAATGCAAATTCAGCAGCATTCATTGCTATGTGTTCAACGACTTGTGCAAGTTTACATACAAAGTCAATTCAAAGACGTAAATAGACGTGAACTCGTGCAGGGCCATGCAAATGACGCAAACTGGGTGGTGACATGTATTTACCTCAAACGCGTCTTCATGCAAGTAAAAAATATTCAACTCAAGCGAAAAATTCGTATGACATTTTGTAGAAAGTAATGCTCAATTGAATATATTTTTAAATTTGGAAATATATAGAGTTTTAACCTTTATTTATCAACATATAAATCAAGGGCAAGCAAATACATTTCTATTTTTAACAAAAATGTATTATTTGTCAAAAATATTTTAATATATGCTAAATACAAGTTCATTTTATAAAGTGTATTTTTGAAGTTGAAAATATATTTAATTTTAACCTTTTTAAAACTGTTATGTTTACAGTTTAGTAACATAAAGGTTTTCTTCCATTGCGACGTGAATATATTTTCTTGGATTGAAATATATGGAGGACTAAATATATTTTTAATGCTTTAAAATTTATTTATTTTTTAAATATATTTCAAAATATACAAAAAAATATATAAATGAAAAATTTATTTTTGTAAACATATTCCAAAATATATTTCAGCAAATATATTTTTGGCCATTTTTTATATTTGACAAGATATTAAAAAATATATTTTTTGCTGTATGGGGATGCTTCGCGTTTGGTGTGTACACCCTCACCCACTGTTAGATAAGAGTTTATTGGCCCTATTTTAACGATCTGAAACGCAAGTGCGAAGAGCAAAGCGCAAGTGACTTTGTGGGCGGATCTTGGGCGCTGTTGCTATAGGGCTTATTCGCAAACACCGGAAGTCGCTAGCCACGGCCATCTTGTTGACATGACATCTGTCCTGCCCCTAGCCGCACGTAGATTTGAGTCGAGGGGAGCAGTAGCCTAATGCCTTAATCTCGTCTGTATTAAGAGAAGATGAGTTGGATTATTGTGGAACAATATCATATAGACCCAATAGCCTTAAGTAAAGATCCGTCCTTATTGCCAGCCGTAACTTATCCGGATATTTATAACTATATCGTTCATACAGTATCCGCATTCATCATACAAGCACTGAAGGGCCGTTCACATTATAACTATAAAGATAACTACATCATCGTCCACATCACCAAACAATACGTTTATGCTAATTCGCTCACAGCACTCGCGCAAATCACTTGGCTTTAATATTGCTTGTAATAAAAACTTTTGCAGATGTCCTCAACATGCTGCGTTTCGCGTAACTCTAAACAGTGAATCTAATAGTTTGTGTAATCTCTTACCTTTTGGCATAACAGTTAGTTAATGTAATAGAAAAGCATTACGTAGTCAATTTTGACAGCAACTGGAGGTAATCTAATGTTATAGAGCTCAGCAATGAGCTTCACTGTCATTTTAAGTGGCCGTGCACTTGAAGTTCAAATAGATTTTAATGCTATATATGGTTTATCCTTAATCAGGTGGGAAAAATCGCTCAGAAAGTGATCCCAATGATGTCGTTCATTGTATCTGTATCGTTATAGTTTTGGTGTGAGCTCCGCTATTCTGTTTAATATAAAACGATTTTCAAAACTATGTCAACGGCCCTTAATTCCCTACCTAGTATCAATGCCAGACCTATTATTATGTTCATATAGTTATTAATACTGATTTAATAACTGTCTCAATTTATGGCAGCTTATTTGAAAGAGCAGTTTCAGCCACTGCTTACAGCTAACCATATGTGATCAAATTATGGGGACAGACTTTGCTGTGAGCATATATCCCTAACGTTACCTGTGGTAAAATGATGGGGACAGACTTTGCTGTTGGTAGTCTCTCTTTCGCTGGTTCAACTCCTCTGTCTCCTTTCATGTTTTCTGACAGTCGGTATCGCATAAAAACTAATTCCGGGGTTCTTTTTGCTGTTGTTAGAACCTCCGTGTATTACACCACACACCATCGCGCGGTTTTAAAAAAATTACACCGATAATACCATGCATAATACCCACGCTGCCTCGCTTGTCAATTGACAGACTGACAGTTTTATGTCAACAATATGGCCGCCGCGAACATTGATGACGTAGATCGAATAAGCCCTATTTTCCCGGCTGGAGAAATAACTCTTGCGCCAGGTGCAAATCAATAAGGGGTTGGTCTGAAGTAGGTTCATTATTCATAGGTGTGGTTTGGGCGTTACGTCAAATAAACCAATCAGAATGCTATCCAACATTCCCTTTAAACACAAGGGCGCAAGTTCCATGGCGGGTTGCTATTATTATGCGGATTTACCAGGCGCACGCCAGGAGCAGTTCACTGCCGAGGAGACCCACGTTCTTGTAAGAGCAGTCAAAGACAGAGAAGTTGTTTTGTATGGGAATAGGAGAAACCTCTCAGGCGTGAGAGGAAATAGCCACAATTGTCTCAACAGCTGGCATCCCCATCGTTGTGCCAAGCGCTACAATGATGTCACGAGACGGGGGAATCCTAAGCTTGCCAGCATAAATCGGGCACTCCGGGTAATGGGAGGTGGATCTGCCTCTACACATGACCTGACGCCAGCAGAAGACATCGCTGCGTCCACCCTCACCGCTGAAAGGGTTTGGGGGCTTTGAAATCGGACCCAAGAAACGCAAGCAAGGTCCAACCCCAAAGTACACTTACAAATCAAGTTCATATACATTAAGGTTTCTTATGAAAACATTTTAATTATTATTTACATAAAATAAACGTAATACAGCCACACAACAAACTTATGAAATATTTTAATCGTTATTTGCATGAGAATTTTTTAACGCAGCCACACAATAAATAAAAACTATCACCACAATGCTCACCACTATGATTTCCCTTATCTCATGTGTTAATATTTTATATTGTAACAATTTATGATTTGCCAAAATAACTGTTTCATCTGTGTAGATTAGATAAGCAAAGTGTGTGCGCATTGTGCATGCTATACATTATGGTCAAGCATGCGCCCTTAAAATAGCATAATGAACCACGTGCAACACGCCACTGACTTTAGACTTTTTTTTTGGTCAGTGGCGCAATTGTTTTTTGAAACTGCAAAATAGCATCAGGGATGGTTTGCGCCAGAACACGCCTCCTTTTTTGCGCTGAAGTTCATTCCCTAGTTTGCCGACGTGCATCTGTGGAGGGAAAAACCCCGCTGTGCGCCGGTGCAAAATACGAATGATGCAATGCGTCACTGACAAAGTCAATTGCGCTGGGTGCAAGATAGGGCCCTATATATGTTATTATTTTAAATGTTTGTATCAAATTTATTTGTAAATATTAAAAAGCACCTGTAAAGATGACTCTTTGATGCTGGATGATGCTGTGTTATCAGTTGTTATAATTTTTTTTTTACTTGAACTGACCATTTGAAGTCAAAATAATTGTAATGATTAAAATAATTAGAAGGCAAAATAAAAAAAAACAAAATAAAATATGCTCTTAAACTTGCTTTTCTTGATGCAAAATATAACTGCTATTGCTTAATTATTTTTGTAGTTACATGCAAATACAAATTTGATACATTTCCTATTCAAGACAGAATATGTTTATGGACTTTTTCCCCTTTTGAGAGGGTAACAGTTACTGGTCACTGTGTAAGGTCAATGCAAACATTCTTCAAAACATATCATGTTGGAAAAACATCGTACAGTTTTGTATTGAAAATAGAGTAAGAAAATGATTGACTGAATTCTGAATTTTGGATGAACTTTATCTCTTAAAATACACAAGATTCTTATCTGATCAAATACAGCTTTAAAACGGCCATTTGCCCCTGGCTCTTGTGTTTATTATTTTTCTTTGGCCGGCTGAGAACGTCCTCCATTCCTGCATTTCACTTTGTTCTAACACACATAATTAATGACAGAGGCGAGGTGTGACCTCCAAATGTGTTATAGACAATGACTGAAGACTGATGGGTCCGAAACCATCTGTTTCTGATCCAGCCATGACTGTCCAAAATTGGAAAAATAAAAATATATTTTTCGAATCAACACGTGCATCTGCTTCTTATCAAGCCATAATGGTTAAATCAAAAGCATAAACATTGATTTAAAATCAGCTCATGCGGAGAGCTATCACAGAGACAGGTTAAATAAATTGCTGTGATTGTGTGGAGGATAATGCATGAAAAATCAGCCTGCTAGATGATCACTTCACCACGCAACAAACAAGTAAGAGTCTATTCAAGAATGCTAAAAGGTGGCCAACTTTAATTTCTTACTGTGGGGTCTTTGCCAGCCATCTGACACTCTTCGACTTTACTGGTGGATGCTGGCCAGAGAATCTATGAGAGAAAACAGAATGGGAAAATATAAAGCATTAAATATAAAAGTGCTCAGATTTTAAACTGATTGATAAGACTGCAAAAGAACATTTATATAATAGTCAAACAATTTTGATGTCACATTCAAGTCAAACATGTGTTGACATCACATTTGAATCTGTATGGACATGACATTCAGAGCTATATGGTAGGGGTTTATGTGAATAATGATAATATTTTAAAGCTTGGTTCACCAGTTTAATGACTGATTTAAACTTTTTTCCTCAAAAGCCCCAGTCTCCATTCAGCTTCAATGTATGGCAATTCTGCTCTTATTAAGTAAAAAAAAATTGTTTAATATAATTTCATATTTTTACCTCTTAAAATAACATTATGAAAGAACATTTATAGACTATATGTTTGCTTTAAAATCAAGTTTTTGGAGCAACAACAAACTCTTAAAGCAGACCCAGGTCATAATTGCCATGATTTTTACTGGTAAATTTGTGAATTCAGGTGAAGCATTGTAGACTAGATGGGCTGCAGACCAGTAGAAAACCATGAATCTTTGATGTTTTTTCAGTCTTAGAAGACAAGAGATAAACTTCAATCATTTATGCCAGTTGTAAAAAGCCAGAAAATGGTCAGCGTTGGTTCCTGCAGACAGCAAATGAGTGATTTTTAAAGGTTGTGACCGTTGTCTCACCTTCAATGTGCTCTGGGTGATGTTGTTGATATCCATTGAGAGTAGATGATCCTTACAGCCCACATACATACGGTCTTGGTCTTCATCCACGTAAAGTATTCTGTAATCCATTGCCCTCTCGGACAAAGTGTAGTGCTCAAAAGACTGGGTTTTATGTAGTTCTGTAAAACACATTTACAATATATTCACATTTTGTGGATTTTGCAGCTGCTTTAGCAAAAGTGATCGTATACATTTGATTAAAGGATTAGTCCGTTTTCTTAAAAAATCCAGATATTTTACTCACCACCATGTCATCCAAAATATTGATGTCTTTCTTTTTTCAGTCGAGAAATGTATTTATTTTTTAATAATTTTTTTGAGGAAAACATTCCAGGATTTTTCTCATTTTAATGGACTTTAATAGACCCCAACACTTAACAGTTTTAATGCAGTTTAAAATTGCAGTTTCAAAGGACTCTAAACGATCTCAAACGAGCCATAAGGGTCTTATCTAGCGAAACGATTTTCATTTTTGGCAAGACAAATAAAAAATATGCACTTTTAAACCACAACTTCTCGTCTTCCTCCGGCCATGTGAGCGCGCGACCTCATGTAAACGTCATCACTACGCCCCTGTGTTTACAAGTGTGGAGAAAGAGGACCGTTGAGACGTTGATGTATGTCGAATGATACTAATTAATATCTTTGTGTCATATTATTGTTTAAAATGGTCCGCAAATGTGCGTTTCATATATGTAGCACGTGACCTTTCCACGGCATTACGCAATTACGTGAGGTCGCGCTGGCGCGGCACACAGCCGGGGGTAGAGGAGAAGTTGTGGTTTAGAAGTGCATGTTTTTTGTTTTTCTTGCCAAGGATGACAATCGTTTCGCTGGAGAATACCCGTGTGCCTCGTTTGGGATCGTTTGGAGTCCTTTGGAACTGCAGTTTTGAACTGCATTAAAAGTGTTTGTGTCCATTAAAGACCATTAAAATGAGAAAAATACTGGAATGTTTTTCTCCAAAAACATAATTTCTTCTCGACTGAACAAAGAAAGACATCAACATTTTGCATGACATGGTGGTGAGTAAATTATCTGGATTTTTTTTTAAGAAAATGGACTAATCCTTTAAGTTATGTATTCACTACAGCCATGACTGATATTTTTAGCACTGAGCTCTACCTGTAATAAAACAGTGTTTTTTATGCACACAAACATGTTTGTTTCATCGGTTTGTCGGGTTGTGATGTTAACCTTCAATGCTGACAATGTAAGAAGCTTTTGAACCATGACCTTATTCCAAAACTCAGACATTTATGTTCACATTTTTATACTGTACATGGACTTTGTTTAAAAGACCTGACTCGTGAATATTCATTGTTTTCTTAGTCATTCAAGGTATAGACAAGTGGAGGCCACATTCTACAGCCAACCTTTTTTATTTTTCTCTTAACTGATCAGATATTTCATCCACGCCCACATTCCTCTCACTTTTCTGCTTTTCAGCATCTGATAAAAGGAAGCTTGTCTGAAGAACCTGCGTTCACCAAGATGCCTATCAACACAAAGCCAGTGCAATCCCTACTTTTCCGAGTGCATAATAATAAACAACTCCCACACCCTGCTTCCCATATAAGCCAGAGCATCCAAAATTGTGCAATTTTAAATTTGAGAATTGTGTAATTTCCATTTCTAACTTGTCCTGTGAAAAGAAAGTCAGTCTTGACTTTACTAAGTTATTTTGAAAAGTCAATTTTAATTAATTTAACAGATTAAGCATTGTTGTAATATATGTATATTTCAGAAATGTCTGTACTGTATATTTGTATATATCTACAGTATATTCAATACTGTCAAAAAGTAGTTAATTTAACCATCAAATGTATTTTTTATTTGCCATATACACCATAAAATGTTGACAGTGTGTCAAATAACTAAATAATTTTTTTAAAGAATAAAAAATAATTAAAGAATAAAATTAAAAAGTAAAAACGTTAAATAAATCATTAAATAAAAAATTATTAATTCAGAATATTGTCTGCTACTGTACCTCAAACTTCTTTCAATTCAAATACAATGCTTTCAGAAAAAAATGTACAGTACAGGTACAATTTAACCTAATTTACTTAAAAGGTACCCCATGCTTAACTCTTTCCCCGCCATGATCTCGTCAATTAAGAGAAAACATTTCCCGGCCAATGATGATGAGTTTTTATGGTAATATGTAATTCTGCTATTATCCACTAGATTGTGCTCTTATCCAATTTATAAAAAAATGAAGCAAAACTAATTTAACAACATTTTAAACTCTGTGTATGTTTAGATCATCATTCTGAATCTGATCTCTAACAAAATTCCTTTACAAAAATGAAATTATTTCAGCTTTTTGCTCAAAATTCTGTATCTTTAAAGAAACCTACTCATATTTAACTATAAGTTAATAAAGAACAGTGGCGACTCGTGACTGCTCTTCCAAGGGGCGCAAATTCAAAATATGTGTTCGGAGTGTCATGTGTGTTGCTCGTGTTTTCAAAATATGTATTTGTTGCACATGGTTAACATGATGCATCACATGTTTTGTCAAAATAAGTGCCTGCTGCACTCGCGTCAAAACCGTTTATGATAAAAGAGACGTTCACGTTCACAAAATACACGCAACACCATCCTTTAACAGTAAACTCTGATTACGCATGAGTTTATGCGAGTATCTGGCAAACGCGAGCATCTCTTTTATCATAAACCCTTTAGACGCGTCTGCAGCAGGCACTTATTTTCACAAGACACGTGATGCACATCACTCGACGCACATATTTTGAAATTACGAACCACACACATGATGGGCTACATACATGTTGTAACAAACTTTGCATCGTGGGCCCTCGAAAAAAGAAGTCACCGGCCGGCACTGATAAAGAATACAGATGTTAGACACTATTACAGGATCATATTAGAGGATAGACCCTTGTAAAAAAAAACATCATTCCAATGTAGCTTTAAAGTAACACTATGTAGTTTTTTTATCTTTAAATAATGTCTCTAAAATTATTTCAGTGATAGAACAATTTTTTAACTGGACAAATTGTACTGTTGCTGCAACCTGAGCAGCCTCCTAGCTGCTACAAGCAAACTCTGAAAGTGGCGGTGGAGGGTAGGAAACACAGCCCCGCCCCTCCCCCTGCCTGCAGAAGAGTGTCTGATACCAGGCACTGTTGTGCTTTTCAACCACATGGGGGAGCTGTAAGTCATTTTTACATGGAAACTACATAGTGTTGCTTTAATAAAGAGAGGTGCACAGGGCCACAGATTACATCAGACATGCTTCAAAGTAGCTTCAGATAGCATCTCAAACTGATATGAGAAGGATTACTACTGCTAAACAAAGAGCTCATCGAAGCAAGTTCACAATGTGCTAAGTGTACACTGTCAAAAATAAAGGTACGAAGCTGTCACTGGGGCAGTACCCTTTAAAAAAGGTCCTAATATGTACCATTTAGGTACAAATGTGTACCTTTAAAGGTACATTTTGGCAGTTTAAAGTACTAATATGCACTCTTTGGGTACAAAGGTGTACCTTTTTGAAAGGGTACTATCCCAGTGACAACTTTTGTACCTTTATTTCTGAGAGTGTATGAGAATTATACAGAGAGACAGTCTTAGATAGCAAAGAAATTCAATGTAGATCAAATGGGCACCACCAACCCCAGTAACTCAGGAGTAATTCATCTCTTCTGGACGTTCAAAAGACACATCTACAACCTCACACTGTGCTCAGATCTGCCAAGATAACGTTTTATTTGAGAAATATTGAAATGTCAATTTCAATATTTCTCAAATGTTATTTTTGAGTCTTTTCATTAAAAGTTCACTAAAGATCTCCAATAAGCTTCCTTAGAGTTGTAAAAGACCAATACATTTTCCTCTTGCAAAAAAAAGGAGTAAAAAGACGTTAAGTTGGAGAAAAAAAGGAGGAGGAAGCAGATGTGAGAAATAAATATTAAACAAAATACCTCAAAACAGCATAAGCGAGAGAGCTACCACTACTGGAAAAGTTACATGAGTCTAATTAGAAACACGCAGCTTCTGTAACCTCAGACTTAAATCACAAAATCACATTTCGCCCCATTCAGCAGTCTCATATATGATTAAAGACTTTCAAAACGCATTTCTTGCTGGGAAATTTGGCACCATAATACTGTGGCATCCTCAATAGTTGCCACAACCTTAAAACTTGATTTAGAAATGTCTTTACCAAGTCCTTCCAAATACTGACAGGTACATAAGTATATAATTCACAAACTACTTTGTTACAAAACAAGCTACAGTATGTTGGAAAATGGCTCTAGCCTATTGTAGCCTGTTATAAACTTATACAGGAAATCATTATTTGAGAGCCACTATTTTGCTCCAGTGACAGCTGTGCATCTTTTTTGTCCTACAAGCTGAACAGTGTATACAAAGAAATACCAACTGACTAAAAAATATTGCTAAAGAACCTTGAGGATTCAACTATTTAGATACTTGAATGCTTTTCCAGTGGACTGTATGTTGGTGCATATTTGTATTTAGCAATCAGGATTGCATGAATGGCCTTTCATTAAGAGAGATGAATGAAATCTCTTTATCTCAATTTATCCTAAGCATTGAATTTAGAGAAAATGGAGATGTTTGCTTAAGTCTCACTAGCGTCTTGTGTCAAACAAAATAGTCAAAGATTTTATTTAACGACAATACGAATTCAATTAAAACTAATTTATTAAAAACCACATCGGCATATCTTATAAACCACATCTGAATTTGTTAGCGTTAAACATTTTTAATTCCAATCATGTGCCAAAAAGAGGCATCCTCAGTATATAAAGTGCATTTGGATAACAGATGTAGTATGCACAGTTATGGTATACCATGGAAATTTGGCAGCCATCAGCACAGTAAAGACGAAACTTTTCACAAAAGCCACGCAGTAACAACTTCTAAAAGAACTGTTTTTGCTTCCAGCTATAAAACTTACAGTCGGGAGTCAACAGCCACATGCATGATGAAATATGAATCAACGTCAAGCAAATCAAAACCATATTTCACAACATAAAGATAGATATGCAACACTAAACCCATGACCAAATCACATAGGAAGGTCTTATGATAATGAACACAACACACAGGCTGTATTAGTTAAGGGCTTGACCACATTCTTGTACAGTTAGATCAAAAAAATCAACCCAAAAATGTTCATCACCAATCCTTGGTGAATTGGTCCTAGAAGAGACATTTTGGGAGGTGCTTTGAAGATACGGTTGACTATGACATGGGACACAGGGTGGTGTTAACGTGATGGCCCTCTGGGGTGCTTTCTAGGTTGCCGTAAGGGTTGTGTTCCTGAGAAACTATGAGAAACTTTTCTTTAGAACTGTTATGTCTACGCCTCTTCCTGAGCTCCTCGAAGGGTTGATACTTGATATGTGTTGATGAGAGGTGCTCATGACCTTGTGTAGTTAAAATCAAGTAACAATTGAAAGTGGAAAGAATGTTAGTTCTTGTTATATTGCAAATTGGAACTATTTTTTTTACGTGGAAGGCTGCAAAGCTTTATTGCTACTGAAAGCAGGTAGCAATAGGAACATGAGAAACCAAAAGTGACCTAGTCTGTAAAAACTCAGCTGAAGTAAATTTTGTGATCTTTTTTTTTTACAAAAAAATCATTTTTACATAAAATCATCCTACATGATGTAAGGAACATTCAGTCAAAAAATAACCTTATATTTCTTTAATATTGACTGAGTAAGGTCATGTGAAATCAATGATTGAAATAAAACTTAGATGCAATAAAATATTTTTAAAGAATTATTAAAATATATTATTAGCAAAATTATTATAACACATCATACATTAACATGAGACTAGTAGGATAAAATCAAGGTTCGTGAAAGGTTCTTGTCAGGCTGTATGGTTCCATATCAACAAAAGGTTCACAAAACATTCACAAAAGGTTATTTGATTATAACAAGATAAAAATAAAATACTCTTGACTTAAAGAGCACCTGTTTTATTGCCAAAAACAATGTTATTTTGTGTATTTGGTATAATACAATGTGTTTGCATGGTTTATGGTTAAAAACACATTATTTTCCACATTTTCGTGGCTCCAGATTTCACTCTCTTCCTGAAAGGCACGGATTTGAAAAGCTCTGATTGGCAAGCTAATCTGTATGTTGTGATTGGCCTGAATACCCCTCACGTCAACCAGAAATGTGACGCTCCTTCCCATTTTTGAAAGATTTGATTGCTAACAGGAGTTAACTTACAGGTCGTGAGTCAAAGCAGGAGGAATTATGATAATGTTGGTCTTGTCTACATCACCAATCCCAGGAAGTAAACTGTTGCCTACAATCTGTGTGTTTGTTGTACTCCAAGAAAAGAAATTACGTTGGAGACGATAACTTGCGTCATCACTTACTGTGGGGTATGTACCTTTTGTATATCATTAACATGTACTAATTAGAGGTCGACCGATATGGCTTTTTCTCTGGCCGATGCCGATATTTAGATATCAGGGCAGCCAATGGCCGATATGTTTGGCCGATTTTCTATATGTACATAATAATCAAAATGTTCTCATCATTAGCAGATATTTTAAATGTAAAAATGTCACTATTTAAGTCAAAGTATTAAAAAAATTATGGCTGGTCTTTCTGAAGAGTTTTACAACCTCCTCTGCACCATGCATTTATCAGACATAGATATTATCTGACACTCTGCTGTCATCATCTTTGATCAGTTTTTTACCATGGCTTTTATTGCTTTGTAGGATAAAATCCTTATTTGGTAGACCTGATAAATTATTATTCATCATAAAGTTAACATAGTAATAAATGTCTATGTTTTTTAGTTGAGACTGTTATTTAGGGCAAATCTTTCTAAACAGATTTACATTCTCCTTTCTGAGGCGCTATAAGTGACTGATTGTGCTGACAGTGACGTCTTGTGAGTTTAGTGTTGGGACAGATCTGTTGTTTCAACCGTTCATTCAAACGAAACCGTTCAAAGGAGTCAGTTCGCGAATCGGACGCATTGTGTTGTAATCCAGGCTGAGCAGCGCAAAACTGTAAACAAAGTGTTACTGTAACAACACGAAAAACATTTCCTCGGTGGATATGATTTGGTCTTCCGACCTTTCGCCAATGAGTCAGTTTTGTTTTGAGTAATAAAAGCAGGGAAACAGTTTAAAGACAGAAAGTGTGTGCACGAGGCTCTGCTCTCTCTGTCACGCAAAGAAAGATCATCATCACTCATTAATCACATGAATGAGCCTAATCTTTGCACGGACAGTGCACCGCGAGACATAAGCCCTTCGCGTTGTTGTACTGGCTGCTTAATTCGCGCGATCCCGCCATTGTTTACTAAAGCTGTTTGTGAACAAGGCACAGCTGCACACACACGGGAGCGATCTGCTTGCAGCAAGAGGCAGCGTCATGAGTTCTACAACAGTGCTTAGGTGCCGGCCAAAGCCGATTTTTTTAATATGCCAAAAATCGGCCAGCCGATAAATCGGTCGACCTCTAGTACTAATACACACATACACCAAAGGAAATGCAAAAACATGAATCGGACAATAGGTGCTCTTTAAAGGTTTTTTAGGGATCCAAAAATGGTTCTTCTGTGGCAATGCTGCGAACCTTTTTAAGCACCTTTATTTTTAAGAGTGTAGGAACTTAAATCATGTCAGCTGATCAAAGATTAACCATATTGGTCTCTCTCTCTCTCTCTCTCTCTCTCTCTCTTTCTCACACACCCTTTTTTTCATTCCACTCACACCCTTTTAGTTGTTTTTTATATAACGCAGTCAAGCAGATCTAGTACAAGGCTCTTTTGTGTGGAAACTTCTTAAACATGCATTATTAAACAGCACTGGAGTTATGGGTCTTAACCTGCCCAGAGGAGACCAACAAGATATGCAAGACCACATGGGTGTTTGACACGACATACAAGCTACCGGAGAAATCCACACTACTTGTCTGGCACACAAAGTTATGAGATTACAGAAATGCTGGTAGGGTTTGGGAGTTTAAAGAGTATACAGTGACCTTGACAAAAAACTATACTTTTCACTAGGTTACAGTACCAGCCAGGTCTACCTCTGTTAGCTTAAATGAGCCATGCCAAAATAATGACACAAATGATTTAATGCTAAACAAAAACAATTTAATCAAGTCGGTCTATTCGTAGAAAATGGGCACTATTTGTTGTTCTGTTGTACTTGTTCTTGGTTTTGTATATTAAAGGGCATTCAAAAATGAAAATTCTGTAATTTACTCAACCTCAAGTGGGTCCTAACCTGTATAAATTATTTTGTTTTGCTAAACACAAAGGAAGATATTTTGAAGAAAGTTTCACTGTAAAAAATACTTTGCTGCCTTAAAATTTTTTGTTGAATCAACTCGGATTTACAAGTCATTTCAACTTACTATTATTTATCTAGAGATGAGTTGTTATAACTACAGGTGAGTTGTTATAACTTATAAATTTAAGTTGACTTTTCTCAACTATATTTTATAAGTTGTGACAACTAATTTCTGTTGACATGACTTGTAAATCTGAGTTGATTTAACAAAAATTTTTAAGGCAGCAAAGTTTTTTTTACAGTGTTATAACAAAGCAGATCAGGGGCACTCTTGACTATGGACATGAATGGTGACCCTGATCTGTTTGGTTAGAAACATTCTTTAAAATATCTTCCTTTGTGGCCAATGGGGCTGTAACAATGCATGGCGTTCCCCATTAAATATACCGGTCTGAAATCGATTCTGAATCGCAAGGCCACAAAATCACAAAAGTCCTTATCAATTTAAAATCACTATGAGTTTGAGTCGAATAACGTGCATTTAAAAAAGCAACACTCGTCAAACACATCATTCAAAATTTTAGCTTCAATTCTTTACAATGGAGGGAGGCGGCATCGCGTCGTCCATCTTTTTTACAGTCTAGGATTCAAATTCATTCATTGAGAAAACATGCATTTGCATGATTATTTGTCACAGCCCTACTGGTCAACAGAATAAAGAAACTCATACAGGTTAGATCAACATGAGGGTGAGTAAATGATGACAGAATTTTATTTTTTGGGTGAATTATCCCTTTTAAAGCACTTTAGATTTCAAAGATGTAATTCTATTCTGAATTTTGGTCTGGTAAGAAAATGATCAAGTTTAATTTGACCTCTATATTATATCTCCTTACAAGGAACATGCTTGTGCATGGTGAGGTCATTAAAACAGATTAATATCAGCTGTTCTCTTATACAAGAGCGACGAGAGAAACTAGACAGATTTAAAAGTTGTGATGCCAGAAGTCTGGTGTAGGTTGCCCGCCCATAATGTGTCTCTGCCGCGGCTGCCAATACTTTAACTAGAGCCTGACATTAGCCACAGATATCGAGTCCTAATCAGTCTCAGATTAGGACTGTTAGAACTGATTCCAGAACTGAGCTCAGTTTTGCGGTGCAATTTAAAACGATAATATCAACTGGCATATTTATGTTTAATCAACCCATATGTTGTGCATATAAACAGGCTTGTTATTAATAATATTAACTTAGAGAAACTCGCTACAATATGTTTACAAGCATTCATATTATTCTTTAATCAATAATGAATTAATACAGTACACAGTAATTTTGAATGTTTTCTCCTGCAGAGACAACATTAAGGGGCGGTTTCCCGCACTAAAAAGCATGTTTGAGCTGCTTTAAATTAAAAACACTGTCCTGACTAATTAAAAAAAATATATCAGTGACACTGTTTTGTCTCAAGATGCACATCAGTAATGTTAATTGTAAGGTATGTTTGTAAAAACTTCTTAAATTGCCTAATATAAATAAGGCCTAGTCCTGGATTAACCTAAACCCTGTCCACCCTTAAGTCATCTAATGCAACAAAGTGACACTGGTGAAACCAATTTGGAAGGAAATTGTAGCCACGAAAACATCACATTACCTTTAAATATAAGAATAATTGCAAAGTTATTCTTTTAAAGATGCAAAAGTCACTACAATGAGATAATGATACCTCTCGGATCTCTGCACATATTATACCTTCATCAAATACTTTCACTTTAAATCCCCTTAATCTCTGCCTCAGGTCATTCAGAAATACCGCTTTGTTGGCAGAATCCGTTAAAGCTCACATAACACACGCTGTTTCTGCATTTCTGATGTTAATCTGGAGTAGCTACAGTATAGAGTAGTATTACGACCTTTATATCTCTGAAGAGTCTTTAGTTTAATAAGATTTATAAAAGAAAGATTAGCTTTACAGATTCTTTCCGATAACGTACGAAAAAATGAAAAAGGAGGAGTTACTACCGCGGGAGGAGCGAGTACGAGTCATGCAACACTCTACAACACTGTTTCAACTTATGATTCACTACATGTTTGTGTCATTTATATAATATGCACACGCTTATTTCCAACATAAGACAGAAGTCTTACTCACCGCATGCAACTCATGACCCGGTTGGGACTTTTCAATGAAATCCAACATGTCAAACACACACGCAAAACTCCGCTGCTACCCCAGATAATAAACTATACCCATTGTTTTCATAAGGCTGACTTTTCTACTTTCTAGACAATTCTTCTTTCGTGCCATTGTTGAGTTTTGAAATTAAACAAAGTTGTCGCATGATGTGATGTTTGTAAGTTCTAGCGTCTCCCGCTGATTGACGGGTAGGCGGGGTTTTCCAGGGGAAGTGCCCATAAAAAGAAGTGATACATATAGAAACCCCTGAAATGTCAGCTGGACCCGTAATCAAAAAAAAAAACTTTCCGAAACTCACAATACACAGAAATATTCTGTTACACACCCAACTGCTTTTTTGACACTTTACCTACGTTTAGCATGAGGATTGAAGAAACAACTCTATAACTGTGTTAATAAGTCAGAATGCATAAAATACCATTGAACCACCCCTTTAAACAAAATTTTCAGCAAAGTCCTCAAAGTGCACAGAAGAAAAATTGGATAAACGATGGCACGTGTACGTCAAGGTGCAAGCGATTATTTACCAGGTTATATCAAACCCATGACCTTTGCAATGCTAACAACGTTCTACCAGTTGAGTCGAAAGAACTGTGGATTCAATTGATTCTGATTGATTTAATTCTGCTATATGTAAACACAGTCAAAGTGTCACAGTCAGAAAATGTCAAAGGATTATCAAGACTGAAACACAACTAAGTGGCACTGACCGGCTTAGAGTTGCTAATTGCAGTCCAAAGCATGAGCCAAAGTCTTTTATGCTCCATTAAGTTTCCTTTACCAACCCAAACTCCGATTACAGCCCCATCTTTTGTGAATTTCTCCCTCATTGCCTCAACACCAAAAGTGTGTTTAAATAAATTAATACTATGCAAATATAACAGCCATGTCCTATTCATCAGCGATGCTACTGGCGCCAATGTTGCTCAGGGAGACGAGTGGGCGGAGTTTGCTAACCAACTTCAATAAATATTTGAAGAAGCTTAAAACATTAAATCCCTTTCAGGAGCCACCTTTGTTGTTGTTTTTTTTGCTTGGTTACACTCGCATAATGCAACGTGTAAGTGATTTCACACATATTGTTTATCTTAAAGCTACTGTCCAGGCAACCTAATGCCTCATTCTCATGAAAACTCACAATGTATGGCGTCCTGGTTTTCTGAGACAATCTATCATGCTGTAAGAGGTTGCCAGACCCAGTCATGGCCTAATGTGGGTAGTTGTGGCCTAATGGTTAGCGAGTCAGGCATGTAACTTGAGAGTTGCCGGTTCTAGTCTCATGGCTGGCAGGTTGACTGAGGTACCCTTGAGCAAGGCCCTCATTGCTCCCCAGCCGTTCACTACTTACTGGATGGATGCATGGGTCATTAGGTTACTTTCACTATTTTTTTATTATTGGGTTATCTGAACAGTTTGTGCTAGAAACATGAATGAAGATCATGTGGAACCAAAATGTGACCCTGTTTGTGATCCAGTCTTAAGTCTCAGCATTTGTTTGTTTCATGTCATTGATTTCATATTTGGTATGATCTTAGTCAGACAATATAAAATATATCAAGATTGTATTTTCACAGAATGTTCTTTACATTATGTAGGATGATTTTATGTAGAAAATTACTAAAGCTGTGTTGGTGTCACAATATTTTAACGAAAAGAGGGTGATCTTGTCTGATACTGAAGGTGTCATCCACATCGCAACTCCCTGGCAACTGCCCACAACACCCCACCATTTTGTTTTGCAGGTGCAAGCACTTTATGTATATTATGTTTTTAAAATATTCAAATCTAGACTGGTTTAGGGTGATCATGTGAACACAGGATTGGGTCCACGTGTCTAGACCACCCAGGCTGCAGGGTAACATGCGACAGAGACGTCAGGCAGTCTATACTCTTGACATTACCCACATTCCTCTGGTCTCTTGAATGCACACACACAAGCTCGTTCAAAAAGCATTTATAAATACTAACAGAGGAGAAGAAGACCTGCATAAACTGCATTGCACACAGACAGCACTGTTAGCAACTGACTGATTTAGTTCGCATTAGGGGACACTTTGACCCCAAATCCTTCAGACAGACCTGTGATCTAGGATAGACAATCAGAAAAGAATAATGTTCCCAAATACAACGGCCATCTTACGTGTTAAGCAGGTCAAATACCTATTGACACTAACTACGTCTCACCATATCGTCATTATATACATTCATCCTACCCTGCAGAATAAAGTCATGCACATATGTAATTTGCACAGATACTACATAACTAACAGTACTATATACAGTTGCTTTATTTTGTATATTTATATACTTGTAAATCATGTGAGGAATAATTGATGAATTATGTAAGGAATAATTATTAGGAAAATAATTTTCAATAATTCAACGGCCCGGAGTCAATTATTCCGCTTATACAGTTACCACACCTCAAGACATTGATCACATGATATATTTAAAGGGATTTGTCTGGTTTTTTAACTTAAATCGCTATTGTGAGTAGAACTATTTCTTCCACGTCTCATCCAACGGCTCTTTTGCTTGTTCCAAAACGTCATTTTATACTAGCAATGGAGGCTTGAGCCGTTGATAGCATTCTAATGCAGTTATTAATTAAGTTATTAGAAAACAAGTGAGAGCGACAGAGACACAGAGCGAAAGGGCGAGGGAGCAAGCAAGCGAGAGAGGACGAGTGAGAGAGAGAGAGATTGTGTGAACGAGGCTACCTCTGCTCTGTGCGTTTCAAACCTCGGAAAATCGTCTGTCATGTTGTTTTTGTTAGTCCGTTATTACAGTTAACTATGCGAAGTGATTTGGAACTGTAATGCGGTCAAGAGAGCTGTCTGGAACTACGTTCGCCGTGCGTTTCCCAGAAAATAATTGCACACCTCAGAATGTTTATCAGCCAATCAGATTCAAGCATTCAACGAACTCGTAGTATACTCGAAAATAATGCACACCCAAGGTGGTAATGTGAAGCGGAGTGCCTTTACACCGCAGGAGTGCATTATTTTTAAATAATTTAAAGGACCAAAGTCAATTTATTTGCTTATACCACGATTACCACAGACATTTTTTAAAAGGACATATCATGAAAATTCGACTATTTCCATGTTTAAGTGCTATAATTGGGTCCCCAATGCTTCTATCAACCTAGAAAATGTAAAAACGAACAACCCAGTAGGCTATATTGACCCAGCATGTGAAAAAATAGGTCATTGAAATTTGTCTCCCTCTGTGATGTCAGAAGGGGATAATACCGCCCCTTAATCTGCACTATCCAACCACGGCACTGCCATTTAGTGCAGAGATCAGCTCATTTGCATTTAAATGACAGACCTAAAACGGCACATTTTTGCTCACAAAGTGGCAATTTTAACATGATATAATAAATAATGAGGTATTTTGAGCTAAAACTTCACATACGCACTCTGGGGACACCAAAGATTTATTTAACATCTTAAAAAATGTCCCCTTTAAGACATTTGACAGGTCAGGTATGCGTTAATCAAAAAATAATGCCATGGAAAATTTCTCAACCAATTATTAAACTATTATTACATTATATAAGATTACATAAAAGAATCAAATGAACAAGATTGTGTACAATACTTTCTACATTTATTGGTAATATCATTTACAGTTCTGTTGGATCAAACAACAGATAAAAGCATAATATTAGCACAGAGTTCAGATGGGGTAGGACTCTTGGCACCAATACGGTTTATTAGGAGTCTCAGATTAGACTCAGTTACAGTACCATACTACTGTTGCACAAGTAGGGTTTCCCGCAGGAGTTGAAACCGTACACGTCAACCTGACCATCCCGCTAATGTCTGCCTTGCCCCAATTAGTGCCTTAGTTTCTCATCTTCACCTGTCACCAATCCCCCTAAGCCCTCCGTGACCTTTCACCTTAACACAAGACACCCCTCATACATATGCAAACATGCAGTGTAACTCATCCTGCAAAATGGGTATAATGTCAGAAAATAATTTCAAAATATATACCCCAGCTGTACAAAAAGTACAGCTTTGCACGTAAAGAGTTCATATTAGTACCTCAGATCTACATATTTGTACCAAAGGATGCATCCTGTATTAATACATCAAAGATACATATTAGTGTCTTAAAGGTACATATTGGTACCTAATGTATACACATCTGTTCCTAATGGTACCGTATGGGGATCTTTTTAAAGGGTACTGCACCAGTGAAAAATTTTTTCTAACAGTGTATACAGTCAAACACATACCTTATTATCATTTGTATATAAAGGCAACGCAGTAGGGATCTAACTCAGTCTATTCCATTGCTCAATGTTTCCTTTCTGTTTCATTTATTAAACAGCCTCTGTAAAACATCTTCCTTTTACAATCTGGAGATTTCTGGCCACTTAACTGGAAAAGCACTACAAATGTTTAAACCATAAACAGTTTATGACTTAAACGCTATTTTTAAAGCCAGATATGAAGCATTAAAGGCTAACAGAAATTGAGGCAAGCTGTAAATGAATCGATATGTGTTTTTATGTTAATCATGTAAACTCCTCTATTATGATGATGGGTTATATTGGCTGTCGAATTGATCCCAGTATTAGCTGGCACACAGAGGTCAGAAGGACAAGAGACCTTTACACATGCAGAGGCCAAAAAAGACAAGGGTATAATTGTCAGCCTCAAGCGCTCCTGTTGTCTTCTTGGTGGAAAATGTCCCTAAGCCCGATCACTTATGCTTAAACTCTAGACGAAGCCTGCAGATAAAGACGTTTGTTGGTTTTAATCTGTGACTGCTGCTGACAGCTTTAACAAGCAATGGGTTTTATCAAGCAGGAATTCCCCTGACTGTTTAGCACTGTGTTTGTGTCTGTTTTTGTTTTCATTGCTTAATATTTAACATGTGTTCACTGTTAATATCAACCATCCTTAGCCAGATCATCAGGTCTTTTGATCTAAATCTGAGACAGACTGAAGCTCCATATACAGTTATATAGACCTCATGCTAACCTCAAACCGACCCTAACATGACTTCTTTGCTTCAGACTCAACATATTGGAAACTGTGGCCAGTATTCTGTTTTCATCTCAATGGTGTTATATGGCAAGCATTGCTATTGGGGAACAAAGAGACATAGGTTGGGTTCAAACCATCCGTTAACCATAATAATTAAATAATGGTGCAGAATTGACCTGGAGTGCAACATTTGTGTTACAGACATGAATGAAACAAATCATGAGGCTTGTTAAAGAGAGGAAATTACTGATGCACCCATATATCCGCCTATAAAAGGTTTTGACAGATAACAGCTATCACACAGACCTATTGCATAAAAACAGCCGATGATCAGGGCAGATTATATCCTGGCACTCAAAAGGGGTGGGAACGCACCAGAATTCATACTGTGTAATAACTTTGAATTGGGTGACAATAACACAGAAACGTACATTGTAAAAATTCCTTTTTGCACTTACATTTTTAAGTTTAGTCAATTTATAATTACAATCAATTTTAACTTTCCTGACTAGCAAGGAGTTGCTATAAATTATTAAAATTAAAAGTAAAAATAAATCACAGTATATACAGTGTATCTCCGCAAGTGTTCTGTCAAACATATAACATAAATCGGTTATTTAGTGGAGAACGTTGCAGCAGTATTTTTTATTATTCCTTTTTATTTTTATATATATTTTATTTATTATATTGTAATATAAAGTGTTTATAAAAGTGTAAACAAATTGTTAAAAAAAGTTTATAGTAATAAACAACCTGCAGTTTAACCTGCAGCATTTTTTCCCTTATTGTACCGAAAATGAACCGAACCGTGGCCTCAAAACCGAGGTACGCACCGAACGTGATTTTTGCGTACCGTTACACCCCTAATATATATATATTTGTTTAGCAACGTCTAAGATTAGCCTATTAAAAGTATGAGATCCAGCCATCAAAAACACATTAAGGTCAACTGAAGTAAAAAAAAATATTTTTCTCCCCTCTTTAGAAATATCAACAGTTGGGCAACAGCCACAATGTAGAAGTGATTTATGCCTACGACGTTACCTTATAGCAGATGAATGTGATGTTGGCTGAGGTCAACATGGTTTAATCCTCAATATGATACTCGCTGTTAGAATATTCAGGGAATGTGTGACTTGGCTGAGTCTGAGAAAACGTTAGACTTGATCTTCTGAGTGTGATTATGATAAAAATCAGACCTTCATAGATGGGGCAGATATTCACAAATGTTTTAAGGCTTGTTTAAAACTCAATTTTTTGGGGTAAATGCAGTTTTAATAAAGCATAATTGCAGTACGACTAGACTTATCTGTGGACAAAAATGTGTGTAGAGAAATTTTGTATGCACGCAAACATCTGTAACCATATTTGTCATAGATGACTTTCCATTATGATATTTGGATATATGATGGTAACCACATAGCACCCTCTGACTTCCATAGTAGGAAAAAAATACTGTGGAATTCAATAGGTGCCCTCGACTGTGAGGTTACCATCATTAATCTTTTTGGTTTCAACAATGAACTGTCATTTTAAGAGTGCCTTCAAATAGATTTGATTGGCAGGCAATGGTATATCGTGCATCAGGTGGGGAAAAATCGCCCAGAAAGTGATCCCATGAATATCGTTCATTGTATCTTTATCCTTATAGTTGTGGTGTGAACTCCGCTATTGTCTTTAATATAAAACCATGTTCAAAACTATTTTTTTTATTGTTATCGTTATAATGTGAACGGCCCTTAAAAGATGACCGAATTTTTTTGGGGGGTGAACTATCCAGATTTTTTCAGTTATTATGTAGACTTGTGTAGACAGAAGCAGTAATTTGGCAGTGTGTCCAATTTGCACACTTTTCCTTACACTGTAAAAAGTGAAAAGTGAGTCTACTTAAAAAAACTACTTCACTTGGTAACACTTAAAATATTTAAGTTTTATCAACTTAAATTTTTCACTTTAAGTTAAAAATGTAAGGTAATTTTAAAAAAGTAATACTTCAGGCAACACTATTTTTTTGCTCTTTTTAGTTGAAAAAATGCCATATTTAGGTGTTACCAATTGAAGTATTTTTTTAAGTTAATTAAACTTTCACTTTTTACAGTGTACAACAAAAGTAAATCATGAGTTTATACATTTATATTTTTGTATAGATTTTAAAGTGATTTACAGTGCATTTGGGAAACACATTTTATTAGTATGTTTATTCCCTGGAATTGAACCCATGACCTTTTGCAGTGCAAATTTAATGCTCTACCAACTGAACAACATGAACACACAGCTTTGTTTAGCTTTGCTTTGCTAACTATAGACTCATGGGTCGGATCTGCACCGGATCAGATTCGAAATCAGGACCTAACCGAGTCTACTAGTACTGCTATCGGGTAGCAACTAGGACATTTTGGTAAGTTTTTGGTATTTCTAATTCTGTTTTTCACACAAGAGAAAGTTAAATGGGTTTGGAACAACTTGGGTCACACAATTAGAAGTAATTGATCTATACCTTTTAAAAAACAGGACCATTACTGGCCTATAGAAGCTACTGTAACTCATCTCAGTCGCCACACTGTTAAATATCAGTTTGTAAATAACAAAGAACAGTTTATAACAGTGCTGTCAGATGATGTAAACAGCGCTTAACAGGGCTGATAAAAAAAACGTAAAGGTCAGATTAGTCGTGTCAGGCCTCACATGCTGCAAAAAAAGAGCAAATTATACAGTACATGCTGAAAACAGACTTACACTCTTGCTTAATAGAGAAATGAAATACCTTTCTTGAGAAATAAACAACATTTTTGTTGCTTAACCAAATAAATAAAATAAAGCACTCATGGTGAAATCAACATTGCCAAAAGTTTGGGACACCTGCCTTTATATGCACATGAACCTGAATGACATTCTATTCTTAATCCATAGGGTTTAATATGGAGTTGGCCCACCCTTTGCAGCTATAACAACTTCAAATCTTCTTGGAAGACTTTCTACAAGGTTTAGGAGTGTTTATGGGAATTTTTGACCACATTTGTAAGATCAGACACTGATGTTGGACAAGAATGCCTCACTCGTAGTCTCCGCTCTAATTCATCCCAAAGATGTTGTAGTGGGTTGAGGTCAGAAACTCTGTGCAGGCCAGTCAAGTTCCTCCACACCAAACTCGCTCATCCATGTCTTTATGGACTTTGCTTTATGCACTGGTTAACAGTCATGTTGGAACAGGAAGGGGCCATCCCAAAACTGTTCCCACAAAGTTTGGAGCATGAAATTGCCCAAAATGTCTTTGTATGATGAACCATTAAGAGTTCCTTTCACTGGAAATGATTGGAGCACCTAAATTCAATGATTTGGAAGGGTGTTCCAAAACTTTTAGCAATATGTATTAATTAGACCACGCTTGTGATCTGTGTCAAAGAAAACATTATTTTATTTGCAAAGGGTGTTGTCTTGTGTTACCTGGCTTAGGTTCACACATATGGTCTGAACCAGATCAGTTTTGGCCAGTGTGAATTCAGCTGAGAATTTATAAACTTTACATAATCCTCAAAACTGTGGCTGAGCACAGTTTACACACAGCTGTCTGTGACTGAGTAGTAAGCAAAGTGCACAAAGAGGCGGTCACATTAAACATTGGATTCTTTGGGTGAGAGTCTGCATTTTTTGATTACTTAAATGTCTGCTTGTCTCAATACAAACTAGACATGAAAACAAAATTCCAAGTAGTAAAATAATTTATTCTAACTATTAAAATAGATAGACTGGACAAATATTAGACAAGGAGAAGTAAACTTATCTTACAAAAAATCAGTGGGGAAGTTTTTAGATAACGGGGGTATTTTCCATACTGTAAATAATACCTCATTCTGCATCAGCCCTTATTCTGCATTATGCATGCTTATTATTCATAAGGCCTTCATAGTTTTACGATGGTTTAATATTGAGTTTAAATATTAAAGGGACACCATTTTGGAATCCATTAAGCTGATCTCCGGGTCTGGCGCTAGCACTTTTAGCATAGCTTAGCATAATCCATTGAATTTGATTAGACCATTAACATCGCGCTCAAAAATAACCAAAGAGTTTTAATATTTTTCCTATTTAAAACTTGACTCTTCTGTAGTTAAATCGTGTACTAAGACAGACGGAAAATTAAAAGTTGCGATTTTCGAGGCCAATATGGCTGGGACTATACTTTCTTTCTGGCTTAATAGTCAAGGACTTTGCTGCCGTACCATGGCTGTAGAAGACGCAATTATATTACGCCACGCCTGAAAGTATTCCCCTTGGTAACTTTCAATAGCAGGGGACTATTTTGGGGCATTGCATAATATCATTCTGTACAGAAAAGTCAAGTTTTAAATAGGAAAAATATTATTTTTTAACATGATGTTAATGGTCTAATCAGATTCAATGGATTATGCTAAGCTATGCTAAAAGTGGTACTGCCAGACCCGGAGATCGGCTGAATGGAGTCCAAAACGGTAAAAATCAAATGTTTAACTCTAAAGGAGCTGAAAAATTAGCATATTTTCAAAAAAAGTGGAGTGTCCCTTTAAAACCAATGTACGAGTACGCAGAAGGAGAGCAAGAATTTCAGAAACTCCACACTTGACACGAGCTCACAACATCAATACAGAGAACCTGAGATACCCTCAGAATCGAGTTTCAAAAGAGCTATCGCCTGACCACCCATCGACCAGTCAAACACTCTGATTAATCTTCCAGATTAATTTCTCACAAAGTGTTAGTTTGGTTAGGCTGGAACTGCAAAAATAAAGAAATCTTTCCCTGTTGGAAATATCTACAGTAATTGGGTCACCAGTTCTTCTTTTACAGATGCTGAGCTTTCAACAAGTCCTTTAGTTTACTATATCATGGCTTGTTTCTGATGTTTATTGCTTCGCTTATTCGGAAAGCCATTCCCTTATTCCATCTTCTTTAATGGAATAACAAAATTCTCAGTTTTTCCACAGCAGGAATCTTTCACTCTCACTTTTATGTATTTTTCTCCTCTAGTCATAGAAGTAAAGAAACAGCCAAAGCTCCAATCTCTCCCATAAAGATTATTGCAAAGTGACTTTACTGGAGCACTCCAAAACATCTGGAGCATTCCTGGCCAATCCAGCTGATATACAGTATACAACTTCTAATTTTTCACGTACGCATCATTGTTCTTCTAAAGCTCTCAGAAAGAAGAAACTGATCCAAAAGACCATTATGGGACAAAAAGAATGTCTAAATCACTTAAAGAGCAAACTAGGACCTCATAAATTATCTCTGTTGATGGATTCCCAGAACATGTGTTACAATGTTTATGTACCGTGAAACAACATCCATAACACAATCTGATTTTTTAATAGTAAGAAGAACTTTGATATTTATTCTAGTACTTAGCTTTCCCAGTCTTTTCTATTTTATGTGCAGAGATCCCAGAGACTGAATAAGTTCCTCAGAGATGGGGTTAACCTGCTCAGATACGTTCAATTACAGTCAAATACACTCGTAAAAACACCCACGTGTCTGGATGTCTGATCTAGGATTAGGTTGGCTTTAGTTTATGTCCCATTAATCAAAGGCCAAAATACTTATTTGAAAATGACTTTCTTCCATGACATGTAAATTGATCCCTGGTTTAAAAAACGCCCTTCCAACTCTTAGCCAAATGTCAAATTCCCTGACGTTTTCCCCGGCATTCACTGACTAAAAAGCATGAATTTTCTTGACCTATGTCTGAGAAATGAATATTAATAAACAATGCCAATAAACAGCTGTTTAGATTGTAGTCTCATTTTAAATCAGTGGAGGTTTGGACCTGGAAACGGCATTCCGTCACAACTTTACAAGCGGATTACATTTTGAACTAAAATTTAAACTAGTGATGCGCCGATTTTTGATGAATTTGAAACCATCGGCATATCGGCAATAGCACGAGAAAGGCCGTTACCTTTTTTTATTAATTAACTACATAAAGGCAATGAGTTGCATGTCTGTTGTTCAATTAAAATTATTTAATGTTCTGGTGAGTATATTGGTTTTAGCTTAATTTGTGCCTCTCTTATTATGTTGGTCAGTTGAATGTTAATTAGATCCAATCTATGTTCAGTAAAAATAATTTGATGCAGAAATAAACTAGCTAATAGTCCAACTATATAGTATTGTATACAAGTGTTTAATATCAGTATCAGCCAGAAGTTGTCTGTTTAAATCGGTATATCGGCCCAAAAAAATCCTATCGGTGCATACCTAATTTAAACCTGATATTTCATGACTTGGTGAAAAAAATATAAAATTTTCTGCCTTTCAATGTCTGGAATAGACCATCCATGATATTCCAGAAATTCCATGGTCCATAGGAACCCTGCCTAGAGTAAATCAAAAGGTTTTTCTGTCAATAAATGGATGTGCTTGTAAAGTGGGAAAAATGTAAAGGATGTCACCTAAATACACTCTAAAAGAAGATATTGTTTTCCTTTTACAGTGACATGGAGCTTGGAAAAGGTGCTTTATAAATAAAATGTATTATTATTATTATTATTATTATAAACATAAGTATTACCAGGGAGAATATAGATATTCCTATTCGGGAATGAGGGCCGACACAAATATCCCTTTAATCCACTATATGTATTACTTCGTATTAAAAGATTTGGAAAATCCAAAAACAGCATATACCATCTTTTGGGCTTTTGAATCACGATTATACTAGGGCTGGGTATTGTTTAAAATCTTTCGATCCGGTGCAAATTTCGATACCTCGGTTTCGATACCGGTTCCTAACTATACTTTTTCCGATACCATATGTTTTAAAATGCATTTAAACATAAACAAAAATACGTTGAACATAAAACTTTTATTTTTCACCTTAATTAAAAAAAATTCTGGTAACACTTCTCACTCAGTGTAACATTATTAATAAAACTGGTTGTGTTTTTTGAACAGGGGTGCGCCAGCAGACACACTTATTTGTTTTTTTATGAAAATAAGGAAACAAAAATAAAGAAATGAAGAAAATAATTAACACTTCATTTTAGCTTTATTTTATGAAATGTAAAATTGTATTTACCTTGGACTAAGAGTATTTAAATAAGTGGGTTCATTATAGCTGAAACTTTGACAAAAAGTTACAATATTTAAATGGATGACTGAGTTTTACTGCGTGAAGTTTAAACCATAGACTGTAAAAAATAGTTTTAAACGCATCCTCCATTTTGGGAGGCGGGGGCATGAAGTCTTGCAATGCGGAGAGACAGGCGCGAGTATTTCACAAGCATTGAGAGATACAAGCTGCGCGCGTGGGTCAAGTTTAAACACCTTGTCTGGGTCTTTTGTGGGCGCTTTAGGTCCTTACATGCAAGTACAGGCTCACACAGACACAGCCGCTTGGCTTTTGAAACCGAAATTTGGCACTTAAAGATAAATAATTTTTCGATACTCATAGTATCTGAGTTTTTCGTTCGATACCATAAAAGTTTTGACGTTCAGTGCAGCCCTAGATTATACAGTATGTGCCCAGCACCAGTGTTTCACAATACAATATATTTCATCAGTTCCTAGAAAATTCTAGATTAATTTTAACCCAGTGGTTGGGTTTGTTCATGTTTGACCAAACCATAGATTAAAACAACCCAGTGTGAAAAGACCAATTTCTTTGCAATAACATGACTAATTGTAACAAATACGATAGTATGCTTGGATTGGACAGTAGCATTATAAAGGCAAGGCTTAGCAAAGGGTCAATTTGTCTTTAACACATAGACCTTCGCCTGTTTAAGTTCATATTAATGTCAAACACATCACATTACTTGGCTTTCTTTATAAAGCTGCGGAGCAAATCTGGAATGTTCTAAGTCTGGAGTTTTTCCGATCTGGCACAATCCACATTGACACTGCTTATGGCATACTGTAACTACCAAAGCATCCCACCGTTTCTTTCTTTCCAGCACTCAGAACAAAACCGGATGAATACACCAAGGATAATGCTGGGAAGTCCAGAAGAAAAAACGAAAGGAAAATTTAGGGCGAAAACATGGACTGGAAAGAATAAAAAAACTGGAGTGGAAATACAGAAATGGTATTAAAGTATCAACAAGCACTAAGGAACACAGTAAGAGTCAGACTTTCATATTCAACAGCCACATTCAGAGCGCTGGTATCCTACACCATTAGATGCCATGTGTGCTGACACATCACACATCTCCTTACTTGACTGTATTTAATGTTTGCTATATAGCAGATCAGAGGAGAGATCACTTCTGACATCTGATCTGAGACCAGCTCAGCAATTTCTGTTGGATGATCAAAGTTATGGAAAGTTAGTACTTTGAGTTCAAACCAAGATTATGTTGGCTGACGACTAAAATAACATTTGGAGGTATAATATAATCTTAAGATAATACTGTGATTATATTAACAAGTGATGTTGAAAATATCACACTAATAATGCATAGCTATGGAAGAGTAGTATTTTCAAATTTACTTTAATTTAGGTTAAAAATTGGGTTAGTTTCCATTAGTTTAGCCCCTTAGGCGTCACCCCACCCGATTGAGTTAAATCTACTCTTGAGGCTTTCAAACGATATACAGTTTGTCATGATTAGATAAACGTAAGCGTCCTGCTGGCGGAACAGTGACATTGATATACGTAAAAGTTTTTAGGCACACTCTCTTCATAAATGAGTCAATTACTCTCCCTACATAATTTATTTGATAAAACACTGTCGAAATGTCTTTTCTAGAGGCTATATATCCAACGATATATAGTTTGTAGTGATAGATTAAAATTTACATCAGCAAAATTTATGTAAACTTAGGTGTCACATATTCGGGACGGCAACACTTCACAGTTTAGCTTTGTTTTAGGTATTTTGTTTTAGCAATAAATCATCATATTGAGAAAATTTCCAAAATGAATAACACTCTGAACTTTTATTAGTTTCAGATTTCATCTTAGTTTTGGTTTTAGTTTCAATAAACAATACCAGCCTGAAGACAAAAAGTGGGTCAAACCCGACACGTGGCTTTTAGAGCCTTTAAAACTTGCCGACTTATACATCACTTTAGGAAAATTCAACATAATTTAAAACAGATTGAGATCTTGTGTGTAGGTTTTGTATGACTCACATAAATAATCTGTTTCACAATTATTTACCATTTGTAATTAATCTAGTTATAATATATTTAATAATGCAGTTATGTATCACAAGTTATCCACAATTTGTAAAGTAAAGAGGGTAAAGTGTTACAAACTGTATAACTACAAAATCACCAATTATATAAATGAAATATAAAAGTGATACATAAGCTTTGTCTTGCCTAATAGAAAATCAATTGCCAATCGATCAATTAACAGCATACCTCAGCAGCTTGACATCATAAAACCAAACCTAATCCCATTTATTTAAGTAATTGAAAAAGCATGTCTCAGCCTCAGATGGCACGCCCATAGACTAATGGCTGAACGTTTGATGCATAAGGCAAACGAATTTGGAAACGCGTCAGGACTGCTAAAGTTGTGCTTTGATTGGCCGTTTCATCTGACGCACACATGTTGCCGCGGTTATGCGTCTGGCTCAAGGTTAATTTCCAGTCTGTGTTTGTTTATAGGTCTGGTTAGTGACTAAACTGACCTCAGGAACAAATACCTTGTGGAAAATAAAAATGTTTTGGTTTCAAAATGATGAGGGGAGACGGTGAGCATGCATCACTGCTGGTGCTGTGCAAATTTAGCAGCCAGGAAAGAATATAGCTAACATCATATATGTTCATTTTACACAATTACGTTACGCAGTGTAATGGTTGATACGCTTTAGTTATGATTGAACTTGTTATTTATTTTGCTTGTTATCAGAAATAATCTACTCTAAGGGAGTTTGTTGTTATTGATTTTTTGCGGAAGTCTACCGGAAGTTGATTTTGGTCCACAAAAGCTGTCTGTTAATGTTGTTGCCACTGAAACCGTCTATAGGATTCCAAGGAGATGTAAGGACATCAACTTAACATTTATATGCCCTCAAGTACTGGACAAAACCAACTGATGGTCGCTTTACATATCAGTCAGACCATTTTTTTGAGCGGGCCTTGGCCAAGGTAAGCAGCTATAAAACCCATTAATATGATGCTGCGTTTACACCAGCCGTGGTAGAGGCGTGAAGCGCGAGTGATTTCAATGTTAAGTCAATGTGAAGATGTGTTGACGCGCGTCTGGAGGTCTCGCGGCACGGAATACACGTTTCCGCCTCATTCACGCGTCTAGTTCGCGAATTGAGCGCCTGGAGCAGTACACGCGAATGGTGCCTTTTGTGCATTTTGCATTTTACGCGAATTTGCTGCTGACGCCCGAGTTCAAAAATTTGAACTTTGGCGGAATTTCGCACCACGTTAACCAATCAGGAGCCTGCTTGCTGCTGTGGCAGCAGCCCCGCCCGGAGTCACTCATTCAACCTGAAGGAACGCTAGATATTGTCCGTGAGCAGTCACCCGGAGCTATACGACACAAGCTCTTATTTCTATAGAGACAGGAATAGAAAAGAAGAGTGTTGGAAGAGTGTCGGTAAGGACATCAGGCAACCTGGTAAGTTGTAATACACGTTTCACTTTTGAGTTACGTGACGTTTAACGACCATCATTGTTTATTTTCCCCCTATAGTAAGGTTACCAAATGCAAATTGGTAACTCTCTTGATAAATGCACAATCAACATCAGGCATCTTGCAAACAGACAACCGCATAGCACTTGCCCCTCCCACAAGAAGCAGATTTTGCCTCTGACCCGCATCAAATGCTTGCTTTTTCCGTGCGTCTACTTCGCTCTAGACGTGCGAATGCATTCAAACTGTTCAAGCTGCAAACTAGGCGCGGTAGATGCGATTTTGACTCCTGAAACGTGGTTGGTGTAAACGCAGAATAAAGGTTTGGCTACACAATAATGTTAAACACAAACACCTTCAAAAGTCACTTAAATGTGCTGGTCATCTAAAATACATTTATGTTGTGCTATCTGATGTATGCAGTAGCATTTTTTAATCATTTTTAGCTATCCAGAATATATGTATTATTATATATTTAAATGTGCATTTGTAAAAGAGTTTTTTTCAACCCCTAGGGAGTCTGCTGACATTGGCTTAACTTAGCATCCTCTTACATACGTTACATTTTTACTACGTTCGCTAGTATGGTTAATTTTAACCGCTGTATTCTGCTGCTTATGTTTTATAATTTTTCTGTTTTTTTTCCCTGCATCTATTAATGTAAAGCTGCTTTGAAACAATTAAACAACTGTGAAAAGCCCTATAAAATTGAATTGAAATTGAATAGTGAGAGCTCTGCAGTAAAACTTTACTCCCTGACCTCAAGAGGTGCTCTAGCGACAGACGCTAGAGGTCACGACCTTTAGCTGCCTTGTTAGAGCACCGACTCCCATGCCGGACCAGAACGGTTCGAGTCCCGCTCAAGCTAAACTTAACCTGCACTAATAGTTTCCTGAAAGTGAGTCAGAAGTTATCAAATAAAAAAGCCCTCAATCACTATTAAAGCACTATTATTGGTCCAAAGAGCGATGATTTAGCAAGGGAAGTGATTTCATCAAAAGAGGACATGATGTCACAACAAAGCAATGTACCTCCCTGCTATTTCTTCATCAAGAACATCAGGAAGCAGTCTTGTAATTAAAGAAACGCCAATCTAAAGAGGAAATACCTTGATTGCAGTATGACATTTACCATTCTTACCTTGAAATGACAAGAGGACCCTTGGCTGTGGTGGAGAAAGACCATGGATGTAGGTAATAAACAGGAGGAGGGTGAGTAACAACCATAAGGCCTTCCCCAGCGACCAAATCCAGATCTCTCCTGACCTCCCCATGACTGCTGAGGAGAAAGTCACACCAGCCCACCTGCAAAAAGATGGTGAGAAAAATGTTGAAGACAAAAACTAGATATTACAGGCTTCAACGAGTTAATTTACAGTTTCACAATGTACAGAAAAACAGGAAATCCATCTCTTCAATGTCTCGTTTGTATCTCCTAGACATCAATTAGATCAACAGGAGAGCTCTCTCGTATAATCGCAGATATTTTCTGTCAGAAGTATTTCATTTATTTAGTAAAAGGAAAGAGGCATGACATTGATCAACACATCTCCATAAACAATGGCCCATGTCCAGCCCAAGTCATTTGTTTACCATTCCAAAAAGAATCTTGTAAAATCTACTAGGAAAGTTTGAAGAGACAGCTCTTCAGGGAAATTGACACTAAAAGAATGAACATTTGTTATCTCATTTTTCTCCTCTCCGGTCTATTATGGGACAACACTATAGTTCAATAATACATGTAGAGAACTTTGATTTCCTGTGGAGGAACTTTTGCTCTATGCCCAAAGGAGACCAGAAGTCCGACCACAACTCTCTTGGAAAACAACAACACATGCAGTTCATAATTATATATTAATAATACTTGTTTTGTAAGACAGAGAGAGAGAGAGTAAAAGGACAGGAGAGGAGTGGTGGTGAGTAGCGCAGTCTCTCTGCTCATGTCTTATACATGAATCATGTGAAACATTCATAGGAACATTGTAGAAGACCTTGACAATGGATGTCTGACTCCACGAAAACACTGCAAAGGGTTTCAGACACATTCAGACACGAATACCAGAAAACACCACTCGCATTGTTTTTCTCAAGTATGTAAACTTAATCACTTTTAGCTACATACACTCGAATAATGTTATGTTGTTTCAACCCATGGATGAATAATATGCAGACAAACTCAGTTGTTGGGTTAAAACCCTAGAAAGTCAATATTTGATACAAACATGGATTGAAACAACCTTGCATTTTTAAAAGTATAAGCATTCATTTGAACTGTTTGCCTCAAGGGGGCGCTATAGGAAGCGTTAATGTAAACGCCCTGATACACTTAATTGAAAACCTAATGTGACAAAAATTACACCAATTTTGAGTGTTGCTTTGGTTGAAAACAATTTAACTGCTATTGGTCTAAGTCGTCCCTTTCACGCTTACTGATAAACTGCATTTGACAGGTTATGTGTGAACAGAACTTTTATGGCAAATCAGTGCTGCCGATTTACCAGTAAGAGAGGTCGTAAGATTACCAGTAATTTAAGCGCTACGTGTGAACAAAAAATATACGTTAGATTACCGGCTTTTAAAACGGACGACGTCTGACCGCGCTGACAGCTTTGGGCCAATCATAACGTTTTATACAGATGACGCATTTACCCCCGCACTGTTGACTGACTTTCAACACAGACGCGCTGCTTAAAAGTCAAGCACACCTGAAGTTAACGTCCACATTTCTTCACAAAAGTTGTTTAAAACAGCGTACCATATATTTGCCGAACTGTCGACGTCCTTAGCACACCCTCTGTGAAGCGTTGTTTAAGACGCATGTTTCACTTGACTTCGCCTTGCAATGTGGTTTGGTCATCATGAGCAACTTCGCGACCATCAGCGTTTACCACAGAAGTGAAAACAACAGAAAATACGGACCGTGGATATGAAGTCATAACCCGACACTGTTTAAAAATACAGCTCGCCGCGCGCCACAGGTAACTTAACTTTCACCTTTTCTCCGCGTTTACTGGTGTTTTGATACTGATGTGTGAATGATCTTACTGGTAAAAAGACGGAAGGTTACTGCGTGTGTGAACTGCACATTTTTGTATTTACTGGTAAATTCATTCTGGTAAATTCATGGTAATTTACCGAAATTACTGTGTGTACGAGGACATAGTTTTCTACACTCTCAGAAAAAAAGGTAGGCTACAGGAAGGTACAAAAGTTGTCATTGGGGTGGTACCTTTTTAAAAAGTACACTTTTATACCTAAAAAGTCCGTATTGGACATCAAAGGTACACACTGGTACCTTAAGAGGTGCTTACTTGTTCCTCAAAGGTAGCTACCAAAATGACACATATTAGGAGTTTTTAAAAATGTATTTTACTTTTTATATTGTATATTTTATAAAAACTTTTGTACCTTTATTTTTGAAAGTGTAGTCAGTTTTCTCTTTTACATCAATGTCATGTTGAAAAGAAAATCTTATTGGGCAAAGAAATGTCCTATAAAATGTCTTACTCGAATTGTGCTTGAATTGAGGGGAGGCTGGAGGGATCCGGGACCCCCCATAAGGCATTGGGGACCCCCTAATCATTATTATTTAGAAACTTACTTTAGTTTCGTTATGTTTTTATAAACTTACTCAATCTCGTGGCGTCACCTGGAGTTTTGAATGTGTTGCCATTTTGGGTTTGCTGCTATGTCATGGTGGGGACCCCCTCAAGACTTGATTCAATTCGAGCACTGGTCTTACCCCATAAATTTTCATTGTGGGCAGAGACAAAATTACTGTTTGTAGTGCAAATACAGCAAAATGTAATAATCTAAGAGAATCTTGTTCAGCAATGTGTACACAAAAGTATCGATAAAACTCAATAAAACTTCAAAATCCAAACGCCCCTTTCAAAATATTTTTATTGAATGTCTGATTATGCTGTCTTCTGAACATGTTATTAGTTTTAAAGCTTTTGTTATGAACATAATGTACCAATTGCATTTGAAATCTGAATTTGATAAAATTACAATGTAATTTAGTAGCCTGCCATTTGTCCAGTGATGGCTTGTGACTGCTCTTCCGAGGGGTCAAAATAAGTGTTCATGAGTGTCATGTGTGTTGCTCGTGTTTTCAAAATATGTGTTTGTTGCATCATGTGAACCATCTTTTATCAAAATAAGTGCCTGCTGCACACGCGTCAAAAACGTTTATGATAAAAAAGACGCACACATTCACACGCAAGACACTCCATTAACAGTAAACTCTGATTAAAGTATCTGGCAAACGCGAGCGTCTCTTTTATCATAAACCCTTTAGACGCATCTGAAGCAGGAACTTATTTTGACAAGACACACATATTTTGAAATTACGAACCACACACATGACGGGCTACATACATGTTATGACAATTTTTGCATCGAGCGCCCTCGAAAAAAGAAGTCACCGGCCGTCACTGCATTTGTCATGTCTCATTTGCTTAAAGCTGAACATATCTAATGTCAATCCACACTAACCTCTCGCTCAGCTCCAATAGGGAACAAATAGTTAGTTAGCCAGTTAGTCAAACTGTCCACACAGCTAGCTATAACATTTAAGGATACCTCTATTGGCCCTTGCAGTACTGAGGTGTGTTACCATAATGAAATAATGTTACTTACATACAGAGTTTGTATACATGCACAAAGGATGTTTCTGCCTAACATAAAAATGTGTATGGCTAAATGTTTGTAAAAGAAAGTGTTTAGAGTGCTCACAATGTGTGTATCTGAGTAACTACTTATATACATAAGTGTACGTATGTGTATATATGTGAGTGTGTGTGTTTGCGCATATGATAAACTGCAGCAGGCTAAAATGTTTTTGGCAGGGAACATAGCAGATAGAGAAGCTCTTAGGAGGCTACCGCTCTCTGGACAATACAGACTCACTGCCGCTCCTAAAGCTGCTAAAGTCATCACTGGACCAACACAAAGCCATCACCGGGCTGACATGTAGCATACTGTGACCTGGTGTACTTCATGTCTCCTCGATGAGACATAAATCACTATCGTATCTGATCTAGAAGTCTACTTCATGACCAAATTCCACATATATACTCAGCAAAATTTGTTCTATGCAAAATTTAAAAAATGTTTATGCATAATTGATATGACATTGGATAGCTTTTACAGATTATTGGTAGATATACATTGTTTAGTGTTGTTGTTCACAAGAATTAAAATTGCCATTAGAAACCTTTAACCCTGAGTAATTTTGGCATTAATGTACAGTAATTTATACCACACTGCACAAGAATGACACCTTAAGTAATGCAGAATGCTAAGGTGATAAGATGATAAGACTTATTATTTATGCTCAGCGGATGATAAAACTTCTCATAAATTGCCTTTTGAAAAGTCGTGCAGGTGCAATACATACGCCAAAGTCCTATTTAGTGTGCATATGATATCTGATATATGATACCACCATCTTGTCATGTCATTTTATACTGGTTTCTCAATTTTTTCTTTTTTTTTAAACCATTGATGCTTCGGTTGGGTTAGATTTGGGTTACGATGTCATTTTATGTATAGGTTTCAAAAAATTTTCTATTTTTAAACCATGGTTGCTTGGAGTTAGGGTTAGAATTGGGTTTTGGGAAAGTGGTTCTAACTTCAAAACCAAGCAACGTAACGTGACATGAAAAAATGCATGGTATTAAGTGAATGGGAAGGACTGGCGTATTATGCAAAATCGGACTTTGGTGTATCTATTGCATGACTTTTTGAAAGCCGTGCTATTTATACAAAATTCATGAGAATTGGTTGAAAAAATCCTATGGGGAAACTTTGACTCGAACCCAAAAATATTTGCAATGAACACTCAGAGCACTTTAGCATCGTAACACACTGTCAAGCAACGATTTCTTAAAGGAGTGGTTCAATGGTAGCCTATTTCAAGCATTCTGACTTATTAACACAGTTATAGAGTTGTTTCCTCATGCTAAACGTAGGCAAAGTGTCAAAAAAGCAGTTGGGCGTGTTACAGTATTTCTGTGCCGAAGTTTCTGAAAGATTTTTTCGATTACAGGTCCAGCTGCTGTTTCAGGGGTTTCTATACGTATCACTTTTTTTATGGGCACTTCCCCCGGAAAACCCGGCCCACCCGTCAATCAGTGGGAGACGCCAGAACTTACAAACATTATATCACGCGACAGCTTTGTTTAATTTCAAAACTCAACCATGGCACGAAAGAAGAAGTGTGTTTTTGGATGTAAGAAGAAGAAAGCCAGCATTATGGAAATGGATATAGTTTATTATCCATTGTAGCAGCAAAGTTTTGCGTGTGCGTTTGATGCGCTGGATTTTCCCAACCAGGTCATGAGCTGCATGCGGTAAGTAAGACTTCTGTCTTATGTTGGAAATTGGCGCGTGCATATTATATAAATGACACGAACATGCAGTGAATCATAAGTTAAACAGTGCCGTATAGTGTTGAATGACTCGTACTCGCTCCTCTCGCGGTAGTAACTCCTCCTTCTTCATTTTTTTGTACGTTATTGGAAAGATTCGGTAAAGCTAATCTATCTTTTATAAATCTGATTAAACTAAAGACTCTTCAGAGATATAAAAGGATGTAATACTACTCTATAGGTACTCCAGATTAACATAAAAAATGCAGAAACAGCGTGTGTTACGTGAGCTTTAACAAAAAGTTTGAAAGGTGCATGCTCGTTTAACCCGACCAATCGGTGCCTGTTAAATATAAACCTTTGATTTATCAGCTACAGCTACTTTACTCCTGAGACATTCCTTCTGGCATCCTTCCTCAACCCCAACTCCACTTAACATCTAGTCATCATTACTAATATAAAAGTAAGAGTCATTGGGGGGTATTTTGAGCAAGCTAAATCTATTAAGGATTACATTAACATTGTGAACTACTGAAAAACTAGCATTGTGCTGTCAATATCTGCATGGACATGTCCCATTCAAATTGCCTTACATTCTTCAAAACATCTAAACGTCTAGTTATGACATCTGAAAGGCATTTTGCTCAAGACTGACAGTTACCTCAAAGCACATTCCTTAAAGAAAATACTAAGAAGTCATACCATTTTAATTCAATACTACAGCTGTATCAGTTTCTCATTTGAGTGACGTACCGTAAATTTATATATGTCATAGTGCACCTTTATATAGCACAACAGCCTGAAAATGCATTACAATCAGCTTATCTTCAAGCTTACCATCTTGTGTTTGTCATGGCTATCTGCTTAATGAAATTTCCAGCTTCCTCTTTATGGAAATGTCAGTCAAACGCAATTATTCCTGCTCACTGGAAACAAAACAGGTGATGCTGGCTAAGAACTGAATCACCTGCGATGGGTTAAACAGATGGGAGGAAATGAAGGGATTTTATGAGATGTTTTCAAACTGATAGGATGTAATCCGATTTATGTGATAATAAAACTGGGTTTTCATACCGTATTTAGATTTTATGCATTTGGAAAGCAACTTACAATTCATTCATAATTTTTTTTTTGCAGCAAACCTACGACCTTTACGCTGATGTTACAAATTGAAGTAATAAAAAAATCATCCACAAAACTAATTTTTTTAAGTGTTACCAAGTTAATCCAACTTTCACTTTTTACAGTGTAGGATCATATTTGAGTTATTATAAAGATGACTAGAAGGTTGTATGTTTGATGCTGTCCAAGAGTGCTGTGGTCATGTACTAGGTGATTGATTTTTATGATAATCAGTTCTAGGGCTGTCAAAAGATTAATCACAATTAATCTCATCCAAAATAAAAGTTTACATACACTGTAAAAAAATTCAGTAGAAATTACAATGTAATTGCAGCTGGGTTGCCGGTAATTTACCGTAGATTTAAATTTGTTATTTACTGGCAAGAGTTTGTTCAAAGTTAAATCAATTTTAAATATTAACAAGTCTCTATCTCCACAGAACAAAACCATACAACAACAGCCTCATGCAAAGCATTCTGGTAACCAGAAATCATCATGAACCATTTTCTGTTTTTTGCTTCAGATTTTGTTTCCCAGAATGTTTTGCTTGATGTTGTTTTTTTAGTTTTACTCTGTAAAGACAAAAACTTGTAAATGTTAAATGTTCATTTAACTTTGAACAAAATGTTGCCAGTAAATGACATAAATTTAAATCTACAGCAAATTACTGGCAACCCAGCTGCAATTTCTACGGATTATTTTACAGTGTATTTTTACATAACTGTGTGTATTGTTTGTAATTATTCTATATTTATAAATCCACACACATTCATGTATATATTTAAGAAATATTTGTCTTTAAATACTGTATATACATTTATAGAATTTATATTATATGTAAATATAAATATTTTATAAATATAACAATTTTTTCTTAAATATATACATGATTGGATGTGTTTTTATATATAAATAATAATTATACACAGTACACACACATATGTTATGTAAACACAAACTTTTATTTTGGATGCGATTAATCACAATTAATCTTTTGACAGCCCTAATCAGCTCCTTAAAAATATAGTAATTTTTACCATTTTATCATATACTATATTAAGATCTTAATTTTGATTGGTTAAAATTGAGATATCATGATCACAGTAAAAATGGTGCTAGACAAATAATAAGCAAGAGTTTCCTACCAAAGTATGAGCCCTTGAAAGTCTGGATTGCTACTCTACATTTTATTGCATGTTTAAAAACATCTTTAACAGAAGTGCAAACAATTCAAGCAAAAGTGCTGTATATTTAATAAATGTGGCCTTACACAAATAGAAATATATTCTAAAAGTAAGAGATAAACGGAAACATAAATCAATGCAATATCTGCCACCTAGTTTCATGTAACATGTTTGCCTGTACATATTTGACGAGCTGGCTAAATCGTATGAATTATTATAAAAAACAATAACGAAACCCCACCCCTAACCCACATGTCACAAGGGAAAAGGTAAATCACACAAAAATGTCTGAATGTGGTCATACACCACCTCATAAAATACGTACAAATTGCCATGAGATAGCATTGCCAATGCCCATCCTAAAAGTCAGCATTGCAAATTTTGTTGGTTCGATTCAGGGAACAGATGTATATATGTACAATGTATACTTTGTAATGCACTGCTTAGATAAACTCATCTGTCAAATGCACAACTGTAACATAAATCACCACACCCTGTCATTCACCAATGCACAATCCGTCAAGCACAAAATATCAGATTGCGACAATCCGAAATCCTATTTAGTATGTTTTACACTGCAACAAATCCCAGATGCTATCTTCAGGGCGCAGTTATAAAATAATAACATCACTATCTCTGTCTCAAACTCCCATGGCTCATTCACACTTACTGCTGTCCTCTTCCCCAAGACACACAGCACGCATTCCCCAAAGCCTCTGCCAATAAGTATCGCTCTGTAGTTGCAACATAATACATATCAGCTGCCTGGTTGAGTGGTCAGATTGAAACCATTTAAGAAAACATGATTATTGTTCGCAGACTACATTCCTTAATAATTGATAGCATCACTTATGTAATACGTCAAAATGCCATTATTAATAAATAGAAAATTGAAATGTTATTTGGCTTTGTATAAAGTATGATTAACTACAAAAGAAATCTCAAAAATGAGATATCACATTTGGTTAGGAAAAAATGACAGGGGATGAATTCACAAAACTATAAATATCAAAGCTAGGAAAATTTTATGGACCGTCCTTAACACTAGACATCTTACTCAAGTTGGTGTTAACTTTAACCATTCAGCAAGATGACAAGTACCTAAAAACCTTAAAATTTGTTACGTTTATTTTTTTTTCCATATCATCAGGCAATAATAAAGTGTATATAGCACTCCATCAACACAGATAGCAAATAACAATATTAAAGTCCATTTCAAAAATTGTTTTCGAAAATAGACGCCTCTGTCAACGACTAACGCAAGTATGAGGTCTTAATATTTCCCCGGTCTCTAGGAGAACCCCCTCCTCTAAATCTGCCCCGCTCCTTTCAAACAAGACCCCATCTGACCCAAACAGTACTCACCTTCTGAGGCTTCCCTTACGGTGCTGTCCTGAAGAGAGAGGATCAGGACTCTAGTCACAGATGTACAAATACAGTGTTGACTTTCCCAACGAGAGTAAAGAGCGGTGTTATTCCGACCAGCTGACAGTGGGACAGGAAAGTGAGAGGTTGAGAGAGGTAAACGCAGAGAGAAAGAGAGAGAGAGGGAGAGATGGGTGGGCTGGTTTCCTATTACACACTTACACTCTTCTCTTGAGCACCCCTCCTCTTTTCTTTCCCCTCCTCTCTCTCTCTCTCTAACGAATAACTGAAAAGATACTCCATTCCTCTGCAAGTCTCTTTACTTGCAGAGACAGCAGCAGTTTGGGAGAGCGTGCCAGGATCCCCCTCTTTAAATCTAACTTTAACTTTACCCCATCACCTGATTAGACTGCACCCTAACTTTACATTATGAAATCAACACCCCACACAGTACCAAAACTGTGGTTATTAAAATCCTAAAATATAACACACAGGAAATTAACCATCAAAAGGAACTTGTTTTCAAACAGGTTTCCCAAACACTTCCCATGTCTGCCATTGGTTGGACAAACAGGTAGTGCTAGAATAAGATTCTCAAACAAACAGAGCAATGCATCAAAAGCATCGCAGAGCCACTGTGTTTTAAGGTAAATGAAACGCTGCCAAAGATGACACATTTTTACTTCTGTTGTTGAGGATACTGACAGGAAAAACAACAATGTCCAAAGTGTTGAACAGGCATCTGCAGCAGCAGCAGCTAACTTTGAAGTGGCACTAGATAACGTTAACCAAGAAGAAATTGAAGAGGGCTTCATGTTGTTGTCGCCCGTTGTCACCCGTTGTCACCAGCGACAGTGTCAATGACGTTGACACAGATGATGTGGAAGAGTTGTCTAGTGATGGCCATTTTGACACCGATGATGGGGCTTTGATGAGTCAACCGCCTAGTTCTGCTAGTAATAGCCCTAGCCCTATAAAAATGCTGTGGTGAAGTAAATAACTTTAAAAAACTAATTTAACCCTTATGCTGGATTTACACCAACGCGGTAGAGGCGGCACAAACGTGCTATTCGCATGTAGTTGGACGCTTAAACATTTGGGGGCGGTTTCCTGGACCGGGATTAGAATAGTCCTAAAATAAAACATTTTTAAGAGCTGTCCAAACTGAAAACAAGTTGAACTGACATATCTTAAAATACATCAGTGCCCTTTGTTTTGCCTCAAAATGCACACTGGTAATGTTTTTAGTAAGGCATGTTTGTTAAAACTAGTTATATTTCCTAATTAAACTAAGGCCTAGTCATGGATTAAGTTAATCCCTGTCCGGGAAACCGCCCCTTGGAGTTTACTCGCTTCATCCGCGCGTGAAAGCCGTGTGTGAAATTCTAGTCATTCAAGACATTCACACGTAAATTCGTATCATGGCAGGGGCTTCTGCGACTCTGCTTGCTTTCTGTAATCATGTCACTACTAGAGCATGCTCCTGATTGGTTAACATGGCACAATTTTCCGGCAAAGTTCAGATTTTTCAACTTGCGCGTTTCCCGTGTCAATGCTCAATTTGCGTTATTTGCGCGTCAATTCGCGTCATTTGCGCAAACTAGACGCTCGAATGAGGCGGATTTGCGTCTACCGTGCCGCGCTAAACACCTCATTCGCACAGTGAGACTTCAAGACACACATAAATGCGTCTTTACATTGACTTAACATTGAAATCACTCGCCCTTGACGCCTCTACCGCGCTGTGTGAACACAGCATTATGTTGGGGATGTTTTCGTCCACTATGGGGTGCTGTTGGGTCTTAATTTGGCCTTTTTCTCTGTGTTTCAGCAAATGGAATGATTTTTGGTGACAAATCTTATTTTGGATACATTATTTGGGAAAATGTTTTGAAAATTTCCCAAAAACTCAACAATACACTGTGGGCAAATTCATAACCTTCTTGTTATGTTCGTGATGAAAACATCCACTAAATTAAACTGCTGTAAAAATCTGATAAATATTTGATTTCAAACTTTTTTGCCAAAATGTGTTAATCAACCTCAGTCCTGATCAAAACTGCTAACTGTTTAAGAAACACACACACACTTATAATTACTTATTTTCAATATAAAAAGTGATTGAGGGCTGAATTTTTTTTTATCACAGTCTTGGGTATGTGAAAGATTAGTAACAACATTGGCTTTGATGCATTGTTAGTTTTTGTGCAGCATCACTTACTGTCTGTGGCTGTTTTTGCCCCATTGACTTATTCTCTATTGGGTTCCATCGTGACTATTAGTTTGTGTAGTGCTACACTTTGTGTGTTCTCTGCTTTCCATCTTCATTTTAGAGTAAAATAAGTTTTCATTTTCTTTTAAAGATCGGATGGGGGGGGCATACATAGCTTCGCCTTGGGCCCCCGAAAAAATCCGCCACTGCTTAGAGTGTATGTAAGTGAACGGGGTTCATAATCAAACATTCCTTAAAATATCTTCCTTAGTGTTTATCAGAACAAATAAATGTAGCCTATACATGTTTGTAACAACATGAGAGTAAGTAAATGATGAATTTTTATTTCATTCATTCATTTCATTAAACCATCCCTTTAAACAAAAAAACTGACATTACTTTTAATGTAACCATGAAGCATGGGCCTAACAATATACAGAACTATTAAAATGTCATAGGCTGCAAAGATTGGTTTCTTCATCTCTCTTCGGTGGTTTCATGTCTTAGGCAGTCAATAACTCAATGTGCACACTGTGATAATAACCATGTTTATCCCCATTGCAAGTGAAACCAAGCCTGGATCATATTTTGCTGCTACGTTGAATAGTTTTGCCCATGTTGGTATCCACATAATTTGAATCGTCTCCACCAAGGGAAAGAAAACGATTCCATCAAACCACTGTTGAATTTGATTAGACACTAACGTCAACACCAAATATATATTAAGCATTTTCTCATTGTTTTTAACAGATAACCCCTTTGATTTTACTATAAATGACTATAATTGCATTGCATTATTTGCATATCCTTGTTGTCCGCAACTCCATCACAGGCGGCAGAATGAGAGGATGCAATTTCTTGGTTTGCGATCCGCTGGATTAAATTATCATCCTGCCATTAATAAAAACCTCATAAATTACCACAGAAATGTCTCCGTACGAACATCCACAGACGTGATTAAATGTTATTTCTGTCCAAGATTCCAGTTTCCGAGGGAGTGCAGGCAGCTAGAAGCTCTGGAGCCAATTTCCAAACCACATTGTGCAGACTTCAGCAAGGAAAGTCAGAACTGCCCTCAACACTGCGGTTCATCTGCCAAGATATTAATTGTAGATGATGAAAGCTGAATTTGCAGTTGGCATTTGAACACTAGCCAAATGTTAAAAACTATGAAAAACCCTTGCGGACACCTTTGAACTGATCGTCTGACAATAAACTGCATTGGTTTAGTGTGTAACCCAAACGTATAACTTTGACCTCATAACTAGACGTCATGAATAAAGAATCCAAGGTTTTTGATTCTAACAAATCAAAGTTAGAGTTAAACTAGGTAAACATCATGCCGATGGTCAGCCGTTAGACAGGTTTTGAGCATCCTCTGACATTGTCGATGTGTTCCGCACCGTCGGCTAAAGTAACCTTCACGTTGTTTTTTTTGGCCGATACAGGACGTCGAATCAGCAGTGGCGCTTGTTTAGGAGTTAGATCATTCCAATTGGCTGTTCAGCATAGCCATCCCGTGCACCAGAAAAAAAGTAACGAATCAAACAAAAGACGAAGTTGAAAGGGAATGCACAGAATGCATTTTTTCCATCTGCCATACCAATATGTAAATATTTTACATTTTTTATGTCTCAAAAGACATTATAGATATAGCACAAATACGTCTGTGGTGAGCAAGTTTTGTGTGCGGCGAGTGCTGCTTTCACTGTAAAAAAAATTGCTGTATGCTGCATGCAAGTTTAATCGAATTGTTTATATGCCAGTTGAACCTACTATTTTAGTTTTTGACTAGTGATGAGTTGACATAACTTATAAAACAAGTTGAAATTATTAACTTGAAGTAAAGCAAAAATGTATATTTATGACCGTTTATTCCAGTGCAGTTACTAACTGCCAAGTTTTCACAGCAAATTTGCCCATCGCCCAATTGCTCCTCAAAACTAGCCCAGTCGCATTTTAAGGGATTTTGACAGGATTAATTTGCTAAAATGTAATCCCTGGGGCTAAATATCACATTATTGGGGTCGCTTAAACCTGCGGACATGAAAAACATTCATCGGCAACAGTGTTAAAGTAGCCCAATTTTGCGGGAAACACGCAGAGTTGGCAACCCTGATAACCGGATTTGAGTAATGAATAGACGGTTTAAGCAGTAACAACATAAACAAGCAGCTTTCGTGGTCAACATGTAACTTCCGGTAAACTCCGCTAAGAATAAATAACAACAAAGTACTATAAATGTAGTTTATTTATATAACAAGCAAAATAAACAACACGTAGATTACCTAGGACAGTGCTTCCCAATCCTGGTCCTCGAGGCCCCCCTCCCAGAAAGTTTTAGATGTTTCCTTATTAAAAACACCTGATTAAACTTATCAGCCTCCTTCCAAAAGGTAAACATGTCTCCCTAACCAGCTGATGAGTTAAATCAGGTGTGTTAAATAAGGAGACATCTAAAACTTTCTGGGAGGGGGGCCTCAAGGACCAGGATTGGGAAACACTGACCTAGGAAACCAAAACATTTGTTATTTTTGATGAGGTATTTGTTCAATAGTTCAGTTTAACAACTAGTCAGATCGTTAAAAAAAACTGAAACCGGAAGTAAAGTTCGGACTAGACGCGCATCGCGTCTCCGCACGTGTGTCCGATGAAACCGTCTATACCAACTACTGCCACCTGCTGGTACAGAAAGTTATTTAATCTCACACAGGCACAGAACGGGAACCACACAATTTTTGTGAATCCTCTGTAATGGCAGAGATGGGCTTGAAGATTTGTGGTTAAGGTTATTAGCAACTTTAGTTCAAAATAGATAGGAGTCTTGTGTAAGACCATAAGACAGCAAATTTATGTCTTGAGAGCTATCAAGACCAAGACAACCTCAAAACTATTAGTGGGGATAAAAGAGCAGGTAGGAGGAGCCTGTTTTTATTACACAGGAGAACACTAAGCTGCTGAACAGTAAATTAATTTTGAACCTTTCAATGAAGACATCACACCTTTATTAAAGGTCACAGAGGAAGTGGCAGGACATTTAAAAGTCCTCTAGAATGGAACAGCCTTTTGTAATCTTTTAACCTAAAACATGATGAATTGCCCCTGTGGGAACCATAAAAAGGTCTTGAGATCAATCCATAAAATAAAATCATCTCCCTTTTTCTATTCAGTGCACTTCTTGAGTGCTGAATCCCATGTGGATGCGATATAATAAATTTGGGCCTGATAAATTGTGACCATATTGGTTGTCTGCCGATGCTGGATATTTATTAGCTGATGTTGGATATTTAATTGCGGACTCTCATTTCTGCCAATTTAAGATGAGTTTAAACTATGTCTGATATAAAGTTCCTTTAAAGTGCCAGTCCCAGTCACCTGCTCAAGATTGTTTTTCATGCTGTATATTACAATGTTTGGATGACTAAATTTACAAAATTTATAAGCATTTGGTTGCAGTTAGTGTTTTATTAATTTAGACATCCCAGTTTATTTTAGACTTTATTTATTTATTTATTCTTAAATGTGTAATGTGTTTTAGGGACATTTAAAGGTGAGATTGCAACCAATCTCAATTTCAAAACACAATGAGAAGCTACAGCTGCCACAGGAGACAATGTAGGGACGAAACATGCTCTGTAGAACAGTTTGTCCATTTAGGGCTACTGTAGAATCATGACGGCAGTTTCCATGTAAGGAGACCCGCATTGTATTAAGATAAAAAGTGCTCATCAAGGTAATAAAAATAATAAAGTTTATTATACACCACTGATAATATATTACCCTGGACCACAAAACCAGTCATAAGAGTCCAATTTTTAAATAGAGATTTATACACCATCCGAATGCTAAATAAAAAAGCTTTCCATTGATATATGGTTTGTTAGGTTAGGATGGTAAAAAAAAATCTAAATTTTGAGAAAATTGCAATTAAAGATCCAAATGAAATCTCTAAAAACACATATTTAATAAGGAAAATGTTTATTATAGTGTTCTCTACTGGCTTACCGTTGATATGAAGTTGACTGAATTGGCTTTTACATAAAAACCAAACTTGAATGGGGAATACCCAGAGTGGGTAGCAGCCAGAGCAAGTTTGTAGGTGAGTTTCTGGCCAATTGTGTTTTGCTGCATCCACAAAAAAATTAAGTTTTGATATATTTAAAGTAGGAAATTTACAAGATATTTTTTATTGAACATGATCACATAACAATATTGAATTTTGGCATTAAAAAATCATTTTGACCGATGTAATTTTGGCTTTTTTGTGCGACTTACGTTTCTTGGTCCATGGTCAAACTGAAAAAAATTATTCAATTTACTCAATTTTTTTAAGGTAAGTGGTTGCAATCAATTTATTTAAGCTACATTAAACAAAAAAGATTAGTAAAGTAAAATAAAATAAAAAACTTTTGTTTAAATGTAGCTTTAATAAATTGATTGCAACCACTTACCTTAAAAAAATGAGTAAATTGAATGAATATATTATATTGCATTTCTGCGAACCTCAATCAACATGTATTTAGCTCATCATGTGTGTAGCTCGTCATGTCAAAATATGTGTTCGGCAGGTCATGTAAACTTATGTGCATCGCGTGTCATGTCAAAATACAAGCCTGCTGCAGACACTTCAAAGGGGTTTATGATAAAAGAGACGCTCACGTTTGCCAGATACTCGCTTAATCTCATGTGAATTCAGAGTTTAGTGTTAAGTTAGTGTCTTGCGAGTATTTTGTGAACATTAGTGTCTCTTTTGTCATAAACACTTTCGACAAGTGCACGTATTTTGAAAAGACGCATGATGTACATGGTTCACATGATGCAACAAACCCATATTTTGACATTACAAGCAACACACGACACATATTTTGAATTCGCGGAAGAGAAGTCACTGGCAACCACAGTGTGGGAGGAAACCGGAGTACCCAGAATAAACTCACACTGGCTTTTAAATACTGTGTTAAAAAGCCTTTGATGCATTGTAGATATTGTGTACATGCTTATTGTTTAGGACAGGTTTAGGTAGGATTAAGGATATGGTCAAAAGTGTAATTACATGAAGATATTTATGGGCACACTTATAGTTACATATTACTTTTTTTTATTAAAGTACAAAAAGACATCTAACATAAAGTGGATCCCGATCTGGAAGGTTATTAAAATCACAGCTGCATGATCTAAATGTAGTACATGGTTCAATATGTGTTAAATCCAGCACAAGCCAACATCTATAGCAGCATTGTTCAGGTTTTTGGGGTTTCCTGTAGTTATAATTAGTGGTTACTATATTCCTGTAATTACAGACTCAAATGAGCTCCTAAATGGTCTCAAGTTGCTGCCACTTTATAGCATCATCTTACTTAAGCAGTCTGCAAGGCCTGCAGTTGCACAACAATTAGACAAGTTAATACCAATAGTGTCTGAATGACTGGGTGTGTATTTGTATTTGCATGTGTAGGTGTAAATACAAAAAATAGCACCTCTTTGACACATAAAGTGATTTACTGTTTTCTAGTGAAATGAAGTAGTAAAGTGTGTCGTTTAAAACCATACTGCACACACTCGCACACACATTACTCACAAATATCTGTGATGATGGAAACTACCATTTAGCCTAAAATTAGTACATGCAGTCTGCCCAAACACGAATTAGACTAACAGTGCAAATGACTGAAATGTTAAAAAAATAAAGGTGGTTGTTTTATTGAAAGGAAAATAATATGAGTGATGCTAAAAATCCAACACTGAACACCGAAGTGTTGCATTTGCCAAAGTCCTCGTGTTTGCATGATTCCACTTGCACTAATGTGTGGGTGTGTGTGGGTTTTTATGCCCTTACAGATGTTTAGTATTTGTCACACTGCGGTTAAGTGGCTCATGCATAATCTGGGGTCAAATGTGGCTTAAACTCTGCATTAGTAATGGGCATCTCAAACAGACATACACATTCCTACGCACCAGCTCAGCTCACACACATACATAGACCAACCCATTCCACCATTAAACATCACTGATGTATTTAATGGATATGTAGTGGCCATTTAGTCAATGCATAACAGAATGGGCAATCTTGAGAAAGTAATGCAATACAAGATAAATATAATGCATGGATTTTGTATTGAAAACAATACTTATTATTGCGATTAAGGTTGGTGCCGTTAGAGACAACAAATACTGTATTTAAGCAATATCGCTCAAGTAGGATTGTGATATAGAGCTATATCACACGACTCCGAGAGCGATATTGCTTTTATACAACAGTTCGACGGCACACGTTTGAAAAACGAAAACTAGAAAACAACAACGGAGTAATTTTAAAAGCCTCTTTGTTTGAGAACTACTTCTTCCGCCACAGATTTGAGGGCGGCCAGAATGACAGGTAACACTTTCGGCTGCTTTGAATCTCATATTAACTCAATGGACGGATTCACAGTTTTTAAATATTACAATTTCTTGGTCACAAAGTGTAGTTTTAAGATTAGTTCAGTCGAGAATATATATGTATTATATTTAAATCTACAGTCGATTAGTAAAGATAGCGCCTGTTTGAACGTTTGCTTAGTGAGATTCGGTACGTATGAGAACCAAAGCATGAGCGGACATCAGTGTTCACTCGCCCCGCTGACCACCGCCCTCTCTGGGCTACATCTCTGACAGGGATTCCCTGGCTCTCATGTTGGCCTGATGGTCAAAAATGAGATCAAATCAGCAGTATTTGGTGTCATGATGGAACTATTACTTGTTTTCTTATTCATATTTAGTGTCTTTTGTGTTGTTATTGTTTTGGCGCGAGGTAAAAGTTAATAAAACTATACTTGTATAATGTTACTATTGGTTTACCATTTCATCTTAACGCAATACGAGCACTCGGTTATTATAAGACTTCGTTCTTGTCAGTACTATATAAAACTGTTTTTTATAAGTGTTAGAGAGATGTTTTTGCATGCTGCTTAAATATATCAGTGGCGATATCTCATAACATGTTTTAATAGTCACGTCGCGATTAAATAAATGATCAATGTCCAATTTAAAAGCTGCGGTGCTTACCTGCAGTTCCACGGTGTTTTCGCGTTCTGATAAGAGATATAGCTCCAGAAAAAAATGAGTGTTTATATTCCTCTTTCCAAGTGTTAATCGTCCACACGATGTGACAAGACATTTCTCCCATTAACTTTAACGTAACATCCAAGAGCGCTGATCTTTGACGGAATAATAACTTCCGATTGGGGATTCACAGACTGATTTATGAGCTAGTGAACTAATGAGACACACGGAGAGTGTTTAAAAACAGGGCGTCTGTGTTTTTCCATTCAGAGATGAGCCTGTTTAGGACCTCCATTCACTAGGTGGCGAAATGATACGAAAGGTAAAGCGGTTACTGTGCCGTTATCAGTACAATATCGCATAGCTCTTAGCCAATCAGATTCGAGAACCAGAAAGAACTGTTGTATAAATAGGCATTATTAACCCTATTCAAGATAGGATCAAATGTTATCATAAATATATCACTACTCTTGTGGTTTATGGTGCTTATCTGTTTAAATATTTGGCTAAAATGCATCCAATATTTCTGTCTTTATAATTGACTAGAACCATCTGTATTGACCCAGCACCCATGCCTTTATAGCTAATCTAAGTAAAAGTTCCTTGTTTCTTTGATGGCCAAGTCATCCCGATACATCCCTTGCATGTAAGCTCTGAATAGAAACACATTGTTTGTATTGAATTGAATTGGTGAAAGGGCAGAGGACCAAGCTTTGGCATATCTCCCTTTTTGCTAGAATAGCAGGGTCTGGAACCTGGGAGGAAAGGACTGGGTAAACAATGAAGGAAAGGTGAATAATGAGGAAAGTAATAAATTGCAGCAGACAGTATAAACCGCTGAGCTACAGCATCTGGTCAATGAGCTTCAAATCTGGATCATTGTCAAGAAATAACAAAACCGAGCTTTGGTCGACCACCAAGACAAAGGTGGTATTCAGTGCCGGGCTCTGGAGGAACAGCACACATGCTTCCAGCACTGAGAGCTCCTGTTTTCAAAAAAGTCACGCTAAATGAAGTAGCTGCTAATAAAGGAGTTCACACAAACCTGTAGATGTTCTCCATGGTCTGAAAGAGCTCAAGTGAGACGTTTTTTTTTCTGGACAAGAATGTTCGGTTATTGATTTGCGATAATAAAAACAAGGCTTGTGTTGTTCTTTGTAGGTCATCTGCTGACATGGAAAATGACATGCCATTTGAGAGAGAGGTTTTCCATATCTAAGGAATACCGACGCCACATGGTTTTACGGTTGAGGCAAAGGGTGAGAATGTGAGGAAAGCAGAAAGTGTGTTTGTCTGGAACGAGGACGGAAATGAGCGAAGTCAGGTTTATGGGAGCTGAGTGGTCTTGATCCAACACTAGTAACCATTTATTCCTGCTGTTGTGTCAAACTCGCTCTGTTTCTTTTACATGCCACAAAACCCATAAGTCCAACAATTGACTAACTTTTTGATATTTAAAATAAAGAATTGCAATGCATAGTTTGTGTAACGTACATATCAGTTAATGTTATAGTGTTTCCTGACAGGTTTACTGAAAGTAATACAATACAATTAAAGAAAAATTACATACTATAGGTTTTCTAAATCTTTACTGAATTTTGCTTTTATCAAGATCAATGTACAAAGCATATCTAAAGTTGGCTAAATCTGTCAAATTGTGTGTAATCTATTGCATCTTGCATGTAAGCAACCCATTTTATCCCATTACATGTATTTAGTCTTGATTGCATCCAATCTGTGTCAAGCCATTACAATTATTAGCATGACGGTAGTGCTTTGAAGTCTCATTGCATGTTTTTCTTGAAGACCGAGATCCTCAGCATTTCTGTAATATGTCTAGAAATTACATAACATTTCAAAACTGATGTTATATATGTAAGGAATAATTGATGACAGGCCGTTGAATTATAAGAAAATGATGCACACCCAAGGTGGTAATGCGGCGTTACACCGCGGGTGTGCGTTATTTTCAATTATTACACGGCTCTCTGGAATGCTTGATTCTGATTGGTCAGTTGAGACATTTGCAGGTTCGTTCTTTTCAAATAATAACCGCTCCAAAGTAATAACGCATAGCCGGTACTACTTGTATGTTTAAAATCCCTCCGCGCCAACAAAGATGATTGGCGCCATCTTGTGACAAACACTGGACAACCGCAATTAAGAATGGAAAATTTTGACATTAATTTTAACATGTACGGAAAAACAAAACATTTAAACAGTGGATAGAAGAACGAAAAACGACAAGACACAGAGAGCTTACTGCGACTGAACTTGACAAAATAGAGCATGACAGCTACGAAGCCAACACAAAAAAAATACAGAATGGGCATTAAAACTTCTCAAAGACTGGCTAAAAGAGAAAAAAATGGAGACAGACAAGTATGAAGCAGAGGATCTTAATAAGGTATTACGATCATTTTATGCATCTGTGCAAAGTTTCGTGGAAGGATAAAAATGTTAATTTAAAACAAATATGGCAATAAAATGTTTCAAATTCATATTCATGTCCATTTTTTTCTTATGTAGCAAGTAGCCGTGTAATAAGCGGGATAATGTAGAGGCAGCCGGTAGTTATCGCGAAATAAGCCCCTTCAATGTGATACAAGACCCTTCGCGTCGGGTCCTGATCACACTGTCGGGGTTTATTTCCCGATAACTACCGGCTGCCTCTACATTATCCCTTACTTATAAAACGGCCCGTCCTGGTTCTTCATTCTGATTGGTTGAAACGCGCACTAAGCCGTGATAAAATACCCCGGTAACCCCACAGTTCAGACCGCATTACATAAGTATCACTGCGCCACTGTTTCTACGTACTGATTTATGAAAATAATCACCACAGTCTTTAATCATATTTTTAATTTGTCTACAATTGCACAATTAATGTCGATATCCAGATAAATGTCAATAAATATTGTTGAGTCATCTCGTCAATAAAGAGAAAACGTTCCCTGAGGAGTTTCTACCTCAAATTCCCGCTATTATTTACTAGGTGGCGATCTCACACAACTTAAACACTGACGCATTCACTCAACACTAAAAACACTGTGTAAGTTTTGATGGCTCTGAATTTGATCTCTTAGAAAAGTTCTTCACAAAAATGGAATTATCTCAGCATTTAGCTGAACATTTGAGAGGTGATAAGAGAACAAATGAAGATATACTGAAACTTTTTTTTTAAAGCGGAGCGTCTGTTCTTTCATTTGATATATTTTATGTTTATTTAAAGAAGATAATTTTTCTGGAAGCCATTAAACTGAAACTGGGTGGCAACTTAAAATAAAAACGCTGATGTGGAATTAAAGTTAAGATTTAAAGTTAAGCATGCTTCCATGCATATTTGATTATCACTTCAACAGTTGCACAATATAAATGTTAATGTGTAAATTAGATGAATGTTGTTCTGAGGAACAACTTTGCTGCATCTGTGTTTGTTGGGAACTGCGCTCTGTTTCAGTCACACTTGATTCTGAGGAATTACTTTGTTTGGCGGAAGAGTAATATTTGTACTAATATAATTACAACTTATTTGTGTTTTATTTTGTAAAATCCTGCTATGTGTATGATGTAACCGTTTTATAAAAGCAAGAAGCAGTGGGTTACCAGTGCATTTTATAACAGCTAAGGGGCGTTGTTAGCCCTTTTAATTTAAAGGACCGGAGTCAATTATTCCGCTTATACCACGGTTATCACAAACATTGCTCTGGTGCCTCTTTTTAAGACATTTAAAAGGTTAGATGTCCGGTTTACAGAAAAATAATCAACACCCATGGAACACTTTTCAACCAATCAGAATGAAGCATTCAACAGACCCATGGTATAAAAGCAAATAAATGGTCACTCACTACCATGAATATGAATCAATTATTTTCATCCCCCGATTATTTTTATACTGATAAATTCATAAAGATGACATCGGAAGACAAGGTTTTATGATTAAATGATGACTGGATTTTAAATCAATTCAGGCTTGCATTAAAGGCATTATCCTTTAATCCATTTTAGTTCTTTCCTCTAATAAAGCATATGCTCATGGAAAATCCCCTAATCGGATCACATTTCATGCACATTAAAGAGTCTATTTTAAATTCATGATTGATTTTGGACTATTAGGCAGAAAGACTTTAACATCCTCAGAGATGGCCAATAGCTTGTAAAGTAAATGCAATCTAAATAAAACTTTAAGAAGAACAGATTGGTATTTTTTTTATCTTTTCCTTGCAACATAATGGAAAAAATAAGAATCCCATGTGCTGTGTAAGTTTTTTTGATGCCAAAGAGCAACAGACCAAAATCGGAGAGTATGTCATTACTGACCAAATATCTTATATTCTAAAAGCTTGTGTACAGAATTGTAAAATATATTCAAATCAAAAAATATTTGGGTAAAGATTATCAGTAAACACCCACTTAAAGTATAAAGACGATCTGAGAGATGGTAAGGTGGTAGTGGAGAGTAAAAAAACTACTATTGTAGATACCGTAGTATTTACTATAGTAAATGTAGTAATATTTCAAGACAACCATTGCGCATCAACTCAGAACGCACTATGCACAAAACATAATGGCGCATCCACAGCTTCAAATTAGTGTTACATGTTGGGATTTTTTCACACAAAGCTGTTATATGGGATGAATTAGAATATACTGTAGATCTGGCTACATTTATGATACCTTAAAGGTGCAATGTGGGACTTTTAGAAGGATCTCTTGACAAAAAAATGCAATAAAATATACATAACTATATTATCAGTGGTGTATAAAGACCTTACATAATTAACTGTATTGTTTTTATCACCTTATAATGAGACGTTTTTATCTTTATACACCGCGAGTCTCCTTACATGGAAGTTGCCGCCATTTTTTTACAGTAACCTTAAACTGGCAAACTCTTCTACAGAGCGCGCTTCATCCTTACATTGTCTAAGACGGCGACATGTTTGTCTTGTGGAAGCAACCGTAGCTTCTCTATGTGTTTCAAAATTGAGATTGGTTGCAATCTCATCACTAGATGTCGCTAAAAACACATTACACCTTTAATGGATATTATAATAGTCCTATAATATTCATAGTTCCTGGTGCTGTGTAACACTATACGAGTTTGTAAAGACACGCATAAATAATGACATAATCGTAAGTTTGGGTAAAATTCCTTCCTTTAACATTAAGCAGGATGGCTTTGGGCAATGAGGAAGAGAGATGAAATAAGACATAACGTGCATTACACAACATACAGTAAGATCTTTGACAACATGTTGACATCTAAGAGTAGGGGAGAGCGGGGTATGTTGTCACACTTTTCACACTGTCTAACATTTACTGAGCACCATACATCAAAATGGTATAAATCTCATACCAAATGAAAGAAGGAAGTCTTGGGCACATATGTTGTATTCATAACATCTTTATATCTTATCTCATTACAGAGTTGTAGACTGTTGAATAGTGACTGTGCACTTGTGACAATTTGCCCCATCGGAGGGTAAGTTGTCACACTAGGGCGGGTAAGTTGTCACACTAGATTATCTAAAAATAAGAACACAACTACTTAATTGTGAATATTGATTTTAATTTTTAAACTCAAACCAAACTGGAAATATAAACATCCGTGCCTGGAGAATCTGGAAAATCAATTATTTCAATCCAAATAATGCACATTTCAATTAAGTGGCAAGACCACTTTACTTTGAACTTTGGTTCAAATGTTCTATGGCTTTCACATAAAACCAGATAACTGAATGGAACGCTGCAGATAACTTGCTTAACTTAACATGTTTAACCTCTGAACAAAACAGATGCCCTGTATGACTAATAGGACTCATCTCCAGAATCACAATTCTGACACACATAAATTGCCTGGCCTGAGGTGCAAGCATCATGGGCCCAATTGTTGCATTTTACACATTTTACCCAGGTCTCCTTTGGACGACTCTTTGAAAATGGCTCTACACAGACGAGGCAGAAGCACTCTTCATCATCTGATGATGACTCTTGCATGATTTTTCTTCTTTTAGCTGCCTTGTTTTTCATAGGTCCAGATTTCTGCTTCCCTTTCTTTTGAAACAGCTTTTTGCTAGATTGAGGCTTATTCTTTTCTATATCATGTTTTCTGAGCATGTTCGATGTGTTTGTTTGTACAGGGGCAAGTTGTCAGATGTGACGACTTGCCCCAAAGTCATTGAGACAACTTGCCCCATACTTACTTGTGTGCTAATGTTGTCTAAATCTCAAGTTTAGCTCATCATATCACTTTAGCTAAAGTATCAAAAGACACTTTACGGTCTCCTCTATTTTGTGCAAAATAATCATTTTAAACATTCACACCTAACAAAGTTGTATTGCATAAAATGTAAAGTGATTTTTTTTTACTTTTTAAGCAGAAAAATAAGAAAATTGTGCTAACCTCAGATTACAGTGATCTTGACCACATGTGAACAGGAAGTTCACTATAGAAGAAGAAGTCACATAAAGTGGCTATTTGATTTTTGAGATAGAGCCTCTAGTGTTGGAGTTATTAACAGTGTGACAACTTACCCGTGTGACAACTTACCCCGCTCTCCCCTACAATAGTCTGCCTTCATTTTTTAATGGTCTTCGTCACTTTCCCTTTTCCTCTCTCTCTCTCTCTTCAGTAGGCTACTAAAGTAGCTTCATTCAGAACAGACACACACATCTGCGGGGCATTAAAGATAGATGTAATTATCTGCTAAAAGAGTTATGCAAATTAGAAACATGGAAAACCATTGGAGTAAGTGACAGAGAGAAAAATAGGCTCTCTCTTCCTGTCAACAAATTATCGAGATCGGAATCTGGCTTTCCTGCTGATACGCATCATTATGCATTTCATATAAAAAAAAATGCAAACTGAAAAGATATTTCTGTTCACATTTGCATTATGTCCTTTAGGGCTAGTTCACCCAAAAATGGAAATTTTGTTATTATTCTCTATAACTCATGTTGTTCCAAACCTATATGACTTTTACTTAAAATTAGTAATGCTGTTTTTTTTAAGTCCCCCTGTAGAAGATACTTTTATAACTTAAAACTTATCTTTGAGCATCATATGTAAAAGTTTTTTTCTGTCACAACAATTCCTTCATGCTTTAAAACAGCTTGAATGTAACTGTACACCCTTTCCTTATTTACTATACGCAGAACCATGAATATGCAAATTAGTCTCCGCCTCTACTCAATCGCACTAGCTGTCTTCGGAACACTCCAATGTTATGGAGATAAATGTACGTTGTGATTGGCCTGAATACCTCTGACGTCAGCCGGAAATGTGACGCTCCTTACCGTGTTTGAACGATTCACTCACAATGCAACGGTAATAGGAGTTAACCTACAGGCTGTGAGTCTGAAGCGGGAGGAATTATGATAATGTCGGTCTTGTCTACTTTACCATTCCCAGGAAGTAAACTGTTGCCTACAATCCGTGTGTTTGTTGAAGTCCAAAAAAAGAGATTTACGTTGGAGATGATAACTCGCGTCATTGTTTACTTTGGGGTTTGTACCTTTTGCATATCATGTACTAATACACACTTACACTCCAAAGAAAATGTAAAATCGTGAATCTTTGCTCTTTAAAGCATATTAAAAACACTGCATAGACATGCATATAAACAACAAAAACTTAATTTTCACCACAGGGGGACTTTAAATAAAATGAAGTTTTATGAAAGAGCTCCATAAATGTAGTTAAGGATATCATTTGGGATGTATTAACTCTACACAGCCCAGACCCATTTACCAATCAATGTGATATATAACAGAACCTGCTTCAAATCCTGGTCTCCCCAAACCCCTAAACAATCACCTTCTTCATGGTCTGTCTGTTCTTAGTCTCTGGTGGACCAAAACCTCGCCAGAAAGGAAATCAGACAGAACAGGAAAATAAGACTAGAATCCATCAACATTACACACTGTTGTTTGACTCGCTGGTGGACAGGTGGAATCTATAGCAAGTGAAAACAAATGGACATACCAAGCAAACATCTCATTCCCAATTGAAAGAATGCTCTTGCTAGTGTACCTGGACCTGCAGCGTCACAACAGTGAAAACATTTAGACAATGAAAACAAAATGAGAGCTGTTGAGGTCTACCCTCAAATTTGTTTTTCACCAACCTGTTCGACCTTCTATGAAAGGGTCATGGCTTTGCTTGTATAGCCTATGATGACAGCCTCAGAGCTTCCTTAAGGTGGATAACTCGGGAACAAGTCTACTAAATTAGATCTGTAAAGAACACAATGTGCAAAGGTTTAACATTACATCTAATGAACCATCTATCAAAATTACACCTCTTGTTCTGTTCAGTTAAACAGGCTGTAATTTCGGTAAATAGGACATGCTTTTGAATCAACACGTACTTGTTTGCCCGAAATAACATCTAAATATTTTAGTCTGTCTGTAAGTAAGCATGTCCAAAATGCCCCTATGTAGGTGGGAGCAAAAAAGTTTTCATGTGGTGTACCTGTAAATGCAAATGAGCTACAGTTCCTCACTTCCTTACCCACAGAGAGTAAGCGCTTTCAATTAAATTAATTTTATTAGTTTGAATACAGTTGGAGACAATAGTATCGTTAGCCGCATTAGCGCTATATATGCTAACAAATATAGAAAAGCTTTTGGGTAAAATTAACCAGTCAGTCGGTGCAGACATTAAAGGCCACTTTCATAAAAAACACGATAATTTACTCACCCCCATGTCACCCAAAATGTTTATGTCTTTCTTTGTTCAGTTGAGAAGAAATAATTTTTTTAGGAAAATAATACTTTTTTGAATTTATTAGACTTTATTGGATCCCAACAGTTCACAGTTTCAAAGCAGTTTCAATTTACAGTTTCAACGCAGCTTTAAAGGACTCTAAATTATCCCAAACAAGGCATAAGCGTCTTCTCTAGCGAAACGATAGTCATTTTTGGCAAAAAAAGCACTTTTAAACCACAACTTTCGTCTTGCACTAGCTGTGTTATGCGCCAGTGCAACCTTACGTAATGCGTAATGATGTCGAAAGGTCACGCCAAAGAGTATAGAAGCCCAAGAGGCGAAACTCTGTTGTGTTATGGGTAACAGTCTGTAGATGGCGCTGCGGAGCCACGGCCGCCATTATGGACTGAAAGCTGCTGAAATCGTTAGCGCGCCTCACAACTGTGAAGATGAGCAAGTGGTTAAAACGCAAGCAGTGTTTTGCAATAAATTGCAAAAATTATTAGTCCACCAGAAGCGATTTGGCATTTCATCGGAAAATGCATAATAGAACATAAATATTGATAGATTAAAGGTTTGCAGTAATTTTATAATTGTATCTTTGCAAACCGTAAGTGGTAGGCTAATGAAGCCGATTCAGTGGGGGACATACCCTTACGAAAAAGTACTATAGGAATCTTATAGTATTTTGGGACAAAATAGTATAGTAATCGAATACTATAGTAATTTGGGACATACTATAGAAGTACGATAAGACTACTATAGAAATACTATAGCAGCTTTAAAATATTATAGAGGTATTAGAACATCACAGAAGTATGTTATGTTCTGTAATACCTCTATAATATCCTAGAGCCGCTATAGTATTTCTATAGTAGTCTTATCATACTTTTATAGTAATATTTTGTCCCAAAATACTATTTTCCTAAGGATAATTAGGCCATGCATAACCACGTTGTTTTCGTATTTAGATATGACGACCAGAAAAAAAAAATAAGTTATGCCAAGTTTTTGTTATGTTAAGTTGGTTCAGTGCCATTGACTCTCATTATTTTTTCTGCGTTTTCCTTCAGTTTTCAGTCCATAATGGCGTCCGCGCCGTCACGTCATGGGGGCAACTGTTGCTATGGAGCGTTCTACTGAGTTTCGCCTCTTGGCTTCAATACTCTTTGGTCACGCGTTACATATGTGAAACGCACACATGTTGATCATTTTAACTCTTTCCCCACCATTGATGAGTTATCTCATCAATTAAGAGAAAACATTTGCATAAAAAACGTGTTCTGATGAATTTTTATGTTAATCTGCAGTACCGCGATTATCCACTAGATCCACTTACCCAATTTATGAAAAACGTTATTTACTAATTTTAAACTCTGTGTATGATTTGATAATCGTTCTGAATCTGATCTCTAACAAAAAATTGCAAATTACAAAAATGCAATTATTTCAGCTTTTTGCTAAAAAAATTTTTTTAAGAAAAATATCCATATATAGATATGATAAAACTTTTTTTCCCCGTTTTGTTTTTTTGTTCATTGTTTGTTTGAAAGCAGAGTGTCTGTTCTTTCATTTTATATATTTGTATGTTTAAATATTTTTAGAAGAAAATTTTCCTGGAAGGCATTTTGTGAAACTTTTGTTTCATCATTCCACATACAACAACGTCGGAACGGTCCTCTTTCTCCACACATTTGTCATGCGTGACCTTTGGATTTAATTACGCAATATGTAAGGTCGCGCTTGCGTGTCACACGGCAAATATATAAATGTGATGTTCACAAATAATAATACATTTATTTTGTATAGTGCCTTTAGAAGAACTTCCTTAAGGCGCTTTACACTGACATCACAAAATAAGAATCGCTAAATACATCTAAGAAGCATGAAAAAGCAGAATGTATAAATAATAAATCAAGTAAAAATTAGTCGAAAATAAAATGATTTAACAAGAAATTAAAAGGTACAGTGAGTTTGCTTCCCTAACGTCAATTGGAATGGAGTTCCAAAGTTTAAGGGCATAAGAAGAGAAAGCGCGACCCCCCTGCGAACGCAGTCTTGTTTTAGGGACAACTAGAAGACCACTCTGGGAAGATCGCAGATTGCGACTAGGAACATAAGGTATTAAAAGCTCAAACATGTACTGAGAAGGCAGACTATGAAGTGCCTTGTATGTTAACTTAAGGACATTAATTTATTGGTATTTACTGGAATATGTTACTAAGCTAATGTTACTCCATAACCAAATAAAGATATGGATCTAGGAGGACAATTTCTTATCTTATTTGATAAACTCAGTGTCACTCATGAACAGACAGTGGTGGACAAGCTAACCCTTTAAGGACATTGTGAAGCTTAACATTTTACAAGTAGGCTACTGCTTTATTGTTGTAAGACCTCAAACAAAGACACCAAATTGCATATTATTGGCTTTGATTAAATTCATTGAATGAATGGCTCAGTATTTAATTCCATATACTGGTGTGGTATCAATACACCTTGGGTCATTCTCCTAGAAAATCACACCAGCTTTAACTCCTATGAATGGTCATGATTCTCCTACTGAGCCCTTGGAAAGGTCATAGGTCAGTTGTCTGTCCTGATGTGGCAGTCTCAAGGGTGACCTTCTCGACCTCAGGGGAAATAAGGTAATGAAAGATACTCAAACGATTGCACTGGGCAGTGCAACTAATAGATTACAATTGGCGAAGTTCTCCGAGACATCCAAATTTTCCAGTTATTTGAAACATTCCCCAATGTGATACTAAGTGAGACCTGCATTTCAGAAATGTGTTAAGCAGTTCAAAAGCTTAAACATTTAAACAATTAAAAACATATTTTTGGACATGATCCATCCCCTACAGAATATTGCAGTCAGATAGCAACAGTACCTTTGTATGGGTAAGTACCGTAGCATAACCAAAACTAACTGAAGGTCAAAATACTGTGTCTGTTCACACACACTAACATGCTTGTACTCTACCCTGAATTCACCACAGGTGAAGGACACCTTAGAAATCATGCTAAATTCAGGTATGCAGGTTGAATAAGGGGGCAAGCCCTCTCATGGCCGTAACGTCAGTTTCCATTAGCATTCATTCATCACAGACGAGAGCGGTGACCCAGGCATGCAGCCAAATGACAGATGTTCCAGAAGTCAAGTCCCGCGTGATGAATGTTGGGCTTTCTGTTGAGGGCAAAGGACAAAGCATATCAGTTACATCAGCAGCCATTGAATGCAGATGCACGATGTGAGATTTTTCGTCTGAGACCTTGCGCGTCTCTCTGGGACGGAGAACCGTCCCTTGTGGAATAACTGATATACTTCTGAACACATTTTGTATTCCTATACTGCAACCCTTATATGAAACCTCCTACCCCCGGATAGCTACTTAAACCTGTCTCTTTGTCCCCTTGACACCTACCAAGCTCACTCACCTGCGGCTGAGAACCTCAGGCAGGATATCTGTTGCTTCTGGTGCTCCCACGGGAAGACCAGGCCTTACATTGTGTGGTGGCCTGAGGTTCACCTTGTACAGCTGTGTATTCATTTCACTGGGAAACACATAGACAGACATACAGATGAAAGGCAGATGATGGAAACGCATGTATGCTTTTGCTTAGAAACTCATGCAAATCAGGGGTGGGTAACATATTGAATATGTACAATATTTTGTTGGTGGCATTAAATAAACTAACGTTGTGGATACTGATGATAATAATACACTTTTGATTTGGCTATTAAGGGAAATAGTTCACCAGAACCAGAGAATATGGCAATAAAGTTTTAATTGCGAATCAGAACTGCAATTCAGTTATTTTACAGAGACCATTAATATACATATTTCTTATCAATAACAATACATTTGTCCAAATAAGTATGAATAAGTAAGACAAAGTTGCATTCATCCGATTGATCTGGGTTATAGCTTCGATGGTGGAATGAAACAGTACTGGTAATACATTAGGGGGAGGCTGTTATGAATCCACCCTGTCCAAACATCCTGCTGTTTTATATGCTTCCTGGGGCCAGAGGTCATTGCAGACAAGCATGACCAATCCTTATGTAAATTGAGATCTGAGAGGGGCCTGTCATCCACACAGTGCAATTCAATTAGGTTTAATTTACAATGAGCAGTTGAAGGAGGATACATTCAGATGATGTATTAAGTCTTTAATGAACGAGGCTTCAGCACACATACCAGATTTAAGTAGTATAACACAACCATAAAATGTACATTGGAATTAAACATGCAATATATGGTTGTCTTTTTCTAAATAAATAACCCCACCCTTAATAATGATTTAATAAGTATTCATTAGCAAATTGATAAATACCAATATGTTATTAGTAGTGCACAGTGCACACTAAGGGGTTGTGCACACCAAAACTTTTTAAAGCGGCTGAAAATGCCTAGACAACGCCAAATGCCAGCTGTTTTTCAGCTGAGTTCCAGCTTTCTTCAGCTAAGCACTTTGGTAGCTCTGATACGTCAGCTGTTAGACGGTTGGTTGCTGTGATACTTGTCCCGCCCCTCCTCCACTGTGATTGGACGGCCGCATGAAAACTGACATTGACGAGCGGAGCTTTTCATACAAAGTTGAAAATTTTTCAACTCTCGGCGCTGAGCACGGAAAAAACGCCAGACGGCGGTTTCAGCACGGAACCGCTAGCTGCTGGCTTATTTGAAAAACGCTGAGCTTCCATTGAAAACAATTGAAAACATGCGCCGGCCACGGGCGTAAAAGTTTTGGTGTGCACAACTCCTAAGGGAATAAGCAAACTTATAATCCTAAATATCAAACTTTAAAATGTAAATCTAGTACAACTTTCAATATTTAAAGGCGGAGTCCATGATGTTTGAAAGCCAATGTTGATATTTGAAATCACCCAAACAAACACGCCCCTACCCCAATAGAATCTGGACCTTCTGTTGATAGACCCGCCCCACACATACGCAAACCGGCATTTGATTTGATTTGATTGGCTATAAGTGTGTTTTGGTAGTCGGCCCGTCTCCTTCTCCAAACCGCTCTTCAAACATCGTGGACTCCGCCTTTAAACGCATGAAAATTCAATTACACCGAAAGGGAGAAAAATATCATACAGACCTTTTCAACCATCAGACTAAACTATTTTAAGAATGGTAGGAATAGTTACACTGAGGTAGCGTGCACACCAAAGCGATTAAACGAGGTTGAAACGGCAGGCGGATGCCGACTTTAGGCGCTTGCCAGCTTTTTTTCAGCTGAGCGCTTTGGTTGCTATGGGGCTGTTTACACTTGGTATTAAGATGTGTTTTCATCCATCGGATCACAAGTGGACGAGAGAGACACATTACGTTTACACCTGGTATTTAAATCCGTCTCTTTTGTCCACTTTCGACCGCTTCTGTGCTGAATACTATAAGGGGGTGGTCTGTGAGACGGTGGGCGAGTCTCTCTGCTGTCATTCAAACCCGAGCGGGAGTAATTATGAGTTTATATGGACGCAAACTAATATTATGTCGGAGTGCACTGCTTGTTTAGCAAGTAAACATGCTGCACAGTGTTTTGTTCATGAGTATGTAAGAGCTTTCTTTGAATTTTCAGCGCAATTGAAGAAATAGGATCGCGCAACTTTCACACGCTTTCAAAACGAAACTACGGAGATCAGCCGCTTAGTTTTTATCAATGAAAGGCTAAAAATAGCGCTGTTCACCGAATGTTCACGCCAGAAGTCAAAAAAGACGTAAAACTTGTGTTTAATACCTCAGATTAGATAAATGGGCGGAGAGAAGGCGGTCGCGTGTGGCTGTTCGAACGCATTCAACCACATGTGCGTTCCGCAACTCCAAAGCGATCCGATCGAAAGGGGTTTCGACCACCTCTGGATGTGGTTGAAAGTGGTCGAAAGTGGACGAGTTAAAAAAAATTCACCCCCCTCACAGTTGTTATGAAGGGCAAAATTTGCTGTTCAGACCAGAATCACTTTTTGTACCAGGATGTAAACACATTAAGTTCTGCTTTAAAGTTGGGCATTTTAAAATAATGGGGGTCTATAGGTTTTGACTCCTTTTTGGAGCCAGCCAATTGCAGATGAATTGCAGTTTTAGGGGCTAATCACACCAAAGCGTTTTAAACACAAAACGCATTGCTTTTTTGAAAAAAAAAAGAGCAGTGTGACATGGCTTTTTATATTGCTAGGCAACCACCAAGTCAGCTGTCTTGTCAATCAAATATTGAAGCGTGAGCACTTATTTGCTGTTAACTGTCATATTAGCAGAAACTTCAAAAAGAGAGCGCTTGCTCTGACCTTGTTTGAGGGTCACCACAACCAAAGGCCCGCCTCTCCCCTCGTTCGATTGGACAATGGAAAGATGCAAATTACGTTGTGTGCTTTTCCGCTCTCAGCGCAAGGCATTCGGCGCACATAAACAGTGCGCATACGCTCCCTGCCCATAGTGTGAGGGATTAGCAGAACAGATGAACCCAAGTGCAGACGATGTCGGGGAAAACAGAAAACACTTTATTTTAAATACACAAAAACAAAAACCCACGAGGGGGTACAGGACATGAAACACTAAACACTAAACTTGACAAGATCCTTGGTATGAATTACCACACGAAACACGATGTCACAACACAACACATAAACACAGACCACATGACTCTCCACACAGACGCAGAACACGGATACGGGGGTGTCAGGATCCCGGCACCAGAAACAAGACAAAATACACTTAACATTCGGGACCCTGACACTACCCTTCCCTTAAGGGTTGCCACACGGCAACCCAACACAACAGTACATGACAAAAACAATAAACAAAGTCCAACGGCCAGAAGGCCGACAGTGCCCAATGTCCGGACCCCCGAAAACAGAAGGCGGGACAGACGGTCTCCGCCCAGGAAGTGGGCCCGGAACCCAGCACCGCTCGGCCCGCCGACCTCAAACAAGACACAGGACATGCCGTACAGGAACGCTCGCGGGGCTCACTGACCAGTGAGCATCCCGGAGCTTGCTGGCCGATCCCCTGTCGCGGGGCTCGCTGAACAGAGCTCCGTCGCGGCGACAGTCCGACGTACAAACACTCCCACGGGATCCGCCGACCAGGAACTTCCCGCGAATCTCACCTTCCCGGCACTTATCCGCGGGGCTCACCGACCAGCACACTCCGTGGGGCTCGTCGATCCGGATCTGTCCCGCGGAGCTCCCCGAACAGGAACACTCCCGCGAAGCTCGTCGACCAGTAGCCCTACCGAAGACGCCACCGATCAGGAACACAACCGCGGGGCTCACTGCACGGCCACAGGAACACAACGGCACAGACAACGGCAGGACGGGGCAGGACTGGACAGACATCAGGAGGAGGCAGGACTGGACGGACATCAGGACAAGGCAGGACTGGACGGACATCAGGACAAGGCAGGACTGGACGGACAGGAACAGTCGACGAAGACTAACTAAACGAGGTAAGCAAAACCAAAACAGAGCTGTCTGCTGGGTTCAAGAATGGCGGAATCATTCTGTCAGGAATTAGCAGAACAGATGAACCCAAGTGCAGACGATGTCGGGGAAAACAGAAAACACTTTATTTTAAATACACAAAAACAAAAACCCACGAGGGGGTACAGGACATGAAACACTAAACACTAAACTTGACAAGATCCTTGGTATGAATTACCACACGAAACACGATGTCACAACACAACACATAAACACAGACCACATGACTCTCCACACAGACGCAGAACACGGATACGGGGGTGTCAGGATCCCGGCACCAGAAACAAGACAAAATACACTTAACATTCGGGACCCTGACACATAGAATATCATTCAAAAAAGGCGCCTGCAACTGCCATAAACGCGTTTGGTGTGATCAGCCCCTAAGTCACTTCCGTATTGGCTGAATTCAACCCTCGGTTTAAACGCGGCTGAAAACACCAGTCGGTTACTGTGGCCACTTTGCCAGCGTTTCGGTTGCTGTGATACTTCTGCTTTGTTTATCAGTCGTTGTACGATGTGCCGGTTGGATGTTGTGATATTTGTCCCACCCCTCCTCCACTGTGATTGGACGGTCGAGTGAGAAGTGACATTGATGAACTTAGTGTTTCACCCAAAGTTAAAAAAACGGCACTTCCATTGGAAACAACTGAAAACATACGCCGGCCACCGGCGTTAATGCCTTGTACACGCCCCCTAACTGATAGAATTCATGTAGTGATGTCACTGATCTGTTGCCTGGCTACATGTTTCTTTGGAAAAGTGCATTATTTAAGTAAAGCAGACACAGATCAGGTAAAAAGTAGTCCTAAAAAACAAAAATAAATTATCTTTCATAACACGTTCATTATTTACATTGCATACTGTCTGTAAACTTTTGCGTTACCTTATAGGCAACGGTTGACATATTTGTATTACATTACAAAGGAAGCTAGTATCAGCCTCACAGTGGGAAATGATCCGCACAGAATGGAACACAACAAGAACTGTTTGGTACGGCAAAAAGTTGCTGTAGTGTCCTAAGGGTGAGTGCTGTCAATTTAGGCCATTAAGCAACCCACTAGCAGCTACTAAAGGGCTCGTTATAGTTGTGCGTAGGTCCTACAGCGTAGGTTCCGCGTCGGTTTTCATTTATACTTTTGCGTCGTCATCCGCGTTAACCCACAAATGAAGAAACAGCAACTTGGTATGTATTATTTACTTCAAGACCAGCAATGAAGGAAAGTAAATAAACAGCGACTTTTTTGCAGTTTGAGTTAAATCACTCCTCAACTTGGCACAAACGAAAATATCTATGACGCAGTTTTTTTACCTGACAGGAAAAGTTCTATGGGACCAATCACAGTGTTTGCGGTCTGTGTAGAACTGACGCGCTGTTCAAAATTTTGCGAGGTGCATGTCAGGCTATGCAGAGCTATGCACAGGCTACAGATAACCTACGACGTAGCTACGGCGTAGAGCTTATGCACGACTATAAATCGGGCTTAAGGTCTCCTTAGCAACCACATATGACTAAAAACTACTCGAAACACCTTAGCAACCGCATAGCAACTCCCTGTCAACTAATCAGAACTCACTAACCGTGTGCCTTTATTCACTTAAAGCTTCACTGTCCACTGTTCCCTACACATCCACAATGCCAGTTAGATTTAACAATTGATGTTTTACATGTTCTTAGTAATCAATCAAACTTCCGTAGGCGTCTGGACATCCATCAAACTTCCTTCTAAAAATTCCAGGTATGGATCTGGCATAGATAAAGCTGTGACCAGCAGATGGACTACATCATGTATCCATTTACATAAGGATTTGGTACTTTACTGGAAAACCTCATTTTGCCATTACTTTATTTGCTGATGAAAGGTTCAAACACTGTTCAAGTCCACTTTGAGAATCCTGGGAAATGGGTTCATTACTGCAAACTGGCAGGCCAATCAGCCACACGCGATTACAAACATATGGGACCATTACAAACATGAGCGGTGTTATCACAAGCTGTGGATATAGGAGGATGATGCATAGAGCATAGAAATTTGCCTTATACTGTATGTTTCTCTTCAAATTTCCATATTCCCACACTTTAAAAAATACTTTGCTGCCTTAAATTTTTTTGTTAAATCAACTCGGATTTACAAGTAATTTCAACTTACTATTATTTATCTTGACTAGAGAGGAGTTGTTATAACTACAGGTGAGTTGTTATAACTTATAAAATTAAGTTCACTTTTCTCAACTATATTTTATAAGTTGTGACAACTCATCTCTGTTGACATGACTTGTAAATCTGAGCTGATTTGACAAAAAATTTTTAAGGCAGCAAAGTTTTTTTTAAAGTGCATTGTTGACTACCAATGAGAGCGAAGCAGTGGAGTTAACGTTATCCTTCTCTCGTCAGTTACTGGAGTGGACGTTACTCGTTTGTTTATGATGACCAGATTTAGAAACGCCTCTTTTGAAAGACAAAATGTGAATAATGCTTATAATGTGAATGTACCTTAAAGGTATAGGGGAAGATTTTCTTTTTCCGGGTGGATCATCAAGACTAATGGTCATCCTAGTTATCAGTCATTCTGGTAATATGTTTACGAAAGGCCGTCGTACGTGCTCGTCCCTAGGTTCGCTTTCTGCATATGCGCACTTTCAGGTGTATATGTGTGGTGGGCTACAGTTTCAACTATTCATTAAAGCTCGCAGTATCACCGTATTTTTTCAAAATGTCTGAGGGTCACAAGAGAAAAAGTGTTTACGAATTGTATGACAAGAAGAGAAAGGCCTCTGAAGAAAGAAAAAGACCAGATCATTTCACACGCTGGCGTGCTCTAAAAGCACAGGTTGGGCTTCCCACTGATGCCTCAGTCGCAAAGTTTCTACTCGACAGTTAAAGTTTGTAATGTTATTTGGATCAATCCATTTAAAATCACTGCTAGTAAAAGTTGATGTAAGCTATGATTAGCGATACTAGCCCTGGCACAAGTCACGATCTTCACAGACATGGTAGACATCTTATTGTATGAGCCATGCCGGCAGCAACTTGTAAAGAGAGCGAAGAGAGAAACTAGGCTTGAGCAGTGTGTTGCCAACAATTTTTAATGGAAAGTAGCTAAAGCTTGCTTGGAAAGTCGCTAAATGTCGCTAGATTACGTCATTGCCTCATTGGCATACCAGTGACATCATCACGTCGTATTTGCATTCTTACTACATTGGCTGTTTCAGGTTTCCCTTTCTCTCTTTATTTAATTTTAATACACATGAATGCCTAAACATTTTTTCTCGTTCGTTTATCTGCTTCTGTTCTTATAAAACGAAACATGTGTATGTTCATATTTAAATGTCCAAACAGTCCAGTTTCAAAACATATGAGGATACGCTGATAAATGATGGGAAATGTTGTTTTCTAGGTACATAGCTCATTAACGCGTTGATCAGCTCCATAAAAGTTTGTCTGTTCTGAATCTGCTGCTGCTCAGCTCACTCAAATACATTTATTTATTTATTTATTTATTTTGGTGTTTTTTTTTTATTCAAAGACAATTTTACATTTACACCCTGCCATAAATGTAAGTAATCGCAGGATCAGCCAGCTCCGGCTTCCCACATGCACGATTATGCAGTCTGGGCGCAGAGAGATTAACCACATCTCCTGCCCTGACTGCAGCTGGGAGAGAACTGGTCTGCTGCGCGAGGACTAGGCCGCCTGTGAGTGGTGGAGCCTTTGGAAGCGGCTGCAGCTGCTCGTTGAGAAGAGTAAATGACACGCGCTTTCACGTCAAAGTCTCCAAAAGTCTCCAATAACGCCAGAAAAAGTCGCTAGATTTGTCGCTAGTTGCTTTTTTAAAAATAAGTCACCAAGGGGGTCTGAAAAGTCGTTAAATCTAGCGACAAAGTTGCCAAGATATGTTTTAAATTTAAGCGCCATCTAGCTGGCATAAAAAAATGTATGTGAATCAGCATGAAATGACATTTGACCATCACTACCAATCAAAATGCTTTCTTATGTAAATTTATGCAAACGTTTTTATCCAAAGGAAATTACAACAAATTAAAGGTATAACTTGGATTTAACTTTTTGGGCCCTATTTTAACGATCTAAGCGCATTGTCTAAAGCGCACAGCGCAACGTCTAAATGGGTGTGTCCGAATCCACTTTTGCTAATTTAACGACGGGAAAAATGGTTTGTGCAAATGGGTTGGTACAATTTTTTTAATGAGAAATGGGAGTATTTCGGGCGTAACGTGCAATAAACCAATGAGAGTCTCACATCTCATCCCCTTTAAAAGCCAGTTGCGCTGGCGCCATGTCTAATCCCTATTTAGATGACGGACTTTGTAAACTGAAAAACTAAGCGGAGGAAGAAGATCTCCAGTTTAAGATTAATGTTAAATAATTGTGTACTGTAAAAATACTTTATTTGTAACAAAGAGGAGATAAAGAATTTACAAACGGCTCTCTGCACGTTTTAGCACTTGGACAGCGTCAGTTTTTTTTAAGCATTACTTAAAAATGTTTCTCATCTCACCATATCCACAGGTACAGTCCAGAGTCATCATATACAATAAATCCGTGAGGTTGCATTTATAAAAAAACATTTAAAAACTGATGCATTCGTTTAAAGCAAAGCATTTATTTACTTACTAGGCTACAGGTGAAGCAGCTCTTTGTGCCTTCTAACGTCTCATAATTAATCCTCATTTATGTCCAAGAGACTCAATAATAATCTTTTACATTCAATCCTTTAATCTTTCATATTTAAAAGTGTTTTTGTGCTGCTGTGCATTCATGTATGTGTTAAGCAAACCCGCGTTGTCGTCCAGTTTAGGCGCATATTACTAATGCGCTCTTTAAATAACAAAAAACATATTGCGCCATTGACTTTAGACTTTAGAGCAGGTTTTTGTTGGTAAATGGCATAGTCTATTTTAGTTGCCTTAAAACAGCAACGCACTAACAATGCGCCTGAACACACCTTGTTTCAGACCAGAACGCCCATGGGCGCAACATAGGGCGCAAATGCATTTGCTTTTTAAACAACGCGGCGCTAAACAAGAAAATTATAATTGCGCAGGGTGGAAACTAGCAAAAGACACTTGCGTCGCGCATTGCGCTGCATTGCGCCGAGTGTAAGATAGAGCCCATTATCTTTTCGCTGTTAACACAATGCTTTACCAATTGATACAAGAATCAGCAATTATCAAATAAAACCTCATTTTGCATTAAAGGGGAAATTTCTGTTGCCTCGCTTGTTGCCAGTAGAGGCGCTAATTTAGCAAATGGTCCAATGGGTCATATTTATGGGAGGTGACAAATAACTTACAGTATACTGTTGTATGGGTTGGAGGAAATGTTCTCCTAAAGGCATGTTAATTAAGCTGTTGCCCCTCATATATTTTCCTAATTCAATTACTTAAAAGCTTCTCAGCTATATAACTGTCACTAAAGTAACGCCCACTATTGAGCAGCTAATGAAAAAAAATAATAACACTGACGTTCAAGCCTTCATTCTAGACTCTGTTACTCTCCATTCATGTTTTTAAGTTTATGTCAAAGATGAGGTTGTGTAATTGACAGCAGTTTATGTGTGCTATGGGACCTTTTACCAAAATACAAAAGTGAGCGAGTGAAAACCCATTACTCTTTTCTACATTAATTCACAGTGAAATCGATGACTAAAAAAAATCAATTCGATTATGAGAATTTAGCATGGATTTCACATACAGTGTCACAAATAAGCAGTAGTTCACTAAATGATAGAGCCTATACCATAATGCTGATTATGTTGGCGCATTCATCTGCTGCAGTCTATGATCTCTCTCATCTTACCGTGACTGTATTCATTAAGGCTGTGATATGCTCTGTCAGATTCTCACACTCACACACAGTAAGTCTTCTAGCAAACAACATACATCATCCAAAACGCACCAGCTTGACCTGTCAACACATGCACAGCCAGTGTTGGGGGTAACGAGTTACAAAGTAACGGATTACAGTAACTACATTACTTTTTTGGGTAACGAAGTAAAGTAACGCATTACACTAATAATATTGGTAACTACACTACTTTACTAGACTATAGGAACGCGCTTTCCTGCGTTACCCAAGCAGTGTTTGCCTGGGTGTAAAGTTCTGTCTATTTAAGTGGTGCGTGCATGCGTGTCCCCTGTACGTGTGCCGTTGCCATAGAGATTGATTTGACGGAGCTGCTGGTGCAAAGGGGAGCGGGAAATGAAGACGGAGGGTTTCAGCCACTGGGGCGATATTCACATAACTTTCAGCGTATTGCTCGAAAGGACAAAAATATTCGTGTGAAATGCACACTATGCCCACACGACAAGTGTCTTTCAACTGCTGACAACGCGATGAGCAACCTGTCTGAGCATTTGTAAGCCCAACATGGCAATACAACACTTGTGGCGAAAGATCCTGCTTAACTTACCCGAAGACGGAATTAGGTAATGAACCTCAATCGAGTCAGAGCCAGAGCATAATTCTTTTAAAGAAATTATTTGAACGTAACCCGAACAGCAATGTCGCGTGCGCTCAATTTATAGAAAAAAGCCAGGAGTCAGGAGTCTCAGGACCGCTGTTTTCTTCATAATCTTACTTCCAAATCTAATCCTATAAACTTTTCGGTGTTTGATGTATCACTGTTACCGCCCTGCCAGACTGTCTTAAATAGAGAAATAAGTTAATTCCTTGATTTGCGTTGTTGATTCATTTATAAATAATTCCCCCAAGGGTTAGTTTATGCGCAAAAAGCATTAAAATGAATAGAACGTGATGATTACGTCTTTCTTTGGTGAAAAAATAATAAAATAAATAAGCCTATATGAAATGTGTTTCCCTTAAATAATTAGCAAATTAACAAAACGAATTCAAAAGTAGCCTATATGAGTTTATTTATTGTGTAACGCGCTCCCAAACCGATGCAGCAAAAAACACTTTTTACCTATTTAAAAAAGCACAATGTTTTGTTATTATTGCGAGTGTAACTTTACATAAATAAATTTACACATTACAGTTTTGAATGTTGTTTTACTTTTATTTGTATGACCATAATTTAAGGTAATTTAAGGTAATGCAAAATGCAAGCTCCTCACGCGTTTCATGCCATCACCCGCGTGGGTTTACACAGGGCAGCGAGAAAGAGACATTAAACTTTAAACATTTAACATTCTACTTGAGTTTTTTTGGACATCCCTTTGGAATCACTGCAATCATATCATCAATTTATAAGGTAATAATAAATATAAGCGCAGCGCTTATGAGTGTTCAAACACTGCTGACCGCTCAGCTGTCAATCAGCCGACCCTCACAAAGTTTCACATTAAATGATAATATATTTGAACAAGCATGGTCCTGTGCTTATTTCTGTCAATGTTCTGCATGAAGATCTTTAAAGGTTTCTACTTACATCACGATTTGCGGTGCGGCCGGTCGCAGTCTTTATGTAAAACGGGTATGAAATAAATTGATGCTGATGTCGGATAACGGGTCAACTGTTATTTTAATCGCGCGGATGCCGGTTATCAAACAGGACTGTGCATGACTCGTATAAGGAAAATGGAATGACAACATGAAAATTATAAAATAGCCTACATGTTTATATTCTGTATGAAACCACCATGGGCGCTAAACTTGCGGTGTTAAAGGGACAGTTCACCCAAAAATAAATTATAAATTTTGTTACAAACCTGTATAAATATCTTTGTTCTGATAAACACGAAGCAACATATTTTGAGAAATGTTAATAACCAAACCAAGCATGAGCCCCATTCACTTCTATAGTAGGAAAAAATAATACTATGGAAGTGAATGGGGCTCATGAATGGTTTGGTTACAAACATTCCTCAAAATATTTTCATTCATGTTCACCAGAACAAAGACACCCACACAGGTTTGCAACAACACGAGAGTTACAAACCTGATTTACAAATAAATTATACAGAATTTTAATTTTTGGGCGAACTATAAATCCGATGGGGTCAAAAATTAGGGTGCACCAGTGCAACCAGTGCAAAAAGTTAGTCTAGAGCCCTGGCCGGTCATTTAAAGTAGTCACTCATCATCAGCCGACCCCGCCTAAACCATGTCCATGTATCTATGTGGTAAATTAAGAAAAAGGAAAGTAAAGTAATAAGTAGTGAAGTTACTTTTCAAATGCAGTAACTAGTAAAGTAATCTCATTACAATTTTAAGAAGTAACTAGTAACTAGTAACTAATTACATTTTTTGAGTAACTACCCCAACACTGTGCACAGCAGATCATAATTAGTCTTCTACAGCATCAGCATTCTGATTCAGTGAGTTCCTCTTAGATTTTAATGGAAATGTCCATGTAAATGCACGTATCATATTTCTAGCTAAGAAACATCCTTGGAAACTCTTGGGATTTGAAAAAACATTAATTATAAAAAAAATTCTGCATCACAGAGGAAGAAAAGGAGCGAGTGGTGGAGGAAGAACCTGTCAATGTCCCAATTCACTTCATCACTTGATGCATTGATCATGTTGTAAATTTATATGTGGCATGTTCATTGGCATGTTGGGTAAGCACGGCCTTACAATGCAGCTTATAGAGCCAGTAGGATCCCCGGGGTCCAATCCAATCTTTCACAGCCTGTTTAGCACTAACTATATAATTGCGAACTCTGTGGTGACCTACCACTTTGAAGGTTTTGCTTTCTGTTGCAATGTGTTGCAACTACAGACAATTGCTTGTTTCAAAACCTACAGTAGTGAGGTGCCTTTGTAGACAGCATCTAAAGGCAAAACATGAAGGCAGTGTATCCTTATTGGAATTAATGAATCATATCCTTGAGTGTGGATCTCACTTCAGCTGTTTGTTTGTTTCTCTTTCTTTCTCTTTCAGACCTCAAATCTTTCCTCAAAAGTTTTTCTAAAATATGCTCTTTTTGCTAACACCATCCCAGGAATCCTTCAGAGAATGATCTTTTTTCACAGGGTGTTTATATGTGCACACAACGTGCAATTAATCTTCACCATGGTGGCCATGCAAACCGCCTATAGACCACTACCCAGTGAGTGAGTTAATGATTAATTATAATGTAAACATAGCAAAGACGGTAATGGACATCGGCCAGCAATGTAATACAGAGGGCATTCATTCACAACCGAATGGCCACGTGCCACCTGTGGTGCATGAATCATTGATGACTGATCCACAGCACAGAACTTAACCTTTGATGGCTCCAAGCATTTTTTACTTATTAATGGAACTACATATTATCCCAAGTTTACACTGTAATTGTACTGTCAATGCAGATTCACAAAGTAGGGCTTCCTCTCCAAACATAAATGTTGAAACAGTCTTAAAGGAACAGTTAAAAATACAGATTTTTGACCTGGAGAAGCACTTGATCTGAACCATTGATGTAGTTCTTGTAATCTCGTAACCTATCATGATCCACTGACAGGGTTGAACGGGTGCAAGTGTGAATGAAATTTAACATTTTTAGCTGCAGATGTTAAATATATATAAATAGTTAGTGTCAAAATAGATGGTTTTTGGTCCCTTTTTGAAGTTAACCTTTATTGGTCCACCCCAAGCGTGCTGCACAAGCCCTGAAAGTGAAGCCAAAACGTCTCTATCGCCCCCCAGTGACTGGTCCCAGTATTGGTCATAAACCCCGCCTCCTCCATGTTATTCAATGGGACTTGAGACCAACTAAATAACTTAATTACACTTCAATTATCTTTTTTCCAATGCTGGTTTATGTCATTTACTGTAGTTTTTATGAAGCTGATGTAAATTCAAGTGTTTATTGTTAAAATAAGTTGGTTTTTAGTTAGTTATTTAATGCTATAAAAACGGTGGTGTCACATCATGATTGACAGCTGTGATATACGCATTCTGCGAGGGCGGGGCCTTGATTTTGTGGCTTTACTTCCTGCTCACTACTGCACAGGACTGGTCCCAAAATCACTACTGCGCAGACTCAAGATGTCAGCGCCATATCGGGACATTGGCAGCTGCACTTTTCACAATAGAAGAGAGTGAACGGGCGTCCTCCATCTTTTTTTACAGTCTATGGTCCACCCCACCTGGCAAACTACTTCTATTTAACATGAGAAAGATAATCAGGTTAACATTAAAACCGAAAAATAGCCCGAGGTCTATTTAGTTTACGTTGGGTTGTCTAGTCTATGTCAAAATGGTGTTGACATGATTTGATTATTTTACAACACTTAAAATCAACCAAATATCAACATCAAACTATCATTATTAAACAAAATCAGCAATGGCTCAAAATTATAAAACAGGAATTTAAAGTCCTCGTGAACCAGAAGTCACGATCAACTTCCGTGTTGTGACATATTTTCGAGTGAAACGGAATATCGCACAAGGAAAATAGTGTGCGTGGTTTTTGTGTTTTTGATTGGATATAGACAAGTTTCCCGGGTGAAATAGGCGGGCAGCCATTAGCCTTTCACTCTGCCAACGACTTCCGGTTGTGTCTGCCAAGCACTTCCTATCAGCGAGTTTGTTTTCGCCACGAGTTTTTTGCAACCGCGAACAGCACAACATGTCCCGGAGCCGTGTCGGCGTGTAACACCATCCATAGTTTACTTTTTCTGCACGCTAACCAAAGACAGTAAAAGACGCTAACCGGAAGTTGTTGGCAGAGTGAAAAGCTAATGGCGGCCCGCCTATTTCACCCGGGAAACTTGTCTATGGAAAAGTAGGCATTTTATTTAGAACGTGTTGCAGACTGACATTTGGAGGGGGCAGAGATAACGAATGTTCCCGCCCAAGCTGTCTAGCTGATGTCATCAGAGAATGATCGCCACATGAGGGCAGAATTAAAAATTTTTATTTTGATTGAAGTTTATGAGGGCACATAAATAAAATAAGTATAATGACTTACACAGATAAATTGTTTATAATAAACACTGCAATATTACATTAAAAAATAACAATTGTCAGTTTTAATTTCATGGGGACTTTAAGTTTGACTCTACAAAATATCTTTCTTGGTTTTATCTTTGTACAAATTTTAAACTAACATTTTTAATTATTAATGCAATTTAGCTTACAAGGGTTTGGGGACAATGAATATCTTTGATGCCTATTCAACCCCAAAACTTGATAATTGCAGGTCTAAAGACCTTTTTGTCTGCTTCTTAACTCTTTTAATCAGCAGGCCAAGGGTTTATAACAACAACCATTTCACTGAGTCAACCAAGACTCACCCAAGACCTCACTTTACAGCCCGCAGGCACAACACACACACACATAAAGACACCAGACGCTTAGCATTCAGCCTCATCTGGAATGCATTGCACTTACTCATTCCTCACATTTTTTCCTCGCTCTGGCTTCATGTTCCTGTGGATCATTGCATAAGTGATACACCAAACAATAAGCTTGAAAAGCCATTACCACACTGAAAAATTAGCAGTGATTACAACAGTGTCAGCAGACAATGAAATTATGGCTAAGGGACTGGAGTACCGCAGGGCTCTATGTTTGGACCTTTGCCAAAGGCAAATATCACCCCCTATTTGTCAGAAATGTTAGTACTTCAGCTTGTAAACTATTAACCAGATGAACTTTAGTCTTCCAGAGCCAGACCTTTTAACTATCTGCAAAGTCTAGGTTACATCATATGAAGGGTACAGAGTGTGTGGCTTGTCATTAGTGTAAAGAGACCAACCACAGTTTGATATATTTAATTGACTTTTAGGGGTGGTAGGTAACTAAAAAAACATAATACAACAATATTGTAAACAAAATAGCATCAGATTTTTGTACAGAAAACACAAATAATTTAAACATAATGCCAAAGAAAACTATAAGCAAACAAAAGTAATATAGACATCTGGAGGTGAGTAAACTCACAGGAAGAAGTCTGATACTTCAAGCAATATATATACACCATCTGTCTGTTATGACATGTAGCATGACTTAGATTTGCCATCTGTTCGAATACGTCATTGGGGGAAATGAGGTCAAATACATTTTATCAACTGGTAAAAATTTTTTTTTTTACAAATTAAAGAAGAACTTAATACAAACAGAGCAAGCTTGCATACAAGTGTGATAGAGAAAGATAGCGTTGGCTACAGGTTTGAAGTTGTAGGATTACGAAGCATTAAGGTGTCTATCTGTTCAACAACAACACTTTAAGGTGGAATCATGGGATATGGCCTGTCAGCACATCTAAAGATAGAGCATTCCTGTAACGTAATGCTAATGAGTAAAGTTTCAAAGTGTGAATGTAACATTAGATGGTCTGTGCTAAAGGTTATGGATTCAATCATGCAGTGTGCACTTCGTTTAGTGCAATTTTGTGCCACAGATATCAATATTTCAAATTGTGCGAGAAAGGTGGATTAAAGGAGGGATCTTTCTCGTGGATATGAGGATATATCAACCAGAATATGCAACCTAGCAAGTAACAGGTCCCCAGTGGTACGTGAAGGCTGTAATATCACAGATCCCACTAGAGGGAGACTCTCAAGCATCTTACACGAATCACAAGCTTAATTTCCATTACCCTTCAAATTGTGCAAATTAAAATACAGAACTGAAAATGCTCCCAATGGAAACATAGCATTTTACATCAAAATACCACTAGAGAAATTTGGGAGTTGAATGCTCTTGTATACTTATAGTCGCTCTCCCTGTATTTTTATGTCATCCCCATGTCAATAAAAAAGCAAAAAATAGAGAAAAGAAAATTATAAAAATCCCTGTAGCTGTAGCTTTTTTACTCAATCAGAAATGTTGATTTTTTATAGTTTGATGTCTTAATAGAACTGAATTGAATCTGATATATAGTTTTCCGATGTATTTCTTATTACAACAATCTTAATTATATTTGATTAGTTGTGAAGCAAACTCCTTAATATATTTTACAATGTATTTTAAATACAATTATTATATTTTGAAATTATTAATAAATTATTCCAACCTTTATACAAAAACATTTTGGAAAATATTACATAAATCATATATTTGAGTAGTAGTAATGTGTTGCCATTTTAGGTTTGCTGCTATGTCATGGTGGGGACCCCCATAAGACTCAATTCGAGCACTGGTTAGAACAACGTTGTGGCTTGACGTCAGGTCACTGTTGGGTCTTGACATCTGATCAAAGTTGGGCTAACATCAAGACCCAACCTTGGCCTGATGTCAAGACCGAACTTTGGCTTGACATGACAATCCAACATTAAAATGACGTAAAAATCCAAAGTTGATCCGACGTCAAGACTTAACATTGATCCGACGTCAAAATCCAACGTTGATCTGATGTCAAATTCTAACGTTGATCCAACTTAAAAATCCAACGTTGATCTGACATCAAAATCCAACATTGATCTGACGTCAAAATCCAATGCTGATCTGACGTCAAGATCCAACGCTTATCCGACGTCAAGATCCAGCGTTAATCCGACGTCAAAATCCAACATTGATCTGACTTCAAAATCCAATGCTGATCTGACGTCAAGATCCAAAGCTTATCCGACGTCAAGATCCAGCGTTGATCCGACGTCAAAATCCAACGTTGATCTGACGTCAAAATCCAACACTGATCCGACGTCAAGATCCAACGTTGATCTGACGTCAAAATCCAACACTGATCCGACGTCAGGCTCCAACACTTATCCGACGTCAAGATCCAACATTGATCCAACTTAAAAATCCAACGTTGATTTGACGTCAAGATCCAGCGTTGATCCGACATCAAGATCCAATGTTGATCTGACGTCAAAATCCAACACTGATCTGACATCAAGATCCAACGTTGATCCGACGTCAAAATCCAACGCTGATCCAACATCAAGATACAACGCTTATCCGCCGTCAAAATCCAACGTTGATCCAACGTCAAGATCCAATGTTGATCTAAAGCCAAAATCCAACACTGATCCGACGTCAAGATCCGACGTTGATCTGACGTCAAAATCCAATGCTGATCCAACGTCAGGATCCAATGCTTATCCAACGTCAAGATCCAATATTGATCCGATGTCAAAATCCAACGCTGATCCGACATCAAGATCCAACGTTGTAAAGCTTTATTAAACACCAGACAAACAGCATGGAAAATATAGCCTACATAGATTATTAGGACAAGCTGAATGCATTTAAGTGTTGCATTGCATGAGGTGCATTAGCAATTCAGACATTTGGTTTATGCCTGTGAAAATATGTAATATTACACACAGTATAATTTCTACATACTGAAGAAACAGTAAGAACAATGTGATTGTATGCTGCTTTACGCACAGCCATAAGCCAAACAACATCAATTCTATACAATGCTGTTCTGGCGCCCTCAAGTGGTTAAAACCTTTATGTAAAGATAGGTTATTTTCTTGCTATTTGTTTACCATTGTATGTCAGTATAATAAAACACTTGTTTTGATTGTTGCTGTGGATTGTCTGATAAAGAGCCATCCATTTGGCTTGAATGGTCAACTGTGCTGAGAACATGAAATAAAATATCTGTTTCTGGAGCTGTGGTGTGCCAGTGTTGTTGTCATTATTACATTTTGTTATATAAATATTTCTGAAAGGTCTTACAGAAAGTAGACTTCCAAAACGTAGCAATTCATAAATACATTTCTGAGTTTGTAACTTCAGCTTTGTACTGGCTGGATGTGCACATTTTTGTGAATTTTTTATTTACATCAGATATACTGATCACGATGTTTTCACCTTATTATGATAATAAAACTATTCATTTAATTTATAATTCACATTAGATATTCTAATCACAGTGTTATTACCTCAATAAAAAGCTATTTTAACTGTCCATTCAGTCAAAAACTGAATGTTTTTTAAAGACATTTAACTGATTCTAGGATGTTATTAATTGTCTAGGTTGTTTGTTTATAAGTAAATTTCATTATACTTATAATGACTACCACTACTACTACTTGTAAAAATAAAGAAATTATTATTAAAAAATATATATATAATTCAGCCATAAATTATAGTCTATAGCCTACCATATAAATTATTATATAAAGAGATTTTTACAGAGGTATGCAGAATACCACTTGCAATAATTAAAAACAGATAACCAAGAGAAAAAAGTAATTTTAGTCGAAATATAAGTTTGAATGGACTACTGAAAAATAAAACATTTTGTAACGTTTGTGATCCAATTCAACGGTAGATGGAGCCCACGTCCACAAAACAGTTTTCTATGCGTAAAGTAACCTCTAAATATATATTTGATTAGTTGTAAAGCAAACTCCTTAATATATATAACAATGTTTTTAAAATAAAATTAAAACGTGCAGTTACTTCATATCTAAACTCCGTCAGCCTATTACAGTTAAATTTCAAATGTCACTCTATTTTATAAACGTTACAGTATCACTGACTATTTACATTCATTTGTAAGCTTTATGTATAATATAATATTTATAAAGATCTGTTAAAATTTAAATAATTGAAATAGCTTGTGTATTGTGTGACGTGCGCAGATGGTCTATGCCCCGCCCCCATCTGCGCATGTCATAGAGCTCGCAGCTGATCACGTAGAGCACGTGCAGCACGCCCATTATGAATGAATTGGGATTCTTCGGTTTATTTATATGTAAATGTCTTCGCATTTTACTGACATTTCTATATTATTTTATGGAATTAATATAAAGTTACTACTATACAATATTATAATACAAAGTATAACATTACGATTTTTATTATTTTTTATTATTGTGTTTTACAGCGTACATTATATACACTTGACTTACTTTTAGTGTCAGCCCTCAAGCAGTACAATGTGTGTCAGCTGCCATTATCATTGTAGGCCATTGAGTTTTCAGTATGGTGAAAAGCAGGTCAAGCTGTACAATGCCCTGTTGCCAACACACGAAACACTGTGTAGGAATTACACTTATTGAGACGTCATACGCCTCCGTTCTCTCTCTCCATTCATTGAAACACCCCCAGACAGTGTTCGTGTGTTTGCTCATGTCTGCAGTGGAAGACACACTCATTATTGTAAAGATTTGCCTTCGGCATTTTCCGGTCATGATAACCACGCCCCAATGTTCCATTCGGGAGTGTTCGTCGACGCAGATCCCGCCCACACCGTGTTCAGCGTTGTTTAGGGACATTAGGAAGATGGCGGCTGCCCAGCTCTACTGTGTCTGCCGGCAGCCCTATGATTATAACCTGTTTATGATCGAATGCGACATTTGTAAGGACTGGTTTCACGGCAGGTACGTACATTATGGTGTCTTTAACAGATATGTGAGGGTTGGTATGTATAGGGTGCCCTGCCATGGCGGTAATTTGATTGTAAATGAAGGGTGTCATGTGAAAGTCCGGGTGACGCGCGTTGAGGGTATTTAAATATGACGGTGCGCGAGCACGTTCGACTCGTATTTGTTAAGCGACATTGATCGGTTTATGTAAAAAATAAATGTAAAAAATAATCAGTGGGAGTTTAATTAAATGTTATGTTTTCTAATGCTCTACATTGAGATTAAAAATATTTATTTCTATTTGAAATGAGCTGCCAAAGCCACATGGCTAACCTGAGTGTGAGTGTTGTGATTGTACGAGTAAATCTTCGGTCTGCTTGAGTATGACATATTTTTACAACTTATCTTGCTAAGGTTTTCACACTAATTTGTGTAATACATTATACATGTTGATAGTGGCTTTTATGTTTATGTGACTGAAAGTTTTAATCTGATTGTCAACTGGATGGACTTGTTCTATACAAATGTTCACTACGGTAACACCTAAAAGGTATTGTTACCACATTTAATATGTGATACTTGATGCACCTATGTATGGGCCATGGTGATTTTAATAAGAAATATTTGATAGCAAATAACTTCTCAGAAAGTGAAAAATATTGTATTTGGCCAATAGATTTTTTTCAAAATCAGTCTGTTAAAAATGTCCTATTGTTGCATCCCTAGATCTCTAGATACTTCTATAATAACTGGGGTTTAATAGCATACAGATAACAATAAAGAACGATGCAAAAGCCTCTAAATCACCTCCAGCAAAAAGGAGATGATAATGATAACCAAATGCTCTTGGCACGTATTATACGTTCATCTAATACTTTTGCCTAAATCCGCTTAATCCTGGCTTCAGGTCATTCAGAAATACCAGTTTGTTGGCAGAATCTGATAAAAAATTTACAAGAAAACATGTCAGACTGCATCCGAGCTCTTCAATTGATAATATAAATAAATAATACTGCAGGCTGACCATATTCATAAATCATAGGCCCACTACCAGGTACATGTCCCCAAAAATTGTGAGTATGGTGCTTAAAAAAACCAAACAATATTATTCATTTCTTTTTGACAACTTAAATTCCTAAGGGTTGTGGTTTGAAATAATTTTAATCACCTCAGATCAAATGGTGAAATGTCTCAACAAGTGCATGCATTTAAACATTGTGCCAATTTCCACACTGGAAGAAGGTATGATAATCATGCCTTATCATGTCATGTTTATCTTGTCCTCTGATGTCACATTATTCCATGTTATGAAAAGGGATGTACTGTGAAGGAGTACATAACTTTTTAGTGTTTGGAACAATCAATGTTGTGATAACTAGGTACACAAAAAACTTGGCACACCAACACTTTTGGTGTATTGTCAGCCATAACTGATCCTTTTTAAATGAACAAGTTTTCAACTTCCCTTCCCATCTTGTATTGTGACCAGTGGTATATGCTGCGCAACAGACTCTTCTTTGTGAATGACATACTTCCCTTCCCGTCTTTGTAACCCAAGGTATACGGTCAAGCAGTTGTGCGGGTGTCGAGAAACTTGCCTAACTTTGCAAAATGCCAGATTTCCCAAACCCTAGTCGAAATCGTTACCACACACTTCTCACTTCTCTCTAAGATTATTTTCTAGATTAGGACTACAGAAGTCTTGCAGCAGCACTGCCTGGAATCAGAGATGCGAAACTTCTCATGTAGATTTTGGTACCATTGAAAGTTAAGCAGAATGCAGAGCCCCCTTCCTGAATGAGGTAATGCATATCTAAACTAGGGTTGCAGAAATTTTGGAAACTTTCGATGGAAATTAGATGGCCAATATATATGAATTGGGAGTCTGAGGTCGATGAAACTGATGTTGGTGTTTGATACAGTTTGTATAAATTACCCAACATTTAAAAAAAAAATCCTTTAAGTTTCCAACTTGGAATAAGTCCCGAGTTTTGCAACCTTTGCAAAGGTTTAATCCAACTGCTGCTAAAATCCTGATTTATAAACGCGACATTGTTTGACAAAATCACCATACATTTACATTGAAGCCTTACTGCTGTTGCTCTTCTCATCAATGTCTTGTTATGAGCCTTTTTTATTTTAAATGTGAGTTTTATTGTCGCCTATAGTGCAGACAATTCGGTGCAAATTCAGAAATATGAGAGAATACACAGTAACTGTTACACGAAACACGTGCGCAGGCATACCCGCATCATAGAGAAGGAGAGAACGGGTGTGTTGGGAAACACTAATGCTAACCTTTCGTCAAGTCATGATAAACTCGATCAGCCGTCTTCTCTGTCAGTAAATTCTGTGACTGTTGACGTTTACACGAAAAAGAAAGTATATGGAGGAACGGACATTGAAATCACCGCCACCTTTCACTGTTAATGAGAGAGAGGCGCGTGTGCTGCACGCGACATTATAGAAGGGGAGGGGGCGCGCTGGACGCTTGCAACAATGAGTTAAAACATTTTTAAACAGTAAAATATAAATGGAAATCATGAAAAATCTATTTGTGGTTGCCAGTGTTGATTCAAGTGAATCAATGTATGGAAAACACTGAGATGCCAACATGTGAAATTGTTCAGAAAAGCATCCTGAAACCATTCGATTTTGCCTACGAACACAGCCATAAATAAAAATGGCACAAAAACTGAGAAAAGTCATCAGAGAGCAGTTTCTCCCAACCATCCAGTTTTGAGACACACAGTGCCTTTTCCAGGATAATGGAGCACCTTGCCATAAGCAAAAGTGATAATTTTGGGTCCGTGGCCAGGAAACTTCCAAGCCTCATTGAAAACTTGTGGTCGATCCTTAATAGGCGGATGGACAAACAAAAACCCACAAATTCTGAAAAACTCTAAATGTTGATTAAGTGGAAATTGGCTGCCATCAGTCAGGATGTGGCCCGGAAGTTGATTGACAGCATGCCAGGGCGAATTGCAGAGGTCTTGGAAAAAGAACAGTCAACATTGCAAGTGTTGACTCTTTGTATGAACTTAATCTAATTGACATCAAATAACTATCAATAAATGCCTTACTTACGAAATGCTTGTAGTTATACTTCAGTATACCATAACATCTGACAAAAAGACCTAAAAACACTGAAGCAACAGACTTTGTGAAAATTAATATTTGTGTCATTCTCTAAACTTTTGAACACGGCTGTCTATAGTAAACTCACTGAGTTGACTACAGATAGCAGGCACTGAAGTATGGTGAGCTATGTATTCAAATGCTTAATATTTAGTGTTAATAATCATTGTCATTTTCTTGTGGGTGGTTAATGAGTTATTAGGTGACACAATGGCTGACTTAGCTGCAGGCTGGTGGCACACTGACCTGATTTACATTGTGTTATGATGAAACAGAGGAAGAAGACTCAAATGCTGACGGATAGATAAAATCTATTATGATCAGTCTGATCTAACGAAACGCAGCTAATGGAAAAGCAATGAGTAAATGATATTGAAAAGAAAGAAAAGATAAAAGGATGCCCTCTGTGTTTCACCATTTTAACCCTGAAAGACCTGGAAAAAGCCTACATTAACTTTTACATTGTGCTTGGGGTCTGAGTGAATTTGCTGTTGAAAATATCATTGTATATTTTCTTTATTTTAGAGGTCAAGATGTTTCAATAATATAGGTCCGAGAACATATAAAACAGATTTTATTAACACAATTGTATAGAAGAAATTGGTAACTTAGTCCATCTTCTTAAAAAAAATCCAGATAATTTATTCACCACCATGTCATTCAAACTGTTGATGTCTTTCTTTGTTCAGTCGAGAAGAAATTATGTTTTTTCAGGAAAACATTCCAGGATTTTTCTAATTTTAATGGACCCCAAAACTTAACTGTTTTAATGCAATTTAAAATTGAAGTTTCAAAGGACTCTAAACGATCCCAAATGAGGCATAATGGTCTTATCTAGCGAAACGATTGTCATTTTTGGCAAGAAAAATTGCGTAATGATGTGAAAAGGTCACGTGTTACATATATAAAACGCACTTTTGCAGACCATTTTAAACAATAAACTGACACAAAGACATTAGTATCATTGGACATACAACAATGTCGGTCCTCTTTCTCCACACTTGTAAACATTGGGGCGTAGTTTCACATACGTCATCCGTGACCTCTTGACGTGATGACGTATTAAGGGCTCATTATAGTCGTGCGTAGGTTCCGCGTCGGTTTTCATTTATACTTTTGCGTCGTCGTCCGTGCGCAGGCCGCTGGTAGGCAGTAACCACGCCTGTAACCACAGTAGCAGCGCGAACGCCAAAGAAGAAGAAGCTTTGCAAGTTAATCCACAAACGAAAAAGAAACAGCAACTTGTTGTGTATAATTTGAGAAGACCAGCAATGATGGATGTAAATAAACAGCGACTTTTGTTGCTCAACTTGGCCATTCTTTGTTTTTACCGTCGCAAACGGAAATACCTATTTTTTTTTACCTGACGGGAGGGGTTCTGGTGTACCAATCACAGCGCTTGCGGCCCGCGTAGAACTGACGCGCTGTTAAAAATTTTGCGAGGCTACGCAGAGCTACGCACAGACTACGGATAGCCTACGGCGTAGAACCTACGCACGACTATAAATCGTCCTTTACGCGAGGTCATGCTGGCTCGTCACACAGCCGGAAGAAGATGAGAAGTTGTGGTTTAAAAGTCCATATTTTTTATTTTTCTTGCCAAAAATGACAATCTTTTCGCTAGATAAGACCCTTATGTCTCGTTTGAAATCGTTTAGAGTCCCTTGACACTGCAATCCCAAACTGCATTAAAACTGTTAAGTGTTGGGGTCCATTAAAGTCCATTAAAATGAGAAAAAACCTGGAATGCTTTTCTCAAAAACATAATTTTTTCTCGACTGAACAAAGAAAGACATCAACATTTTGGATGACTTGGTGAGTAAATTATCTGGATTTTTTTTAAGAAAATGGACTAATCCTTTAATGTAGTTCACCTTACATATTATACCTTACACTATGATTTTTCACAGGAAGCAAATGCATTGTGTGAGATTTGTCCTAATGTGATCTTGAAAGTTATGCTGAGAATTTTGGGGCATTCATCTTCCAGAGGGCTGGGATTTGATCTGTTTGTTCTTCCTTTTATTGTCTCGTTCTCGGAGGAGGGAAACGGAGGAGTAATGTGGGTGTAAATTCATTCATACTTAATCCCTTCCTCCTCCATCTGCTCATGTGTCATCACATGTCTGGCTGTGATACCCAGGTGACTGTATCACAGATCGAGCTGGAGTCATGGCATTGGTAGAAGCATTCCCTTTGGAGGTGCAGATTTTGTTTCAAGGGATCGCAGAGATAAAAGTCAGTCATCCGGTGAATGGTCTATGCTGGAGGGGTAGTCATCTGACATCCCATTAGAGATGTATTGACACACCATCTAGGATTTTGTGATTGCAATAAATGCAATCAGTCTAAAATCAAAATAATTTTCTCTATAGAGAAATGAATGTGATTTACTATGGAATCTGTGTTAACAAATTTTGCTAAATTGGGTTGCAGTAACTGTTGGGACTGACACAGATTCTGCGTCCCCTTACAGAATGCTGAGTTTCAACTCATAGGTGGTCAAATATGGACATTTTCCAGGTTAATTTAATCCAGTGGTTAAAACAACTCCCACTGAAACATTAAATGTTCCTGCCCATAAACTGCCTAAGTGGTATTGGCCTGCTTATAAAGGAGATTTAGCGAAGGGTCGGTAAGCCATCTGCGTTTTTGCACAGGAATTATACCAGCTAGGCCTCTGCTGGGACAAAATCAGCTTTCGGCTTCCCAATTCTGCTTTGTCTTACAGTTTCCTGCAATAATGAGGAGATCAAAGCTAAGACAGCAGCTCACTGAATCCTCCATCTATGTTCAAAGGCTCTCTTGTAGAGGAGAATCACCTTCTGCAGGAGTCCCCTGCTGATTTTAACAACCTTCAATCACAGTCACCACTCTTGATGTGCTCCCTTTACTTTGACAGCGAACTCATTTATGGCAGAATTGTTAAAATAGGTCTCCTTTTTGATTTTGGGATGGCAGTCTTTATGCAAATTAAATTAAGTTTCCATCAAGATCTAGTAATATGTTGATTATCCCATTCCAACCCAAGTAATCTTCCTCTTAGTCTTCACTTCAGTGATGTAGTGTCACTTAAAGGATTAGTCCATTTTCTTAAAAGAAAAATCCAGATAATTCACCACTATGTCATCCAAAATGTTGATGTCTTTCTTTGTTCAGTCGAGAAGAAACCACGTTTCTTGAAGAAAACATTGCAGAATTTCTCCAACTCCAATGGACCTCAATAGAACCCAACATCCAATACCCAACTCAACACTCAACAGTCCCCCCCAACGGAGTTTCAAAGGACTACAAACAATCCCAAACGAGGCATAAGGGTCTTATCTAGCGAAACAATTGTCATTTTTGACAATAAAAATAACAAATATACACTTTTAAAGCACAACTTCTCGTCGTGTAGATCCGGTCGTGATGCGCCAGTTGACCCCACTACGTCACCGCAATACGTCATGACGTCAAGAGGTCACAGAGGACGAACGCGAAACTCCGCCCCAGTGTTTACAAGCGTCTTGAAAGAGGACCGTTCCTACGTTGTTGTATGTCAACTGATACTAATTAATGTCTTTGTGGCAGTTTATTGTTTAAAATGGTCCGCAAATGTTCGTTTTATATATGTAACACGTGACCTCTTTACGCATTAGGCATTTACGTTAGGTCGCGCTGGACCGGACCTTGACGAAAAGTTGTGGTTTAAAAGTATATCTTTTTTATTTCTCTTGTCAAAAATGACAATCGTTTCGCTAGATAAGACCCTTATGCCTCGTTTGGGATTGTTTATAGTCCTTTGAAACTCCGTTGAAAAAAACTGTTAAGTGTTGAGTATTAAATGTTGGGTTCTATTAAAGTCCATTAAAATTAGAAAAATTCTGCAATGTTTTCTTCAAAAAACATAATTTCTTCTGGACTGAACAAAGAAAGACATCAACATTTTGGATGGCGTGGTGGTGGGTGGATTGTCTGGATTTTTCTTTTAAGAAAATTGAATATTCCTTTAAACAAATCATGTCCTATTTTACACAGCATGTGTTGATTCCAGACAATTCACATGAAATTACCAGACACTTCCCGGAATTCCAGGATCGATCACGGAATGGTTACATTGCAGGGATTCGTCATAATGCATCCTGTGACAAAAGGCAGAAATAATGCTGTCAGGGGTGTATCGTGATTACGCGTTCGTAATCGCAATCATTTATCGTGCATCTCTTTGCGGATTAACGTTTCCAACGAGAAAAAATTTCTGCAAACTGCAATAAAAACTGCAGAGACCAGGAAGCTCCTTACTATCCACTCTGAAGCTGGGATAATTCAATAAACTGGTATGCGATGCCCTGTATGATCGAATCAGAAGAAAATACAAGAGCTTGGTTTCTCGAGCGAAAAATTGCAAAATCCTCATTTTTTTTCAGAATCTTTATGTGAAAAGGGCAATAGACTATCAGACTGCTGCCTTTAATGGTGCATAATGACCTTTTTGCAAGCACCTTTCTGATTCGTCGGATGATAAATAGAACACCCTCGGGTCTCATGGCCTTCAGTCACTTCAAATGCAAAGCTACTCATTTAAAAATCCATTCATGCTCTATACTGCTTGTCCTCTCCAAGGTCATGAGGTGCTGGAGCTCATCCCAGCATCTCGGTTCATAGGCAGGAATCAACCTCGGCATATAGCCATCTCAGGGCGTCAATAAAAAGGAAGGGAGGTAATGGAATGCCAAACAAAGGCATTGTGTTTTATGTGAAGACACATTAGCTAGGCTGATTTGGCTGAAAAAGCCAAAATTATGACGACATAGGAATAGCTTGCCAATCAGTTTGTGATATTCTTATTTTGGAGATTTTTATTATTCTCCATTCAGCTAAACGGAAGCAGTACTTGCTTGACTAGAAATAGCTGTGCAGGGCGTTACCAAGATGGCTTCCAGTTTAACCAACTTGCTTTGAAGTATTGTAGAAAGTCTTCATTAGAGGTGGCTTGCTACATGCCTGCAGTTTCTCTACAGTACATGTGCTGTTTCCATATTAAAGTCTTATCCGATTTTATTTTTTTTCAAAAAATAAGATGAGTATTGGCACTTTTCACTATTCTCTTGGGTGGCCCCAGCTGTTTGACTAAGTCTCTGTGTCCCCTGACAGTAGACTGTCAAAACTCTGATCTGATCACACGTGTGATCTGGCAGTGCAACTGTGAAATCAACCTCAGGAATGTGTGTTTGTATGGGTGGATAAGCTTTATGGTTGTGGTTGTGGTTTGGGTGCTTGGCAAAGTGGCTTGGTCTGTGGTTCGTGACATACTGTAGATGATTTGAGAAAAAGCAACAACTATGATGCCACACTGTTGAGTGTATCTCTGCCCACCCACTTAATGATTATCCAGTGGTTCAAGATGTGCCTCTTATACTTTTAACTTATACTTGTTGTCTTTTTGTTTCAGTTGTGTCCAGGTAGTGGAGCACTATGCTGCCGATATTGATGTTTACCACTGTCCCAACTGTGAGCCCATCCATGGACGCTCTCTGAGTAAGTGTGCACATCCACACATGTGATTCTTAAATGATTTAACTGTTCCTAGCTGACGTTTCTTTCTCGGACTTTCCCAGTGAAAAAGCGTAATAACTGGCACAGGCATGACTACACCGAGCCAGATAACGGCACGCGGCCGGTGCAAGCGGGAACTGCTGTGTTTGTAAAGGAACTTCAGGCCAGGAGCTTCGCCAGGTATGAGCACCTTCTTCAGTCAGCTGGATAGGAAAATCAAGCACTTGATTGGATGAGCTATGTCACTGTTTTTCCATTCTTGACTGATATTCTATAACTATTATTTATTTGCTCCATAATGCTTTAATGGTGCAGTGTGTAATTTTTAGAAGGATCTCTTGACAGAAATGCAAAATAATATACAAAACTATATTATCAGTGGTTTATAAAGACCTTTCATAATGAACCATTATGTTTATTACCTTAGAATGAGACGTTTTTATTAACTTACCCAGAGGGTCGCCTTACATGGAAGTCGCCATTTTGTGCCACCATGTTTTTTAAAGAAGCTCTTAACAGACACACTTTTTTATTAGTTATCTTCAACAGTGATATGTTTGTCCTGTGGCGGCTACCGTAGCTTCTCTATGCATTTCAAAAGCGAAGGGTGAGCTGTAAACGTTGTTGGTTGCAATTTGCAACTTCACCACTAGATGCCATTAAAATTTACACACTGCACCTTTTAAAGGTGACTTTATTTTCAATCTGATTTTTTTTTTGCACTTAAGTGCATTTTAAATAATTTACAAAGTATCTTACATTGGCACAAAATCATCACAAAAAATCTCTTTCCACAGCGGCCATGAAATTCTGGTGCATATGCATGGGAGTCAGGTGACTCAACAGTACCTGGAGAAAGAGGGCTTCCATTACCCCATAGTGGTGCCTCAACTGGATGGACTGGGCCTTAAATTGCCCCCTCCATCTTTTTCTGTCAAAGATGTGGAGCATTACGTGGGTAAGAGTTGTGCGTGCGTGCGTGTGTGTGTTGCATTTACTGTCTATCACATAACAGTCCTTAGAGACCCTTTGAGAAGTTGGCCACTGGAGCAAGTCAGACACTGTTGGATCAATAATGCATTTGTGTTCAACAGCAGACCTACATGATATCCGAGTGTGCTTTTCGTGTTTTCTATGCATTTTGTGGGTAAATTATTCTAAATAATTTGGTAACTTCAATTGCACCAATATTGGGAAAATCAAAAGATTTTTTATTTTTGTATTCAGTCACATAATCGACAGAGGTAGTTTAAATATAGAGAAACGTATGTCTATCATGGCTGCGATTGTATTCATTGACCACCTTTATTAGTCTACAATATGGTGAGCAAACATTATTCCATTTAACATGTTTACTTAAACTGCTTTAAGCATTTAAACAATTACTAATTTAAAGCTTTAGGTTACCCCGGCACCTTTGTGATTATGGTTATCCGTCCATGCCAGTATTCAATGGACCAAACCCATTTCCAGCTGTGGAGGTTATCTCCTCTTACCCCTACATTAGACCCGGAACATTTCATCTCCAGTTACAAAGCTGATGTACAGCACAGCCAGCATGAGCTCAGGTTCCCAATAGGTCTGGTTTATCTGAGCGCTTATGTTACATGGCTCCCCCTTTGCGCGCCGGTGATCTTTAAGCTGGAAGTATTTTAATAGTAACAGGTGTCGAGGGGGAGAAGTGTGTGAGAGAGAGAAACAGGGGAGCGGGCCACTCGACAGATCGTGTTACCTAGCCAGTTGGGCACAGACAAAAGGCCATTAACCTTTTCTGTCTGTCGTGTATCCCATCTTCGCATGCTGAAACATACAACATGTTATGTTTCGGTTAGCCCATCTTAAATGTCATAAGTATAATTTCTTATTTAATGGGGCTTTGGGGCACTATATATGTCCATACAACTTTGTTGAAAATCTTCTGAAGCAATGAGTTGAAATGCTTCTCTTGGTACTTTAGTGATGCTTTTTTGTTATTTATGCCCCAGTTTGCTTAAACATACTTCAAAATAAGTTAGGTATTGTTTTCAATTGCTACAAATATATGCATGCGACTGGTTTTGTGGTCCAGAGTCACAGTTTTGCTCTTATGTCCAGTTCCTTATTTGGGATATTCTGAGGTTAAGTCTTTTGCAATTATGTGTTTGTAGGATTGTTTTCCGCCAGCTGTTCCCTATCGTCAAACGCTGGCCAGCTGTGTATTTGTGTGTGTGTGTGTGTGTGTGTGTGTGTGTGTGTGTGTGTGTATGGCCAGCTGTCCAGGCCTGTTTCCGGTCCTCAGCTGACACTTGTGATTTGTGGCCATGCAGCTGTGTCTCTTAGTGCAGAATGTATGTTGGTGAAACCTATAAAGTAAATATATTTGAAAACCCAGCTAAAGTAATTTTTTGTGATTGCATAAAATCATCTTACATAATATAAAGTACATTTTGTGAAAATATAATCTTGATATCTTAAATATTGACTAAGTGAGGTCATGTCAAAGATTGAATTAATGTGAAATCACTGATTAAAATTAAACTTTGATGGACGTTATCTCATAATAAGTTTGAGACTTTAGCCTGGATTTCACAGACAGGGTCACATGTAATCAGATAATTTGTGCATCAGCATCTTTACACCCTGTAAAAATTCATATCAGTGTATATTTACCAGTATTGTTCATACGCACAATCTGCCTCTCTTTTATCCAGGTGCCAATAAAGTTATCGATGTCATTGATGTTGCGAAACAAGCGGACAGCAAGTTGAAACTGGGAGAGTTTGTGAAATATTTCTACCAGCCCGAACGGCCCAAAGTGTTAAACGTTATCAGCTTGGAGTTCTCGGATACAAAGTACGTTTGAGTAGAAAAAGCACCAGTCGTGCATTAACTGTTAAACTTTCTGGTTCATTTCAGATCACCAGTGCAGCCAACTTGATGCATTTTAGCTTTATGTAAATTAGCATGCTATTGATTACTAGAAAACATAGTGATTTAAAAGGTTTGTTGTAAAATGGTAACATATTACAATAAGGTTGTATTTGTTAATGCTAGTAAATGCATTAGCTGACATTAACTGTCATAAAATATGCTCATTTTCCAGCTCCCATAGAGTTAAACATTTGTTTTTTACAGTTTTGGAATCCATTCAGCTGATCTCCGGGTTTGGCAGTACCATTTTTAGTATAGCTTAGCATAATTCATTGAATCTGATTAGACCATTAGCATTGCGCTAAAAAATAACCAAAGAGTTTCCGCTGTAACATGGCTGCAGCAGGTGCAATGATATTACGCAGCGCCTGAAAATAGTCCCCTGCTATTGAAAGTAACCAAGGGCACTATTTTCGGGCACTGTGTAATATCACTACACCTGCTGCAGCCATGTTACAGCAGCAAAGTCCTTGATTATTACGTCAGAATGAGAGTATAGTTTCTAACCATATCTGCCTAGGAACACAACTTTTAATTTTCTGTCGTCTTGTGCTGCGTTTATACCAGCCGCGGTAGAGGTGGCAAGGGCTGATGAATTACATGTTAAGTCAATGCAAAGACGCGAATAGGCATCCTGCGGTGCGGTACAGTTTCTGCGCGAATTGAGCGTTGCTGCGGGAAACGCGCAAGTTCAAAAATTTGAGCTTTGGCGGATTTCCTGCGCCGCGTTAACCAATTAGGACCTTGCTGTAGTAGTGACGTGATTACAGGAAACGGGCGTAGTGGCGGAGTCTCAGCGGAGTCGCAGAAGCCCCTCCCATGACGCAAATTTCCGCGTGAATTTCTCGTACTCAAATGTTCAAGCGTCCAACTATGCGCGAATAACGCGTTTTTGCCGCCTCTATCGCGGCTGGTGTAAACGCACTGTTAGTACATGATGTAACTACAGAAGAGTCAAGTTTTAAATAGGAAAAATATCAAAACTCTTTTGTAATTTTTTTGCGCGATGCTAATGGTCTAATCAGATTCAATGGATTATGCTAAGCTACGCTAAAAGTGGTAGCGCCGGAACGGGAGTGGATTCCAAAATGGTAAAAATCAAATATTTAACTCTAGGGAGCTGGAAATGAGCATATTTTCAAAAAAGTGAAGTAACATGTTTAATAGTTTGCGTACAGAATCTCTGGTTTGACATCTGATATTATTTTCTGGATTTTTTCAGGATGGCTGATTTGGTGGTTGTTCCGGAAATAGCGCAGAAGATGTCCTGGGTGGAGAACTACTGGCCCGACGACTCGTTCTTCCCCAAACCATTCGTGCAGAAGTACTGTTTGATGGGAATGAAGAACAGCTACACAGACTTTCATATCGACTTTGGAGGAACATCAGTGTGGTACCATGTGCTTTGGGTGAGTACTGGTGCTGGCAGTATGATTTGAGTTGGCTATACTGTCCTACGTTAGCATCTCAGTGATTGGTGAAGATCTGGTCATGTCTTATGATGACATCTACTACATTATAGCAACACATTAACACATTTCGTAAAAATGAAAGGGATAGTGAACAAAAGTAATCATCACATTATCACAAGTGGCATTTTGCTTAGAGTTTTATTTTTACAGTATGATTTCAAATGTAGATAAATGCATAATGTGTTTGTACATGTTTGTTATTTTGCAGGGTGAAAAGATTTTCTACTTGATTAAGCCGACTAAGGCTAACCTTGCACTATATGAGTCGTGGAGTTCATCGCATAATCAGAGCGAAGTATTCTTTGGCGATAAAGTCGACAAGTGTTACAAATGTGTGGTGAAGCAAGGATCTACCGTCTTCCTTCCCACTGGTGAGAACCCAGGGTCACACAAATCTGTCTTTTTTTTGTTCCTACGTTTTTTCGCCCATAAAAACTTTTGGGTACACAGACAGTATTAGAAACTATAACATCTGAAGGATCAGATTAAAGGCCATATATCAGGGGTGTCCAAAGTCGGTCTTGGAGGGCCTGTGTCCTGCAGAGTTTAGCTAAAACTTCCCTCAACACACCTGCCTCAAAGTGTCTAGTCTGCCTAGTTAGACCTTGATTAGCTGGATCAGGTGTGTTTGATTAGGGTTGGAATAAAACTCTGCAGAGACACCGGCCATCCAGGATCAGGATTGGACACCCCTGCCATATATGAATAAATCATACAAAAGCATCAGTCTTATGCACCCACAATTGGCCGTCGGGCAGAAAAAGCAATGTTCGCTTGCGTCAAAAATACAGGTATGTCATGGCAAAAACTTATATCAGGCTGTTTCCCATGGCTCCTGCCAGGAAAGTTGTGGATCAGCATTCAACACCAGTGACCCTTGTTACAGTTGGATTTGTTGGGAAGAGTTTTTGCCGAGCAACGTGGTAAACAGAACAAAAACATTCCAAAGAGCTGTGATGCAATTCACGCGTATCCGACTGAGCCAGGATTTAAAGGGATAGTTCACCAAAAAATGAAAATACTGTTATCTACTCACCCTCATGTTGTCTAAACCTGTATGAGTTTCTCTGTTTTTGTTAAACATAAAAGGAGATATTTTGACGATCATAGATGGTAAGCACACATTTGACGGTACCCATTGAGTTCCGTAGTATTTGTTTTTCTACTACGATCAATGGCTACAATCAACTGTGTGGTTACCATTATTGATAACATATATATGTATGTATGTATGTATATGTATGTATGTATGTATATGTATGTATATATGTGTATATATACACTGCAAAAAATAATTATTTTCAAGAAAATAAATTCTTAGTATTTATATTTGACCAAAAATATCAAATTTAAGTGATTTTGTGCATAAAACAAGCAAAAAAATCTGCCAATGGGGTAAGCAAATTTTTCTTGAATTTAGTGTTTAAGAAAAATTTTCACATTTTTTTTCTTACCCCATTGGCAGATTTTTTCCTTGTTTTATGCACAAAATAACTTAAATTTGATATTTTTGGTCTCAAACTAGACTTGCTCATCAAAAAAAGCATCTTAATTTTAGAATTTTTTGATATTTTTACTGAAAACAAGACACAAATACTAAGAAATTTTTTCTTGAAAATCATTTTTTAAATGACTTTCTTACTTAGTATTTTTGGCTTGTTTTCAGTAGATATATCTAAAAATCTTAAATCAAGATGTATTTTCTTGATGAGCAAAATGTCCTAAGAAAATAAGTCTAGTTTTTAGACAAAAACTACACAATTTAAGTGAAATTGTGCTTAAAACAAGCAAAATTATCTGCTAATAGGGTGAGAAATTTTTGCTTAACTGTTTATTTTCTCACCCCATTGGCAGATAGTTTACTTAAATTGTATATTTTTTGTCTATAAACTAGACTTATTTTCTTAGGTCATTTTGCTCATCAAGAAAATACATCTTAATTTAAGAATCTTAGATGTTTCTACTGAAAACAAGACAAAAATACTAATTAAGAAAGTCATTTTTTGCAGTATATACAGTATATATAATAAATATATATAAGGAACAGGTTTTAAACAACTTTATTAGAGTTTTTAGTTTTTGGGTGAACTATCCCTTTAATTGTTTTCACCAAACGAAACCATTAGACCCGGTTTGGAAATTCTGCCCACCTTTACTGTGACCTAAACAGGCTTTACACTCGAGCGGTTTATTGTCGTGTTGTGTGGTGCGTGAAAGTGAGAAAGTTTGCACATTTCTTCCCACTCAAACAAAACGTCACGTCTGACGAAGCACAAAATCCCCCACTTGTTTAACAGCCTGACTAAACACAGCAGCCAACACACATATAGCCAGATAATTTATATTTTTAACAGTGGCGGCTTTTTTCTGGGTTTGAGGTCACTCTATATTTAGTCAATGACCTATGTTTGTATCGTTCTGTTGTGGGTTATGCATGTTTGGGTATACTTTACACTGTGTTTTGTTTGCCACTTGTGAATATAGCTCTCTATTGCCCTCTACTGGTTGGATCCACGCAGTGCTCACCTCTCAGGACTCCATGGCGTTCGGGGGGAATTTCTTGCATAACTTAAACATTGACATGCAGCTCAGGTAATTCCTTTAATGTCTTAATTTAATACAAAATTAATTTAATATATATCTATAGCCGCTACGATTATGTCAAAGATTGAAATCAAACATTGATGCTCCTATTCTTACAATAACATCCTGGATTTCACAGACAGCGTCACATACAGTATAGTCATGTTTCACAATATAGCGCAACTTCTTGTGCCTCACTGTTTAAATACCGTGTGACCATTCCTACTGAAACTGATCTACCTTCTCATCCTCATTCAGGTGTTATGAGATGGAACGTAGACTGAAGACTCCAGACCTCTTTAAATTCCCTTACTTCGAGGCCATCTGCTGGTATGTGGCCAAAAACCTTCTGGAGACCATGAAAGGTAAGTAAAACAGGACAATGTCTGCAGTGTTTTATTTTTACTGGGGAGACCCAGTGTTTCTTCAAACTAATGGCACATCTTGGCCAGACATCTAATGCTTTATAAAGCAGTGACGTACACTCAGACTTAATAGACTGTTAAAGGATTAGACCATTTTCTTAAAAAAAATCCAGATAATTTACTCACCACCATGTCATCCAAAATGTTGATGTCTTTCTTTGTTCAGTCGAGAAGAAATTGTTTTTTGAGGAAAACATTACAGGGTTTTTCTCATTTTAATGGACTTTAATGGACCCCAACACTTAACAGTTTTAATGCAGTTTAAAATTGCAGTTTCAACAAAGTTTCAAAGGACTCACGTAATATGTCATCACATCAAGAAGTCACGGATGACGTATGCGAAACTACGCCCCAGTGTTTACAAGTGTGGAGAAAGAGGACCATTCCGACGTTGTTATATGTTGTATGATACTAATTGTGTCAGTTTATTGTTTAAAATGATCCGCAAATGTGCGTTTCATATATGTAACACGTGACCTTTCCACGGCATTACGTGAGGTCGCGCTGGCTCGTCACACAGCCGGAGGAAGAAGAGAAGTTGTGTATTAAAAGTGATTTTTTTTTTATTTTTCTTGCCAAAAATGACAATCTTTCGCTAGATAAGACCCTTATGCCTCGTTTGAGATCGTTTAGAGTCCTTTGAAACTCTGTTGAAACTGCAATATTAAACCACATTAAAACTGTTAAGTGTTGGGGTCCATTAAAGGCCATAAAATGAGAAAAATCCTGGAATGTTTTCCTCAAAAAAACAATTTCTTCTTGACTGAACAAAGAAAGACATCAACATTTTGGATGACTGGGTGGTGAGTAAATTATCTGATTTTTTTAAGAAAATGGACTAATCCTTTAAGTGAATATATTTGATACATATATGGTTCCTTTAAAGGGATAGTTCACCCAAAAATTAAAATTCTGTTATTGTTTACTTACCCTTATGTTGTTACAAACCTGTATAAATTTCTTTGTTCTGCTAAACACAAAGTAGATATTTGTAATGAAGCAGGTAACAGAAGCACCATCGACTTCCATAGTAGGAAAAAATACTACTATGGAAGTCAGTGGTGCTCAAAAACGGTTTGGTTGCAAACATTGCTCAAAATATCTTCCTTTGTGTTCAGCAAAACAATGAATTTAATACAGATTTGTAACAACGTAAGGGTGAGTAAATGATGACAGAATTTTTATTTTTGGATAAACTATTCCTTAAAGAAGTTGTATTGATTAACTGTAATAGAAGTTAAAATTCTGTTTATGGTTTCAGAGTTGCGGGAGGATAAATGTCATCCTCAGGGTTTTCTGGTGAACGGAGTAAAAGCTTTAATCTCCTCACTGAGGACATGGCTTAGGAGAGAGGTAAGAGAGATGCTTTTCAGAAACACAACACAGAAGAACATTTATATACATGTACATTTGTGACCCTGCTTGTGAAAACCCAACTAAAGTCATTTTTATTACTGTTTTTCACATATAATTTAAAGTACATTTTGTGAAAATATATAAAGATTGAAATCAAACTGTGATGCTACTAATCTCATAATTAGATTATAAGACATTAGCCTGGATTTTCAAGCAGGGTCACACATTTTTGTGGCTTTTCTAATCACATGTGCATGTTTTTCCTCCAGCTGACTCAACCAAACAGTGAGGTTCCCGATAATATCAGGCCAACACATCTTATTAAATCTCTGACTAAGGAGATCCGCTACCTGGAGGTATGCAAATAGAAATTAAGTGTTTTTTATTTGTTTGGAGAGATATGTTACAGGGCTCAACATAAAGTAGTGCCCGGTGGCACAGGGCAAGCGTGAGAGACGTTTGGGCCAGTGAAAAGTATTGTCACTTGCCCGATCAGGCTAGTGCTTCACCCTCAGTCACTAAAATATATTTTCATTATTTAACATCTTGGAAGCAGACATTTACTTGGGTAAAACACGACGAAAGAAACGATAAACAGATAAACGATTTACAGGTAAAGCAGAAAAGTTGGGAGCCTTTTTTCGTTGGAACATGTCTGTTGTATGGGTGATTCTCACGAAAACTTGGTTTTAAAAATGTCAAGCATGAAAATGTAAAAATTGCTTAAATTTACTTTTTTTCCCACCAGACATTGAAAAACAAAGTCTTTAGTAAATGTGAACATTAATTTAAAAACTTTTACTTATCATTTAACATTTTTTGTAACATAATTAAAAAAATTAGTCCTAAAAAATCTCATTAGCGCAACAGTCAGAAAACATCAACATATTTTCAAAATGACATGACAAACCTGAAAGAACATAATTTGGAGATTCTGCACATGCATTTAAAATCAAAGTATTATGCTTCTATTAATTAAATTAACATTTAATAAGCATCTGTTGCGGTAATGATAATCAAAATGTCGTGTAAGCATTCTGACAAGACAATATTTCAAATTAACTGTAAAAAAATTATCTTACCTGGTAGCCATCTTGAAGTAACTGGTCCATGTGCTTGGTCACTCAAAATCAAACTTTATTAAAATTCTGTATGTGTTCTTAAACTGTTCTCAAAAAGTGAGGATGAGAACATCAGGCATGGACACATCATTTTCCTAATTTTTCTTCATTATTATACATCAATATTCAGTAAATATTTTTTCTGTCATCTAAAGTAGTCTAGCAAAACATCCATTTATTTTTTTTCTTAATATTTTTGTGTTAATTTGATTAAATTACAACATAACGCATGTTCAAACACAGCCGGACACATTGCGGTAATGAGAATTTCAGCAGAAAATGAGATAAAATTTACAATGATAACTTCTTATGTTGAAATCACACATTGTGCAAGGTAGAACACAGTATTGTGTTAATTCTGATGCTTTTTAATGTTACTATATTACACATTTTAAAGCTAAAATCATTAGTGCCGTGGTGTTTCAATGGTTTCGTGAGAATCACCCGTATATGTATACAATTATATTTGACTTTTAAATTATTATTTTTAATAAGTGACACTGATATTTTTTATTGAGGCCGGTAAAAAATTTGGCAGGGCAAGTGAAAACCTGAACCACTGCCAGTATAAAAAATGATTTGCGTTGAGCCCTGTGTCATAAGATTGACTGTGCTGTTTTAGGGGTACATCTAGGGGTGGTTTCCCGGACAGGGTTTATCCTAGTCCCAGGCTAAAATGCATGTTTGAGCTGCCTAAATAAAAAAAAAACATCTTGCATTGACGTATCTTCACAAATATCAGTGCCATTGTTTTGTCTAAGAAGCACAACAGTATTGTTTTTTGTAAAGTACACTACTGTGCAAAAGTCTTGGGCCACCATCACCAACTTTGTTGTTTTAGCAAAGTTTTAATTTCTATCCATATTTATTTTTCACTCTTTTTATTAAGATACAAACAGAAAATACAGGAAATCTGAACACAAAATTAAAAACAAAACAATTTTCAATTTTCGTATTATTTTCTTCTTCAGGCATCAGTCAGTATTTAGTGTGACCTCTCTTGGCACGAAACACATCTTGAGCTTTTTTTTTTTTTTGAGGAGACTGAAGTCATTTGATTAGAATTAGAAATAAGGATTTAATTTCATTTAGGTTTAAGAGATCCTGGAGCTGCCTGGAAGGGGAGTTTACCCTAAATACTTGACACTTCAACTTATACTTTTATACTGTTTTTAATACTACATACACATTTTGTGTATATTTTGGTTGTATTCTAATAAAGAGACTGAGAAATAATTATATTTGATCACTATAACATGGCAAAAACAACAAATCTAATGGTAGCATGGTGGCCTTTTGCACAGTACTGTATGTTTGTAAAAACTACTAAAATGTCCTAATATAACTAAAGCCCTAGTCCTGGATTAATCTAAGCCCTGTCTGGGAAACGGACCCTTGGTGTCTTAAACCTTGCAAAAATTGTAGCCAGTGTGGTATGAAATTAATTGAAACTTAGTTTTTTGCTTTATCTAATTTAATCTCTAATAATATAATAATTGTAATAGTTGCCTTTAACCCAGTTGCTAAAAGAAGAAATTATTGCATTGATTTCCTAAACAGGAAGATCCGAATAAATTTGGAAAATCTCAGGAAAGTGCAGAGTGCCCATTAACACGCTCATCACTGGAGAGGGGTTGTCAGGCACAGCGGGCGGCACGCCGGCTACATCGTCATCGGCATCATCATGATCATCACAGCCACAAACATCCATCTAATCTGGACGTCCTGGAGCTTCACACGCTGGAGGTGCTCAAGAGACTGGAGGTCGGACAGCTGAAGGAGGTGAGAGATGTTTTATATACCGTAGTGCACTGCAGCATTAATCTCCACATATGCTTTTATCTTTTCTTATTACATGAATGTTATATGATGCCTCACTAATTCTGGACTCATTTGGTTTCACCTTGACATCTGATTTAGCAGCATGCATTATCGTTCTTCATTTCCTGTTAAAAAAAATCTCTTGTGCTTTGTAACAGGATCCAGTCTTTAACTCCAAAGTGAATGGCAAGTTCAAGAAAGTTTCTTCAGCGTCTGCTGTGGCTGTTGAGGGTAATAATGATAATGCCCTGCGTCTGGTGCTGTGTAATGGTAAAATTATGAGGTGAGCTTGTCGTTTAAATTGTGTCAGTAAATTGTCTTAATACATCAGGCACGAGTTTTCCTCATGAGAGACCTGGGATATGAAACTTTACAGTACTTTGGTACAAAGTCTATAAATAAAGTAAATGAAGAGTTTGGTTCCAAAACGCAATAAATCCATTTTGACTAATTTCGGTAAAAATGTGTTTTCTATACCAAGAAAGTGACGAGATGAAAACCACTTTTTTCTGTTACAAACGTTCACACAGCATCTTTAGGTTATAATAACATTAAAAAAAAATGATTTTCAAAGATTTATTATAAAACTGATTATTATTTCTACTTTAAAGTTTTTTTTTCCAAAATGCTATAAATCTATTGAATTAATACATAAATGTGCATTAATCTTTGCCATGTTATATCCATTTAGTTGACTAGTGGTATACACTGATTAAAAAAATTAAATCAATCAAAACACACACTTTGTCATATTAAGAACACTGTCATTGCTGCTATTATACTTAGGACGTCATCGCTAAACTTTTTTGACAGCGATCGGCTGTAAAATGTTTTGGTCCTTCTCGATTTTCATTGGCTTCGAGTAAAATAATGGAAAGTTTTTCATAAGATCACATGGGGTCAAAGTTATTAGCATGACAGAAGCTTGATGCTGTCATGTAAGAACAAGCAACAGCCGATATTTTTCCTTCTCCCGAGTGCCTCTCGCGTAAGATTTTTATGGCTTACGTTTCTTTCCCATCACAGAAAACTACCACAGGTTTATCAATGCTATCAATAGTATTATTTTTTTTTTGTTTGTTTGATGATCACGAAGTACAAAGATGAGGAAAACTAAGATTCCGTGTCAACGTGCCGCCATTGTTGTTTACAATGCGTGAAATGGTGCGCTGTGATTGGTTAAGCAGATTTATTGCATTCTGCAGAGAAGGAGGACTGGCGGTTATCGCGTTTTGGGAAAAGGGGAGAAAAGATGACAGAATAACATGGCGGATATTGGATTTTGCGTAAAATGAACAATTTACTTTTTAATACTGACCAGATACAATACTGATTTTGGCGGTAACTCCTTTAAAAAAAAAGCTGTTTATTGCATTTTGGAATTAAACTCTTCAAATAATTGCGTATTGATATGAAGTTTAAGACACCTTGTGTGATTATTTTTATTTTTTTATTCTTTTATATATTTTAAATATGTTTTCTCCTAACAGAGAGAGGCTGTCTGTTAGTAATAGGGTGACCAAAGACATTGGTGTGGAAAAGTCGCAATGCCATCAACGTGAGGTGAAGTTGGAAAGATTGTCCGTACACCCCCAACAAGAAGTGAAAACAGAACAAACAGAAGAGGATATTGGAGTATGTTGCACTATCAAAGAAACAATCAGCCATGGTGAGTAGCCTGAGTCAATTTATGTTTGTTATATTATTATTATTATATAAGTTATAGATTCATTTATAGCATATAAAGTACAGTACATTCAGTATCAATCAAGTCAGGAAACAATCATTCTTTATTTTTCTTACATTATAGAATTATGGTAAACGCCTATTTATGATGGGACTTAAAGCATACACAAAAAAATAAAAGCTCTTGTTATATTTTAGCATCTGTACACTTTTAAAACGAATGTGTTAAAATTGAATGTGTTGTCCCTAACTATTATTGGAACAACCCATTTTGTGTTGTCCCTTTTATTTATTTTATTAACACAAAAGGACACATAATGTGTTAAAATGATACCTAATGTGTTAAATAGCATAACACAAAAAAACAACACATGCTTTCTTACCATGGGTTCACACCAGCCGCGTTTGAGGCGTCAAATTCACGTCTACCGCATCTAGTTTGCCGCTTGAACATTGAGTTTACTCACTTCATTCGCGCAATTGTGAAATTCTAGTCATCGAGACATTCAAGCGAAAATTTGCATCATGGGAGGGGCTTCTTCAACGTGTCTTCACATTGACTTAACATTAAAATCACTCGTGCTTGACGACTCTACCACGGCTGGTCAGAACGCACCATTATGCTGCGTTTACACCAACCGCGTTTCAGGCGTTAGAATTCCGTCTAACGCGCCGTTTGCCACTTAAACAGTTTGAATGCATTCGCATGTGTAGAGCGAAGTAGAAGCAAGCATTTGGCACGCGGAAGAAGCAAGCATTTGGCTCGCGGAAGAGGCAAAATCCGCTTCTTGTGGGAGGGGCAAGTGCTATGCGGTTGTCTGTTTGCAAGATGACTGATGTTACGTGACTCGAAAGTGAAATGTGTATTACAACTTACCAGGTTGCCCAATGTCCTCACTGACACTCTTCCAAGCGAGGTCCTTTTTATTCCTGTCTCTATAGAAATAAGAACTTGTGTCGTATAGCTCCGGGTGACTGCTTGCGGAAAATATCAAGCGTTGGTTGAATGAGTGACTCCGGGCGGGGCTGCCACCACAGCAGCAAGCAGGCTCCTGATTGGTTAACGTTAGGGATGAACCGATATGGACATTTTGGTCAATACCGATAACCAATAACTCTTTATATTTGGGGACCGATAACCGATATATAGGCCGATAAATATTCATATTATTTTCACAATGAAAAACTCCCAGACCGCAGACATCTTGTTTTTGCGCTAGACTAGCATACTCTTCTTAAGCCCGCAACACGTGTCATCTTCGTGCTATGTCACAGAAAGCACCAATCAAAACTTCACATGGCCGGCAATGAGCAAGTGAAGTGGTTCCAAACCAAAATAATCCATCATTTATCGGCTTTCATTTATCAGCCTAATTTTGCTATCAGACCGATAACCGATAATATTAAAAATAAGCAGTTATCGGCCGATAATGATATGTCGGCCGATATATCGTGCATCCCTAGTTAACGTGGCGCAAAATTCAGCCAAAGTTTAAATTTTTTTAACTTGGGCGTCAGCCGCAAATTCGCGTGAACCGCAAAATGCACAAAAAGCACCATTCGCGCACAACGCTCAATTTGCGCCTTTCGCGTGAACTAGACACGCGAATGAGGCGGAAACGCGTCTTCCGCGCCAAACGCCTCATCCGCGCCTCGGGACCTCCAGACGCACATCAACGCGTCTTCACATTGACTTAACATTGAAGTCACGCCTCTGCCGCGGTTGGTGTAAACACAGCATTAGAGAGTATTTTAGTCACGCTTTTGTTGCCAAGTTGTACTTGTGGAATTGTATCCAAAAGCTTCTTGATGTCTCACCATGAGATTAATTCTAAACAATATTGAAGGAGTTCACATCTATTCTGGCCTCTTATTTGCTGCTTTATCTTTAATATTCAGTCTAGGTCAAACGTTAAAAAAAAACACTTTGGGGGTTTTCTGATAAAAAAAATTTATGTTTGGCACAAATATAAAATAATTTCAAACATTTAAGCACACATGTTCAGTTAAAAGATTTTTAAGATCATGGGAAACATTTTAGTCATATAAAAACCTCAGATGCAAAAGCGCTAAATGCTTAACTCAGAAATGTTTGTTGCCAGAAACCATTAAACGCCACATGATTTTTCGGCAAAGTCCTCTAAGCGCACAGAAGGCAAATGTAAAACAATTGTGGATCACATTCATACCCGAGTCCCTTGTGAGTACTTGGACCTGAATACAACCCAAATGTGGCAGCCGCATATCATCACAGCGCCCTCTAATATGTAGTTCAGATTTTTTAGTGAAAGTCATTTTGAATGCTTTTTTTGGGTTTTGCAGTGAAAGACAGACAAATTACCGTAGTTAAATACCAGTGAAATGACTAAAGTGACACTTGTGAAAATAAGGCATTTCAATTACTGACTAATAATCTTTTCATTTCCACTAAAGTGTAATTAGTGAACCTAAACATGAGAGCCTGATAAAAAAGTGATCATTTAAAGACGTATCAGACGCACTTAGAGGGTTTTGCATCTTTAAGTGTTTTCAAAACTTTTGACCAGTACATAAAACAACAATTGTCTCACATAATTAAAACAAATTTCCTTATTTGTAAGTCGCTTTGAATAAAAGTGTCTGCTAAATGAATAAATGTAACAGCATTGTTTTTGTCTGTTATCTTTCAATGATGATCAATTTGTTATAACTAAACCTTTGGTCTTCTTGTTCAGGTGAAGCTGTGAAGAAAGAACTCAGGACAGAATCGTCACAACACGTAGCATCATCAGACACAGACTCGGAGTCAGACGCAGAACATACTGCTGAGGTACTAAGTCATACAAATATCATTCAAAACTGATCGATCTTTAAATCAATTTATTCCTTTCTTAAATTTACCACCACGTTCCTCTCTTCAAACAGAAACACACATCAGAGTCGGAGAGTTCTGAAGATGAAGATGACGGACACCAGAGAGACTCAGGGAGCGGCCAGCGGCACAACCATCATGAGCGGTCACTAAAACGGTACAGCTCGCCTTCATTTCACACACCTGAGAATTTAGCAATTATTTGTGACCTTGGACCACAAACCAGTCAAAGGGGGTCAAATTATTTAAATTGAGATTTATACATCATCTGAAAGCTGAATAAATAAGCACTAATCTGAATGTGCAATCTAATAAACTGCATCCAGTCACAAAATAAAATTTTGATATATTTATTAGGACTGTCAAAAGATTCATTGTGATTAATCGCATACAAAATAAAAGTTTGTTTTTGCATAATATATGTGTGCGCACTTTAATTATTTTGCATATATAAAATACAACCGCATGCATGTTCTTAAGAAACATTTACATGTATATATATTTATATATATATTTTATATTACAAATAAAATGTAAAAGTTATATATAATTATATAAACAACATTTTTCTTAAATTAATACATAAATGTGTGTATTTATTTTTTGGCCTCTTAAGAACGTACATACCCAATGAAATCGATTTACAAGGACTGCTGACTTTTTGGTTTTCTGTATTTTTATTATTTTTTTTTTTTTTTACAGAGAACGTCCTACCTCACCAAACACTCAAAATGCCATTCAGGGCATGCTGTCAATGGCGGGGTTGCTGTGTCGGCAAGAGTCCGAAGAGGGCGCTATTCTACAGCAGCCTTGGTGGTCCAGCCAGGGTAGTAGCAGTGGTAACAGTAGCAGCAACAGTAGCAGCGACGCGTGGGACAGCAGCGAGCCCTGTTCGGCACCAAGAACCCCAGACGGAGAGGGAGGAAGTCTCCATCTGGGAGATGTGTACCTGTACAGGGAGAGCTCAGTTTCTCCTCCACTCCATCCCTCCAAGAGACAGGCCCCTAACCCCACACCCATCAGCAACCAGGCCACTAAAGGTGAGTTGACCAGGCTCACATTTTCTTACTTCGTTAATATTAAAAATATCAAGATTTTTAGGGAAGTTACATTTACAACAACTACTGTATGTGCTATTAATGTGCCGTTTTGCCTATTTTACAGGAAAGCGTCCTAAGAAAGGACAAGCCACAGCTAAACAGAGGCTGGGGAAGATATTAAAGATGAGCCGCCATAAAGGCTTGTTCCTGTAGCACGATGCCACGTGTAATAAATCAGCTGCTTTTCATAATACGCTGGGATTATCATCACACACACACAGTTCTCTAACTCACTGTGCATGTATAGGTCACAGGGTATGTTTAATGGCTCACACTCATTTTTGTATACCAGTCATTATCCATCAACGCAGGGAAAACTTTGTTTGGATAACGAAAACGACAGCCAAAAGTTTCATAAGGAAGCAAAATTGAAAGTGAACTGTTCAATGGAGCTTCAGATAACAGGTAAATCAGCTCACATGTTGGATTTACAAAGAGGACATCACCACCCCGCAGGTGTGTATCCTTCTCTCCCCAACCCTACCTCCAATTGCATCTGTAGCGCGAGAGCACAGGTGCCTGCATAGACCTTAATACCCTGACAATGGGACCGTCATCGATTCGTCGTTCCTCCAAGTCGTTTTGATTCATATTCACCTCTTTCTCCTTTGATTGTCTCAGGCTGATGTATTGTGGTTTAAGGCTGAGGTGTTGAAATGGTGCTAAACATTCATCCTTCACTAACCCCTTTGCCCCTATAAGCAATAATTGTATGGCAGTGAGTGATGATGTGTTGATTTAGTGGATGCAACGTTCGCATCAAACGTAACATCATAGGATAAATGTAATTTCTATTTAAAAGTATAGTTCATGTCATCATTTTTTTACTATAAAGTTGTTACAAACCTGTTTGTTTGTTTTGCTGGACACAAAGGAAGATATACTAAAAAAAATTTTAGAGCACCATTGACTTCCATAGAATTTTTCTTATCAACAATGGAAGTCAATGGTGCTTCTGTTTCCTGCTTGATTACAAATATCTGTGTTCAGCAAAAACAAAGAAATTTGTATAGGTTTGTAACCGTTTGAGGGTGCGTACATGGTGGCATAATTATCATTTTTGGGTGAACTATCCTTTTAAAGGGTTTGTACAAGTTAAACTCTTTTGACTGTTTTTGTGGCATGCTGTCGATATAATTGAAAAAATAATTTGAATTTGTAAATGAATCAAAAACGTATGACGCTTATATAATAATGCTATAAACAAAGTATAATTTGCTCTTGGTATTATTTGTACGATTATTGTGTGTGATAATGTATAGCATGCCATATACCGTCAATATACCTTAACTTGTATTAACCCCAGAATATTTTTATTTCAGAGAGATTTGAGACAAACATTGCATATAGTGTCACAAATTCACTTGTCTAGTTGGCTTCACCTAGTGGTTGTAAATGGGGACTGCATCTTACAATGCAGCATTTGAAATACTTTGTGATGTAGTTTGCAAGGGCTGAATATGCTTGCCATGTGATTGACAATGATCTATAGCTTATTCTGCTTAATTTATGTTCTGTGTAGCTTGTTTTAAATATTTTTTTGACTGGATGACTTTATTTATTAATTTTAAAGATATAAGGAGGTATATTGCGATTTAAGGTTTATTGGTTTTCTTTACATTTGATATTTTTGTAAATACGATTTTGAATGATTAACAAGCTTTCAAGTTCACCTTTACAGATTTTGTAGTTAACACAAATTCATTTGACTAGCTTTAAAAAATTAGATTTTGCTTTGTTGTCTTTATAACCTATTGAAATGGAACAAAAGTGGGGGAAAATATTGTGGTGCTTGTGTGGGAATTTCGAGGAGAGGCTATGAATTGTTTTCTCAGGGAACAACAGGTGACATCTTTTGAATTCATCACCAGCACTGTCATACAATCTCACGATGTTTTGTACTCGTCTCCCAACAAATCCGCCAACAGTATATATATATATATTCATTTATTGTGCTTTTTGTTGGTCTATTTTGTGTAAATCTAAGACCAAGACAATTTTTCCCCACTGTACCGTGTCAAATATAATTGTGACTTCGTGAGAGTTTTCGAATAGAATAGCGCCGCTGTTTTGGAAGAGGTGCGTTGGTTCGAAATGCACTATTTTGGATTTTGAGGACTTGAATTGGATAAATGATTAAACTCAGGCTTTGTTAGTTTTGAGTTGTGTTCATCTACATGTGTTTTGTAACAAAATATTCCTCTGTTCCACACATGAACCTTAATGCAGCCTTTAAAAAAAAACTAAAATGTGTATTTCTGAAGGCAAACAGCATGTCTCAATCATAAATGATCAGTAGATCTGGTTTCCTTTGCATTGATGCATTAATTGTACAGTATTTATAAAGTTCTTGCATTTTCAGCTGTGGTATAGACTTGAGAGTTAACGTCACTGTGTTTTCGGATTCTGTGTTCTGTTCCTCTTTTTCCTGAGTTCTCTTTGAAAGTTTTGGATGTTTTTGATTTTCTCCAATGCAATGTAAATATTATGATGAGGGAAAAATGTTTTGTAGATCACACTGTTTTCCAGTTACCTTTACCAGATGTTAGATGATAAAAACACTCTTCTACTGATAAACATTCAAGACTCATTTACTGGTTTGGCTTTTTTATTTTATACGCAACTGTTTACAATCAGACTTGATAATAAGTCCATACACATAACAGCAACAATCGGTTTCCTTTACAAAGAGTGTGCAAGTTTGTGATCACGTATCTGGTGCACATCTGCAAATGCAAAATAGAGAGAAAAAGCAGTCATTGGTCACAGTTTGCATACATCCTCCTTTGGCAACGCACTAAAAATACACACATGCAAATCCCCTAGTACATAAATGACTTGAACTAAATGTATATGTACATAGGTCTGCTTTGAGTCTACTCATCATCAGGAGGGATTCCCAGCTCCTCGTCTGTCCATGCAGAGGTGTCAGGCCATGGAAAATGACCCTGTGATAAGACAAAAAAAAGTTTGTGTAGTAGTCAGCTAGATAACTTACAAAAAGGGAATGTAGTGTAAGAGAATATATGCATAATATAATTTCTGAAGTATACCATATAGACTCTCCTAAAGGATTAATATGATATATTATGCTAATACTCTGCTTGACCCCCTTTCACCTTCAGAACTGCCTTAATTCTACATGGCATTGATTCAACAAGGTGCTAAAAAGCATTCTTTAGAAATGTTGGCCCATATTGATAGGATAGGATCTTGCAGTTGATGGAGATTTGTGGGATGCACATCCAGGGCACGAAGCTTCCATCCCACCACATGGATGGTCTATTGGGTTGAGATCTGGTGACTGTGGGGACCATTTTAGTACAGTGAACTCATTGTCATGTTCAAGAAACCAATTTAAAATGATTTGAGCTTTGTGACATTATCCTGCTGGAAGTAGCCATCAGAGAATAGGTACATGGTGGTTATAAAGGGATGGACATGGTCAGAAACAATGCTCAGGTAGGCCGTGGCATTTAAACAATGCCCAATTGGCACTAAGGGGCCTAAAGTGTGCCAAGAAAACATCCCCCACACCATTCCACCAATGAGAAATTGAACAGGTGTTCCTAATAATCCTTTAGGTGAGTGTATGTTGTACAGTGTTCAGTTTCTGAATACCCAGATGACCAACAATATACAAAGTTAGAGCACATTGTGTGTATTAATCTTCAATTTAGTGAACTACAAATTGAACAAGTACTCCATTCTGAACATAGACATTTTAATACCTACCGAAATATGTGTAATATAAAAACAAATAATTATCAACGGAATCCTTAATAACATTTTGATTTGACAATATCCTGAGAGCCCGTTTTAACTCACCAGTACGGCATCTGGATCATGCCAGCAGTGCCACAGGATCCAGAACCACATGGCACCACTTAGGATCTCTGCCTGAAACTTCTGGTTCTTTGTGATCTGAGGAGGTTGTCTGTACTGAGCTTCAATGTGAGGGCCTCCTCCTGCCCTGAAACACAAGAAAGGACAATTTGGTTATAAGAGTTTAGTATTTTATAATGCAAAACCACATTCACTTCAATGTGATTACTAAAATCGTTGACATCACCTAACAATATTAAGATATTACATACTACCTTAATAAACAAGGTTACATACATTATAGTGTACGTCATTTAACGTAGGCAGTTAACTACTACAATGGTTTCTCTTCTTGGTTATCGACACACACCATAGCAATAACATGAAATAGTATTTTAAGTAGCAGGCTGGTACGATGTATGGCCTTTTAAAATACTAAACTGAATAAGTTGCCATGCATTACCATCTACAGTCACTGTACGGTAATTTAATTGTAGTTTTTCGTAAAGGTAAGGTCAGCTTATATACTAGTTTATATTAGGCATATCTCATCTTATTACTGGGTACTTTCTAAAACTATAAACATGTCAGATCGAATTCAAAGCAGGATGCTAAGCTTGCTAGCCTTCCGATAATAAACACTCACTTTCTGACGGTCATCTGCTGAGGTCCACGTCTGAAAAGCTGCAGACCGGCCCGGAGGACACCCGTCGTCCTCCTGAGACAAGACATGCTTATATTTGTTACACTTTTTATATATATATTTTGTGTATGGACCGTGGTGAGCAAACACAGACAGGCAAAAGTCACCTTTACAGCGGCTGTTTCTATGACGTGCCAATAACGAGCGCTGTGATTGGTCAAATAAATAAACACGTTACGCCGCCATTCGCTGTCTATTCGCTAGAGGGTACCAAAGTACATATCGTGAAAACTATAGATTACATCTGTAAACTGTTGGAGAAAGATTAATTAATCACAATAATTTATTATACAAATACATTAATATAAAATACAGAAGTAAAGGTAAGAAAAATAATATGTAATCTACTTAAATTGATTCAATTCAATGCAGGGATAACGTTACATTTGTCGAAAACTGACTCATCACACAAAAGAGAAGTCATAAGAGATCTTTATTTGGGACAAACAAACACAGGTTTACAAGTACAAAAAGATACTTCCAGTACCACCACAATATGTTGATATATCTTTTTGATACTTCACCTAAAAACTACAAGGTGATTTATAAGTTTTGACTGAGCTTGCGTTTGTCAGTGTTTACTTTCACTGTACACAACAGCTGCAAGTGTATTGTGTATTTGGGAAAAGAAACATTATTACTTGAATAGAATGTCACCTTCGTTCCCCTCATGTCATGTACAACAAGAATGTTCGTGTGTTTGCTTTTATCTGTAGGTTTGTATTGGACGGACGACACACTAAACACCTCACACAAAATATGCTCCAATACGCCATTTACTAATCACCATCCCTAGAGCAGAACGGGATCGACAACATGGCGTCTTTGTCAACGCAATCATTGCAGGAGGCGAACTGCGTTTCATGCGAACCACGGGTTGTGCATCAATGTCGCACACACAGTACTTCTAAAAACAGAAGAAACGGTACTTTTGCATGAAAGCCGATACGAAACCTAGGATATGTTTTCTGTACTCGATTCGTTTCCTGAGAGTCACCAAAACAGGAAATGCCCCCCTTAGCCGAAATCTTTTGTTGCGGTCCAAATATGCGGCTGTTGTGCTGACGTCATACTTTGTGCGTATTTTACAGCAAATATACATCATTACAACCCCACCAAGTGCAATAAAGAAAGGTTATTTAAATATTGTAATTTGGAAACATTTTTTTTTAAAATCAAAACATGTTTCAAATGGGCGCACAAAAAAAATGATCTGCCTCACGTTAGATTATCTCCAATATTCCGATGTTTAAAGCGACAAACCCCCATTATAGTTTTAGTCGTCAGCACTTATTTTAAACCCCACTGCTGATGACGTACTTTTAAGGAGCTCGGTCCATTTTTCGGCAATGATATTTTTCTGGCATGAACCTGACCCCGCCCAGTGTGCGCTTTGTGCAGTGTTGAGTGTTGGGAACGAGGTGCGTCGACGCCATCTTCTTGCGTTTTTGCGATGCGAAACAAACGTATTATTTGCATAGCCAGCTCCGTAAAAACGGTTCTTCTAAAATGCCGTCTTTCAAAGGTCCATTGAGTTTTTAAGTATGACCAACTGTAACCAGATTTGGAGTTAATGGCGCCCTACTGTCGTCCGCAAACTCTGTCAGTTCTCCGGGTGCGCCGCTCTCCCCTCGCAGCTCAGTTGCAGTGCCCGCCCACATATGGAAGTCGAATGATGTCATCAGTGGCCAATCAGAGCCGTGAAAACTGGACAATTAGAGTATGATTGGACGAGGGCATTGTCATTCATTCATGAAGACAAGAGCGGGGGGAGAGCGCCGGTGAAAATCGCCATTTTGGTCGCTCCACAGAAATACGGTAGCGACACGAAAAGAACACCCTAGCTCCAATTTTGGTCAGATGTAGTTCGTTTGAATATCCATTTTAAACATCAACGTCCTGAATGTTAAAACACGAAGATGATTAAATGGTGTAACCAATCCCGTACGACAAAACAGCCAAATTAAACTACATTCGAGTTTCGTTTCCTTTTTAGCTCTGCTTGGTCATAGACGGATCACATCGCAGTTTTCGGCTTTGTCTCACTGTGTTTCTCCACTCTGCGTTGCATGTCTTCAGCACCTAGGCGTTAGTTTTATATTACAAACTGCGCATGCGCACGAGGATGCGGTTTAGATCCAGTTCAGTGTGGGGGGTGTTTCTATCTAGGTTGGGGTGTTTGGATGAAGCCGCCTGGCCGAAGAGCAACGAGAGTGACATTAATTTCTTACAACATATCGTATACATTATATCTATATTTGCCTTAGTAGAAATGTGAGAGAGGCTGCAAAGAACATTATTAAAAGCACGCATGAGTATGATTGCAAAACTACGCATAATGGTGAACTTAACAGCTAGCGTAAATGTTAGACTTTAGTCATCTGTACTTGTGGCCATCCATCTCACCCCAGTTACCTTGAACAGAATTCAAATATCAACAGCGCCTGTGTAAATGGTTACATAACAGATTTGCGGCCATTGTTTTAGGCTTTACAAGAAGGTGTCTAGATTTAACCATAGTAGGTAATCGCGAAGGCTGGATCCTGCGTTGTTTTCGCAACTCTTTATTTATTACGTTTTAAATATTTTGTTGCCTATAAAAAGTAAGACCATGTAGTAAAGGGCTGATAATAAAGATTTAGCAGCCTATTGGACGGTTTGCAGATTTATAAACGTTTTATTGGTTATTTTAAAGTATGTTCACATAGATTATTAACAGAAATTATATTTTCTTTTACAACGGTTATTGACTTATGTTTAATTGTGCTTCTTACAAACACGTAACCATATAATACGTGTTTGTATTATATGGTTACGACTTTTGCTTGGCATATGATGAAAGCAACCAAAAATATCCCATAAACGTATTTGGGGACTCAAGTATCAGAGATCCAGAACTTTGCTCATTCTATGGCAGGAAGTAACCACGTGGAAAGCCCTAGCAACGGCACAACAACGTGCTAACAACCATCCACCCACCATAGCAGCTGCAAGATGATCATAACAGAGAGTTTTGCATTGACAAGCACCACTCACATTTTACCAGAGAAATGTAAACATCAACTTGTTTCTTAAATTGTATCTTGCTGTAATTTTAATCCCCAAAGAATTTATTTGTCCATTGCTGCTTTCCCTCTTTAGGTATTCATTACACTGGGCCAAACCTTGAAGTTGACTTCTCCACAGTGGGACGCAGACTCCTATGTTTGGACTGTATGAGAGGAATGCGCGCTCCCGTTTGCCGTGGATGAACTCTCTCTCATGCCCGTGCCCCTGAGGTTCTGCGCTGGGAAACCCCGCGGTATGTAGAGGCGGAGCGCGCAGTGACAGAGACTCGGGCGGGAGTGAGTGGGGGGAGGCGGAGTCACGGCACTTCTGCCAGGGCCGCCATTTTTGCACAGGGAAAAGAGACAGGATTGAAGGGATCCAGTTTCTAACTGTCGGCACAGATAGGGGCAAATTTATCGTGTTTAAACACATTAAAACTATGTGTTTGGATTAAAAGACCACAGGACGTGCGAAGCGAAATAAAAGCATTGAGTAGTGCAACTTGTAGCCATTTGAAAAGCTTTGTTACACATCCGCAGTGGAGAGCGAAGTATTGTTTTGGTTGTGTGGTAGATCAGGCGGCGGGGTCTCACCCGAGTCCCCCGTGTTTTTATTCACCGTTATTACAGTGGACATTAACGGTAAGTACCTGCCGAAATCATACAGCTATCCGTTTGTTGATCAGAGGGTTGTTTAATGCCAGCAGTTCATCTGGTTGGCTAACTGACTTGCTGACGAGGGTCCTATCCTTATGTGGATGCTAAAACTGTGACTTTAATTAGCTTTATTTAGTTAATTTGAACATTTGATGTAATCACAACGATTTGTGCATTCGTCATATTTCTTTAATGTGTACATCTCATCTGGTTTGTAGTGGCGGTGTGTTATGACTTAATTTAGCAGCTAAGGTGGCTAGCTAGCTCACACCCACTATTTAATACTAAACAAAAGCACAGATCTTAAGTTATAACGCTGTTTATGATGTTAACACTTAAATAGGCTGCACGCGACAGCGTTGGACGTAGCGGAAACTCGGTGTCGTTTCTCTTGCGTTGTAAAGCTGCTAGCCTTAGCAGCAGTCGCTGTAGAAATGCTAGCAAGTTAGCCAACTAAGAAAGCAGCAGATGAAGACTTTAACAATCTCTTTACAGCATGGGATGTGGCTGTTCAAATGTGCAACAAATCCTGCAGGGCTGATGGTATTTTATTTTTAGGAAAGTCGTGGTTACTTCCCACAATATGTTACTCCCACCACTTGTCTACAGTAGTGGAGAGATATACGTTTACGACTATTTACACGTGTCTTTAACGTACATTTTAGGAAATAATAGGTGTATCATGTTAAAAATTGCTCGTTGTGCTTTCTGACAGAGCGTCTGACCAACACCAACAACAGGGCTTTTGTTTACACAGCTCAACTCTAGCTAACTATTCACGATGTCCACTCACAGCCCATATTCAACCAGCATAATATGCACTTTAAAGGATATTGACTTGTGTTTAACTTCATTTATGTCCTCTCTAAAATGTTTTACGTTATTTTGATCTACTATTTTTGGTCAATGTTTATCGTGGCTCAGAACATGAAGTGCGCTTAGCAGCATAATGCAACAATTTCACCAGGACCTTGTAGATGATCGCTATTTAGTGGTCGACTTATTACTAAACCTTGTGTTTTTTGTGTGGTTGTGTGTTGATAATGAATGCTGCAGGCGTGGGGGAGGGGGTTCGGGATCGTTTCATGTAGTCAGAGCTGCTTTAGCTGCTACTCAAACTAAACCAGAACCGCGCTGCTTTACCAGCGAGCTGCGCAGTTATCTCATTTACAGCCAACAAGTCCACACGACGTGTTTTTACGTTTAGAGGGACACATAATGGACTATTATAGTTAGAAATTTGATTTATAAGGTTGTTTGTGGTGCATTTTAGAGGGAAATTAAACGGTTGGGTCCTTCACATCGATGCGCACTAGCATAGCAGGCTAAGCAGTTACGTTAGCTTCACCAAATAGCGCTTCGTCTTGTCGTTGATTAACTCGACGCAACGCGTTTAGATTGACTTTATACATTCGCTAACTGATTATTTAATTGTTCGGACGCTGAGTGCAGCCGTTTGGATCCACTTTTCCTCTTGGACGGTCTTGTTTGTTTGGATGTTATTCGATGCTGGCTAGTCAGATTTGCTAGCTACGCAGAAACGTCGAGAACACCTTCCCTCAAGATAAAACAATCGCATTTCATTAGTAAATACTTAAGTATGTGCGAAAATGTCGATTTCTCTTTATCTTGGCCGGTTTCCGTCAAATTTCAGGGAGTCTTCGAGCGCAGCATTTCCTCTCTGAAGCTTTGTGAAAATGGCGGATGAGTTGGTGTTGTGGTAATGAAAGCCCTCCACACCCCTTGATAAACTCGCACACACTGCAGCGCCAACACACTCACCCACAGGCAAGTGCACAACACGCCACACAAAATACAGTGCTGGGTTTCTCCAAATTTCATTATAATCTTCCGTCCATTGCTTTTCACTGAACGCTTTTAGCACACGCGCTTAACTATGTGCTTGTGTTGGGTTTGTAGCAGTGTTGCAAAACCTGGTGGAACACAACACGACTGTGCAACAGCATCTCACAAATCTCAGCTCATTCATAAAACGCGATTTAATATGAATATAAACCGTAATATTTGTTTTAGTTAATGTGATTTGGCACACAAGACACACCCCTCCCCAATGTGTATATTTATAGGGGTTAAAAGATAATGCAAGTCTTTTGGAATGAGATTAAAGGGCTGTTAGTGTGATAAACTGGAGACTGGCATTGGCAAGGTGTCATGTTGAAGTTACGTAAAAGAATAAACATGCCGAGTATTCTGGAAAGAGCAATGGGATATTTATTACCCAGCACTCATGTTTGTGGCTTTATGGTAATGTAGGCTCATTCAGAAACAACTAATCTGTTTCATCTTTAGTCTTTATCCTGTTTCAAGTTGAAAAGTCATTTTTTATCAGTTTGCACAGTTGCATTCTTTTGTAAGCGGTTTACCTGGAAAATGAGTTACTATATGCTTTGGAAAACAGTCGAGAGCACAGTCGGTGTCTTGCTTGCCTCACCTAAAGAAATAACAGGAAATGAGATGTTTCTCAATCGCATACTCGACAACAAGCGTTTCGGGTAACAACCGAACAATAAGAGTTCTTGTGTTTTATGTGAGGATGCAGTTGAGTTTACTGCAGTATCAAAAAGAGCACAACCCACAAGGTTGTGTCATATTTCTCTCATGATTACCGCTCCCTCCCTCTGGTCAGCGGGGAGTTTACAGGTCCAGAAGAATGTGGTTATTCATCAGAGCAGTTTGATGGGGTAAACATGGGTCTAGTGCGTAATGAATAGACGATGATGCTGCAAAAAGGCAATCTTGATCCTTTGATAGGAAGCAAACCAGAGACTGCTCATGCATGAACTGATCGCACATCATCAAGGGCTTCGGTTATTCTCCACGGATCAGCTGAGGGTCAAGTCATCCTGCCTCATTCATGTGCTAACATTTATGTGACTATATCTGGTTTTAAAGTAGACAGACATCGGTTTGGTGTATGTTTTTGTGGAGCAGGTGGAATAGGTTTAAGTTAAAGGGTCAGCTTGTGAGATAACAGCTGCGACTCAATTATTTCCCCTTTGACATTGACAAAGACCATCCCTCCCAAGCTCTCCATGCATCCATTAGCTTTGCCAGATGCTGGCTTGTTTGATGCATGGTTGTGAAAGTTTGCTGGGGTCTGTATATTTAACTGAGGAAACATGAAGAGTTTAGATGCAAAACCAGCTAAGGCATGATTTCTTGTTAATTAGTTTTATTTTTATCAGACTCTTAATGGATGCTGCCTAAAAGGCCTGTAGGCGGGATTAAGTGGAGTGCGGTAGCACCAAACACCATCATTTAACAATGTTGGATGTTGCATTTTTATTATTATAAATGGTCAGTGGCTTTACGTACCTTCATTGGCATCCAAATGCAGGGAATCAAGGTGTACGCAGCTCGACATGATTTATATAAACACTATTAATGGTCATGGCTTTGCTTACCTACATTGGCATCCAAACGTGGAAATCCTAAATGTATCTGCTGCTCGCCTTAATATATATATATATATATAAACAGATTAGGGATGCTCCGATTGATTGGCCGATAATGCTTGCTATGCTTCTCAAAGAATTATGGCGAAATGCCGCAACATCCAAAAGCCAGGGGGCGCTCTCGTGCAGAAACTCAAAATGCGCTGTAGACGAAGAACAATGCACATGCAGCTATAATGACACGCAGCTCCAGGAAATGTTTTAAGGATATATATTTATTGCTGTTCTTCAAACCTTTTCAAGTATTTTCATGATGATAACGAATATGTTTAATAATTATGTTTGACGAGTGTTGCTTTTTCAAATGCGTGTTATAAACGACTCAAACTAACAGGGATTTTAGATCGATAAGGACTTACTGATCAAAAGCCGTAGTACATGAAATAGCTGTGAATAAGATCGGCTGTCCGATTCAGAATAGTGATCGGCCACGTATTTTTAGTGGAGATTGGCATTGGTGGGAGCATCCCTAAAACAGATGTTGCAATCGAGAATAACGTTACGGGCATAACATTTTATCATTTAAACAGAACAACGTTAGCCTTAGCATGTAGCAAACCTCCTAGTATTGTTTTACAGTAACGTTTTGACACCATGGCCATGTTTGAGTAAGTTTTTCTGTAATAAAAATATTGCCCTGACAGTTTTTCTCAATTTTTGTGTATGTGTATTGAATATAATTCCATCATTAGCTATGATATGGTACAGACTGCCTTTGCGAATTGTAAAACAGGCTGTCTGTAGTGCTTTGGCATCCGTGCCCAAATTAATGGTTTGAGACATTTGCCAACCACATGCTTCGGCCTTTTTTCCCCTTATGAGACCATGTTGCTGTGGAGCCGACAGTTCGGCTAAGCCTCAAGATTGTAACAAATGCTTTAAGCGTATTTGTCAGCATTCGTTGGATCAGTGCTTCTTGCGAAGTGAAAGTGTAGTTTTTTTGTTTGCGAAAAAGCAAAGCAATTAACTTGCATCCCGTTAATGAGAGGAGCAGGCTGTGGTTTTCTAACAGACATTTCCTGTACACGGACGTCCAATCGCTAGCATATAGCGGTTTAACATCACAATGAGGCTGTGCACCTGTAAAAAAAGACAGAACATCATCCTACGCACATCCACACAGCGCACACCTCCGTCTAGCTTCTCTGATTCACAAACCTGCCTGGTTTCTAACGTGTTACATCAAACATAGATCAACTATACTGCTGTCTGATTGAATAGAGAAACAGTGAATGAACTCGAGGAATTTAGGAGTACTTAAACCCCCTAACATAATTCATTTACCACAGTTGCTTTCACTGGTTAAATTCTGCCTAAAGTGCATTTTCATTGTCACACATGCAATGTGCATGAACCATTAAGCATCAGCTGGAGTGATCGGCCTGTCATTCTATGTCAGGTTGTCATGTCACACTCGTATCCTGCCCAGTGCTGTGTGTTTGCTTTGCTGCACATGGGCGACTCGAAGCAGTTTGCTGTGTGTGGCCATGGGCAGTGTCTGTTTGCTCTCTGTGTTGACATAGGGATGGAGAAGTAAGCACCCCCCCCCTCCTGCCCAGGAGAGATGGAGGTTAGAATGAGAACGAGGGAGCGGCAGGTGGCAGAGAATCGGTCTCAGGTGATGATGCATCTATGATCGCATTGGGCACACCAGGGCACAAACATGCTTTAAACACAAACACATTTCATCCAAAGTCAATTACTAATCCATTGCCAATATATTCAGATTGCAATGCTTTGGATGTATATGCTGCTTTAATTCAAGTCTTAACTGGTGATCCTATTATTTTTTATTATACTGTTTCTAATAAGCTGTAACTTAGGTGTGGTTAAATGAGAATGGTGGTAGATCTAAGCTAGTTCCACTGGGAGGCTTGTTAATACCTTAAGGTCACGTGAAGGATGTGCAGGGAGGAGCTGCAGCTCAGGTAACTTGTTTTTGTCCTACTGCCTGCCTGTAATCGAGCTCTCTCAACGGGCCCTGCCTACATGACAGGTGCACCATAGACCAGACAGGCAAGGATGCAGCACCCTATCCTACTACTTTGCGAACGTGCTTTTTTGTGGTGTAATGATGTGAGCCAGGCGTGAAATCGATCACATGATCAAGTCTGAGTGGGTCGGAGTGTTTATTTGCCTCCTGGCACTATTGTGACTGACTGATTCGGCCTTGCTCTACCATGCACCCATTCACACATCAATGGGCAATGATACTTCATGAGCAACCATTAAAAGTTGTTGCCAGGGTGTGTAATATAAGGTTTTATGTGTGTATTTTTAGTTACTATGGCAGTCATCATGGTTGTAAAAAAGTATTTAAGCATTTTGGAACGTGGTTGCTCGGGATGATGGTTGCCATGATATTGCTACGTGACACCTAAAGCCAAAGGTATAATAGGGCCCGCGTACCATTAGCATGACGTCATTTTTGTCATCAGGAGGGTCCAGGTCGTCTGTGTGCTCCCCAAAATTTGAGACTGTGCGGACACTACATGTACAACAGTGCATGTGCTTGAAAATAGTGAGACAGGAATAGGCAAGGGTCGGTTACCGGTTTCAAGGTATACCGAGGTTTTAAACAGTCAAGGTTTCAAAACCACTAAAATGTCCTGTGATACTGTCTCAAAGGTATGAGCTGTGTTTATAAAAACTTCATTAAATCATTAAGTTATTATTTAATATACATTACAAAAATAATATATATATTTTAAGCATATTATAATTTAAAGGCTTTATTTTTACCTGACATTTGAAAATAACACATTTTAGTGTTGCAATGGCAATACCGCAACACCGCGAAACCATTGTATTTTTGCTAAAGTTTATCATATCGCCAGAATCTTATATCGGCCCATACCTACATATTACAACAATGTATAATTAACAAAGAATAATAGTCAACTTTTCAACTGTTAATGTTATGAAATAAGACAGTATTGATGATGTATGCAGCTTGCAAATGCGACCTCCGGAGGCTACAGTCTTCGGATTGAGAAACGGCCAATGTCTTGCTTCATTGTTCCGCCCCCAAGCCAGCGGGTCATCACTGATATCAGTTGCCTTCCCTTGCAAATAGCGCATTAACTCTGCATCTGCTGGCTGTTTGCGTTAACACGAACATGAAGACATCTCACTGGGCGAGATTGTACTTTATATTTTTCATAATTTGTGACGTGCACACCACCACAGAGCGCACTTTCCGACCGCGGGTCGCACTCCACCTCCGTGGTAGTAAATACAACCGTCCCAGCCCTAGCCCTGACGGCCTGGTAGAGTACTAGTTTCAATAAGAAATAATTTGTATTGTGTACGTGTCGAACATGACCATCTACGTGTAGCCGTAGTTGCAGATACTTTGAAATCTGCGCAGACGCGTGCGCGCGCTAGCCGGACACGGAAAAAGTATACCTGGCCCTAAAGGTGTTCTTTTTAAGTAATGTGGTTGCTTGGGGATTCACGATAGTTGCATAAGTGGTAGTTTATTGACTCAAGTCAAATGGGCCATCAGTCTTGCAAAAGTGTGCACAATTTAAGGCATCATTAACCTCAATTTTCACAGTTTCTCCAACACCTACCACTGACCCAAGGCCATTTTTGTCCTTTCATTGTTGCGTATTTCTCATAAAAGTAATGACACAGACAAGGTGACACAGTCTAGTCCCTCATGCATTTTTATCAGTGACACAAAAAGCTCTCGGTGTGCATTGGTACATTTTGAGGCACGTGGTCATGTAAAGCCCCCTGTGTAGGGTAGGCTACGATGAATCAGCTTAAGATAATGGTATGAAGTCATCATCACTCGGTTTCGAAGCTCTGCTCTGTTTCATCTCCCTGCAGAAATCTAACGCAAACTAGGAAAATGACTCCGTGAAAGACACTGGAGTAGGCAGAGAGAGAGCGAGAGAGGGATAAAAACATGCGTTGACACTCCTACATGAGTCTGTGGGTTTCCCTGCCTGATGTAGCGAGCAGCCAGAAGGAGGAGCTTCTTGTACAACATTGTGTCCATACAGAGAGAGGCAGAGTAGGGAGGCATGGAGGGGGCTAGTTGGATTGCATTGGCCATTTCGGTGCCAAAATCTTTACCCCACAACCATTCCCTAGAGATGTAGGTGGATAATTTGGGAGTTGGTGGATATCTTATAGGCAGGATGATAGAGAGGACCACAGCGATAAAAAGAATATATTTAAGGCTTTCCGGTGTTTTTATTAGATCTTCTGTTTTCGGATCTCTATTGTGCTGGTTATCTTTTCATAGGGTCTTTAAATGCACACAGACATTTAATTGGGTCTGTATTCCGCAGCCTCCCCCCTTGGCTCTCCTCCACCCCTCCCTTTCGCCTGAGTGTCAAGGGTTTATTTAGGAAGTGGAGAGGGGAGGGAAAGAAATCCGGGTTGGGCATGGAAGCGTTTCTTCTCTTCCCCCCCTCTCGCTGGCTGTGGTGGTCATGAGTGGCAGGCGACCCTGCGAAAGGAAATGGGCGTGTCAAAGGCGGTCTAAATGCTCGGATTTATCCAGGAATGCTCTACTGTACTGGATTTTTCCACACCTCCTCTTGCATTTCTAGAAGAGGGGGGCGTTTGCCAAATGCGTGTGGAACGGAAAGAAAGAGTGCATGTCTGGCCATTCGTTCAGAGGACATATGTGAGGGGATGGGTGGTTATCTCCGTGTGTTCAGAGAGCCAGCGCGCGTGCGTGCATTCCTAAACAGTGACGGCAGGTTTGCCATACTGTGGCCAAGAAGAACAGACTTGGTGTGAGAAAGCTGGAAAGAGACGACAGTATGCTTTCGGAGGGAAATGAGTTGATCACACAAAACAATGTCGTCTCTCTTTTGACCTCTTCCTGCATTTGTTAATGTTTTTGTGAAGAGGGCATGGTAACTTTAGCTCTGCCTACTTTGACGGTATAGGCTGGTTCTTCTGGCCTGGTTTGTTGGCCTTACGTTTAACCTAGGGCACACGTCTCGCACGTATGGAAAATCTGTTGTCAAATAGGCCGCATGTGCAGATGTCTCATTTCAATATATTTCAAAACATTCAGAAGGCATGACATCCTTTGTAGGTGTGTGACTGAGGGGCATGTTAAGGCTGGTCAGGGTGTGTGTTGTGTGCAGGCATGTAAATTCATGTTAAATTTATCGGATGAGTTTTGTATCACAGACCTGGTGGGTAGATAAAGTTTAATAGTCACAGTCAACTGATGCTAAATGTTAATAAAACGATAAATGATAAATCTGTCATCATTTATTTGCCTTCAAGTTGTCCTAGGTGAAAAAGGAGGGCTCTTTTTTCACACACTTAATTTTGCACGTAATATGCTAAATATTAAGATAAATCTTAAAAACATCTAGTGTATTTCTCTGTGCTATTTTGAGACATAATGAATGGGAACTAAAATGTATTAAAAAAAATTTAGTTCGGTTCCACTTGCAGGGCTTAACATAAAGGATTGCCCGGTGGCTCGGGGGAAGCGCGAGAGACGTTCGGGCCAGTAAAAAGAATTGTCACTTGCCCGATCGGGCCAGTGCTTCACCCTAAAATATATTTTCATCAATGTATATTATTTAACATCTTGGAAGCAGATATTTACTTAAGTAAAACAAGACGAAAGAAACGATGCAATATTTTGCACAATTTGCTGTCAGTTTACAGGTAAAGCAGAAAAGTTGGGAGCCTTTTTTCATTGGAACATGTCTGTTGTATATGTATACAATTATATTTGACTTTTGAATTATTATTTTTAAATATGTGACACTGAAACTTTTTTATTGGGTTAGTGAAAATTTTGGCAGGGCAAGTGAAAACCTGAACCACTGGCCTGACTGGGCCAGTATAAAAAAATATTTGCGTTGAGCCCTGACTTGTAGTAAACTTGAACTCATCTTTGAATGAATTGAATACATTTTTTAATACAGAGATAGTATGTTTTAAGCGCATTTTAGTTCTTATCATGGTGTTTTAAAATGGCACAGAGAACTACACTTAGATGTTCTTAGAGGAAAACACCATAGTTTTTCACTATTTTACTATGTTCTTCCACGAAATAAAATATACATCTATTTTCTCTGCATGCACTTCATTGTTGTGCAGCGCGTCCATTTAGCCTAGCACCATTATTCATTAGGATCCAAACGGGGATGAATTTAGAAGCCACCAAACACTTCCATGTTTTCCCTATTTAAAGACTGTTACATGAGTAGTTACACGAGTAAGTGTGGTGGCACAAAACAAAATGTGCTTATTTTCTAAGCGGATAAAAATGATAACTATATTGTATGGCGGAAGAGCACTTAGTTTGCAGCACTTAGACCTCGGGCACAGTAACGCCATCACTCCTGACTTCGGAAGTGTGAGCGAGAGGGGTAGTTGGTGATATTAATGGTGCTGGGCTAAATGGACGCGCTGTACAATAATTAAGTGCATGGATTCAGAAAAGCTAGGGATGTATTAATACGTCTTAGTTGAGGGAAGAACATAGTAAAATATTGAAAAACGGTGGTGTTTTCCTTTAAGATTATCTTTAGAATTTTGTGTAATAGCGTGAAAATTTAGCACTTTAAGTACGTAATGGAAGTGTACTACTTTTTCACCTCTGGTTCCAAACCGTTATAAATTTCTTTCTTTTGCTAAACACACATTTTCAAAAATGTTAATAAACAACCATATCTAGGGGCACCATTTAATTCCATATAGTATTCTTTTTTTCTGCAATGGAAGTCAATGGTGCCCCAGATCTGTTTTGGTTACAAACATTCTTTAAAATATCGGTTCAGCTCAAAACATAGAAATTCATACATGTTTGTAACAACTTTTTGGGTAAAAGGGATTGTTTACCCAAAAATAAAACTTCTGTCATTATTTACTCTCATTGTGGTTCTTGCTTTTGTAAAGCACTAAAGAAGATATCTGAGAAATGTTGCTGTAGATATCTGTCCATACAATTACAGTCAATGGGGGTGAGTAGAAGAAAGGGTTTTCATTTTTGAATTGAAATGATACAAAGATTTGTTTTTCTGGTTAAATGAATCACATTAATCTACTACGCAGATAAGATGGCACACGTCTATCAGATTTTGCCCTAGCAAAATACTTGGCTAGGAATACAAAGCTTTTTTTAGTTTATGGCTGCCGCTGCGGACAATTTCCATGCCTGATTAAAAAATAAAACTGATACACAGTTTCTTGGCAGGTGGGGTAAAACATAATTTTAGTTCCTCTTAATACTGCTTTAGTAGCTGTTGTCTCTCAATGAGTAGAGCATAGTGCTTGAAATTCCAAGATCATTAGTTCATTTCCTTTGTAGTGATGAACGCAAAGCACTGAAATATCACTTGAAATAAAGCATGTGTTAAATGCATGTATTTCCAACTTACTTTCCTTGTATGTATCTTACCCAGTTTGATCTATAGACTATGGACCAGCATCTGGCCTCTCCTCTAATCCCACTTATTACCACAACACACACACACACTTTAATTCCTTTTGTCGCCAACCTGTTTGTTGTTCCAGAGGAAGTATGTCAGTGTGACACATTTAGCCCCTCTGACCAGGATTAAAACGTTACTTGCAAGAACAGCATCCGATTGGCCACCTTCTCCTCTCTGTCAATGTCAAGTCCCGCCTCCGTCAACCAAGCTTCTTTGCATCTCTCTCTCTCTCTCTCTGCCTGATATGTAACGCTTAATCATTAATCTTTTCATCCGGTGTGGTTCCTCCCCCTTTACACACACTACATTTTCGGACAAACATTATTTGAACCGATGTTATTGCATGGCTTCTTTGTGCCCACTTAGGGTGCGTGTTAAATGGACGCTTGTAGATAAAAGCGGAAAATAAAAAGGCCGCCTCCATGTTGTATTTTCTCCCTCTTGCACATTCATGGTTGCTCTTACTGAGCATGCAACCACTCCCCCTTGTGGCTATGTAGAGTCACTGCGCCCTGTTGGTTGTGTCTCGAAAAGTCGACTTGTGTTATTGCCTGCTTTTCTTCACTTCCCCTAGCTGGCCAATGAAGGGCATTTTAAACATACAAGCACCAAAACTAAAATGGGTGAAACACCCATCAGTTTTTATTGTTTATTTGTTAGAAGTGAAGCAAGCAAACTGTTTACTTCAACTTAATAATATTACTCCTCATGGCCTACGGTGGCTTCATATTTCTGCTGTGAATCATTGCTGCTTTCCTGTTTACAATACTAGATTTAATGAGTCCAGTTTTGCAATATGCCCAAGTGCCCTTCGTCACGTTAATATTGCCCTATTTGTGTAATAGTCTTATCTCGAGTGTGTGTTGGAAAGTAGATTATCAAACACTAACTCTGTTTTCTTTTCTTTTTCACAGGCCTTGTGGATGCACTTAGATGTGTGCAATGAGTGCTGTGGCTGACATGCCTCAGTGTTTTGGATTGCTGTGCTCTGGACTCAGTAGGACAAGAGACTCCCAGCACAGAACGTCATGAGCATAGTCTTCCCAGTAGGGGTGGACACGGCCAACACCTCGTACCTGGACATGGCTGCAGGCTCAGAGTGAGTCACTTCCTGTTTGTCTTTTCATATTGATTCATCACTACCTTTTTGGTTTCGTTTTGGCAGTTTTATGGTTGCAAGAGAGAAACGCATTTGTAGCCTTGTCATTTTTTCCACAACCTGTCATCTCAACCGCTTCCGCTGTCTTAGGCATCCATCAGAGAAAGCACGTTCAGCTGATGTTGCATCCATATAGAAAAAGTTCTCCCAAATTCAGTCTTCTCATCCTTAAGTCGTTGCAAACCCTGTCATTTAATTTTTGGAAACAATAAGGAGATATCTTGAAAAATGTTTACACTGTCCTTTCTTATAATGAAAGTGGATGGGGACTGTCGCGCGCACACTCCAGAACATACAAGCAATACATAAAGATGAAGATAAGCCATGAAGATTTGCTGTGTCTATATTTCAAAGCATTCTATAGCTTTAAGACCTTGGACACATTAACATTTTGCAAAGTCAACTTTATTTTGTTTTGAAATATGTAGACTTGACATTGTGTGGGGATCAGTGAACCAAATTTTACTTTTTATTTCATAAAATGATTAAAGAATTCCCCCCAAAATGAAAATTCTCTCATAATTTACTCGCCCTTACAACTTTACGACTTCCTTTCTTCATTTAAACACTTAATTTCAGTTTTAATATTTTATATTAACCCATTAAAAATCCTGAGTAATGCTAAAAATGTCTAAAAAGGACACAAATTGTAGCTGCTGTGTTTATTGTATCTTAAACGGTTCGAATCACACAAGTTTCAGCTTTTCGAAAATATGTGACATGTTTAGCTTTTTGTTTTTGTGTTGTTGTCAAATAATGCAGTGTCCCTTCCACGGTACACTAGAATTTTAAGGAGTTAAAGTACCGTCATGTGGTCTTATTATATGGTTCTTTGAATGACTTTGGAAGATAATGATGACAGTTTAATATAAAATTGTTTGTGTTCAGCTGAAGGAAGGAAGTCATAGACATTTTGTTTTGCATGAGGGCAAAATATTGGAGAATTTTCCTTTTTGGGTGAACTATTCCTTTAAAGGTGTAGTGTGTAGATTTTAGCGGCATTTAGTGGTGAAATTGCAAATTACAACCAATGGCTCAGTCCACTGCTCAACCCTCCCTTTCATTACGCACAGAGAAGCTACGGTAGCTGCCAAAGGACAAACTTGTCATCTGATGCCGGGTTCACACCAGACATGGTAGAGGCGGCAAGCGCGAGTGATTTACATGTTAAGTCAATGCAAAGACGTGATTAGGCATCCTGCGGCGCGTTCTGCGCGATTTGAACGTTGCCATGGAAAACGTTGCCGGATTTTCGCGCTACGTTAACCTATCAGGAGTCGCAGAAGCCCCTCCCATGACGCAAATTTCCCTGCGAATGTCTCAAATAACTAGAATTTAATTCACGGATTTCAAAACTCAAATGTTCAAGTGTCTAACTACGCGCAAATAGCGCGTTTTTGCCGCCTCTAGTGCGGCTAGTGTAAATGCACCATAAGACAATATCGTGACACAACGTGCTCTGTAGAACAGTTAAAACATTATGCCGCAAAATGCCGACTTTCGTGTAAGGGGACCCACGAAGTATGTAGATAAAAACTGCTCATTCTGAGGTAATTAAAACGTTACGTTTATTATGTAAGGTCTTTATACACCACTAAAAACATAGTTATGTATATTATATTGCATTTTTGTTAAGAGATCCTCTTAAATTTATTTACACACAGCACCTTTAAGAATAATTTAAACAAAATCTGTTAATCAATAGATTTTTATTAGACTCAAATCTTGCATTTTTATATATAATCTTGCAGTCATAATTTTATATATCAGTCAATACATATGAAATGTTGATAAATATGATTTTTACTCTTTCTGTGTTACTATAAAATATTTCTTCGTGCAAAGACAAATGCTGAATAGATTTTACATCACATGCTATGAGTTGATCCACACAGCAGACCCCTCCCCTCTGCAGCATGCGCCTGAATGAAAACAACGTGTTCCTCTTTAAACGTGAAGCCCTCGGCGCCATTGCCTCGTCACTTTGTGTTGCCATGGTGCTCTCCCCTGCACTGCGCAGGGCCTGTCGTCATGGCAACCGGGTGAGTGGCAGCTGGACCCTGGAGCTTTAGTCTTCTTAAGAGGCTGGGCTGCCTCGTAGCTTTACGTCATTCTGGGTTTTAGTGTCAATCAGGTGCATATACGCATGCGTGCATGCGCAAATTTAATTTCACATAACTGTAACAAGATTTCTGCCCAGATAAAGTCTTAAAAAGATAAAACCAAAATGTTACATGTGTCTCCGGGTGGTCTTACGTGGTGGTTTACCGAACACCTCGTCGGATCCGACTGTCGCACATCTCTGTGGCTTTTCGCTTGGTCTTTTTGACATTACTCCTCGGTCAGGGTCAGCCCACCCTGAATCTGCTGCAGATGTTACCATGGTTACCAGGCATTGTGCATCACTGGGTTGTCAGCGTTTAAAATGCCATCGGACCTGAAACGCCTGCTGTAATCCCTATAAACCTTGTCTAGCCTTAGATAATGTCTGGTGTGTTTGAGGGGAGGGGTTTCTTGCGTAACACAAGATGCATATAACACGTGTTTGCTTATCTACGCCCTCAAAAGTTAGCTGTCAAATTGAGTTAGCCCGATCTGCAGTCTCGCTCTCTGTCAACAGGTGTGTGAATTGTCTTTCCATATTAAGCTGTCTCTGGAGCTCTGGGCTATGATTAGTACATGCATACCCATTACATTTAATTGGAGCTTCATTTACAACAGCACTCTTTATGCGACTCTATTCCTTCTTTGATTTCTGTCTCTCTGTGTTGGGCACTCCACAGCCATCTTTTCTTTCCGTCTTGTGCCTGACCTGTTAATTCTGTTATGCACTTTTTGCATGTAGTATTAGACTGCTATATCCGCCAGACCTCCAGTCTTTGACATAAGAAATGCCAGCTCATGGCATGCAGACTGAAAGCACAGTTAGTTGTGGGTCATGGTCTGTAAGTTTAGTCTTCATGCATATGCACATTATTAAACGGAATAGTTCACCCAAATATGAAAATTCTGTCTAGGGATGCTCATATCAGTTAATTTTTCCGACCGACAAGCGTAGCTTCTAAACCGAACATTAACCATTAACTTATAAGATTTTAATATGAAATTGTCATTGAGTAAAAATACAGTTGACGGTTGTTTGTGAACGAGTAAAAAAAAACATTTAATTTGAACGTGCAAACAGCAGCGACAGATCAACAACAGAACCAGGATTCATACATTATCAGATATTCATGCAACATTACCTTAATTAAAAAGCACGCGATCGGTCCAGAGGATTAATATCCAAAGGGCAGATTGTCTCTGTTTCGTCTACCACAGTGGTCATTTCTAAAGCAGGATGCGGTTCAGAAAGTTTTGGTTTTGTGTCATCTTTCTCCGTTTGTGCAAAAAGAGAGATGTTTGGTCAGGGTCAGAGGCCATCAGCGAACGTCTGTCCGGATGTGCTCGAGACGAACCGCGTCATCTTGCGCGGACACGCTCGCGTCTCCGTTCAGCTTCCAAACACGCATACAAATGATTTCTCATACAAATTATTACTTTATCAGACCGTCAGGGCAGCAATCATTTGTGTCATTTACAGGACATTCACAAATTAAAGATTAAAGATTATTTTAACTGATAATGTTAATCGGTCATAAATTCTTACCTTCGGTTAACGGTTAAACGGTCAATGTGAACATCCCTAATTCTGTCAATTTACCCACCCTCATGTCATCCCGGATGTACATGACTTTCGTTGTTCAGATATGCGCAAACAATAAATTTTTTCTTAAAGAGCACCAATTATCCGATTTATGATTTTACATTCCTTTGGTGTGAAAGTGTGTATTAGTACGCAAAGAGTTTCGTTGCAAAACGAGATAACTCTGTTTTTCTTTTCAGAAATCTCGTTTTTTGGTTGTGCGTTCCAATTAATATCAATTCAACTGCAGTTGGTTTGTTTTGATTTAAACCTTCATAACTTAAAAAATACAGCTAAGTAGCACCATAAAACAAAATAATAACATGATAACATAATAATAAACATGTTTTGACAACATTTTAAAAACGGAGTTATCTTGTTTTGCAACAAAACTCTTCACATGTTAATGCTATGCAAAGTGTAGAAATCGAAGTGTGCAAAGTAAACGATGACGCGAGTTATCAGAATGATGAGCTTTGTACAAAATCAATGCGTTTGTGGAAAATAATGTTTTTTTTAAAGGGACATTCCACTTTTTTTGAAAATATGCTCGTTTTTCAGCTGGTAACATACAAATCGGTACGATAAGTTCAATGTGTCAAAATCATTGAATCTCATTGGTTCTTGCGTGTCTCGTGGCTTGTTGTTTGTCATAAGTATATTACATATGAGTATTTTCATATTTGGGTGAACTGAGTTTAAAGATGAGTAAATTGTTAAATCATTTTGAGCATGTTTAGCATGCAAAGGGGCGGATCACATTTTGTGTGTAAAACTGTGCGGAAAAATTCAGCCGCCCACTTTTCTCCTTCTTTCCGGCATAGCAGTTTGAAAAGTTGAATTATTTTTTTAAACTGGCTGCGCCGCTCTCTATTTAAGTGCGCTTGCCATGCATCTACATTTGAAATAACGTATTTGCACACGCAAAAGATGTAAAAGGTGAACCGCCCCTAACAGTCCAACGGTTATGCAAGCTTAAAATCGTCTCACAAAAGTTAATACTGCTTTTGCATTAAGGGGCTGCGGCTAAAAAAAATCAGAGCGATAAAATCTAGTTAACCTCAATAAGTGACTAGTCAGTTGTTGAATGAGTAGACGAGTATCCTGACCGATCGCTAGTACTTTGCATGGCTTCATTGTACATCCTTCTCATTGTACCTTTCATTACAACAATTTTCTCCATCCCACTTTTCCCCCTCTGCTCCCTCCCTTCTCCCTGCTTAAACAGGCAGCTTGTGTTTAAGTGAAAGAGACTAGAGAGTGTTACGGATTCGCCGGAAATCCCCGGCCTGTCACCTGCCCCATGTGATAATCTTATCACTGCAAACCACACCGTAACGTAAAGGCATCAATAAAACCTGCTAATCATTTATCGCCTGACTGCGAGGGCCTTTTTTCGCCAAGAGCTCTTGTTTGACTTGTGTGCAACGCACAAACACGCACCATCGTCTTTCTTTCTGTCAAGGGTCCGCCCCTCCGCAGTTCACACACTTTCACTTTGACAGTTGGGTTGCAAAGCGCCAACTGAATCAGGAAGTATGAACGTGAGGTATGGATAGACAGCACGAGGTGATCGTGTGGAGCAAACCAGCAGGTTGTTACTCCCCCCTCGGCATGAGGCATGAACAAAAGGAAGGAGGGAAAGATAAAGTGAAAACGGACAGAAAGAAGAAACGAAATCTGCGTGTATATCTCACGTGCTGTCCTGTTTGGTGTTAGCTGTGTTCTTCTGACATTTACAAGGCGGATATCTTGATTCTTGGTGAGTTTTGGGAGTTCTTCCTGATTTAAGGAAGTGTTTATACCTGTGCATCGGCTCACACGCTTTGGAAAACGACGCGTTTGCTTTTAAAGTGTGCCTTCAGGACTGTTTTTATTTAAGGATGTTATGTGTAATCTGTTTGTATACTGGCATTAGACAGTTGCATGACCTTGGCAAAATTGTGTGCATTGTGTTGGATGAGAAACTTAACATTACATGAATTTATCCACATATACCTTCATTAAATCTGTCAAGGGTTGATGGTTCATCTTGGCATTCAAGTCCATAGTCAAATATTCTGTCTGTAGTACAGATCTTTGATTTGTACTATTCATAAGTAATGAAGCCGATTTAACACTGTTGTATATTAGTGTGATACAAATAAAGCTTCATGTTTGTAACAAATCTCGCTCTTAGATAGATTACAGAGGCGCGATCATGTCTATTAACTTTCTACCAGCTCCTGTCACATGAGGACATGACACTTGCACGTTCTCGCACCTTCTCACACCCATGTATGCAGATATCAGGTCACTACAGAGATTATGCAAATTTCTGTCCGGCACCGTGTCATGTTTGTGTCGACTCGTACAAACAAAAATGCAATTGAGTGTTAGATCATCGTTGAGCGAAATTCTCTCTATTAATCCCCGCTCTTCCTTTCCCTTTTGTTTCCTTGCTGCCAAACCAGTTTTTTTGTCTTATAGAAAACACGCCTTGTCGGACTTGTTCCTTATTTGTGCCTCTCTTTTTTTGTGTGTGTGTGTGTGTGTTTGTGGTTTAGACCAGAATCTGTGGAGGCCAGCTCCGTTGTAGTGGAGAAGTCCAGCTACCCTCACCAGATTTACAGCAGTGGCTCGCACCACTCCCACGGCTACATCGGTCTGCCTTACGCCGTGAGTATCGCCCTGAGCAAACACACGCTGTACTTCTGTTGATAATTGCCACGAACACGCCACATACACGCCTTCGTGCTCACACACCCTTTTGTTGCTGACCTGCATATCTACTTGTTTTGTTATTTGATCGGCTATCAACGGTGCGACAGCTTTCTAATGTTTCCTTTACCTGCAGGACCATAACTATGGGGCGCGACCCCCGCCCACCCCGCCAGCGTCCCCCCCTCCCTCGGTGCTAATACGGCCGGGCGAGAGTTTGTTTGTGTCTGGGGGCCGGGCGAGCGAGGGCCTGTTTGTGCCGGGCGGGCAGGACGAGGCGTCGCGCGGCACCACGCTCAGCACCTCGGAAGACGGCAGCTACGGTGCTGACATCACACGCTGCATCTGCGGCTTTACCCATGACGATGGCTACATGATCTGCTGCGATAAGTGCAGGTACCACACTTTGATTTTGAGTGATTATGAACAGAGATTTTAAATCATCAATGAAGGGAATTAATTCTCTTTAATAACTTTTTACTAGTTTACTAACTAGATAGAATTTTTGGACATCAAAAATTGGAATGTACCTGGTGGGTGATTGTATGACTAGGTTTGGTATATTTTTTAAATCCTAAAATGTTAAACTGTGTGTGCAAATTGCTATCTTGTCATCTTTTTATATATATATATTTATATATATTTGATATGATGTTTTGATCTTGTTATGGGTTTCGTGCCCATAGACTTGTTTCTATTTAAATGTGTATGGTCTGTACATTTAGACGTGAGGTTCAGCATATTAGTCTTCTAAACTCTTGTTATGATGTGTGTTATGAAGAGCTTTAGTTGTTTTATGTCATGTTGTAGTTAATGATTTACAGTGTAGTTAATGGTTATAATCGCAACCATTCAAGTTAAAGGAATCTTCCACTTTCATAAAAAAGAAATCGGATAATTTATTCACACCCATGTCATCTAAGATGTTTATGTCTTTCTTTGTTCCGGTAAAAAAATGTTTTTTTATAAAAAACATTTCAGGATTTTTTTCTATATAATGTACCTCAACAGCTTACAGTTTCAATGCAGTTTAAAATTGCAGTTTCAATGCAGCTTCAAACGGCTTTAAAAGATCTAAACATTATAAGGCATAAGGGTCTTATATGGCGAAACGATCGTCATTTTTGCCAAAAAATATGTACTTTTACACCACAACTTCCTGTCTTGCACTAGCCGTGTGATGCGCCACCTTAGATATTACGTAATCACGTCAAAAGGTCACGTATCGGACCCTTAGAAAAGGAGTCGGATCCTTCTTATCAAATTACCTCACTTAGGAAAAAACTGATGTGTGAGATATCGATCACAACATTTATAGTAAAAGGGCTGCATGCTTTTTTGTTTTTGTTGTTGTTGTTAAGATGCGTTTTTGTAGATCGGATCACAAGTGGCGAGAGCAACGCATTCATGTTTACAACTGGTATCTATTTCTATTGTCCACTTTCTACCGTGGAGACTAGGGGTCTCTCTGCAAATGACAGGTTTAAATTGACACAGACTAATATTATGTCAGAGTCTGCTGCTTGTGTTGTTAGTAAACATGCATGTTAACGTGTAAACATGCGTTCCTGTATAGCTCATTGGTAGGGCTTTGCATTTGCAGCGCATGTGTTCGAACCCAGGGAACACAAGTACTGATAGAAATGTATAGCTTTGTAATGCACTGTAAGTCGCTTTGGATAAAAGCGTCTGCCAAATGCATAAATAAAAAATTTTTTAAAAACCATGCTGCACAGTGTTTTGTACATGTATATGTTAGAGCTTTCTCTGATATTTTTTTGCAATTGATGAAGTAAGCTTACATAACTTTACACGCTCGCAAAATGAAACTAGTAAAAGACGCGGAGAGCAGCTGCTTTAGTTTTATTAATGAAAGCCTAAAGATAGCGCTGTTCGCGGTGTGTTCGTGCTAGAAGTCAGTAACGATGTAAAACATTGTGCTCGGTACATCACATTAGATAAATGGGCAGAGAGTAGGCAGTCTTTTTGTGGCTGCTCGAACAAATTCGCCCACATGCGCGTTAATGTGTTTTCGAGCTACCTCTGAATGTGCTTGAAAGTGGACAAGCTCAAAACGTTTTGAATAGGGCTGGAATGACGCGTTGATTATGTAATTACGTCGATTTGCCGGAAATGCGTCGATGCGTCACACTGTTTACATTTTGAACTGAAGGTGGCTTCAGCTCCAACCGGGTGATACAAGTGTTGTTCCAAACAGCCAGAACGCAATCAAAAGTGTGGGAATACTTTAAGCAGAGACCACATAAAACGCATACCTTGTAAAACTGAAAAGGCATACCAAAGCAGCATAACATCTATGCATTTACATCTTAAAAGAAAACAACCTGGGGCTCTCCGACCTCAAAATGACGAGACGGCAGCATAAGTATTTGAACTATTACAGCAAGTTTTTATACAACAATAGAATCAATGCAGGCCGTATATTGTGCTTAATACAGCTGCGTTTACATCTTAGTTTAATAGGAGCTGTGAGATGCCTGACAGACGCGACATTGCATCGCATCCTCTGGGTAGTATGTGAAACAGTAAATAAAGAGCAGGACATGTTTTTATATTAAGAAGTTATGAAATAAGAAGTTACTGTCACACTGAGAACTGATTGGCATGTGCCCGCGTGCACTGAAAGCAGTACGGAGTTCCCAATAAATGTATTTTTTGCGAATATGTGCGCAGATATTACAAAAACTCGTCTCGTTGGGTATTCCTGACATGCGTTTATTTAAAGTAACTGCAGCATAAACACTGTTTATAAAATATTAGAAGATCATACTAACTAAACTTGTTTTTTTCCCAGAACGTAAGAAAAGTTAAATGTTAAAGTTGATGCTAAATGAGAATGCAGCACTACTAATAGTAATAATATTAACAGTAATAATATAATGGTTACATTTTATAATAAGGGTTCATGAATCATAATGAACTTATTTTTACTTCAGTCTACTTATGCTAAGTTAATGCATGTACTAATCATAAACAAATAAAGAGTCATCATTAAGTACAACATGACATGTTTTTTTTAGTTGTTAGTTAATGTATTAATAAACAATGAATTTATGTGTTGAATCATGAGTCATGTTGTAAGTAATGATGACTCTTCATTAGTTTATGATTAGTTCTTGGGCTGGAACGTTAAAGAGCGGGACATGTTTTATATTAATAAGGAGTTATTTTCAGTTAGATTTATTTTTATTTTACTTCTTTAATATTAATATATGCCTATTTTATTGTTTAAGGTGAGTAATGGCCCTTTTGCACTGTTTATGTTAGGCTAAATTTATGTTGGATTTGTTTGATTTGTTATCTTTTCCTTGGCATTGCCACTTTATTTTTCATGTTGATAATTTTGGTTTGTGTATTTGTTTAATTGAGAAAATGCTTAAATAAAATGTTGGCATTAATGGCAGATGTTACATTTATAATTTGTTGTTCAATTATATGTATAAACAATCATTAGACTATTCGATTAATCGAAAAAATAATCAATAGATTAATCGATTGAAAAAATAGTCAATAGTTGCAGCTCTAGTTGTGAACATCGTTTACCTGTCTTTAGCGTCATCCACTTGTGATCTGATTGACAAAAATGCATCTTAATACCAAGTGTAAACAGCCTGGGGTAGGTGTTATTTTGAGCTAGCCTAGTAGCCATGTTTTTTAAAAAGGTTTTGTAAGTCCTAAAAAAAGTTTTTATGTAGCCTCCTTTTTTGTGTTTATCTATAAGTAATGGCACAAAATCTATATTTTTGAAATATAAAGGCAGTACTGTTATTGCTTTGGAATCGAAACCAAGAATCGGTAGGAATCTGAATCAATAAGCGGAATCGAATTTGGAATCGAAGTCTTTAAAAGTGTTGAGAAAGAGGACCGTTCCGACATTGTTGTATGGGGATTGACACTAATTAATGTCTCTGTGTCAGTTTATGGTTTAAATTGGTCAGCAAGTGTGCGTTTCACATATGCAACGCTTGACCTTTTGACGTGATTACGTAATATGTGAGGTCGTGAGAAGTTGTGGCACTTTTTTCTGAAAATGACAATTTTTTTGCTAGATAAGACCCTTATATTGGGATTGTTTAGAGCACTTTGAAGCTGCATTTAAACTGCATTGAAACTGTAAACTGTTGAGGTCCACTAAAGTCCATTTATATGGAGAAAATTCCTAAAATGTTGCCTCAAAAAAAAAAAAAATTATTGATTTGTACAAAAAACACATAAACATCTTGGATGACATGGTGAGTAAATTATGGGGATTTTATCTTTTATGAAAGTGAAATATTCCAAGAAATAATGCAGTTAATTCAACTGAAGCTAAATCTGAATAATTGGACTGCAGCCTTTGTGTTTTTATTAGGTTTTTTGTTAAAACGTTGAGATCTGTATAGTCTCCTTGGCGTTTGACTTTGCCAGGATATGATCAGATTCTTTGTGTGTTAATAAAATTAGTGCTGTTGTGTCAACAAGACATAACAGAACTGAGTATTTCAAGTGTAGATGAGAAACTAATGTTGATACAGGTTTACACAACTAATGAAATGTTTGAGTAGTTGGGACCTGTCAGTCTCTTTGTTTGCTATCGTGTAATAATTCATCCATGTTTCCTCAATCGTAACTCTTTGGCTTTCTGTGTCAGTGTTTGGCAGCATATTGACTGCATGGGGATCGACCGGCAAAACATTCCCGAGACGTACCTGTGTGAACGCTGTCAGCCCCGCACGCTGGACAGAGAGCACGCCATCCTACTGCAAACCAGGAAGAGAGAGAACATGTCTGGTGAGTTTTTGTATGCACACAAACACGCCTATAGTCACGTTCGGCCCCTCCTACAGCCAAAACAATGCCACCTTTGCAGTTTCCCACAATGTAAGTCTACAGAAACATTTTTAGATCTGGTAAGAAGGTGGCGTTTAATGCTATACAGGATCGCTCGAGGTATTGTGTAGCTTGAAACTGCTACCTGTCCGTCCTGATATTAGTAAGGGGAACTCCGTAAGAACGTAGTCTGTGGCGGTGCTTAAAATAATGCTTTTCTATACCTGAGCTCTCTAACTATACTGCCATCTGCTGGATATGATTTGACATTACTGCTGCAGGTAAAGTCTGTATAAAACTGCTTGTTTTTGTTTAAGGTTGATACAAGCTTATATACTCTGTGTTTTTATGTTGCAGATGGGGACACCAGTGCTACAGAAAGTGGAGATGAGGTTCCACTAGAGCTGTACACAGCCTTTCAGCACACCCCTACCAGCATCACACTCACCACAGCTCGTCTCGGCAACAAACAGACCGATAAAAAGCGAAAAAAGAGTGGAGAGAAGGAACCCACGGCTCCACCCAGGGCAAAGAAGGTCTGTAAAATTAAATACCTCAATGCATCCATGTAATTGGGTAAAATGGGTTTCTAGTCTTATTGTGCATGGTTTATAAGTGCATGTTACTGTAGCACAAACGTTGTAATATAGGTTAGGTACAATTTTTAGGTTTAGATTAGGGTTAGGTTTAGGTTTAGATGCGTGTAAATTTTGTGCATACCTTCTCATGTTGGCATTATGAACTAAAGCTTTTTAAAATCTCTGTAGTCTGATCTCAGCTTGTTTTTTTTTTCAGGCATTCCGTGAAGGCTCTAGAAAATCATCTAGAGTTAAGGTGGGTACAGATCACTTTTCTAAACCCCATCCGATTGTCTTGCGTATATCTACACTAACCATCTCGTGCATGTGTCCACAGGGCTCAGCTCCCGAGTGTGAGCCAACAGATCCTCCTTCTCTTTGGGAGAATAAGATGAAGTCATGGATGGAGCGCTACGAAGAGGCCAGCAGTAACCAGTACAGTGAAGAAGTGCGGATACTGCTTCGAGTCAAAGAGGCCAGAGATGGCAAGACGCTGGCCTATAACACGCACACCGCAGCCTTTAAACCACCTGTAGAGGTATCAGACTTTCACCTGAGAAGTGTATTTATTTTAGTTCATTTGCACTTTTGTATGACCTATCTCTCGCCCTGTTGTTTCCTTTAGAGTCACATACAAAAAAACAAACGCATTTTAAAGGCTGTGCGGGATTTGGCTGCTGACTCGCTCATAATCGAATACCGGGGGAAAGTCATGCTGCGACAGCAGTTTGAGGCCAATGGTTACTTTTTTAAGAGGTACTAAAAATATTTGTCTGTTTGTAACACTCGATTCAATGATTTTAGTTTTATTCAAGATTTTTTCTTTTTCCCCAAAGGCCGTACCCTTTCGTATTGTTCTACTCTAAGTTTGACGGTTTGGAAATGTGCGTGGACGCTCGGAGCTTTGGGAACGAGGCCCGATTCATCCGTCGCTCATGTACGCCCAACGCTGAGGTGCGGCACGTGATCGAGGACGGCATGCTGCATTTATACATTTATTCTTTGAGGTCCATCCTCAAGGGCAGCGAGATCACCATCGGCTTTGATTATGACTACGGCAGCTGGTGAGCGCACATGAATTTCTACACACAAATCTGGAGAAAGCAATTGCTTTAAAAAATGTATGCCCCCACGCGACTTGCAGGGTTCCCACATGTCCTTCAAGTCCTTGAAAGTTTTTGAATCTTGGAAAAAAATCCAGTCCCTGAAAAGTTTTTGAAAATAATCACATAGATGCATAAAACACAAATACATAGATACAGGTAATTGAAAAAGTTTTCTGGAAAAATCCATATTATTCCCTATGTGTAGTGTAGGATGAAGTCATAAAAAATAAAAATATTTTTTGCGCATGTGCCAAACTTTTTGAAGGATTATATCTTCTGTATGCTAATTTTGATTAATACCAAAATCATCGTTCCTATGGGTCCTTTAAGTCCTTGAAAATTTTTAAATCTGGGGGAAAAAATCCAAGGTCCTTTGAAGTTTGTGAAAATATACATGCATAGATACAGGTCATTGAAATTGCTTGAATCAATTTTATGCAAGAAGTTTTCTGGAAAAAAATCCATATTATTCCCTGTTCTAGACTTTTTAAGCACATGTGCTAAACTGTTCGCTTTAAATGCTTATATCTTCTGTATGCGAATGTTGATTCATACCAAAATGCTTTTTTGCAAAGTTGTGTTTGACACATGAAAACGTTTTGGGTTATGTATGTAACTGTTGTTCCCTGAGAAGGGAATGAGACGCTGCGTCTCCCTTGCCATACTTCCTGCGTCCCTGTAACGCCGTCTTTGGCAATATTTTAGATGGCGATATACTTCTTGGCTCTCGTGTCACCCTGTCTTTGTCGTTAAGCCTCACCATTGGTTGAATTTGATATACACATTCAGATGCACTTACCCCTGGATGCGTCCCCAAAGTGTCACCGCAGTGACACAGCGTGAGTTCCCTCAAAAGGGAACTGTAACAATGTATCTTAAAAGGTAACACGATGTAACCTTGCTCTCACTTTAAAGCGTGACTAAACCCCTGGTGAGAGCCTGACTCCACACACTGCAATATTTGAAAAATGCAAGAAAAGTAGGCAGATCCCAACGGAGAAAGAGGGGATGAACTAAGCTTGTACCAAGTGTGTGGTGAGATCGTTACAAGGGCGTGGTGAGCTTGAACCTGCTTACGTCACGAGTTCTTTTTTGGACCCAACATCCAATAGAAAAATTCAACTGCAGTAGCCACCGTTCAACCTGAAGAGGGCAGCACTCAGACGTTTTTACACCATATATTGTAGTATTGAAACACTTTATATCCAAATGTCAAAAAACTTACTAAAATCAATGAACAGCACTAATAAAGCATCATTCTTACAGATCATTAACTAAAAAAAGTTGGTTTAGGGTTTAGTTACTCTTTAAATGTGCCCCCACATTTAGTACTTGAATTTGAGGGTATTGCACCTGGAAAGTCTTTGAAAGGTCCTTGAAATTGAAGTTAACTAAGGTGTGGGAACTCTGCAAAATGCTTTTTTGCATAGTTCTGTATGACACATGAAAACTGTAACATTCTATCTTTCACGGTAACACGATGTAACCTTGCTCTCACTTGAAATGTGTCCCCACATTAAGTTCTTGAATTTGAGGGTATTGGACCTGGAAAGTCCTTAAAAGGTCCACCAAGGTGTGGGAACCCTGGACTTGATTTATACTCGCATGAGCAGCAGCCATGTTGGAACATTTCTTACCCCTTTGTTTGAAGTGAGGTCCTGAGAAACTTTGTTTGAAGGGTTATCTGGCCCCTACTCCTTCAACTAAAAGAGAAACTTTTTTAAAAACCAAAAAGTTTACATTTGGGCCTGCATGTGAATGTTGGTTTTGCACACATTTCCCAAAACTTGAATATGTCTTCTATTCTTTCTTTTTTCCATGTGTCGCTGGGCTGTAAATATAAGGTGGACTGTGCTTGTTTAAAAGGCAATCTGGAATGCCCTGTGCTAAAGCAGAATTTAGAGCCTACAGAAAATTTGGGTTCTAGCACACGACGCCGCGGCCGCAAGGACCGAGAACCGTCACGGGAAGAGACCGGACAGAACCAGAACCTCATCATGGACTGTGACGGCTCCAAAGCGAAACCGCTTAATGACGGCAAACAGAGAAAACTCTCTCCTCTACGCCTCTCTATCTCTAACAATCAGGTACACACAAAAATTAAATCACTTCAGTGTGTATATCTTTCCAGTGTTTCCACAGTTACGGAAAACCTGGAAAATCACGAAGATTTACAGTTGTGTTTCCCATCCTGAAGAAGTCGAAAAAGTACATGTGTATAATTAATGAACATGATTTTGTGGTTATGATCAGCTCTAAAATATTTAATTGACTAAGAATTGCATTCTGTGATTAAAAAACTGGACAAAGTAATGGAAATTCATTGGTCAAAAGGTGTGGGATCACTGCATGAGAGAGAGAAAATCTCCGTCCTCGTTCCTTTTTTATCAATAACCTGTGTTTGCATGCGTTATCTGTGTATATTAATCTGTGCATGATTCTTTATTGGATATTTTCAGTCATTCTAATAATCTATTTACTCATCTCCGTATCATCTACATCTCCTGTCTGGTCCTGATTACAATGTCTGATCACCAAAAAAAGACACTTTTCCCATTATTCGCTTTTACTTTCCTACATTTCAGTGGTGGCGGATAGCAGAATGTTAAATCTTGCTTGTTTTTCATGCCAGTGAAATCGTAAACAAAATCAACTTTTGCCGTCCTGCTGCTTGTAAGATCGTATCAGGACGTCTCAGGAGAAATCAGCGGCAGGACACACAGTGACCGCTCTGATGTGTAAATTTAGTAGCGGCATTAATGCACAGATTCCCTTAAGTATGATCTGGTCAAGATCTCGGCCATGCTTTGAGCCCCCCAAAATGACCCTTCCCACACTCTCTCTCTCTGATGCTCCTCACTCCTGGTCTGTAGTCAGGCGATGATAAAGGCCACTTTCCCCCTCTTGCAGGATCCTGAGTTAATAGAGGATCTAGAAGAGAAAACCTCCATTAGCAATGAAGTAGAGATGGAGTCAGAGGAGCAGATTGCAGAGAGGAAGAGGAAGATGGTAAGTGCGTCCAGGGAGATACGGCCGCTATGGCAAATCACGGTCGCCGTGGAAACGCTACTGCCCCCACCCTTCCTCTATTTTTCCCTTCCTCATTCTGCCTCCCGGTGTGTGTGGTGATTTGGGCAGTTCCCAGAACGCTCCACTATTCTTTTGTCCACCTCCTTAACCTCCCGCTAATATCGCTGCTGCCGCCAGTGCTTCTCTTCTCCTGTCGCTCTGTAGTTTCACCTCCTGAGGGTTAGCGCGAGGGCACTCATCCCTGTTGCTTTTTTCTTTTCGTTTCATACTTCATCCTTTATTGATCCTCTTATGGGTCTCTTTGTGTTTTGTCTGCAGCTGGTATTTCTGGTTTGTAGTGAGAGATGTATATTACAAATTCGATCAGGGGTCTGCTTATGAATAGTCTAAATTTTTTTCCAACAAAGTTCAACAACCTAATAATTTGATTTATTTATGAACCATTGCCATAATTAAACATCCCTGCTCCATATTAACAAAAGTTGGTAGAGCTGTCAGTCCCGATTACATACTTTTTTTTGTTAAACCTATTAAAGCTACTTTTTTCAGATGTTGTTAATGTCAGTTTGAATAAATGAAAAAATGTATTCATAAAACAAGCCTTAAATTTTTAAACCAAACGCATGGATATTCGGTTACTTGCGATCAACTTTGGAAAGTGTAGCAGCTCTTTCTTTAAATATATATACTGGCTGTTTTGTGTGAGCTTTTGGTGTGGCTATTATTATGGCTGGTACGTTTATAGAAATGGAAAATTTTGATTTACATAAAGATTAGGCAGCAGTACCTCCTGAACCCACTGAACTCCCAAAACTTTCCTCTACAAACATTCCAAAGTTGGCAGCAGCCTCTGGAATGTTGAGGGAAATAAAACTGACATCCAATGCTTAAGCGCCTTACCATTAAAATCCAGAGCAAAGGCTAACAGCTATAACCAATGTCACGCTAGTTGTAGAAAGTTTATGGCGAGGGATCAAACTGAATCAGTGGAAAGTCCCAGTCTTTCCCCTCATATTAGGCTAGCTAGCTAGGCTAGCTTATAATGCGTCTTTTGAGTTTTTTTACTACCACTTTTTCACCAAAATGGTGCTGGAGCTCAGACAGGGGATTTGTGAACCTACCTACAAATAAGCATACACGTCAGTCTTTGTTTTCTTCAAATATATTTCTAGTTTTGTGAAAAGTTTTTTTAAAATGTTGCAACATGACACAAATATTAAGGGAGTGTCATAAAATGTGCATGATGTGCCTTCAGTGTAAACTGGTCTATTAATGTAATGAGCGATCATATTAGTTTAGCCAGAGTTGTTGTTTTTTTTCTGGCTAATTTGAATGGTTCCTGGTTGGAGACATGCAGCTTTAAGAGACCAGTTTTTGGTCTTTTTTTCTGGACGAAACGCATGGATTGGGACCTAGCATCCTGTTGATGCAAAAGGGGTATTTCAATGAAACCCCATACATGGTAAACTAAATTGCTATATATTTAAGTGTATGCAGTATGAGCAAGCCTTTGCATGTCTAAACCCTGATGGCTGTCTTTTTCGGCACCATTCAGGGCAGCCTGGCAGAGGAGTCCCATTGTCACGTCGCGGGGGCTTCCTGCTGCAGAGCCCTGAGAAACAAAAACAAGGAGGTAAACCTGCCCTTTCATTTCCTCAAATGACTCCGATCCCACCCACCCCTGCCTGTTACTGTGTAGGAGACCCCACACTAACCCCAAACTGAGGTTGACATCCAGGCATGCCGTCCTCAGTTGCTCAACATGGCCTACCTCAGGACACCTTTGTGTGAACCATTTTCTTTGGTAGGACATGAGAGAGTACAGAAACCGTGTCACACACCTAGGGGTGTTTTATATTTCCACTTGACTAAAAGAGATGTGTCCCATTTCTCTCTTTCCCTCCTTTTGCTGCTGGCTTTGGCCTGCTGATTGCGCTAAATTGCAAGCTGGTTCCCAACTGTCAGCTGGAAAATAGGTTCACCTTATCTTTATCTTTTTGTATTATTCGTGTAGACGCGTGAAGAAAGGAAAATGGAGGCCATTCTGCAGGCGTTCGCTCGGATGGAGAAGAGAGAGAAACGACGAGAGCAGGCGTTAGAGAGAATCGGCACTAAGGGGGAGATCGGTGGGCGCAGCGATATAAAGGAAGAGCCACCGCCCACACCAGAGGCTGAATGTCCTGCTATAATACAGGTATGTGTCCTTCAAAATACATGCACACATATACAAACACCACCAAATAGGTTCAAAATATAAAAAAATGTATACAAAAGTTTGATTTTACTCATTTTAAAACTGCTTGCTCACTCTTATGTTTTATATATGTTTAATATATGTAAACCATATATTTGTTATATGTTTAATACAAACAATGTTTAATGTAAACCTTAATTAATGTTGTAATAGTATAATATACAGTAGTGGACAAAAGTGATGTCTGTGGGGGCAGTATTTGCTTTTAATGCTGCTCCGGTTAGATAACCATAAAAATATGAGGCGTCTGGTACAAAATTGACAAGACACTACATTGTTAAGGTAAGGTTTGGCAAAAAAGCAAGCCACAACATAATAGGGAATCTGGGTTTTATTAGAATAAAAATGTAAAAAGCATAAAGCTGGTTATAAAGCATACAGTGACTGCAGTTTTATTTTTGATTTATATTAGTTCTGGGGTTTTCAAAAAAAAATTGTCAGCCTAAATTTGCCTTTTAATAGCACATTTGCATGTTTACATTTAAAGACATTTATTTTTTATCTGTGTTAAAGTTTTATCAGTAGTATTTACCAGATCTATATACCAGGTCTAATAACCATCTAATTTCCTTTTTTAGTGGTACATAAAATGTATCTGTCCATTTTGCATGAGTTATTGGTTTTCTGATATATGATTAAGATATTGCATATTATTATTTAATTGTAATCTCTGAAAGCCAATGTTGACATTTAAAATCACCTAAACAAACACACCCCTACCCCAATAGAATCTGGACCTTCTGTCGATAGACCGGCCCCACACAGACGCAACCCAGACAACGATGTTGGTTAGTAGAAATGCCCCTTACTGTTGATTGGCTACAAGTGTGTTTTGGTACTCGGCCCGCCTCCCTTTTCCAAAGTGTTTTTCAGATATTGTACACCTTTAATTAATTGATTTTAGGCAACTTACAAACCCCCTGCAATTCCCTCGCGAACCACCAGGGGTTCTTAAAGCCCCAGTTTGGGAAACCCTGTATTAGTTGATCTTTTGTGGGAGTGTTTTGTAATCATTGTTTGCCAAGCCTCCTTAAATTCTTTTCAAAGTTGAGCTTCACTTTATACTACAAACACACCAATGCAACATGCATACAAAATTGTATTATTTTTTTTAATAAAGTATTTGAAAAAAGAGCAATTTTTCAAGATTGCACATCACTTTTGGCCCCTACTGAATGTGAATTAATTATTGGGTGTTTTCTGTTAAAGGGATACTCCAGCCAAATATCAAAAGTAGCTCATGATGTACTCACCCTCAAGCAATTTAAGATGCACCATCTTTCAGACCAACACATTTGGAGTTATTTTGGTAAATGTCCCTGCTCTTCCAAGCTTTGTAGTGGTAGACAACATGGATCAGGGAACAACTCCTCTAGAGCCCAGAAGAGTGCATTCATCCTTCACAGAGGTGATCCACATGGCTCCAATGGGTTAAGGTTTTTGTGTGGATAATCGATGCTATTTTGTAAGAAGAATATGTATATTTTAAACTTACTATACTACTCCATACTATAAACTATAATAACTAGCTTCCGTTAACGACGCCATCTTGGACTCACGCAATTCGTGAGAGTCACTGTGCAACGTAACCAATGGCAACCACGGAAGCTAGTTGTTATTGTTTATAAAGTTTGAAATATGGATAATTTTTTACAAAATCGCATTGATTACCCATAGAAGACCTTTATTAACCCCTTGGAGCCGTGTGGATTACTTCAGTGAAGAGTGAATGCACATTTTGGGGTTTAACGTCAGAAGTTGTTCCCTGAATCCTGTTTTCTCCCATTGTAAAATTGAAGGAGCGGGGGCATTTACTAAAATAACTCCAGATGCTCTGATCAATCGGCCGATAATGCTTGCTATGCTTCGTAATGAATTACGGTGAAATGCCGCTACATCCAAAAGCCAGGGGGCGCTCTTGTGCAGAAACTTGAATGCGCTGTAGACGAAGAACAATACACGCGCAGCTCCAGGAAATGGCTTAAGGATATATTTATATAAAATAAAATAATATAAAATTTTATATAAAATAAATATACAATTAAATCATGGGGTTATTTTGATAATTTGCTGGAGTATCACTTTAAGTACTAACAATGAATTATGGAATCGTTAAATTGAGCAAAACTTGAATTTTTTACATTTTGCACAATATGCTATAATCCTTTAGTTTGAAAGTTTTTTTCGATCAAATAATTATACAATGCTTTCACTTCTAGCCCATGATTGAGATTGTGAAGGAAGAGAGTCTAAAGCCAGGCAAAGTGAGCCGTACCAAGCAGAGAAAAAGCTTCTCGCGGAATCGCACTCACATCGGACAGCAGAGGCGGCGATCCCGCACAGTCAGTTCCTGCTCCGAATTACCACCTAATTCCCCCGGTGACGGTTTAGAGTCTCATGACTCTGCAGAGACTCATGACGGAGAGATGCCCTTAGCTCCTGAGATTGACGTGCCTCCATCGCATGCTCCTGACGCCAGCCCGCCTCAGAGCAGCTCGCCTGCCCCAGCGTCCCGCGGTGGGCAGAAGTACCCCAAAACTAAAAAGGTTTGATTCTTTAAAAGGATTTTCGATTAACTTCTGTTTATTGCAACAGTTTTTCAACCGCAATTTATTTCTGCACAGCACTTAGTGAGCGAATGGATGGGTGTCGAGAAACCAGAGCGGGGAGCTTCACGGACGCCAGAGCTGCCACCTGAGAGGCCGCTGCGGATAAGCAGTGACCCCGAGGTCTTGGCTACGCAATTAAACTCTCTTCCAGGCATGGCCTGCAGCTCACACGTCTACAGCACACCCAAACACTACGTCCGTTTCTCATCTCCGTTTTTGGCCAGCCGAAGTCCTAGCACCCCTGGGGTGCCCACGAGCCGGAGGCGCTCGCGAGAGCTGCCCGAAACGCCACCTACCACTGGCTCCTGCAAGAAGGTAATATTGTTCTTAGCATATTAATAGTTTGTTTATGAGGAACATTTGAAGACGTACAGCTATGAGGATACCAATCCTTATTCTGTGTTTTGTACAGCGCTGGCTAAAGCAAGCTTTAGAAGAGGAGGGCTCTACCAGCCCGGGAGCAGGACGCCTTTCTCTGCTGATGCCCAGTGAAAGCCCTCTCAGTCCCTCCATCAATGGAGAGTCTTGCAGCCCTCTACCCCTTAACGGCAGTTGCTCACTACCAGGTGGGCGAACAAACACGCATAATGATTTAAGGTAGCCCAAAATCTAGTTTAGAAACTCACACATTGTGTTCTTGCAGAGTTGCCTACCCCGTTGAAGAAACGGCGCTTATGTTCAGTTGATCCATACTTGTCGGAGACCTCCACCCCATATGGATCTCCATGTGCCACCCCAACGCGAACAGATTCGACAGACACACCAGGCACGCCCCTGTTGCTAGCCACGCCTCCTCGACCGCGCCCAGAAGACCTGAGTACTGAATCCTTGGCTTCATTACAGGTTCCCAGCCACCCTCCACAACAAGAGGTACGAGTAATATTCGACTTATACACTGGCAAATAACTACACTCAAATTGATAAGTCAAATATGAACAAGTATGACTGAACAAGACAACTAAATTGGTTTATACTGTATGTTATTCTATGTTGACCTCTTTTTTTGCATATCAACAGAGCGAGTCATCTATGGACAGCTCTCCAGATGGTAGCCGGAGGCCGAGCACACAAGACGTGAGTATTTTTTTATGTTACGCATGGTTTGTACTTTGTGTATGTTACTTTGTGCCACATATAACATTTCTCATTCCCATATGTTCAGTTGGACCGGCCACCTTCGCTCTTGGCATCTCCCTGTGCGAGGACAGTCGTCCCTGATACTGCACCACAGGAATCTATAAAACCTGCCGGGTCCCAGAGTCCTCAGCCTTCGCTCACTGAGCCTCAGGATGTAGCCGGTGATGATGGCATGGAGGTCGACGGGAGTGGCTCAGAAGCTGCCTCGGCATCTGATACACCCGTGTCTTCTTATCCCCCCTGGATAAAGAGTCCAGACCGAGGTGGTCTCTCTTTTTCCTCAGTGAACTCTAATTTGAGAGACCTCACGCCCTCTCACACTTTGGAATTAGGAGCGTACCGGCCAGATTCGACCTCTGCTAGCCCCTTCAGCGACACGGCGCCCTTTTTTTCCTGTGGTGAGGAGAGCGGTGGCGTAACCTTTACTCGCTCATTAAGTGGAGATGGCACTGGGGATGGAGGTGCAGCGAAAAACCCATCACAGAAGAAAAAGGTCTGATTGATTTTCCAATGAAGTGAACCACTTTACATTTCAAGGCAGCGGGGTGCATGATTTTTAAAAAACACTTTGGAAAAGGGAGTCAGGCCGACTACCAAAACACACTTGTAGCCAATCAGCAGTAAGGGGCGTGTCTACTAGTCAGGCCGACTACCGAAACACACTTGTAGCCAATCAGCAGTAAGGGGTGTGTCTACTAACCAACATAATTTCCTGGGTTGCGTATGTGTAGGGTGGTCAAATAAAGGTCCAGATTCTATTGGGGTAGGGGCGTGTTTGTTTGGGTGATTTCAATGTCAACATTGGCTTTTAGAGATCATGCACCCCACCTTTGAATGAATTCAGTTTGTATGTATACTTGAGAATTTGTTAATTCAAATTTTTATAAAGTGCCACAGGGATGACTTTGTAGGCCAACCCAGAAGCTAGCGGGACACTGGATCACTTGCAAAAAGTCCTTTTAATTCTTTAGCATTCCTGACGAAGCCTAAAAAATTGTACCTGCAGTGTTGATTGTATCTTAAAAAGGTTTACATAATTCGAATCTTGTTGTATTTGATGATGTTTTCTGTCCAATCATGCTCCCACGGTACACTGGAATTTTAAGGGGTTAATTTTTTCCATTAGAGCTTAATTTTTGCGATAATCCAAAAGTCTGTGCTTAACAAAAGTTAAAGATACTTTCATGTTTTGTCCAACAAGTTAATCTTCACACATAAATACAAATTTTATGATTTTTGAAGTAAAATTGAATTTACTAGAAATATAAAAAACAAGTTTAGACTTAAAAACAAGATTAACTTGTTGGACAAAACTTTTAAGGGGCAGTTTTCCCGGACAAGGATTAGACTAGTCAGAGACTAAAATAAATGTAAGAGCTGTCCAGACTGAAAACGATTTGCACCGACATATCTTAAAATACATCAGTGCCTTTTGTTTTGCCTCAAAATGCACACAAGTAATGTTTTGAGTAAGGCATGTTGGTTAAAACTAGTTTAATTCCTAATTAAACTAAGGCCTAGTCCTGGTTTAAGCTAATCCCTGTCCGGGAAAGTGTCATAAACTTATTTTTTGCAATAATCCAAAAGTCTATGGGAAAAAGTATGGGCTTGTTTGTGAAGAAACAAATATCTCGCTAGATTCCGGGTTAGCCTACCAAAATAAGTCATCCCTGCGGCACTTTATTAACCGTCTACATTTTTTATCTCAAAAAATCTAGTAATAAACTTTAAAAAGTGGTAGTAGAAAATCTGTATGTAAATGTTATGTTTCTTAATTGACCAATCTCTTGTGTTCTTTCTGCTAGGTCTCTCTCCTGGAGTACAGAAAACGGCAGCGTGAAGCACGGCGAAGTGGCTCGAAGGGAGAGTGCAGCTCTCCTCTTTCCACAGCACCTCCTGTTGACATATTTCCTGTTTCTGTGGAAATAGCTATTGAGCCACCTGTATTTGCAGCGACTATGACCCCAAGGACTCCTCAACCAATTGAAGAGCCAGATGCCCCACCTCAGGGGGAGGGAGAGGGCCAGTGGTACGTCTCTGAAGTATCTTCAGTTCCAATATGATGCACTCTCATCAAAGCAAGAGACTCGTTTTGAAAATTCTAATAGAAATGTTATCAGACTGATATACAAGTTAAACAGTGAGGCCATTATCCATTTCTAAGGAGACATCTTGGGCAATTGAGTGGTTAAGATAACAGATTATGCCCTGATAACTGGTAAAGAACCAGCAAACTATGACTTCGAGGTATTGACTCTTCGGGATATTTAATAATGACTTAAACTCTTCTTAACAGGACATCTTCCACATCAGTAGAACAGGCGAGGGAGCGAGGCTACCATAGGGCCCTGTTGTTGAGTGACCATCGAAAGGACACGGGTAAGCAAAATATTAGTCTTTGTTTTCACGATTATGGATTTTGAAAAAAGAACAAACCAGTAACTTTGTTTTTATAAACCATTCTCTACAAGCATGTAAAAAAATATGTCATTGACATTTGACTCCCCTTGTGATGTCAAAAGGGGATCTTATTATAATACCGCCCCTTAATCTGCACTATCCAACCACGGCACTGCCATTTAGTGCAGAGAGGGAGAGAGGAAAATAAAAAATTGACAGCACACATTTTTTTTTTTTTATCAGCTCATTTGCATTTAAAAGGACACACCCAAAAAATTGCAATTTTAACATGCTATAATAAATTATTGATATGGTATTTTGAGCTTAAACTTCCCATATATACTCTGGGACACCAAAGATTTATTTAACATCTTTAAAAAAGTCCTGTGAAATGTTCCCTTTAAGGCCAAAAATTGGTACAAAACAAGATCTGTCCAGCGTGCAGATGTTAGTAATGCTGTGATTAAAAAACGCCTGCTTTGTTTTTGTTTTTAGATGGAGAGGGAGAAGGGGATGCTCAGATGAAGGAATGTCTTTCACCCAAGAGTTGCAAAAGTCCCTCAACAAATGCAGTAAGACATGCTTCAGTCAAGAGTATTCAGACCTAGAAGTGTTTAATATCAGTACCAGCGAGTTGATGTAATCATTTCATTTCCCATTTACAGCCCTGTTCTCCGGCACCCCAGATTGTGTCTCGCCCATCCAAGGATGAAGAGTGTGAAACGCAACCTCACGGTCCTTCTCAACCCCAGGCACTGTCCGTCCAGCAGTCCAGCACCACCAAGACTTCAAGCTCCAAACCACCGGCCTCTCTGACGCCCAGCAAGATGGCATCCCAGAGTCACTATCCTGGATCTTCGCTCATGCACTCTCCCAAAGCGCAACCCCAAGGATCACCTTACCGTGGCCAGCGAACCTTTTTGACAGCTCAGTCGCAAAGCCAGCCTCAGCCGCAGGCTACTTCTGTCCCGGCCCCTTTCCCTCAGTATAACCCTCAAAATGCCCCACCTCCGCCACCACCTCCTCCCCCAGCACCTCCTACCACTGCTCCCTACTTTCCTACTCAGCCAGCTGCAGCTGCTGCACCTTTTCCCGCGTTCAAGCCAACCGTTGCGTCGCCCTTTCCACCTGGCTCACAGCCTCTCCTGCAGCCCCATCATGCATTGCACTACCAAAGCAGTGCTGCCCCTCCCCCACCACCACCTCCTCCCCCTCCCCATCCACAGTCTGGCCCCACCTTGCTGCATGTCAATCTGCAACCTCCTCCAATGCAGCAGCATCAACTGCTGCTGAGCTCCGCCCTGCCCCCACCGCCACCTCCACCACCTCAGACCCAAAGTTCCCAGCAACCCCAGCCTACGCTTGTCAAACAAGGACCACACCCATCGACCTTACCACCTTCCAGTAATGCACCACACCCGTTTCAGAACATTAGTGGCTTTCAGACCACCCTACTTCACCAGTCGGCACCATCCAACCCCTCGGTAACTCCTTCCACTTATCAACAAACTGTATTACCCCCTCCCCCTCCTCCGCCACTCCAGCAAACTCCTCCCACGCAGGCACCGGCCAATGCGAATGTCTCGCAGATTGCCGGAGGCAATCGAGGACCCGCCCCTTCGTCGGCCCCCTTTCACAGTACTGGCTACTTGGGCACAGGATGGCACTGACCTCACCTTATCAAACCCCACCCCCAGACGAACTCTTCCAGAGATGGGGTGGAGCCACACCGTGTAACATAGGCAACACAGCACCACTGTAAATATTTTCTATGTACCTTTTCACAATGGCTAACGGTGGGGAAAAGGGTACATTTTAAAAAGAAAAATGGAGAACTGTTAAAACAAGACTGTGTAAAAGATGATGGTTAATGAACCCTGGTGCTCATCACTTACCCTCAAATCTCTCCTTGTACTGCCATCCTGTCTTTTCCAGATATCTACATTTACTTTTAATGTTTTTATTCGTTTTAAATCCCCTTTCCTATCTCTTCCTGTCAGATCCCTCCTCTATCCTCCCACTGCATTGCAATGCAATGGGCCATTCCAGTCTTATCCTCACCTTTCCCTTCCTTTCCCGTTCTGTCACAGTTTTTTCGTTCATCAGTTATTTGTTTTATCTAGTGGCTCATTATATAGCAAAAACGTTTTGTATAGAGAAAAAATACAGAATTATTATTTTTTTTATTCCTTCATGTAACAAAATATCTGTGCACCGCTGCAGAAATACAGAGAAGACCTTTCCGATAGGCCGCTTCACTGCCCCAGGAGACTGCACTTGCGTGAATGAGCAAGGTTGTTTGTACGAATGTCTGTATCAGAGCGGAGGGGATGTTTGTGCGTGTATGCTTGTGTGTCCGCGCGCAAGAAGCGGAAGGTTAATACGCCGCAGACAGATGCGTGCTGTTCTCTGAGGCAGCTTTAAAAGAGAGAGGTCCTTCCTGTAGGGGGTAAGCGGTTTATTTTTGAATATCAATGGTTATTTGTAGAAAGTGTAATTTAATGTACATGTGGTTACTCCACCTTTCTCCAGAAACAGTTGTACATATTGGCTTCTTTTCTTTTCTATGCTTGTATAATCGCTCCCATCCCCATTTTGGAATATGGTTGTAAATACATGCGCTCTTGGCAAAAAGCTGAATGTTTCTGTGACAGTAGCACTATTTTTATTTCTTCCTCTCTCTGGTTTAATTTTTTTTTACTGTTTGTGTGTGAGTGTATGTGTGTGTGAAGGACAGAGGTTCACAGACACAGCACTGGTTGGCTATTTTCATGGTTCATTATAATAAATCACTGTAATGACAGTTTTATACCAACCGGAAGCGTCTTCTGTTTTACTGGGGAGGAGGGGGTGTTTGTGTAAATGTGTTTGATGTTTAAGTATGATGTTAATGTGTAATTGTGAAGGGGAAGAGATACAACGCTGAAGCTTTGAGGACCACCCTGCTGTCTGTCAAGACCTCCTTAGGGCATCTGTTCAAGTACCATGAAATAAATAATAGAAACCCAGTCAGTATAAAAAGTCACTGGTTATGCATTACTATTGTTTAATGTAATGTCCTTTATTTGGGTGGGCTTCAACTAAGAAAAAATATCAAATGTTTAAATCCATTCTTCCCATTTTACCCAAAATTCAGATTTTGCCTGATCCTGCTTAGTGACAAAGTGCAACGAAGTGAAAGAGATGACCAATCAGAATGAAGACAAACTTTATGCAACCAATCAGAATTAGAAGTTAAAAGACATTGCATTAAAGTTAATTGCAATGAAGAAAGAGTTTTTAAAAATACAATGACACAAATACAGTTAGCAATAGGCTTTATGACCAGCTGCACTATTTACTGAACTTCAGCCAGCTCATTGTTTCCTGTCTGCCATTATTGGACAAACTGATTAATCCAGGTGTGTCTGATTATTGTTGTTGTGACTACTGAGGTCAGGCACACCTGGATTAATCAGTTTGTCTCTGTTTTTTTAGTGCGATGCTAATGGTCTAATCAGATTCAATGGATTGTGCTAAGCTATGCTAAAAGTGGTAGCGCCAGACCCGGAGATCAGCTATATCGATTCCAAAACGGTAAAAAATAAACTCTAGGGGAGCTGGAAAATATTTACAAAAAAAGTGGAGTGTCCCTTTAATGCAGTGGTCTCTAAGTTGCCGCCAAAAACACTCTATTAATAGCTTTAAAGGGGCCATAGCATGAAAATCTGACTTTTTCCATGTTTAAGTGCTATGATTGGGTCCCCAGTGCTTCTATCAACCTAGAACATGTGAAAAAGATCAACCCGGTAACTTAGTTTTGGTAAACCATTCTCTACAATCACATGAAAAAATAGGTTGTTGACATTTGGCTATCCTTATGATGTCATAAGGAGCTCTTATTATAATAATACCACCCCTTAGTCTGCACTGTCCAACCACAGCACTGCCATTTATTGCAGAGAAAAGCACAATTGAGTTTTAATTGCAACAAACCACCTTCATTGTGATCAGTGTTTGAATTTCATCAGCTCATTTGCATTTTAAAGGACACACCCAAAACGGCACATTTTTTGCACACACCTACAAAGTGGCAATTTTAACATACTATAATAAATTATTTATATGGTATTTTGAGCTAAAACTTCACATATGTGCTTTGGGGCTTTGGAGATTTATTTGACATCTTAAAGTCTTGTGCCATGGCCCCTTTAATTTTAATATTACTACATATTTTATATATTAGCTTGGCTTCTTTTATGTACGTTAAGATTTTAAACAATGATAAAACATATCAACAAGTAAAAGAAAGTTTTGAGTAGACTAGATCAAAAACGTAGCCCTCCAGATTGTTTTACCCATTGTGGTAGCCCTTGCTTACCAAAATTTGGAGACCCCTGCTCTAATTATATGAGCTGGTTTCAATTTGTGTATTCAACAATGCTAAAAAAACAGCATCTTGTCTCGGTTTCGTTTGATAGAGGTAAAATCTTTATTCATGAATTTGCGAATTGCCTCTGTAACTAATACATTATTATGGTGTATTTACATCATTTCCTACATACAACATTATCTGACAAGACATACCCAATAAATAAAGCAAACCCTTTAATTTTTTTCCCCTTCGGAACTTTCAGTATCATCCCAAATCTTCAGCGGCCCAGGATTGGGGGGAGTGGCACCAGACACACAGTGAGGTCATTTCCTGTGGGTGTGCATTTATTTACTACTTCCCAAGCTATTTCAGATGACATGTTTTCTTAGGTTGGCGACTCTATGCTGTTATCCTGGTGGGACAGAATGACTCTACCAAGAATACAAAACGGTACCAGCTGAGAACATCATAAATATGGCACACATAACTATACAGCACCGACACTGCAAAGAAGGAAATATCGAAATAGAGACATACAGAAATTCAACGTGTACACTCGATACGTAATACTTAAAACACTCTCCTAGTTCAGTAAATACTTGGCTTGTGCACGAATACTAACGGCGGAGTGGTCCGCTCCTAATTTTGACACATAATTATTAAAATATATCAACAGTGAACTCACCTCTTTAAAACAATATTGGAGAGTGTGGTGGTTGTACATGAATAAAAACTCAATTGAATGATCGCTCGTGTTTAATTTGGCTTTCGGGGTTGTATTGTCTTCTTATGCGGCTGATATGTTTTTAATTTCACGTGAAAGAGAGAAATATTAACAGGCCGGTAAAGTCTCTGTAGTGCTGCTCTGTGCCGAAATCTACACCCCCCTTTATGTGAGTATACTTGACTTTAATTGGAAAATCCTCTCAGATAGTTTACAGTAATATTCATAAATCCCAAAATGTTAATATTACTGTAAGATAAGCTTAAAGAGGGTGACGCAACATAAAAATTTGGTTTCTTAATGGTGCATTAGCTGCCCTATCATATTAGTGGCACAGAACACGATAAATCAAACTAGGGATTTGTTAAAAAGCATTTCCAAGGAGTACAGTGAAAAGTAGATATATATGTACAGAAAAGCAGTGAGTGTTCTGGACACCCATCACCGCGTTTTCGTCATTTGCTCAAACGTTTTCCAAACTGCTGCAGTCAGGCTTCCCGCCCTCAGGATGATGGGTAAAGCTGAATTGTGACTTCACATAATGATTTTCCTTCAACGAGGCAAACACGCCTAGAAAAAAAAGGAATGTTTACTGGTAAATTCAGTCCTGGTTTAAAAATGACTTAAAGGTGCCAAGGAATGCATTTAAATAATGTTAAATTGTTCTCTTATATAGAAGGTATGTGGCTTTATTAAGTGCAAAAATTACCCATGAGGCGGGTTTACATGTCGATTTGCAACCCTAGGATTTGCCTTACGAATTAAATGGTCTATTATTACCATATTTGGAAAGGTCATGAATAATAATGATGAGCTCTGCTCTGATTGGCTGTCAGTCAGTGGCTCACTTAGTAGCTGGTGGCTTTCAAAGCAAACAGACCTTACGTTGAAGATTTTGAGGAATTAATAATTGTTTGGAGATGGAAATGGATGTTTCTGAGTGGTTCAGTATGGACCTACAAAACGTAAGTATCAGTTAACGTCAATAGTAAAACTTCTGCCTAAACGTTAGCATTAACTAGCATATAATGCTAACTCAGCAGTCACAACTTTGTGTTTAGCATTGTAATTAATTTAATGTTAGGGGCGTACATCGCGACTGTAACGTCACAATCTGTGTTTTGTTGAGATTGGCCTGTTTTCCAGCTCTTTTTTTCAGTCTTTTGCATGCATTGGGTTTACATAAGAACTCTTTTTATTCATCTATGCCTAGATAAATACAGTTTTACATTCTACGGCACCTTTAAGTCATGAAAAGTCACTATAGGTACTGTCGTATACTCACTCATCTGTTTGCGTCTTCCACCTATGCATTTCCAGTCTCTGTTGAGAAAAAAGCACAGGAGTCTGTTAAAAATAATCACTGCTTAAATCCATTGAGTCATTTCCAAATCTGTTGCAGAAATTACACAATCCACCACCGACAGCTGTCACAGTTTATAAATATGCAATAAACAGTCCTTTAATTGGGATTTTGTAAGCATAATCAGTAGCAGACACTAGATGGCACTAACACCATCATGTGCTGTAACAAAATACGTCGTCATAAATTCTGCAGAATGATTCAGGAGATGCCAGTTGCTCATTCATCATTCTGCAAACATCTTTAAAGGAATAGTTTACCAAAATATGAACATTCTCTCTTAATATACTCACCCTTATAGGTATAGCCATCCCAAATGTACATGACTTTATTTATTCAGAAGACATATATTACTTTAGAGCATTTCTCAAATCCGAAATACATTTTTCAAAACATTGTTCAACCTCCACATCATCAAATCAGTTGTGCACAACATAAAAGCAAATTTCTTATTGTTTTGGACAAATTGCAAATGCTTTGATGCAATCATGCAATTGATTATGTACAGTTTTCTGCTGTTTGCTACATTATTAATTGCTTATGTCATTTTCATCAAAAGACATGGTTATAATGGTTTCTGCTGAATAGTCAAAACATATAGAAATTAGTGCATTGCATAAGTCATGGCAAGCAGAATGAAGCAGATTTTTTGTCATAATCTGTTATTGAGAGTAAATATACAGTCTAGCTTTGTTATTTTGTATTTGTTCTGTAAAATATGATTTATTCAAAACTACAATGTGTGTAACTTTTTTACAGAAAAAAGTAAAGGTGTAATTGTGAATTCTGTCCAATCTCTTGCACTCAGTATTTCACATAAACAAATGAGTAACTTCATACTTTTTAAATTGAAAAAGTGCAGCCATATTCATTTATAATCATCATCATCAAATCTGTAGCCATAAAGGTCACATCAGAAAATACTGACACCTATATTTGTGTACTTTTGTTATATTGACAACATGGCTACACATTTTGACTGTATTGTTTATGAACAATGAATAGCACAAGGACTTTTTGATGGGACTGACATGTTCACTAATATAAGCATTTACTTTTGAGGGATGAACTAAGGGGCATTCTGAGGTATTTGTATACATGTTGTTAGCGGGTTTGTATGTATATATTTGTTTAAGTGTTTAATATATCGTAATTCTTTCTTTCTTTTTTGTCCACATCTCAATTAAAACATTGTGTGCTCCGGTCCTGTTCTTGCAGGTTTTAGTTTTACCTTGGTTCTCCCTTTTTGGATAAACTAAGGATTTTGACAAATTACATGCTTTGGCAGTAAAAACCATGATGTTGTGCAGTTTGTACAAATTGTTCTGAGAAATGCACACATTATTTTGCAAATGTTAAGAATGATTGGAGAAATGCTGTAACATGTAAACTATATATATATACGGGTCATGAGGGTTAATTTTTTTATTGAAATGTATACATCATTTGTAAGCTGAATAAATAAGCTTTCCATTGATGTGTGGTGTGTTTGGACAATATTTCTGGCCAATATACAACTATTTAAAAATCTGGAATCTGAATGTGCAAAAAATAACAAAATATTAAAAGAATTGCCTTTTAAAGTTGTGTAAATAAAGTCCTAGCCACACATATTACTAATGATAAATACATTTTTGATTTATTTATGGTAGAAAATATCTTCATGGAACAATATTTTTCTTAAAGGTCCCGTTCTTTCTGTGTTTTTGAAGCTTTAATTTAGGGTGGCCGTACGTGCCATTCTTCCCGGACGCATCCCCGGAAGTCGTATTTGTTGACCGCATACGCCATTCAGTTAAAACCAAAAGATATACAATCGTAGTTTCATTCTTACCTTAAAATGTAAAGGTTGCTTTTCTGTAATAATAATAATAATAATAATCCTATATGACGTATGCGGCCGACAAATACGACTTCCGGGAGACGAACACAAAATCCTGGACGGGATGCGTCCGGGAAGAATGGCACGTATGGTCACCCTATTTAATTATGTTTACAGTGCGCAATATAACATGTTATCATGTTTTTAATGTGTAAAAAAATTCGGTATTTTTCACACAATTTACTTATGTGTATAGCGCAGTTTTCACTGTCATAAAAACGGGCTGATGTCTGCCTTGTTCTATAAAGTCCGAGTATCGAGTTCTGATTGTGTAGTTTGTTTAGTGTGTTGTGATTCGATAGCAGCTTAGCTTGCCGTTAGCTTAGCTGGCGACTGACGTATTCCTGTGGGCGGAGTTTAGTCAAAAACTGTTCTACTGACGTCATTAAAGCAGGAAGTAGAGGGCTGTAGTCCAAACCGTTCGCTGTATGCTTTGAAAGGTGAATTCTGTTAAAGAAAATATATCACCTGTCAGGGAACTTTGAGCTTTATCATTTACAGGTATTATTTATGCTATTATAGCAACATTACACACTAACAAGGGTTTAAAAAATGGGATCAGAAAGAACGTGACCTTTAGTATCCTAATGATTTTTGGCATACAATCAATAACTTTAACTCATGTATTGTTGGCTATTGCTACAAATATACCCATGCGACTTATGACCAGGGTCTGATATAAACGCTGGGCCTTATATTGTTATTATTTGACAAATAATTGAGTTAAGGAAGAAGTGTTCCTTCATTACATTTGATTTTATCATGAAAAGTCCATATCTATTAATAGTATTCAGTTCCAGGTGTGCTCAGAATAGCATGGGTTTCATCCGATGCTGTGCATGTGATTAATATGGACGAGTCGACATCAAGCTGTGTAAACATAATTAGTTATTCATGGCTGAGCAGAGAGCCCCGAGCCTCAATTAACCCCAGACTATGGCAAATTCTCTTTCTATCTTGCGCTTTCTCATTTTCACCGGCCTATCATCTGATTCTGTCCTTAATGACCATCGCTTTTGTTTCCTCGGGCTGGCCTGTCCTCGCTTTACACGGCATATCGCTCTGGCTGGGTGGGTCCGCTTTGTGAATTGGACCGAATGGCACAACAGCTGCACGACTGATGCATTGAACGTTTATAGGGAATAATGCGGGTTGTGATGTGAATTTGCGTTATATCCGTTTTTAGGTGAAATGGCATCTCTGTTTTGGCAATCTTTCATAAAGAATAGCCAAGGTTGTGTTTTTCTAGTAAAATGTAATGCAATTTGGCCCCCTCAACTTATTCCCTGTTATAACAGGACTTATTTTCTTGTAAGAAAACTGTGTTCATCAAATCATTTCATAGGGGCTGTAGCTAAACCACATGAAATTGTTATAACCCCATTTCGTCTAGTTGATTTTCAATTATTTATACTAGGAGATGAAAATACTTTCAGCCATCCGTCCACACATCTCTCCCATGGTAAGACAACATGACATCTTAAAAATATTGACAAACTATCTATCGAACAAATTGAATCTTACTGTCTCCCAACAGCTCCTCGGACATTAGGCCATCCTGCCTGTTTCCTAACACGAAGGCCAGGAACGACAGAATGAGCGCGTCCATGATTCCCATAATGGCCAGGATGTACGCCCAGCGTACTGAGCAAGCTCCGATGGTGTATTTATCGGTTTCTTCTCCGCACATCCGCTTTACCTCATCCGCATCCCAGCCATCAGGATATATCATACAGCCCAGCACCAGACATGTACCTGTGAGAGAGCAGAAGTAGATGGTGTGAGATATCTCAGCAAAAAGCAATCTTTCTATGCTCACACAGCATGATAAATTGCAGCGTTAGAGGTAAGGATTGGGAAGAGATTGAGCTGAAATGCAAACAGTCATTGCAGTTTAGTCTGTTTGGCTGTGACATGGCTGATGGCTTAAATGAATGAGAGAGGTTATCCCGGACAAGCCCCCAATTTGTATTCATGTACACACACCATTTTGGTTTTCTCACTACTCTTTTGCAGAATGTGTGCACAAAATGGGACTAATTTCAGCCCATTTATGAGATGACAGGCTTGCGAGACCAAAACCCACTTTTAGATAAACACAAATGGGTGTTTTCAACTCTTAAAATGATGTAAATATTTATTAAACGGCACCGACATGTGTGCAGTCTGCAGCCTCCCAACCAATTTGGCCCACTGCTCCATTTATTTTCATTTGTTGTTTGAAAACGACACCAATGTTACCACTAAAATGTGTATTAAAAATTGATTGACAGGTCTGGCTTAAAGAAAAATTAACCTACCACCAGCCACACAATGTTGTAAGCGCACTTGGCAAACAGAAGGGGGGTTGGAAAAGGACTTGATGCATACACGCAAGATAGTTGGGGTCCATTTTGCAAAAACACATTCATTTTAAATTACCCGATGCCACTATGCGTCAGGGGGCACACAACTTTTAGACCCAAACCCACTCGGGTCTGAGGTTGGACCTCGGGTTTTCGGATCTAAGTGATCCCGTAAAGCAGAGTCCTGCAACGGGTCGGGTACCTGGCGCCCGCATAAAAGTGTCTAAAACGGGTGGATTGTGACATTCCTAAAATTAACGGGCGGATAATTAACTCTGTGACTCACCACCACTGCGACAGTGCGCGACCTTTGTTGATACTTCTCGTAGCCTTGTTGGAGCGAGCATTGCAGGAGTTGCATAAAGTTTTGCCTTTGATAGCCGGAAGCTGGGAACGTCTTCTCTTAGAAAGCATTTCGAGACGAGACTTGTAGGAGCACAGCAGGGGTTGGTAAGGTATGTTGTATTTTTTCTTGTTCTTTTTTTTATTAATAGGTCTATTTCTAGACCTAGGTCTAGGTCTATGAGACACAGTCGATCCCTTTAAGTCTAAACTTAAGACATTCTTCTTAAACAAAGCATTTAAATAAAATGTCACGTAAATGTACCTATCACGCAATAGTTATTTTGTCCAGAACAAAGCATTCACATAACTCATCTGGGTAATATACTTATGCCGCAATAGTTAGCCTGTCTGGAACCGAGCAGATTTTAAACGAAAATAATACTGTATGACACTTGCATCACATGTGAACGGCCCCTACGCTAATAGGATTCTGTTTTTCTCTCCCTGTCTCGTCCTCGACCCTGAGGACAATGAGACAAACAGACCCAGTTCCTGATGCTGTAAAGGTCAACACACCACTGATCTACTGACCGTACTTCAACTTGATGCCCAGCCGATGCCTGACCAGCGCCCACCGGCTGAACCAGTTTAATCCGCCTACCCGTTTCATATCCCTGTCGTGTTTATATATATATATATATATGTATCTCTCTCAAGCGTTTTTCTTCTCCTAGGAGTTGTCCCACTCCTAGGAGTTTTCTCCTAGAGGGGGTTTTCATCCCATGGACAGTCAACCAACATTGGCTTTACTTAGCACTTTTTTGTATACGTTACATTATTACTACGCTATCAATTCGCTCCCTATTATGGTTTATTATTAGCCGCTGTATTCCGCTTCTTATATTATCTATCGATTTTTCTGTGTTTTCCCCTACATCTATTCATGTAAAGCTGCTTTGAAACAATTAACAATTGTGAAAAGTGCTATATAAATAAAATTGAATTGAATTGTAAAGTTATCAGGTTCCATAGCCTATTTAAGTGCCAATGGTAGGCTACTTGAATGGCGCAAAACAAAGCGCACTTTAGCCTTTTTCATTAGCCCATTCATGACCTGTTGTGATGTTGAGAGAGGTACGAGATAAAACATAAAGCCCTTTAATTGGAATGATTTTAGCGTGTGTGATTTATGCGGGTACGGGTCGGGTAACGGGCCAAATATTAACGGGTCTGGCTGGGTGCGGATTAAATTTTGATATACAGGTGACGGGTCGGCTCTGGTGCTGAACTTTGCGGGTACAGGAGGGAGCGGGTCTCCAAAATTGGACCCGTGCAGGACCCGTGCCGTAAAGACCTCTTTTTTGGGATTCCCCAGCCTAGGGGACTACATTATCATAGAGACATAAGAATAGGCTGGTATACTTGCTTAAACATCCTGGCACCAAGTTTTGCACAGGTAGACATCACTCACGTTTTTCTTAGTGAATACATTTTTGCAATTATGTTCGGTGCAGAAATTACGTCACTATGTGACATGACTGTAATTAAAGATGCTGAGTGTGATAATCTAAAACTGAACATAGTCATCATAGACACACACACACACACACACACACACACACACACACACACACACAGACATATGGTAAATGCTTATAACTAATAGAAAGCCATCAGCATTTCCCCTCATTTCACATCCTCTCCCAGGACCTGCAGTACTACGTACCATCTTATAAACTGTTTTATATTTCATTTTAAAGTAACATATGCACCAGAATAGATTGTGCAGAGAGCTTCCTTGTACTGTACTGTGTCTTTCCTCATAGATTACACTGCGGTAGCATCATGAGGGCTTTGATTTTGCTGGCAGCGCACACTCATGTGCTCCATCTGGGTCAGTGAAAGTGCTCGGAATGTTAATGCTGTCACATCCGAGATGTGTTTGTAGATAGAGGCTATAAATAATCCCTTTAGCAGAAGAATTCAGTGTGTGAGACCGCATGTTTCCATGCAGAAGATATGTTGTCAGTTCCCTTTGTATATCTATTTCTCATATCATCATGTAATCACAGGCAAAGATTTATTAATGAAGCTTTGCATCAAGGATTGGGAACTATCCGGAACATACAGGTGCTGTATGTTTTCTGGAGTGTAACGGGATAGGTAAAGGTGCATTGTATAACTGTTAGGAGGATCTCTTGATAAAAATGCAATATAATATACATAAATATATTTTCAGTGGTCTATAAAGACATTACATAATGACGTATTGTTTTTGTAACTTTAGAATGAGCCATTTTTATCTACATAATCTGTGGGTCCACTTCGCTATTTCGCGCTGTCATGTTTCTACAGTAGCCCTTAATAGACCTAAACTGCTCTAAAGAGTGCGTTTTGTCCCTACGTCGTCTCAGACGACATGTTTGTCCTGTGGCAGCTACCATAGCTTAGCAAATTAGCAGTTATGCTAATTTGAAAACCACGCCCACCGGGGGAAAACTATCCAATCGTCTCCATTGACTTTGTATTGCGAGAGGCTGCCTCTTTGTCATTTTTGGCTTATAACAAAAAACAGAATAATGCTGTGTGAAGCTGCTGTGTGACAAGGTGTACAGCTAACAAGCTAAAAAAAACAGAAATATGTTTTTATAAGCTGTCGACTCCAAAAAACTAGCATTTAAATACACAAAAGTTCATCGCCGACTATGTTTCCCTCAAGTGGGCGTAGTTTTAATAATAATAGTACTATGAAAACTTGCCTTTTTCTACTTGTGTGTCTTTAAACAGCTTATAAAAACTTATTTCTGATTTTTTTTTTTGGCTTGTTAGCTGTACATCCTGTCACACAGCAGCTTTTGGGCATTATTCTGCTTTTTGTTATAAGCCCGCAATGACAAGGAGGCAGCCTCCCGCAACACAAAGTCAACGGAGACGGATGGATTGTCCCCCCCATGGGTGGGTGTGGTTTTCAGATTATGACGCGTTGCGCTCTGTCTCTATGCTTTTTGAAAGGGAGGGGTGAGCTGTGGACTGAGCTGTTGGTTGCAATTCGCAATCTCACCACTAGATGCCACAAAAACGTACACAGTGGACCTTTAAGCTAAAAATGACAATTCTGTCATCATTTACTTCCCATCCTGTTTATTGAAAATCTTCCTCCTTTTGCCGTTGCTCTCAAATCTTATTTGCGTGTGATGTGATCAGTTATGAAATCAGTTGTGTGTTCCTGTAGCTCCTGTAACTGGTAGAGCACTGCATTTGCCGTGTTAAAAGTTCACAGGTTCGAATCCCAGGGAACATGCATACTGATAAAATGTTTTGCTCGAATGCACTGCAAGTCGCTTTGGATAAAAGCATCTGCAGTGCCAAATGCATAAATGTTAATGTTATGAATTTGGTTTACTTGACGTCAAACCTCATGCAACACATTTTGTCATGTTATATTCAAATATATGTAAACGCGTTTGAGAGTGAAAATGACTTTAATGTTTATTTTTTGTCCTTTTAGGGCTGATAAGCTCCCACATTTGTATGGAGCTAGTATTTGAAGGATTGTATAAAAGTGGATTCTTACGCTTGTCTCCTTTTAACATCGCTTGACTTGGCATTTGCCTGATAATGTCTGTACATGCCAGCCAATCGGAGAAGAAAAAGCACCAGGGATGATAAGAAAAGGAGACAAGATGGATGGAGAGAGGGAAGATAATGCAATGTTGAAAGACTTCCCGTCGGTCTTTCTTTCTCTAAGCTGCTGTTGTCTGTTGCTTAATGTATTGTTAGAGCAGGAATAGAGCAGCGCCTCAGGGTTTGTTTTTTGCCTGAGAAGGACGACTTCTTGTTTTCCCAGCAGTGAAAAAAGTGAAATGAATGGTAGGAATTCATAAAGCAGATAAAAAATGAAGAGAGTGAGAGAACTACTTTAACTCTTTCCGAGTTAACTCGTCAATTAAGAGAAAACGCTTCCCTGCCAATTACAAGTTTTTCCGGCAATCCATATTTCCGCTATGATCCATCAGATGGCGCTCTTAACCAACTTTTAAAACCTGGAAGCAACCCCTTTTTGAATGTGTTTAAATGGACACTCCACTTTTTTGAAAATATGCTCATTTTCCAGCTCCCCTAGAGTTAAACATTAGATTTCTTTATCACTTTTAGCATAGCTTAGCATAATCCATTGAATCCGATTAGACCACCAGCATCGCGCTCAAAAATAACCAACGAGTTTCGATATTTTTCGATTATTTAAAACTTGACTCTTCTGTAGTCACAGAAAATTAAAAGATGTGATTTTCTAGGCCGATATGGTTAAGAACTATACTCTCATTTTGGCGTAATAATCAAGGACTTTGCTGAGTAACATGGCTGCAGGAGACGCAATGATACCACGCAGTGACCGAAAATGATCCCCTGCTATTGAAAGTTACTAAGGGGACTATTTTCAGGCGCAGGGTAATATCATTGCGCCTGCTGCAACCATGTTACAGCAGCAAAGTCCTTGATTAATACGCCAGAATGAGAGTATAGTACCTAGCCATATCGGTCACTTTAAAAAAAGGCACTGCTTTTTATGTTGCTAGGCAATCACTGTATCAACTATAGTGTGAGCGTTAAAGAAATGACATTCAGAGCGCTCCTGCAAAAAATGCGTTCGGTGCGGATAAACAGCGTGCATAACGCTCACTGCCCATTCAAAAAAGGCGCCTGCCACTGCCATAAATGCGTTCTGTGTGATCCGCCCCTTAGAAGATAGCTGCCTATGTAGGCAGTAGACACCAAAGCTATTACAGAGCTAAAAACTCACATTCACACAAATGCCAAAACCTAATTTAGTAATTATTATTTCAATGTATTTTTGCAACCGAATGAAAATGCATTAGTGTTAATGCAGCGAGATCAATTCGCTGTTTTACCAACTAAGGGAGATTTGTAGACGCTCCCTCAGGTGACAAGGTAAGTCATAAAAATGAGAAGATTACATTTACAGGCCTGTGTCTTCGTGGAATGGTTGGTTTATCAGCAGGGCCTCCATCACAGCTCAAGTAGGCATCTCTAAAATATTTAATCAACATAAGTCTAAATACACAGTGATCACCTTAGTTCTGCATCCCACACGCAGAGAGGATTATTATAAGCATTATCTGTTATTTAGCTCAGGAGCGCGCAAGTGGATTCTGGTGTCGTTGTGTCTGACCTAGACTCTCTTGAGGCCATGAAGGATCGCAGGAATGATGTAAAAATGAATTTAAGATCACTTTCAGAAATAGGTTAAACTACAATTAATATCATCCAATGAGTATGGTGACATCTCCTTATTGGTGCATATTCAACTTCCTGTTTCCGTTACCCCATGAAATAAAAATATTTTTAATCAAAGTTGTTGTGTTCTGCGTGTCAGCTTTGATGATATTTAAATGTTTGTATATCTAAAAGCCTGTTTACACCAAGAACAATAACTAAATCATTATATTGGCACTCACACCAATGAACTGTTTGGGTGCCGATCTTTTATTGTTTATCAGCTGGACAAAAATCCCTTTGAAAGTGATCCCAGTGATATTGTTCAACTTTATTAATCCTATCGCTCTTGTTGAATTAACTATCAATCACGTTTCTGTCTGTAACGCAAACTAAATAAAATAGTCAAAGACAAGCTCTTTTGATGTGCATCAACTCCACTGTCTGTCTGCGTATCCTTTGTTTTTAAAAAATAACTTGCTCCTGTTGTCTATTAGCCTATTTGTCAACCACCACATGACCTTGTGTGTGGACCCATGCTGTGCTTTCATGCATGACTGAGGGAAGGCAAATTGGGGTTTATCCTGCCTAGGACAAACATCTGTGTCACAGTCTGTGACTGTGTGAATTAAGCCAAGACTTAACATGATGGGGATTCTGTGCACAGAGGCATATGATAAATATAACAAGGCCGGTTCAAAGACCTTGCGAATTTAAAATGTGAAGTTGCAGCGTAAGAGCATAGAAAAAATAATGTTACCGTATAATCCTAAAACTTCTAATTTCGCAGTTTCTCAGAAGCCTTTTATCATAAAGCGCGAGTTGCACGCCCATAAAGTCATGTGCTTCTTCTTCATACAGCGTGAGCTGCATGCTCATAAAGTCAATTTAGGGTTTTATTTAGCTATAATAAGTGAAAAATCGAATTAAATAGATGTTTAGCTTTTTATTCAATTAGTCGATTAATTGAGGACAAAAATTGTACGATTAATTGATTATGAAAAATTAGTTAGTTGCAGCCATAAAAAAAACATGAGGGCAACTTCCATGTAAGGGGACCTGTGGTGTATGTAGTAATAAAAACAATACAGTTCATATAAATTCACTTTATACACCACTGATAGCATAGTTATATATATTATATTGCATTTCCGTGAAGTTATCCTTCTAAAAGCTATACAATGCACCTTTAAGAGTTTTGTCCTGTAAAATTGGGGGAAATCTGCATATTGTGCACAGTATACTGACTTTAAGTAGCTAGATAGAGATATGCTGTTTTTAACACGACGAACGAGGCATATCAGAAGTTTATATTTGTAATATATAAGATATATAACGTATACTTAACCAGAAAAGTATAAACTACTTTAAATAAAAAAAAACATTGCACCTTTTCCATTAATAATAAATTAAAAAGGAACCTAAGGAAAGTCTAAACCAAGGAAGCTGTCACGCCCTCAACAGCTGTAAGCTGGCTCTGAATATGTGCCATGACTGGGGCCTGAAATGAGTTGTCATGGAGACACTCTCTGTATTGTAAGTCTTGTGAGGTGTTTGATAAGTGAACATGGGGATGTTATTTAACTGCAGTACTCCTAAGCCCCTCCCACCTGGCAAACTGGGACCTGTCAATGTAGCGGCACTGAAACGAAGGGCTCTCTTTGGTAATATACAAAAAGCAATTCTAGTGTATTGCTTTCTGCAAATTGCAGTCTGAAGTGTACACCACAGATTGCAAAAAGCAGGTCACGTACTGTACTACTAAGATCACATGGCTTTCGAGATCAATGTGTAAGCAAACAAATACACTTAAAAAAGATTTTTAGGCTGTTTCATATGCTTGGGTAAAATATGGACAAACCCAACCACTATGCTGGGTTGCTTTAAAGGATTAGTCCATTTTCCTAAAAAAATCCAGACAATCCACTCACCACCATGCCATCCAAAATGTTGATGTCTTTCTTTGTTCAGTCGCGAAGAAATTATGTTTTTTGAGGAAAACATTCCAGGATTTTTCTCATTTTAATGGACACCAACACGTAACAGTTTTAATGCAGTTTAAAATTGCAGTTTCAACGGAGTTTCAAAGCACTATAAACAATCCCAAACGAGGCATAAGGGTATTATCTAGTGAAACAATTGTCACTTTTGGCAAGAAAAATTCAAAATATGCACTTTTAGACCACAACTTCTCATCTATCTCCGGTCCTGTGACGTGCCAGCGGGACCTCTCGTAATTGCATAATGCCGTGGAAAGGTCACGTGTTACATATATGAAATGCACATTTGCAGACCATTTAAACAATAAACTGACACAAAAACATTAATTTGTATCATTCCACATACAACAACGTTGGAACGGTCCTCTTTCTCCACATTTGTAAACACTGGGGCGGAGTTTCACATACGTCATCCGTGACCTCTTGCCCTGATGAAGTATTGCGTGAGGTCGCATGAGTGGAGATGGACGGGAGGTTGTGGTTTAAAAGTGTAGATTTCTTCTCTTTTTTGTCAAAAATTGCAATGGTTTCACTAGATAAGACTCTTATGCCTCATTTGGAATCGTTTAGAGTCCTTTGAAACTGTAATTTTAAACTGCATAAAACTGTTACGTGTTGCGGTCCATTAAAGTCCATTAAAATGAGAAAAATCCTGAAATTTTTTCCTCAAAAAATATAATTTCTTCCTGACTGAACAAAGAAAGACAACATTTTGGATGACATGATAGTGAGTGAATGGTCTGGATTTTTTGAGGAAAATGGAATAATCCTTTAACCTTTGATTGCATGGGTCGAATATGTACAATTTCTAGTCTATTTTAAGAAATACTCCAGCAAAATATCAAAATTACCCCATGATTTACTCACTCTAAAGCAATCTGAGATACAGATGTCCATCATCTTTCAAATGAGCACATTTGGAGTTATTTTTGTAAATGTCCTTGCTTTTCCAAGCTTATAATGGGAGAAAACAATGATCACTCCTTTCCAAGAGGTTAATAAATGTTTTTTGCGGGTAATAGATGCGATCTTGCAAGAAAAATATACCGATTTTAAACTTTATAAACTGTAATAACTAGCTTCCGTTAACAGCGCCATATTGGACTAGGTATTATAGTTTATAAAGTCCAAAATATGGATATCTTTCCTACAATATTGCATCGATTACCCACAAAAGACATTGGAGACATGTGGATTACTTCTGTGATGGATGAATGCACTATTTTGGAGTTGATCCCTGTCCTCTCCCACCGCAAGCCTGAAAAAGCAAGGACACCCACCAAAACAACCCAAAATAAGCTCGTCGGAAAGATGATGGATCTCGGATTGCTTGCTTTTATTTGCTTAACGCATTGAAGCCAAATTTAACCTTATGTCCAAAACATGTCCTTAATATCTTAAAAATGGTTTAAAATGTTAACTTGCGACCTATTTGCCATATCCATATTTGTTCCATATCCCATAATTCTTTGGGGGTGGTGAAACAGTAAAGGTGATTGGGAACAGGTGTTGCAATTAATTACTGGTGAGAGCAAGCACACCCGCCAAGTATGGAAGGAGACCAAATGATTGTGCCAAAATACATATTTAACAAGACGACGAGAGACGGTGACTATGAACTCCACAGGATAGGCATCAAGCTTTTAATGTACAGTAAGAACAACACATTCACATTCTTCAACTACACCCACCGAAATGCCACAGCGGGTGTTTTTGGATAGCGAGCAGCCTGTTTGTGTGTGTACTTGGCTTTATGCAGTATTATGCTATTTCCTCGTCCCAGTTGGATACCAATAAGTTTTGAATTGCTCCCCCTCAGGACTGGAGTTTCTTTAGCGTGTGATGTTTAGCGTGTCCTGCCAAATTCAGCTCTCGTCTCTAATCTGTTGTATAAACAGAGCTCATCTAAATTCAGAGACGGTCGGTTTCTCTGACTGTTTGGCTGCAGAGTTTCTTTGAATATTCTACAGATGTCGTCTTTTCTTACACGGTGTGTGCCGAGCGTTTGATGTTGGCTGATGGGATTGTTTTAATATTCCTCAGATGTGGCACAGAGAGGAACGCTTCATCCTCGGTGTGCTGCAGTATATGCACTGGATTCGCTCTGTTCATACAAGCAGATGATTTTCATAGTAAGAGGTTCTTGTCTGTGCAAAAGTCACCACTGTAAAGCTATGGTGCTGTGAAATATCTCTTTGCAGTTGCTAAGGTGTTCTAAGTGTGTTGCTATGCAGCTCCCGTGGTATTCAGGGGTACGTCAGTATGGATTTTTCTTACCCACAAGGGAAATTGTTAGTCTAATTACTTAGAAGGATAATAACAAAGTTTGATATGCCAAAGTTTAATATTCTGGGTGAGAGATTTGTACAAAGTAGGATGAATAGTAAAAGTGACACTGGTAAGTGACATTGATGTAATTTTATTAAGGTACAAAACTGTACCTTTTCCTCGGTTTTTGTATGTTTACAGGAATATTAAACATAAACAATGTTGTACCTTTTTGGGTACATTACTTTACTGTACCTTTAAAGGTACAGTTAACTGTTTTTAACTGGTACAAAATTGTTCCTTAAGGTGCACAATAGGTCATTGGGGTATAATATTGTACCCCAAAAAGTTGAAGAATTCAATGTGTTGTACATATTCAATGTAGGGCTGCCTAATGACTAATCTTTTACAGAATAAAAGTTTTTGTTTACATAATATATGTGAGTGAACTGTGTGTATAATGCTGCGTTCAGACCAGCCGCGAAAGAGGCGTCAAGCACGAGTGATTTCAATGTTAAGTCAATGTGAAGACACGTTGACGCGCGTCTGGATGTCTCGTGGCGCGAATGAGGCGTTTAGCGTGGTTGACGTGATTCCACCTCATTCGCGCATTCGAGCATCGTGCGAATGGCGTGGCAAACGCGTGAGTTAAAAAATTTGAACTTTGGTGGAAAAACGTGCAACGTTAACCAATCAGGAGCTTGCTCTAGGAGTGACCTGATTACAGATAGCGAGCGGACTCGCAGAAGCCCCTCCCATGACGTGAATTTACGTGTGAATCTCTCGATGACTAGAATTTCACGCGCGGCTTTCACACGTGAATGAAGCCAGTAAACTCAGAATGTTGAAGCGGTAGACGTGAATTTGACGCCTCAAACCCACAGTAATAATTATGTACATACTATTACACACACATGCATGTATATGTTTAATATATATTTGCTTGTCTACATTCAATTTTATGTCTCTATTGCTTGTTTATATCCAATACGTGTGCATTTTTATATATATATGATTATTGTACACATTACACACATAATAAAAAAAATCTGCAAACGACTACATAGATGTATGTTCTTTTTGAAAGTTCACTATTTTAGATATTGTAGAAAAGATTACAAATATGACAGAAAAAATATAATTTCATATACAATTATTTGTTTGTACTCAACTAAAGACATCAATATACCTAGGATGGCAAGGGGCGAATAAATTCTGAGAAAATATTCATATTTGGGTGAACTAATCCTTTAACTACTACTGTACACTGTAGGAAAAAATTGTCAAAAATTGTCTCAATGTCACTGGGGTGTAAAAAGGTCCTAATATGTTAGGTATAGATATGTATACACCTGATAAATACACCTGATAAATGTTTTTACAGAATAAAAGTCTTGACAAAATATTTATGCTTATGTTGGTTACATTTTAACTGAAGATGTTCTGCATTTTTCAAGGTTTACTGCAATATTGTATACATTTCTTTTTTTTACTGTATGATGATACCTACAGTAAAACCGTATAAATTTATATATAAATTTATTTATAAATATACATTTATTTGTTCTAAAAAAACACAAAGGAAGATATTTTGAGAAATGTTTGTAACCAAACTGTTTGTGGACCCCATTCACTTCCATAGTAAGAAAAAAAGAATACTGTGGAGGTGAATGGGGTCCGCGAACGGTTTGGTTGCAGACATTTCTCAGGGTATCTTCCTTTGTGTTCATCAGAACAAAGAAATTTGAGCGGGTTTGTGGCAGCGTGACAGTGGGTGAATGATGACAGAATTTTCATTTTTGGGTGAACTATCCCTTTAAGGTTCTAATATGCACTATTTGGTACCAATATATCTCTGAGGTCTTATATGATTTGTTTAGGTGCAAAGGTGTATTTTTTTTAAGTGTACCACCCTAGAGACAGCTAGGGATCATTTAAAACATTTTCTAAATCACATTTTCAAAACAAGACACAAATGGAAGAGCACAACACTTGCTGTAATTGATGTTACATCTCCAGGAAGTCAGATTGAAATTAAAGACAACAAGCTGGGAAGTCAGTTCAGAGGGGAGACCTCTGCTGTGCCCCGGCGAGTGATTGCATTCACGTGCACACAACTCTTGGCACGTGTCAGGCAGAGACTAATTATGAAACACTGTATATGCTCACGGACGCTTCGCAGAAAAAGAGGAGGGCTGAGAAATGTGCGGTTTCCATGACAACTGCCAGAGAGCTGTTTTCAGATAAATTATAGACTGCATGCAAACTGTGCCTTGTGTGTTTATGCAGGTCAGATATGTGTGACAGTATATCCAATGTTGCCATCAACTACAAATGCACGATTTCATCATTCATGCAAATGAAATTATTTTATGATTTGGCACTGGCAACAAAAATATCATGTCTGTTAGCGTTAAGAGCAATGATCACAAACTGAATTTTGGAAGCAAACATTATGCTAAGATTTCTAAAGGCCTCTAAATGAATGCATTTGAGAAATACCATTATTGATATTAAAACAAGCGCTCTAATGTTTCTTTCTGGCTTTTCTGTGTCATGCCAGTAAAATAATAACCACATTCAATTTTGCATCATTAATTCATTAACCACATTTTATATTAAAATTGTGCATGTTCTACATACAGTAAAAACAGAATTGTTTACAATATTGCAGCAAACCTCGAAAAAAGCAGTACATCTTAAAGGAATAGTCCATTTTCCCAAAAGAAAAATCCAGACAATCCACTCACCACCATGTCATCCAAAATGTTGATGTCTTTCTTTGTTCAGTCGAGAAGAAATTATGTTTTTTGAGGAAAATATTGCAGGATTTTTCTCATTTTAATGGACTTTAATAGAGCCCAACATCCAATACCCAACTCAACACTCAACAGTTTTCTTCAACGGAGCCTCAAAGGACCACAAACGATCCCAAACGTGGCACAAGGGTCTTATCTGGCGGAACGATTGTCATTTTTTACAAGAAAAATAGAAAATATGCACTTTTAAGGTTGTGATGCGTCAGCGTGACCCCACGCAATACGTCATGACGTCAAGAGGTCACAGAGGACGAACGCGAAACTACACCCCCGTGTTTACAAGTGTGTGAAAGAGGACCGTTCCGACATTGTTGTATGTAAAATTATACTAATTAATGTCTTTGTGTCAGTTTATTGTTTACAATGGTCTGCAAATGTGCATTTTATATATGTAACACGTGACCTCCCTACGTCACTACGCATTTGCGTGAGGTCGCGCTGGACCGGACCTAGACGAGAAGTTGTGGTTTAAAAGAGCATATTTTTTGTTTTTCTTGTCAAGGGTGACAATCGTTTCTCTAGATCCTTATGCCTCGTTTGGGATTGTTTATAGTCCTTTGAAACTCCGTTGAAAAAAACTGTTAAGTGTTGAGTTAAGTATTAAATGTTGGGCTCTATTAATGTCCATTAAAATAAGAAAAATCCTGCAATGTTTTCCTCAAAAAACATAATTTCTTCTCGACTGAACAAAGAAAGACATCAACATTTTGGATGACATGGTGGTGAGTAAATTATCTGGATTTTTCTTTTAAGAAAATTGAATATTCCTTTAAGTTAAACTGTAAGCATTAATATTTTGTCAAGACCTTTATTCTGTAAAATATTGATCAGGTAACAAATGTTTGCCAGGTATTTTACCTGTTTCATGTATTCTATATGTACTGTATACCTTCAATCATTATCCTCAAACAATGCAACATTGTAAAAAATGCTATTTAAATACATTTTAATTAAACTGAATTTTAATTTAATTAAAATAAGTATACATTTATCATTATTTATCTTTACAGCAGCTAAAGACTGCAGACACAAATGTGAAAAATGTTATTTGATAGATGAGGGAAGGATGTACTGATATCAGCTGGCTCAGAACATAATGTGCTGTTTATTTTTCCACCGATACACTTATTTCTCCAGGCTCACTGAGGAAAATATAATCCAAACACACACAACACTTTACAATTACTGACTGTTGATGCTTATTCAATTCTGCTCATAAATATTATGTTCTCCTTCAATGTTATATTGATATCAACAAAACATCTTTTATCTTCAAACAACATGCTTTGAGAAAAAGATCTAAATCTATAGGATATATATATATATATATATATATATATATATATATATATATATATATATATACACACACACAAATTGAACACCTGTTCAATTTCTCATTAATGCAATTATGTACTCAACCAATCACATGGCAGTTGCTTTAATGCATTTATGGGTGTGGTCCTGGTCAAGTCAATCTCATGAACTCCAAACTGAATGTCAGAATGGCAAAGAAAGGTGATTTAAGCAATTTTGAGCGTGGCATGGTTGTTGGTGGCTGACGGGCCGGTCTGAGTATTTCACAATCTGCTCAGTTACTGGGATTTTCACGCACAACCATTTTTAGGGTTTACAAAGAATGGTGTGAAAATGGAAAAACATCCAGTATGCGGCAGTCCTGTGGGCGAAAATGGCTTGTTGATGCTAGAGTTCAGAGGAGAATGAGCCGACTGATTCAAGCTGATAGAAGTGAAACTTTGACTGAAATAACCACTCGTTACAACCAAGGTATGCAACAAAGCATTTGTGAAGCCACAACACGCACAACCTTGAGGCAGATGGGCTACAACACCACTCATCTACACTACAAATAGAAAAAAAAAGGCTACAATTTCACGAGCTCACCAAAAGACATTCAGATGGTAGAGTCAGAATTTGGCGTAAACAGAATGAGAACATGGATCCATCATGCCTTGTTACCACTGTGCAGGCTGGTGGTGGCCCCCACAGTCACCAGATCTCAACCCAATAGAGCATCTTTGGGATGAGGTGGAACGGGAGCTTCGTGCCCTGGATGTGCATCCCACAAATCTCCATCAACTGCAAGATGTTATCCTTTCAATATGGGTCAATCTTTCTAAAGAAAGCTTTCAGCACCTTGTTGAATCAATGCCACCTAGAATGAAGGCAGTTCTGAAGGCGAAAGGGGGTCAAACACAGTATTAGTATGGTGTTCCTAATAATCCTTTAGGTGAGTGTATGTGTGTGTGTGTGTGTGTGTGTGTGTGTGTGTGTGTGTGTGTGTGTGTGTGTGTGTGTGTGTGTGTGTGTGTGTATATATATATATATATATGTTTAATCTAAAACAGACTTGTAGGTCTGAGAAATTCTGTAAGGGAATAAGCTAAGTGTGATTTCAGCTAAATTGCCAATTTTCCAGTTAAATGCAACACTACCCACAATCCTTAAGAAAGCTCCACCAATCAGAGTAGTTGCTACCATGGAAACAAAAAGCAAAAGATTTGAGCCATGACTGGCCACTCCCATATAGCACACTGAATTATGTAATCTCAAACTACCTGTAGTTTGATATTTTGCAAAATCTTACAATATTTCCAATGTCCCTTCCCAAATTTTCTATTGGACAAATTGCTAAATGTAATTCTGTTCCTGACAACCTCATTTTTATTAAATGGCATCTTCTCAGCTCTATTTTAAAGAGCACCTATTGTCCAATTCATGTTTTTACATTTCCTTTGTTGTGTAAGTGTGTACTAGTACATGTTAACGATATGCAAAAGGTACAAACCCCAAACTAAACAATGACGCGAGTTATCGTCTCCAAAGTAAATCTCTTTTCTTGGACTACAACAAACACACGGATTGTAGGCAACAGTTTACTTCCTGGGATAGAGAAGACCGACATAAGGAGCGTCACATTTCCGGCTGACGTCAGAGGTATTCAGGCCAATCACAACTAGGGATGCACCGATAGGATTTTTTTGGGCAGATACCGATACAAACAGACAACTTCTGGCCGATACCGATATTAAACACTTGTATACAATACTATACAGTTGGTCTATTAGCTAGTTTATTTCTGCATCAAATTATTTTTACTGAACATGGATTGGATCTAATTAACATTCAACTGACCAACATAATAAGAGAGGCACAAATTAAGCTAAAACAAATATAATAACACAGCATGACAACCTTCAAATGTGTTTTTTGCTATTCAGGATTTATTTTATTAACAACATTTACTAATTTTTTTACCTATAATGGATTTCTTTATGCAGTTAATTAATAAACAAACGGTATCGGCCTTTCTCGTGCTATTGCCGATATGCCGATGGTTTCAAGTTCATCAAAAATTGGCCGATAAATATCGGCGGCCGATACATCGGTGCATCACTAATCACAACGTACAGATTAGCTGGCCAATCAGGGACACAGCGCTTTTCAAATCCTTGCGTTTCAGGAAGAGAGTGAAATCTGGAGCTACAAAAATGTACAGTATGTGGAAAATAATGTGTTTTGTTTACCATAAACCACACGAACACATTGTATTACACCAAATACACAAAATAACGTTTTTTTTAGCAATGAAATAGGTGCTCTTTAACAGACAATTTTCAATATTTAATTCACTATAGCGTTCACTTGTTCTTCTCAGAAATGACCATGGAGCCTTTTTACAGCCAATATCATTTGGCTCCACCTCCTTGATTTGAAATGCTAACCGTAGAGGTCAGCTTATCCTTCTCATCTCATCCACAGCAGCTCTCCTCAAGAAGCCAACAGTTTTTGGAGGCACGCAGAGCAACAGCCTTGTAACTTATTCTGACAAAGCACCGATACTAATGGCCTCCATTGTGGCTCAGACAGGCCATCCATTATTACATATTGATTGACAGGGACACTGAATTGAAGGGCATTGTGTGAGCTTGAAGAGAAACGGGTTTAAGAAGAAAACTGTCCTTAGAAGCTGCTCTCTGTTTTCTTATCGCTTAGTGTCCCAACATACTACACACTAGAGTGCACACTGCACAAAACAACACTGCAAATTCAAAAGCTTGCAAAACTAAAACATTTTAGCTGCAACACATCCATTGATGATTTCATAGAGGTGGGTTTGGTGTCCTATTAAAAAAAATCCAATTCACTTTATTCCTGTTTGATTTCAATCTGAACCCATTATCATGCATTTCAATGCCAATTAGAGATGCATTTCGCACGCAACAGGTTGAACGGTACAATTTGTTAAGCCAGAATTTAATATGTTTGCTTGCTCAAACAAACAAAGCAATGTTTTTATAGCACCACAGTGCCACATTTGCATTCTTTGGGGAAATAATCCGGCAAATGGCTTTCTGATAGCACATTAAACTGCAATAGGAGTAAAATTACACACTTGACCTTAAATGGTCCAAGTTGTGGCTCTTAAATGTTAAACGCATTTAAAAATGGTGGAGTTTTAAAGAATGGATCAGGAAAGAGGCAGATAAGACACGCAAGACCAGAAGGGCACTTTGATCACAGATGTGACTCCAGTACCACGAGGGATGAATCGTAACCCAAAGGTTTAACGCAACAGATTAAAAACACCAGAAACAACCATCCCTGACTCGCACCTAATATCAAAGAGTCTGAGAGAGATAAACTTTTTAAACTGATGATGTGTTATTCTCTCGAGATGTAGTCTCACCTTTACCATTAGTGCTGTTGCAAAAAAAAAAAATGGCTCAGTTTGCCTTTAAAGTGGTAGCATGTAAGGATTTACACTCACACACATACAATGACATGTCAATTTCACATGACAATTAATAAATAATAATAATAAACATTAAAAAACCAACATGAAACCTAACATACAGTACTGTGCAAAAGTCTTAGGCCACCACCACCAGACTTTTAATTAACTTTTTTTAAGTTTTAATGTCCATCCATATTTATTTTTCAATCTATTTTATTAAGACACAAACAGAAAATACAGGAAAGATGTACACAAAAATAAATAAATACATTTTCAGGACTAAATGTCTTCTTTAGACTAGGGCTGTCACAGTTATGAAATTTGACTGATGTTTAATTGTCTAATAAATTGTGAAAATTATGCCGATAAATTGCCTGTTTTTGGCTTTAACAATTATGACAATACATTTTTTTATTGCTTTGAGATTTAATTCTCATAAATTTTTTTGGTTTGTAATTTTCACACATTGTTGTAATTATTTAAATTAAATCTATTGCGAGGTTTACCTGGTAGTAAGTATTAATACACAAAACACATATTTAAAAGTAATTTTTTAATGAATATCTTTCAAAAACGGAAATAAACACATTAAAGTGTCTGAAAAGTAACTGAAAATAAAAATGCATTCAAAATAAACTGACTATACCAGATCAGGCCTTAAATAGTAGCCAATCCTACTAAGGTCATATTAGTACTGGACTACATGTCTGTAGTGGCTGCAAAGAAATACATTTCTTACAGATCCTTAAGAATTTGTTTTGGAAATACTGCGTATCAAAAGTTTTTGCAGCATTTCTTAAAATGCTGTTTTTTTCCACTGTATTGAATGGCTTTGTAATGTATCACTTTAAACTGTCAGTTAAGGAGTGCCATCAGATTCTGTCTCAATTATACAGGTGCTGCAGCTCCCCCTTGTGTTTTTAAAGAGACATGCAATCATTGCGGTGATCTGAAGGCGTTTGGCGAGACGCGGTAGACGCAATTCCACCTCATTCGCGCATCTAGTTCTCGCGAATGGCGCGAATTGAGCGTCTGGCACGGTACGCGCGAATGGTGCTTTTTTTGCATTTTGTGTTTGGTGTGAATTTGCGACTGACACCCGAGTTGAAAGATTTTTGCGCCGCATTAACCAATCAGGAGCCTGCTTGCTGCTGTGGCGGCAGCCCCGCCCGGAGTCACCCATTCAACATGAAGGAATGCTTGATATTGTCTGTGAGCAGTCACCCAGAGCTATACGACACAAGTTCTTATATAGAGACAGGAATAAAAAGGAGCTCGCTTGGAAGAGTGTCAGGGAGGACATTGGGCAACCTGGTAATTTTTTGAATACACATTTCACTTTTGAGTCAAGTGACGTTTATCGACCCGCGCCGTTTATTTTCCCCCTATAGTAAGGTGACCAAATACAAACCGGTAAATCAGTCATCTTGCCAAAAAAACAAACAACCGCATAGCACTTCCCCCTCCCACAAGAAGCGGATTTTGCCTCTGATGTGCGTCAAATGCTTGCTTTTTACAGCGAAGTAGACGCGCAAATGCATTCAAACTGTTCAAGCGTCAAACTAGGCACGGTAGACGTGATTTTTACGCCTCAAATGCGGTTGGTGTAAACGCAGCATAAGAGATCCTGCAGTTTCCTGCTATTGCTCAAGTGGAAGGGGAGTTTACCCTAAAAACTTGACACATTAGTTTACATTTTTATACAGTTTTTAATACTATATTCACATTTCCTGTATTTTCTGGATGTATTCTATTAAAGAGACAGAGAAACAATTATATATGATCACTAACATTGCAAAAACAAAAAATCTAATTCTGGCATGGTGGCCTAAGACTTTTGCACAGTACTGTAAATCACCCCAATGTAAATACAAATAAATAGAAATTTTTATGAAAAATAATATACTATTGCCTATACGTCTGCATTATACTTTGTATTACATTTTTGGAAAATAAAATGACTTTCAATTTAATACAATTAATTGTATATAAATTCACCTTTATAAATAATTACCTTACCTCCAATGTCACTATTTGTACATTTTTTTTACAAAAATAACACTGTTTTACAGAGATATATACGAAGATATCAATATTTTGGCTTTTTTGAGACACTCAGATTTTTTACTTTGTGTAACATTTTTCATTTTTGCTGTGTACATGTCCTTTGGGGTATATCCAAAAAAACAAACGCTTCAGAAAAACACTGCAGTCAAAAATATTTCTGTCTCTAAGCTCAGCTGCAATTCAGATGCATACGTGTGTGTGTGTGCGTGTGTGTGTGTGTGTGTGTGTGTGTGTGTGCGCGCGCGCGTGTGTGTGTGTGTGTGTGTGTGTGTGTGTGTGTGTGTGTGTGTGTGTGTGTTGTTAAGAGCCTTTAAGAACAGTCAATCTTTTCCTGTCCATCTTCTCACCTTCATTCTTTAGAGATTATCAAGTTGCTCTCTTTCCCGTTCCTCATTAAACATACTTCACACATAAAAAACCCAATTCAATTAAATATCATATTTGAAAGAAAAACACAGTTAAAAAGAGATGAAGATTAAAAATTACTTGAAAGCTGAAGTGACAGAAAGCTTAAGAGCTGGAAAATGAAATTAATTTAATCATCACCCCAACTTATCTGTGATAACCTAGATAAAAATAAACCACATAAGGTGTCATTTTAATTCATTTAGTTAGCTTAGGTCCTCATGGTAGCTTGAGGCAACCTTGCTTGGTTTTGACACATCTCCCAGCAACAAATAAAACTGGGCTACTATTCCCAGTATAGGTTTGATGTATGAATATTATGGTGGAAAGTTTATTATAAAGAATTAAGAGAGAAACCATTTACTTTTACCATACAGGCATACAAGTCTTGCAGTGTGGAAATGGCTAAAGATGAATGGAGTGTAAATATAAAAAACTACTTACACCTTTTAATCTGTAATCATAGCAACAAAAAAATCAACATGAAAGCAAACCATATAAAGCAACATTATGGATTTTTTAATAGACTATCTTTGTGCAGTGCATTTACCATCCATCTAGAAAGAGGAAAGTGGTCTTCACGGGCATGACATGATCTTGGGCGAGATTATTCTAATAGACTAATCACAAAAACAGCAAATCAGCAATCGAGAGCCAGTTTTATTCCACTGGCGTGCTAATGACATTAACTCTAATGACATCAATTCGTAAAGAGCTGCTCAAGTCTTTGGCCAGGCCATCAAGCACAATTAACAGACGTCAAACCCTACCCAGCGTGCTCGGTACATTTTATAAACATCATAATTACTACCAGTCATACGGTTTGAAAGTGACATTGGCTTAAGGTCAACGGGTCTGTTATGCTCATCGGCGAGCTGTGGAGCAGCTCAGATAAGATTAAAGCTTGTGTGTTATTGGAGCACAAGTATTTTTAACAGCTAAGTGCTAATCTCGACTGCAGTAGTTCTGATTCGTGACTAGCCAAGAACTGATTCATGCTGCATTCTTGAGTTCAATGCCATCATGTAGAAACACAATGCTTTTGTGCAATTATACTGGCTTTTAGACATTCACAATGCACATTGGGCACTTTTAGGGTGTTTTCACATATACACTGTTTAGGTCGGCCCAAATGACGTGTCGCTCCGAGTACGGTGCGTTTGGGTCAGTGTGAACACAACAGCCGCACTCGGGTGCGCACTAAACGGCCGCTCCGAGACCGCTCTAAACAGGTGGTCTCGGAGCGGCTGTTGCCGAACTCTGGGGCGACCCACCTGTGGTGTGAACACTGCCGGACCTCGGACCGAACCAAATACAGGAAGTTCTCCACATGTTTGAGCCACTGGGCTTCCATTGTGACGTGAGCCGGGTGTTATATTGTGGGTTAACAACAAACAAGCCAATCTGGTCCGTTGCAGAGAGATTCGCTGTCTCCTTTACGTTTGAGCTGATGATTTTATAAATGCATAGCTGTCCTCCACACACAAATAGTGACATAACAGGCTTTTTAGCAAACGGCTCCGTGAGAAAGGCTTTAATAGAACAGCTGCGCAATTTCGCGTTAAAGCAAAGAAACTTCACAAAGACGTGCATCGTTTATCTCCACATCTTGATAGCTGCGCTCTCTCTGTCAGGCTGGTTGTCGTGGAAACGTGGGGGTGGTCATGAGACGGTAAGAGCTGTCAGAGACCAATGACAGCGCTGACCGTTGTCACGTGGTGTACGGTGCGGCATTTCAAGTAAAGTAAAAAATATGTATATGTGAACACGGACCGCACTAACTGAAAAATGATACAATGTATTTTGGTGCGCTCCGAGGCCGCACCACGGTGCGCACCAACATATGTGAAAACAACCTTACACTATGCACACTAAAAAAAAGTGCTAAAAGGGTTCTTTGAAGCAATGCCATGATGACGGATTCATCGGACGCACATGCGTTGTCGTGTTTACGCTTCTGGGCGGAACTTAACTTCCGGTCTTTGTTTGTTTAATGGTCTGGCTTGTGGCTAAACTGAACTCTGGAACAAATACCTCGTCGAAAATATTAAATGTTTTGGTTTCCTAAAGACGAGGGGAGACTGCTATCACTGCTATGTGAAGGGAGGTTTGGCAGCTGATCTGTAGTTAAGATTGTATACATTATAATACATATTTAACTCAGTAACGTTAACTTATTGCAGTTTTTTGACATGCTTTAGCTATGATTTGAACTAAGATAATCTACTTGTTGTTTATTTTGCTTGTTATCAGAAATAAACTATTCTAAAAGTTGTTATTGATTTTTTGCGGAGTTTACCAAAAGTTACGTCTGAAACCATCTAACAACTTTAAAAATTATTAACCCATGCTAGGTAAATATTAGACAAAACACATGCTGGGTTAAAAATGACTCAATGTCAATACGCTTCTAAATGGTTAAGGATAAAAGAGAAGCTCTGGCATACTGGCATAATCTCATGCGTAATCAAAGTTTACGGTTAAGGGAGTGTCTTGCGTGTATTTTGTGTACGTGAGCATCTCTTAATCATAAACGGTTTTGACGCGTTTGCAGCAGGCACTTGTTTTGACAAAACACGTGATGCACATGGTTCACATGACGCAACAAATACATATTTTGAAAACACAAGCAACACACGACACTCCGACCACATATTTTGAATTTGCCCCCTCGGATGAGCAGTCACGAGCCGCCACTGGTTATAATAACCCAGCAGGTGGGTTAAAACAACCTAGCATTGGGTCAATTTAACACAGCAGTGTGTGTTCTGTCCAATATTTTCCCAGCATGGGTTAAAAATAACCACGACACAGATTAACATGGAAAAGATTCCTTTTATTGTGCGTTTTTTTCCTAGCCAACCGTAATGCCAATGAGCAACTTTTTTATTTTATTTTAGCAACAGTTTCTATTTTTTGCAATGTCACGGCTCCACCTACACACAGAACTCGTTCAATGAACGTTGAATCATCAAACATGGACGAGGAGAGCGTGATTAGGCATTTAAAAGCAAAAATATAAAACATATTTCAAATCCCTCAAGTTGCATAAAGAAAAGCCATTAAAAGCAAAAGCATGCGTCTCTGTATGTGTGCGCTCTTTAGCTGCAGTGTGAGAGAAAAAAACTGTTCTGATTGGCTGTGTTTTGTGATTGACTGCATGGACCGTTTGTGTTTTGGTTTCCTGTTTGCTGGAAAACCAATTTTATTGTATTTCTACCTAGGCACTTTACAATTGCAAATAATTTGATTCTGATCTGCATCATTGTGCCTTTGAATGCGTGCACGCACACTCACGCAGCGACCAAAGGCGACATACTGTTCCTGGAGCTCATATATACGCACACACCTACATTTTTCTTTATTTATCGATTTTCTTCCTACGCAATCCTTTCCCGAATGACGTGATGGTTAAATGTTGCTAGCACTGATGCGATTCTGCACTACGCGGCTCATGTCTGGGCCCCATATGGTCTCAATAATGTTGCTAATTGATTTCCAGGTAAGCCCGAATGTCCAAATTGCAAGTCGCTGCAAAAACATCTGCTTCCTGTGGAGCCTACATGAGCGTTTGATAGCATCGAATATTTATACTTTCCCTTAAGTGATGGGTTCAGAGAGACGGCCCTTGAAATGAAATTCTGAGAAAAGACATCAAGCAACAAATTACTGTGATTACAGATTCATTCATGAATGGCTGGGTGGATAAAGATGATTCACTAATCTCTACTGTGTGTTTAAGTTCATTTACATTTAGCTTAGATTTACAGGTTGTATTATGTTAAGGAAAAAGTAGATTTGTACATTTTTATATTTGTACATAGTTGTTTAACTCAATACATTACACACCTAGACTAGGACTATGTTTGTATTTATTAACAATTTATTTATTGACCTTTTGCACCTTTCCACTGCTCTTTACACAAAATGCTTTGATGAAGGCACATTCATTCCTGCATTGACGTATTTTCTATTGAAACAGGTAAATGGAGAAGGAAATAGTGTATCAAAAGGCTTTTAAATTGCTTTAAGAAAGACTTATTCATTGACTTGCAAATCTATTGATTGCCCTTTGCTAGGAGGTATTGTGAGATTTTGATTTTAGCAGGCATTATACACCCATCAAGAATACGTTTTTTATTTATTTTTTTCATCATTTGCCCAAAAGAGGGAACATTTTACATTTATATCTTCTTAACAGTATGTTATGAACTTTTAGGAGTATACTACTATATACACTCACCTAAAGGATTATAAGGAACACCATACTAATACTGTGTGTGACCCCCTTTCGCCTTCAGAACTGCCTTAATTCTACGTGGCATTAATTCAACAAGGTGCTGAAAGCTTCTTTAGAAATGTTGTTGATAGGATAGCATCTTGCAGTTGATGGAGATTTGTGGGATGCACATCTAGGGCACGAAGCTCCCTTTCCACCACATCCCAAAGATGCTCTATTGGGTTGAGATCTGGTAACTGTGGGAGCCATTTTAGTACAGTGAACTCATTGTCATGTTCAAGAAACCAATTTGAAATGATTTCGAGCTTTGTGCCATGGTGCATTATCCTGCTGGAAGTAGCCATCAGAGGATGGGTACATGGTGGTCAGAAAGGGATAGACATGGTCAGAAAAAATGCTCAGGTAGGCTGTGGCATTTAAACGATGCCCAATTGGCTTTAAGGGGCCTAAAGTGTGCCAAGAAAACATCCCCCACACCATTACACCACCACCAGCAGCCTGCACAGTGGTAACAAGGCATGATGGGTCCATGTTCTCATTCTGTTTACGCCAAATTCTGACTCTACCATCTGAATGTATCAACAGAAATCGAGACTCATCAGACCAGGCAACATTTTTCCAGTCTTCCACTATTCAATTTTGGTGAGCTTGTGCAAATTGCAGCCTCTTTTTCCTATTTTTAGTGGAGATGAGTGGTACCCGGTGGGGTCTTCTGCTGTTGTAGCCCATCCGCCTCAAGGTTGTGCGTGTTGTGGCTTCACAAATGCTTTGCTGCATACCTCGGTTGTAACGAGGTCAAAGTTGCTCTTCTATCAGCTTGAATCAGTCGGCCCATTCTCCTCTGAACTCTAGCATTAACAAGGCATTTTCACCCACAGGACTGCCACATACTGGATTTTTTCCCTTTTCACACCATTCTTTGTAAACCTTAGAAATGGTTGTGCGTGAAAATCCCAGTAACTGAGCAGATTGTGAAATACTCAGATCGGCCCGTCTGGCACCAACAACCATGCCACGCTCAAAATTGCCTAAATCACCTTTCTTTGCCATTCTGACATTCAGTTTGGAGTTCAGGAGATTTTCTTGACCAGGACCACACCCCTAAATGCATTAAAGCAACTGCCATGTGATTGGTTGAGTAGATAATTGCATTAATGAGAAACTGAACAGGTGTTCCTAATAATCCTTTAGGTGAGTGTATGACCAAGCTAACAGTCATGAAATTAAAAAATATATATATTTTGGTTTTAATTAAATCTCAGTCTGTCAGTCGTGGACTGTGTTTAGATCAAACATATGTTGCTTATTCTCAGATAAGTCAGCTGCTTACACTTTACTCTAAAGAGGCACTTTTAATTCTAGCATCTCCCCAATAATAGCTGTCAATCAATCTTTACACCACAGCCCTGTTTACATTATGAAGACGTAATACTACCTATAAACTACAGATGCATTAAAAAGCTATAGAGACAAGAAAAAACGTATATGTGTTTGACACGCCGCTGTATCAGTGCTTTAACCTGTTTATTGTGATTTTCGGTGAGTGGGTTTGACAAATGCTTGCTATATTTGTGGACAGTGTGTTCAAATTTAGAGTTTCAATATCACCTGCCATCTCTCAGCATAAAAAATATGAAATAAAAATACCTCCGCTTTCTCATTCCTGAGATTTGTCAGCTCTTAAAATGATATGATTCACACATCCGCACAAAAATAATGAATTTTTATAGTGGGCTGTTCGGTTTGAGGCTTTGTGTGTTGACTCAGTGTTAGACAATAAAAATCACAGCTAGTTCAATATACTGTATTCATGCAGTTTTGCAAGTTGCACATCCATTTATAGTCATAATCCCTATAGAGGTGGTGCCATGGTACTGTACAGTGATGGAATAAAATTTTAACTTATTTTGAGATAAGGAGCATCAAATTTGGTTTCAATTTTTGACATGACCTTACTCAGTCAATATTGAAGATATCAAGGGCTATATGTTCACAGAATGTTCTTTACATTTTATGTAGAACACAGTAAATCATAAAAAGGATGTGGCATGTTAATTGTGTCTGTGTAATGACACCGGTATGTTCCCATTGAATGCAATGGAGTTCCCAGTTTGTCTATGTAGTGATGCCTTGAGGTACCACTGGTGTCTAGTGGCGTGAAGGTGTCTGACTATGCTTCGGTTTTCGGCTTCGGTGTGAAAATGGGTTGGTCATACTGTACAACGGTATTGAACGATTAAATGCCAGGGTATTTATTTACACTGTACTCTAACTGTGGGTTCACACCAGCCATGTTTGAGGCGTCAAATTCGCGTATACAGCGTCTTGTTTTTCCGCTTAAACATTTTGAGTTTACTCGCTTCATTCACGCGTGAAAGCTGCGCGTGAAATTCTAGTCATAGAGACATGGATGGGCTTCTGCGACTCCACTCGCTTCCTGTAATCACGTGACTACTAGAGCAAGCTCCTGATTGGTTAACGCGCCCGCCAAAGTTCCAATTTATTAACTTGGGCGTTTCCCGCGGAAACGCTCAATTTCCGAACTAGACGGATGAATAAGGCAGAATCGCGTCTACCACGCCGCACTTAACGCCTCATTCACGCCGCAAGACCTCCAGACGTGCCTCAAAGCGTTTTCACATTGACTTAACATTGAAATCACTTACAAATTTGATCCCTCAAACGCGGCTAGTGTGAACCCACAGTAATGCTGCATTTACACTAGCTTTGTTTGAGGCGTCAAATTCGCGTTTAGTAAGGCGCGGTAGACACGATTCCGCCTCATTCGCACCGCGAGACCTCCCGACCCATGTCAACGCATCTTCCCATTGACTTAAGATTGAAATCACTTGCAAATTTGAAGCCTCAAACGCGGCTGGTGTGAACCCACAGTAATGATGCGTTCACACTAGCTGCATTTGAGGCGTCAAATTCGCGTTTAGTAAGGCGCGGTAGAAGCGATTCCGCCTTATTCGCACCGCGAGACCTCCCGACCCATGCCAACGTGTCTTCACATTGACTTAACATTGAAATCACTTGCGAATTTGACGACTTAAACGCGGCTGGTGTGAACCCACAGTAATGATGCGTTCACACTAGCTGCGTTTGAGGCGTCAAATTCGCGTTTAGTAAGGCGCGGTAGACGCGATTCCGCCTCATTCGTGCCGTGAGACCTCCCGACCCATGTCAATGCGTCTTCCCATTGACTTAACATTGAAATCACTTGCGAATTTGACGCCTCAAACGCGGCTGGTGTGAACCCACAGTAATGATGCGTTCACACTAGCTGCGTTTGAGCCGTCAAATTCGCATTTAGTAAGGCACGGTAGACGCGATTCCGCCTTATTCGCACCTCGAGACCTCCCGACCCATGTCAACACGTCTTTACATTGACTTAACATTGAAATCACTTGCGAATTTGACGACTCAAACGTGGCAGGTGTGAACCCACAGTAATGCTGCATTCACACTAGCTGCGTTTGAGACGTCAAATTCGCGTTTAGTAAGGCGCGGTAGACGCGATTCCTCCTCATTCGTGGCGCGAGACCTCCCGACCCATGTCAATGCATCTTCCCATTGCCTTAACATTGAAATCACTTGCGAATTTGACGCCTCAAACGCGGCTGGTGTGAACCCACAGTAATGATGCAAGTGAAGCACCTGTGTAGAACCATATGGGGGCCATATAGCACCACTATAGCACCAAATATGGTTCTACATGGCACTATGTGGTTCTACACAGGTGCTTCACCGGTGCTATGGCACTAAAAACGGTTCTTCTATGATTACGAGCAAAGAACCACTTTTGGTGCTATATAGTACAATTTTTTTTAGAGTGTACTCAATTGTAAAAGAGGGAAAACGTCTGTTTTCCTTTTATTTACATTTAAAAATATGTTGGTGCATCTCGGTATAGATTATACCTATCTAAGTTAGTTGCAATATGAAATGTTGGGAACCTCTGCTCAAAGGCAGTGGTTCTCAAACTGGGGGCCTTGGCCAACTGGGGGGCCATGGGATGGTGCCAGGAGCGCCCCAGTTGAATGACTTTTTATAAAATACATTAATTTATCATAATTTCTGTGTAATGAAACCTCAGAAAAAAAGGCTATTAACCAACACCACTTCATTGTATATGACATGTCCTATATGTTATGGTAGGACTGCAGTACTTCTTGGTATTATTTTGTATGTGAGTTCAGAGAAAAATAAGCACATGTTAGAAGCGCAGACAACGTCTTTGGTTGCTATGGTAACCTCGGTTCCCTGAGAGACCTAGTGAACGCTATCGAAAGCGAACTGGATGTTGCAATCCAAATTGAGCAGTGGGTGAATTAGAGACAGTGTATGAACTGAATGAGTCAGACATTGAGCATGAGGTATAGTCAGTTATCTGCTCCTCATTCACAAGCTTCAGTCGAACTCTGGATTCAATCAGTAACATGGATGTCTGACCTTCACAGTAAATGGTCACAATGTATGTACGTGTTGATATGTCATATAAATTCTATTAATTCTCAGAGGACCGACATATCCATCTCTATCCTGAATATTACCTCCAACATAACATTTGAAGCAAACCAGGAACCAGACCACGAACTGGTGCTTGCATGCAAAAGCTGTGAGTGGTTGCTATGCCACAGATTTTTGCGGTTGCTAAGGCATTCTAAGTGGTTGCTACCCTGCAAACATGCCAGTGTGGGGCTCCTGCTTGCTTTTTGAGGGCACAGTGTGGACTTGCCCTCATGAGGCCCACCGCTCATGATGCCTTCGAACGTGTCAATGATGCCCAGGCTCTCTGATATTTCGTGCCAGGGAATGGGAACAACTCACTCACTGATTTTAATCTCCTGTGTGCAACAATAACAATAATCACATGACCCGGATACTTGGTCTATATATGTATATGGAATATGCATAATTGAATACATTTTAAACATTTTTATTTGATATACCTGTTGCTGCTATGATAAAAGACATATTAAATGTTTTTGTGAGTTATTTATATCAGCTCCCACACGCTGTAGTGGAGCAATAATGAAAGTTTGTTCCTATATTTACTTTATTTCCGTCATGAAGGTATCAATGTTTAATTTGAACGCAAAGAAAGTCGCTTCACTGATGCAAAATAATGCGAAACGGACATAAGATGCTTTTCAGCGGACTTAAAGGATGTACAGAATGATCCTCTTTTATATACTCAGAGATGTGAATTCTTTCAATTATCACACGACCTTGGCACTTCTCAAAAATAGTAGGTAACTCGGGCAGGTATTTTGACTGGTGGTCGCAGAAAAACACTGACATTCTGGATTTGGCCGGCAATAAAATCACTGACACTGGTCAATGTTGAAAAAACCTTGAGAAACAAATACCTTCCGAATAGGACTTAATAATAATAATGTCTGAGTTTTGCTCCAACCCTCATAAAACGCACCTGATCCAGCTAACCAAGGTTTTGCTAGGTAGTCTAGAAACTTAATTTCTGTTCATTTTCTGCTTGCCTCCGCAATCATCACTGGACAGCCCGCTTTCTTTTGTACAATTTAAGTTTATGCAGCAGAAAGATGCAGGTGGGTTTCTGTATTTTTTCTTTGATAATAAAACCAAAGGTTCACATAAAGAACAATGAGGATACGAACAACACTGTCCATTTTGGCGCTTTTTCTTTCATAACTGCTGCCTAGCAACATCAGTAAATGGCTGCAGCTTGAAAATATGGCAAAGCTCAAAGTAATAATTTGTTATTTTTTGTTAATTTGTATTATTTTAATATTTATATAGATAATTTGTAGTCCTGTAGTCTGTTTTTTTAACTGTCCACAATAATCATCAAAAATTACTACATCAGATAGCTTAGACAAGTAATAGCCCATCTCTATGCACAATTTGAATTTGTTTTCATGTCTGTAGCAAAAACAAAATGTAGTAGTTAATTGTTTAAAGTGCACCTATTTCCTTGCTAAAAAAAAGTTGTTTTGTGTATTTAGTAAAATACAATGTTTGCGTAGTTTACAATTCAAAAAACACACTATTTTCCACATACCTTACATTTTTGTAGCTCCAGATTTCACTCTCTTTCTGAAACGCACTGATTTTGCACGAAAGTTATCTATTTGTAAAGCGCTGTGTCCCTGAATGGCCAGCTAATCTGTACATTGTGATTGGCCTGAATACATCTAACGTCAGTCGGAAATGTGACGCTCCTTACCATGCTTGAAAGATTCGTTCACAATTCAATGCTAACTGGAGTTAACTTACAGGCTGTGAGTCCGAAGCGGGAGGAATTATGATAATGCCGGTCTTGTCTACATCACCAATCCCAGGAAGTAAACTGTTGCCTACAATCCATGTGTTTGTTGTAGTCCAAGAAAACATTTACATTGGAGACGATAACTTGCGTCATCGTTTACCTTTTGCATATCATTAACATGAACTAATACACACCAAAGGAATTGTAAATCGAACCATTGGTGCTCTTTAAAACCCTGACCATAAGAATAAACAATAATAACAATACATTTATCTTTTATGAATGTGTGTAACATCTCCCTTCCATGCAAACGTATTCCAGTAACTTACAGTTTTTAATTCACAGTGCAATCATTTTTAGATTAAATTCTCTATTAAATTAGCTTTCCCTTGTACCTCTAGTAAATTTCAGATGTTCACTGTGACTTTATTGTTTGTAATTATGAATGCAGCGCTGTCTAAATTCGTCTAACAAATTACAGTCTGATGTAACCCACTCGGGCCACCGGCACTGACTGTATTTCTGCAAGGCGGTGAGGAGCAAACAGTGACAGCATTGCTTTCTCATTACCCACGCTGCATGCTGTTCTGAGGAGACTTTTACTGAATCGATCGATAAGCTATGAGCAAAGCAAATGGGCTTTTTATTGCTAACCACTAATCCTAGCTTCCATCTTATAGTGGCTTTTTAGAAAGTCCAGAAAACAAATTGATCAAAGACTCTTACCTGCATAAAGAACAAAGCATTCTGGGAAAGAAAATTATTTTTTTATGATTTTTCACATCAACTATCAAGGACTGAATCACAGCTTTACCAAGAACTTTCGATATTATTGTGTCATAAAAAGCAGAAAAAGTTTACAAAATATGACAAGTGTGAAAACAGGGCAAATGCTAGCATAATATCTCAAGTCTGTATACTAAGAAATGTACTAATATTGCTAATTGATCATTTTTAATAAGATAGACACAAAGATCCACGTCAAATTATTATACAACAACATCGTCTCATCTAACACTCGATATGGACAACTGTAGAGAGATCATCCAAACTGCTAGCAAATAATACACATCATCTACTTGTCATTTTGGTATAACACACCTGTGACAATAATATGTCCACATTTGTGAATTCGTTTCGAATCCACCTCACCTCCCTTGAGAGCAGGCACAAAAATAGGCAAGCCCTGTCTTCCTTTTCAGTGGAAAAAATTGAATGTTTACAGAGCGCCACACATTTTAACAGATTTCACCATTTCCTCCAGTGGTTCAATCCTATCCGACACCCAAAAACTGTTTGACAGAGCATAGCCTGCGAGGCGCGCACACACACACACACATATATTCAGAGAGGGTGGTCAGTCACTTCTGAAAATACATCAAACTACAAATGGAACCCTGGAGCTTTTTAACATCCAAATACAAAAACCGTCTTTCAGGAATATAAATGAAACGGAAAAGAGAGCAAAATGGAGAACCAAAAAAGTGGACTGCAATAAATAAAGCAAAGCTTTAGATGAGCAAATGCAACTCCCTCATTATTGGTACTTTTCGTACATGCTACCTCACTATTCATGCATGCATTTGAATATTGCACAACATTGCACTAGAAAAAAATTACCAAAGCGTAGGTGTATCATATCAATACTGTATCATAAACAAAGTGGTATGGTCATTTATAAACAAGAGGTTTTATCTATGCATTATATGTGGTTGATGCACCATTGACAAGGCCATTTTTTAAATACATAGGTCTTGGGTGTAAAGGGTGTCCCCATCCTTGCCAAATGTGACAGGGGACAATGCTAATTTAGTTAATTTGTAACTCTGGTAATATTGACATAACAGTGTTATTACACTCTAAAAAGTGAAAAGTTGGATCTACTTAAAAAAATTCTTCAATTGGTAACACCTATTTCATTTAAAGTGTTTTTACTTAAACATGTAAGTTAAAACAACTTAATTTTTTACAGCAAAATCATCAGTGTTAAATGTACACTGCTAGTGTTTATACGAGTACCACCAGACCATCATTGTGGTACCCATATATACACCAGCAATGTACATTTAACACTGGTATTTTGGTTTTGATGGTCATTTTTTAAGTTGATCCAACTTTTACTTTTTACTGTGTATTTTTTAATACTGTCACTTTACAAAATAAAGCATAATAAAAGCATATAAAATCTGTGCCAGTACCATAAATATGTCACTGACATAAATTGTTAAACACATTTGTCTTAGGATTGGGCAATATTTTGAGTATTACATATTAAGAAAATTGTACAGAAACAGAATATATAAAATTATACAATAGTGTAAGTGTACGGAATACTTATGTAAAACGTCTAAATAATTAAAAGTATTAAGTGGTCACTAGGTTTCTTTTTAATGTTTTTTTGCACTAAACGTTTTGAATGTTATATCCGGATAATGTTTGTTAAAATTAGGGCATAAGAAAATCACATTTTTTAACTATCTAAGAGCTAAAGCAAAATTATGATATACAGTATATCAAGCATTGTCAAAATTTGTAAAAAAAAATAGAGATACCTAACTTTAGGCATGTCCCTCCAACCCTGTATCACGAATTAGTACCTATAGTCACGTAAATTTGTGGGTCTTGTGCATGGCACTGGCGCGGTTTTCCGCCTTTTTGCGTGAGCATCCTGTTTTCGAGCCATGGGCGCTTCGGTTTGGGGTTGCATTTGGTGTTTGCGTTGGGATGTCACTTTGAGTGTTGGTTTGTGCCTTATTTTCATGATTTATTTGTTTATATTTTATCATTTTTAAACCATTGTCGCCTGGCATTAGGGTTAGAATTGAGGTTTGGGTAAGGATGTCAGTTTATGTAAATCTAACCCTAAACCGAAGCGACAATGGTAAGAAAATGGGACAAAACAGTTCAGTAACAAATACGCGACAGTGACACGTAAACAGAAATGCGTTAGTATTTCAATAAGTTATTGTAGAAATAAAATGCAAAACGTATTTACTAGCAAAAAAGTACCATGGCAATATTAAAACTTACCCTGCAGTACCATGTACTGTAAATACTATGGTATAACCATACAACTGAACTGAGCACCAGGTTATATATCTGAGTACCATGAAAATAACATTCATCACCTCCATGGTACCAGTACAGTTGTTTCTTATAAAAGTGTTCAGTAAAAATGTCAGATATGCTGTTTGTGTGTTTGCATGGGTGTTTCTCATTTCCAGCCCTGTCTAATACACTTCTGGTTAAGTCACACACTCACCTGCTGCCAGCTGCATCCACCCACAGATCTTATACACAGTGGCTGTGCTGCAGAAGAAGAAGAGGGCGAAGCAGCCGATGCAGGACAGCACCAGCACCATGGACATCCCGATGAAGAACGACGCTGCTTTGAAGGCTCCTGATGGGATGGAGCTGAACTCGGTGAAGCTTCCCTGGCACTTCAGGTCCCGGGACGTTCCGCTCCCTATGCAGTAGTGAAAGAGGCCAAAATAGCCGGCCTGCGGCGTGTCCACGCCGTCCCCGATCCAGTAGGGCTGAACGAAACATACCACATTGACAATGGCGAAGAGGATGGTAAAGATGGCCCACAAGACCCCAATAGCGCGAGAATTCCTCACGTAGTTGGTCTGGTAGATCTTGGCTGCCTCCGTGGCTGGGAGCATTGTTGCAGGTGCCCCAGGAATCATAGATAGGTTATGAACTCAATGAAGCAAGCTTGGACTCAAACTTCCCAATTCAATCTGGAATATGTCCACTATGGATTCAGATACAACCTTTGTGGATTCAAGCTGGACCTATTTGGCTTCAGTTTGGACTCAAGTCCTCTCTAGGTGTTGCCGGGAGGGGGCACGTAAACTTAACCACAGACAGACCAGCTCACAGATGTCTTGACAGACTAAGCAATTTCAGTGCCAGATGTCACAGTGATTCGTTCAGCGTGGATGAGGGAATGTGTCGGTGACTCCAATGATGTTCTCTTCCAGTTCTCCTTTGATTCAGTCACTATGCATCCGCATCATTCATCCCACCAATCTTATTAAGGTGAATAATCACACTTGGTGACAGCAAAATAATTACTCAGCTCATGTGAAGACACAGCTCATATGTCCAAAACCCACTCCAATGCATCAGAAACACAAATCCTAAAGGTAATGTCACTATGAATACTTAATGATCACCCGATTAAATGAATCATCGAAGGGTTAGCAGGTTAGTATTTGTGATTAACCAAACCTTATGAGACTGAATGCATTTATATATCATAAATAAACACATCTACCTTATACAGTCCAGACGGCTGTTTCCACGAGGTTATTATGAGATCTAAAGGATTTTAGGCGATCAAAAGAAATCCCTGACATTGAGATGACGACACCTGGACTGCATCGTGTTTTGCGTGTCCATTCCTCCCAGATTCACATCCACGGACAGATGCAATACGCAAATATCTCTCTCCTCTCGGTTATTGTCTTAACTGCGCACTCCATCCGATTTAATCCCGCACGCGCATCTCAACAAGATGCGTTACATATGTGCACGGCGATGTCGACAGAATGAATAAACGCTGGGATGAGATTCATGCCTTGCGTTGATCGCAGGGATGGAGAGCGCAGATTTCTGGCACACCCGAATATTCTCTATGCGTCTGTCACTCCTGTCCGCATAGCGCAAGTAAAATGCGATGGCCTGATTGCAGAATCTGTCAATTCTCTAAAATTATTTATACATTTTTATTTGTATAATTAAAAGTGCGAGAATGAAATGATATATGCCTGGTTTAACATTTAAAAATCAAATTCAAGCGCATTCGTCTTTAGAGAACTACAAATCCCAAAACCCCGTATGTGTGTGACGTAAACGCGTGACGCGGCTACGTTGCTGCGCAGCGCGGGAAAGTGATGTGACGCTTATCTAGGCGTGAGTAACAAATGTTAATGTTTACATCAATAATTAAACATAACTCCACCACACAAACATATTTTTAACATTAGCTGGTACAGAATACTGTGTTCTATGTTTCAGGTTTTGATTAAAAGCTATTTAAATACTATGTTTTGGGAAGCGGTCTGCTAGGCAGTACACGTGGAGTATGGGCTGTTCATACAGGAAGCGCTGTTGGTATGCGCGTTGTTTTAAATGTTATGTACACACAGTATGCGTCAGGTCTGCTTTGCGGCTATTAATCTTGTATCTCGCATCATTGCTGTTGCGTTTTTAAATTTTTAATACTCCACTCCAGGTCCAACGTTAAGTTAAACAGTGTGTTCTGCTCCGTCTGCCTGTTTGTTTGTGAATGCAAATACGCATCCTGTGTAAACAACACCAGGGTTAGAAAGTAGTACCACCAAGAGTGACAAAATGTCCCGGGCAACCCCTTATGAACATTTTTATTATAGTAAAAGTGAAATAAACAACCTTGTTTTTGGTGAATTTATGGTTACTATTTGTATTACCACAGTTTTACTACTAAAACATGGTAAAGCTGACAGTGCTAATATGGTTTTTCTGCAAATACAATGGTTAAACTTTGGTCCTTGTGGTAAAACCATGTTTATTGACTGCCACTCTTAGACGAGATCTCATAAAATTGTGTTTATTAATGACATGCTAACACAGCTTCATATGTTTGACTATATTTAGGAAATGCAGTGCCCTGGTTATCCCGAGGACACTGTGCGCTCTCTGGCTGAAAGACTGCCATGCAGAGAGGCACAGGTGACCATGCTGTTGTCCCTCATGGGAGAGGTAAGTTGCCAAAAGTTGTGCATATGTAAACATGTGTCTGTTTAAAATGACTAAACACATACATTGACCTTTCAAAACACTTATGCCACTTTGCGTTAATGTCATTTAATGACAAACTATCAAATCGAGGCACTTGTTTTTTTTTTTATAAGGACTGGCTTTCTTTTAGTTGCGAAGAATTTAAAGGAAAGTCAGGTTGTTAGGTGGTACATTTTAAAACAGTAATTCTAATGTTTAAAATATTATTTGGACATTTTGTGATAAACTGACCATATACATCAGTTAAAAATGACTTTGAGAAAGTTGGTTTAAAGTAAATTGCACAAAAATTTCAGAAAAGTTTTTTATAATTTGTTTGCAGATACTAGGGCTGTGCAAAAAATTGCCCGCGACTCTCATGCGCGCCTCATCAGCAAAGCCGGTTCGGTGATTAGAAGTAAATCGCCATCAGCTGCTTTCAGATGGAGTGGCATTTACTACACAGGACCAGGTTCGTAAGGCTAAGTAGATCGTAAAAACGATCGTACGAATCATCTTAGAATTACGCACCGTTTCCCAAAAGCTTCGTAGCTTAAGTAGCACTTGAAAATCATCGTAGATCTACGAGTGCTCTGGAGTAATCGTTAATTCATAAGTGCATCGTAAGACAACTGAGTTACAAGGTCACCTGCAGGACAACCAGCAAATTGCACTCCTGCAATAACGATGATGTAATGTTTTAAATGTATATTTATTTATTGGGGTTTTCTTTGTTTATTTGTTCAAATTACTTAAATAAAATATATTTAAAATTCAAATAAGAAATAAAATTTAAATGACTAAACATAAATTAATAAAAAAGGAAAACGTATTTGGTACAATTTTGGAAAAAGTTGGTACCAGCAAATTGATAAATGGTTCCTACCAATTGCTGCTATAATTCATCTAGGCTACAGTAAAAAATTTTTTTGAAGGGTATGGCATCTGATTAAAGAAACCAAATAAATATTTACGGTACAATGCCTTGATCCATATAATAATAAATAAACATAGATAATAAACAACAAATAATAATATAATATAATAAAGCAGTGGACCCCAAGAGGCAGTGGGTTGCCAGTGCATTTTATAGCAGCTAAGGGGCGTTGTTAGGCACGACGCGAAGCGGAGTGCCTAAGCCACCTTGGCTGTTATAAAATGCACTGGTAACCCAACGCTTCGAGGGGTTTATTGCGTTTATAAAACGGTTACTTCATAATATGCATAACGTTAGCGGGGTTTTATAAAATAAAACACAAATAAGTTGTAATTATATTAGTATAAATATTACTCTTCCGCCAAACAAAGTAGTTCCTCAGAATCAAGTGTGACTGAAACAGAGCGCAGTTCCCAACCAACAGAGATGCAGCAAAGACACAATGAAAATATGATTTAAGACTGTGGTGTTTATTTTTATAAATCAACATTCATCTAATTTATACATTAACATTTATATCGTGCAACTGTTGAAGTGATGATCAAATATGCTTGGAAGCATGCTTAACTTTTTCCCCGTCAGCGTTTTTTTAAGTTGCCACCCAGTTTTAGTTGAATGTCTTACAGAAAAATTATCTTCTTTAAATAAACATAATAAAAATAAAATATCAAATGAAAGAACAGTCCATCCGCTTTCCAACAACATCAAAAAACGTTTCATCCTACCTTAATTTGTTCTCTTATCAGTTATCACCTCTCAAATTTTCAGCTAAATGCGGAGATAATTCCATTTTTGTGAAGAACTTTGTAGAGATCAGATCCAGAGCCTGATCAAAACACACGTCACACTAAATCCACCACAACGCTGTTGTGTCGAGTGAATGCCTCAGTGTTTAAGTTGGGTAAGATTGCCATCTTGTGGATAATAGCGGAAATATCAATAAGACAAAAAAAACTTCAGAGAATGTTTTCTCTTTATTGACGAAATGTTTTATTTATTGACATTTATCTGGATTTCGCCATAATTGTGCAAATGTAGAAAAATTAAAAAATGATTAAAGACTGTGGTGTTTATTTTCAAAAATCAGTACACAGCAACAGTGGCACAATGATACTTGTGATGCGGTCTGAACCGTGGGTTTACCGGGGTATTTTATCACGGCTTAGAACGCGTTTCAACCAATCAGAATGAAGAACCAGAACGAGCCGTTTTATAAACTATAATATAAAATGCATAAGGCATTTTGCAGTGGGACGAGTCCTAAATAAATACGGAAAAGAATATTTCATTATGAACAATTTTAAAACATTTAAAAAGTCATTGAACAATAATAAAAATATTATAAAAAATATTAGTGCACATCGGCTGAAGATGATTAGCCTAAACAAGCTTCTGCTACAAATTCGAGTCATTCTATTGGTGACATTTCAGCACTTGACAAACGGATAGCGACTCGTAAGTAGCACTTAAAACCCAGCTGCGAGAGATCGTTATACGTGCATCTTTGGGAGACGCACGTAAATGAACAACAAATGTTCGTAAAGTAGCTCGTAGAAAGCGCTCTTAATTGCTAAGTTCAATCATTATTGGGAAACCCAGCCCAGAGCCGTAGTTCACAGAGAAGCTAGGCAAAATCGCATATATTATCAGAGTCGATTTTACTCTGTGTAGTAAATGCCGCTCCATCTGAAAGCAGCTGATGGCGATTTACTTCAAATCACTGAACTGGCAATAACAATCGATGCTTTACATGCTATTTATTTAAAATTATACAACAGTTCTTTCTGGTTCTCGAATCTGATTGGCTAAGAGCTATGCGATATTGGACTGATAACGGCACTGTAACCGCTTCACCTTTCGTATCATTCCGCCACCTAGTGAATGGAGGTCCTAAACAGGCTCATCTCTGAATGGAAAAACACAGACGCGCTGTATTTAAACACTCTCCGTGTGTCTCATTAGTTTACTAGCTCATAAATCAGTCTGTGAATACCCAATCGGAAGTTATTATTCCATCAAAGATCAGCGCTTTTGGATGTTACGTTAAACTTAATGGGATTAATGTCTTGTCACATTGTGTGGACACTTGGAAAGAAGAATGTAAACACTCGGTTTTTCTTCTGGAGCTATATCTCTTATCAGAACGCGAAAACACCGTGGAGCTGCAGGTAAGCACCGCAGCTTTTAAATGTGGGCATTGATCATTTATTTAATCGCGACGTGACTATTAAAACATATTATGAGAATATCGCCACTGGTATATTTATAAGCAGCATGCAAAAACATCTCTCTGACACTTATAAAAAACCGTTTTATATAGTACTGACAAGAACAAAGTTAATAATAATCGAGTGCTCGTATCGCGTTAAGAGTAAATGGGAAACCAATAGTAACATTATATAAGTATAGTTTTATTAACTTTTACCTCGTGCCAAAACAATAACAACACAAAAGACACTAAATATGAATAAGAAAACAAGTAATAGTTTTATCATGACACCAAATACTGCTGATTTGATCTCATTTTGACCATTAAAAAACAAACAAGGCGAATATCAGAGCCAGGGAATCCCTGTCAGAGATGTAGCCCAGTGAAGGGCGGTGGTCAGAGGGGCGAGTGAACACTGACGTCCGCTCATGCTTTGGTTCTCATACGTACCGAATCTCACTAAGAAAATGTTCAAACAGGCGCTATCTTTACTAATCGACTGTAGATTTAAATATAATACATATATATTCTCAACTGAACTAATCTTAAAACTACACTTTGTGACCAAGAAACGTTAATATCAAGAAACGCCTATCCGTCCATTGAGTTATTATGAGATTCAAAGCAGACGAAAGTGTTACCTGTCATTCTGGCAGCCCTCAAATCCGTGGCGGAAGAAGTAGTTCTCAAACAAAGAGGCTTTTAAAATAACTCCGTTGTTGTTTTCTAGTTTTCGTTATTCAAACGTTTGCCGTCGAACTGTTGTATAAAAGCAATATCGCTCTCGGAGTCGTGTTATATAGCTCTTTTTCATCACGGCTGTGATTGCCTCCGGCCTAATCACAGCCGTGATGAGAGAGAGCTTTATTACACGGCTCTCTGGAATGCTTGATTCTGATTGGTCAGTTGAGACATTTGCAGGTTCGTTCTTTTCAAATAATAACCGCTCCAAAGTAATAACGCATAGCCGGACTACTTGTAAGTTTAAAATCCCTCCGCGCCAACAAAGATTACTGTTTGGCGCCTTCTTGTGACAAACACTGGACAACCACAATTAAGAATGGAAAATATTGACATTCATTTTAACATGTACGGAAAAAACAAAACATTTAAACAGTGGATAGACGAACGAACAACGACAAGACACAGAGAGCTTACTGAGACTGAACTTGACAAAATAGAACATGACAGCTACGAAGCCAACACCAAAAAACAGAATGGGCATTAAAACTTCTCAAAGACTGGCTAAAACTGAAAAAAATGGAGACAGACAAGTATGAAGCAGAGGATCTTAATAATTACGATCATTTTATGCATTTGTGCAAAGTTTCGCGGAAGGATAAAAATGTTAATTTAAAAAAAATGTTTCAAATTCATATTCATGTCCATTCATCCATTTTTTTCTTATGTGGCAAGTAGCCGTGTAATAAGCGGGATAATGTAGAGGCAGCCGGTAGTTATTGGGAAATAAGCCCAGACAGTGTGATCAGGATCTTGTATCACACTGAAGGGGCTTATCCCTTACATATCACATATCACACTCCTACTCGAGCGATATTGCTTAAGTGTTAGACACTAATTTGTTGTTTAATCAAAACAATGCACCTTCTTGTCTGTCAACAGCCAGAACAGTACAGTTATCCATCGATCTTCATTTACGGCCATAGATCAACAGGGAAGAGCCATGTGGTGCTTTCCATCATGAAGGACCTGGAGGTAAAATCATAAGATCACGGGTGTTGTAGTTTAGCGTTTATATATCCAGAGCCTCATAATATCAAACCTGTCTAAAAGAGGTTTCCACATTCATAATCTTGTGTGTGTTTATTTTTAAATAAATCCTTATTTGTTTATGGGAAATTGGCTAAAATGTCATAAAACTGGGGCCCCCCACCATGCATGTAAACGCATTAAAACAGGTTTCTATAATAAGCTGATTTTTGATATTTATCGCTTATTCTGTGCGTGTAAACATCAACAGTCCAAGTAATAGGTGTAGAGAAAGGTGCCTGATGTTTAATGTAGTTTTGTGATGTTGTTTGTATTTTTGTGCAGCTGCCTCACGCTTTTGTGGACTGTGTGGAGTTTGTGTCTCCCGGGCTCCTGTTTCACCGGGTGTTGTCGGTCTTTTTCGGTTCAGATGCTGCAGCGTTGTTGCCTCGCTCCCCATCGTTGTCAGACTTTGTCAGACTTTACAAACAGATGAGCTCCAAGACACCTGCCACTCAGACACGCTATATAGTGAGTTCATTATTGTATACTGCTGTATAAAATGGTGATTGTATGTGTTGGGTTAAAAGTTAAAAATAACATCATCACTTTTTGTAAAGAAATAATGTAATTACAAATGTCTGTGTTGATCTGTAGTGTTTGTATTTCTGCAGATTATGGATCGAGCTGAACGCATGAGGGATATGGATTTCAGCCTGCTTCCTGCTCTCCTGCGCTTACAGGAACTGGTACAAACTCAATTTCACTAATGTTTTATGGCATCAGTAGGCATAGGGTTACAGCAGGTCGGTTAAAAGCTCTGCGCTTTACGTAGGCCCATATCTGAGAGAAGGAACAGTATGAGCTCTGTAAACAACATTAAAGGTGCAATTTGGGACTTTTAGCGGTATCAAGTGGTGAGATTGTGAATTGCAACCAAAAGCTCTGTCTATAGCTCACCCTCCCTTTCGAAACACATAGAGAAGCTACGATAGCAGCCAGAGGACAAAGACATCATTGTCTGAGACAACATCGTGACAAACACTCTCTATACAACAGTTTGTCCATTTAGGGCTACTGTAGAAACGTGACGACAACATCCATGTATTGTAAGGGGACCTGCGGTGTATGTAAATAAAAACATTATTCTAAGGTAATAAAAACAATACAGTTCATTATGTAAGGTCTTTATACACCACTGAAAATATAGTTATGTATATTATATTGCATTTATGTCAACAGATCCTTCTAAAAGTTCCCCATTGCTAAAACGTAATGTTTTTTGATGTATTTCAACATAAGGATTCTCTATATATTCCAGTTTTTGATGTGTTTGAAGGTTCTACCTGTTAATAGTTATTGTGTAACAATAGGGTATATAAGCTCCTGTACATAGACTTCATCATTTATATTTACACTCTGTGTCAGGTCAGTGATAACGTGACTGTTATCCTACTCAGCCCAATTGTCTGGGAGAAGTTTCGTCCCACCACTGGATGCTTTGAACCTCTGCTTTATAATTTCCCAGATTATAATAAAGGTATGTCACGATGAGGGATGTGTTTTTCAATGAATCAATGTTTGTGAATCAATGGACTAAATAGATCTTATATGTTCATTATTTTACTATATCGACAGTTATTGTATATTTCTATGTGTTTACGGTGAATGTATATTAGAAATTGGTGATAACTGATTCTGTCAAGATGAAAAACAGTTTAGTTTGGTTCCTCAGCGGAGCTTGCACAGATTTTATCTCGGGATCATCACCCTTCTTACACACCCGAGCTCTATGCCTCCTACATCAACATCCTGCTGGGGGTCTTCTTCTCTGTGTGCAGGGATCTAAGGGAGCTCAAGCACCTGGTGAGATCATGCATGCCTATAATAGACTAGATTAATCCAGGACTAGGCCTTAGGTATATTAAGACATTTAAGTAGCTTGAGATAAAAAATTGGCATGGATAAATGTTAAGATATGTCAGTGCAAGGTGTTTTTAAATTGAGGCAGCTCAAACATGCATTTTAGTTTGGGACTAGGATAAGGCCTGTCTGGGAAAGTTTCGTAGTCTGATATTGGTTTGTAGCACTCATAAACCAAGGTATAACTATTTTATAGCCTTTTGAAGGATATGGTCTGCTAAATGCACAATTTTCTTTGATTTTTATTGAAACAGGCTGCCCTGAATTTCCCAAAGTTTTGTGAGCCCCTGGAAAAAGGAGAAGGTAACACATTTCAGCTCAGGACTAGGGGTGCACCGTTTAATGCCGATATACGCTAATAATACCTGGCCGATAACTATTCTGAATCGCACAGCGGATATTATTCGCAGCTATTTCATGTACTACGGCTTTTGATCAGTAAGTCCTTATCGAACTGAAATCACTGTTAGTTTGAGTCGTTTATAACATGCATTTGAAAAAGAAACACTCTTCAAACATATATCATTATACATACATATTCTTTATTATCATGAAAATACCTGAAAAGGTTTGAAGAACGGCAATATAAATATATCCTTAAGTCATTTCCTGGAGCTGCGTGTCATAGCCATAGATATGTATAAAGGCTAGATGTCTTAAGGCGAAATCTCTAACGTCATCACCTGGCGGCCATCTTAGCTCAGACATCTCGCTCACTCGTAGCACTGAGTGCAGGTACTTTTAAATGACCATAACTTGTTCAATTTTCTACCAATTTTCAAACGGTTTGTTTTTTTACAAACGTTATTAACGTGGGTATAATTCTGTATGCTTTAACATGTTTCATGAATTTTGTATTTATTTTTAGTATAAGTATGCAGTGTCATAGGTACATCTTTGACGTTTGTAACAAGCCAAACCGTTTGAAAATCGGTAAAAAATTAAGCAAGTTATGGTCATTTAAAAGTAGCTGCATCATTAAAACTCAATGCTACGAGTGAGCGAGCGCCCTGTGGTAAGATGGCCACCAAATGCGGACGTTGCACTCAATTGGCCAGCAGCGTGGGCGAGACATCTAGCCTTTATACATATCCATAGATATATACACTAGATGTCGCCTTGGGGCTCTGAGCATGCGTCAAAAGCGCCGCCATCTTAGAACAGGGGTCTTGTAATAGGAAGTATCTTGGTAAAGCTGCTATCTCCGCCTGTACTTCGAATTCATGGACGATGCCGGACGTTTGTGCTGCGTATGGATGTTAGGGCTACTAGCACTATGCATTACAGTTAGAAAAAGTAAATTTTCATAAAATCAAAACTTAAATTTTTTCCTGGACTAAATGCTAAATACATGTCTGACTGTTGAAACGAACCAAAAGAAAACTAAGAAAATTGCGTTCATGACGATTTATGGTGATTTTATTTCTTTTACACCATTGCCTACAATGACGCTGATGCGGGGTTCCCCTGTTTCAAGATGGCGGCTCTAGTTGACGCATTCGGTCCAATGAACTGCCGTAGCCAAGGCGGCATCTAGTGTACATATCTATGATACATATCTATGGTCATAGCCGGGTGTGTATGGTTCTTCATCTGCAGCACACATTGAGTTTCTCCACAAGAGCGCCCTCTGGCTTTAGGATGTAGCAGCATTTCACCGTAATTCATTGAGAAACATAGCAAGCATCATCTGCCAATATCGGTGCACCCCTACTCAGGACAGTACTTGGTCATTTAAAGTAATGGTCCATTATTTCTTTGTTTGCATTTAATGTATAGTTTTATATAATTTTTGGGTAAACTATCTAACTTTTCCATATTTTAAACAATGTCATTACGTTTTTAAAAAGAAAATATTTTTTCTTGTCTTCAGCTAAAGAAAGCGATATTCACAAGTTATGGAGAAAAATTGAGCCCCATCTGCAAAGAGCCATGCAGACGGTTTACCTCCGAGAGGTGTCCAGGTCTGTTTGTGATGTGTGATTCTTTGTTCACAGCTGTGACTGCATGAGCTCTCTCATGGGCAATGTGTCATCTTAATTATTGTGTGTTTGTGTGTGTGTGTGATTACTGCAATCAGCATGCAATGGAAGGAGCAGCAGATGGACGAGAAGGAGACCACAACCCCCAGAGGTACACACATATACACACTCGTCTGCGAATTCAGACGGGACGGTCGCACACTCACAGGCCATCTGCTGGAGTTGAGTAGCATTGCCAGGATGTGATAGATAAACTGATCCAAAGCTTTTCTAGGACAGAGTGCCAGGACTTCTACTTATAGACGGTTTCAGCAGTAACAACATAAACAAACGGCTTTCGTGGAACACACGTAACTTCTGGTAAACTCCACTAAGAATAGTCAATAACAACAAAGTCCTTTAAGAGTAGTTTCAGGGTTCCCACGGGTCCTTGAAATCCTTGAAAGTTTGTGAATCTGTGGGGGGGGGATTCAAGGCCTGGGAATTTTCGAAAATATACATACATCGATACAGGTCATTGAAAGAGCTTGAATCTATTTTATGCAAGAAGTTTTCTGGGGAAAAATCCATATTATTTCCTGTGTAGTGTAGGATAATATAAAAATTCTAAACTTAAGCACACATGCTAAACTGTTCGCTTTAAATGCTTATATCTTCTGTATGTGAATGTTGATTCATACCAAAATGCTTATTTGCATATTTGTGTTTCACACATGAAAAGTCTCGGGTTATGTATTTAACTGTTGTTCCCTAAGAAGGAAATGAGACGCTGCGTCTCCCTTGCCATATTTCCTGCGTTCTTGTAAGCCGTCTTTGGCAATATTTCAGATAGCGATATACTTCCTGGCTCCCATGTCACCCTGTCTTTATCCTTAAGCCTCACCATTGGTTAAATTTGATATACACATTCAGATGCACTTACCCCTGGAGGCGTCCCCAAAGTGTGACCGCAGTGACGCAGCGTGAGTTCCCTCGAAAGGGAACTGTAACAATGTATCTTAAAAGGTAACACAATGTAACCTTGCTCTCACTTAGAATGTGTCCCCACATTTAGTCCTTGAATTTGAGGGTATTGGACCTGAAAGGTCCTTGAATTTAAAGTTAACTAAGGTGTGGGAACCCTGTGTATTGTTACAGAACTTATGGTGAAGAGATGTGTATTATTAGTTAATGCATACAAAATACCCTACATTTGCATTGAATGTTGTTCCCAAGCATTAAATACACACTTATTATAGACAATTGGAAGGAGACTTGTTTACTTGAGGCACCGTGCATCAATACCACTTACATTGCAATGTCTTGGCAACTACTCACAACGTCCTAACATTGTGGTATCAAGTATTTATTCACTATATTAATCAATTTGTTCACAATGTAGCATGCATTTCTCTTGTATTAGCCAATGAGATGACTTTTCCTTTCCTTGTAGGTTTATCAGCCCATGGTCACATAGAGCTGCCATATTACTCTAAGTTTCTTCTGATTGCTGCATACCTGGCATCTTTTAACCCCGCCCGCACAGACCGACGCTTCTTTTTGAAGGTTTGACCTTTTCTATCCTTTTCAGTCCACAGGAAAACAGCATGCAAACATCTCCGTCTTACCACTGATGAGTGTTTATTTCTGTTTTTCACAGAGTCACGGGAAAATAAAAAAGACAAATTTCTTGAAGAAACATGAAAAGGTGAAGAGTTGCTTCTGTCATTCACCGTTCATGGCGTTTCCTCCTGCTGCTTTGTTTATTATGTCTTGTTCTGATTTCTCCATTATTGTCTCTATCCTGCAGACTAGTAACCATCTGTTGGGACCGAAGCCTTTTCCACTCGACAGACTGATGGCCATATTTTACAGCGTGGTTGATAGCAGAGTTGCACCTACTGCCTGTATTTTCTCCCAGGTAATTTTTAATCAATCAAATAATACAATTTCGCAAATAAATACACTTGAGATAATAACATCCTGTACCATTATTGTTGATTAGTGCAGAGAAGTGTGATTTATATGCACTGGGAGGACAAACAAGTATTGGAATCAATTTGGACACCGGGTGGCAGTGTTTCATCCTTTTTATTTGCTTCATAAATGATTTATTATCTCAAAGTATTGTAATTAATTTTCCTGGTTAAATGATAATAATTAATTTGCCTGTTTTCTACAGTGATAAAAACCAAAATCTTTTTTAATCTTGGAAATTTTAATCTATTGTGTGAACATTTAAATTATTTATTTGTTTGTTCTTTGACTGTTTGTGCACACTACAACCAGTCAGTGTCATTTTTATAACTCCAAAAAGTTTAAATTAAAATGTTTATATCTCTGTCCGCTGTGTTGCAGATTGCGTCTCTAGTTACTCTGCAGCTACTCACTCAGGTGGGACATGATGACCAGCTGGACGCGCCCAAATACAAATGTGCCGTTTCAATGGACTTCATTCTCTCCATCTCCAGGTATATGTGACTATTTAATTAAAGTAACCATTACCGATAGATCTAATATCTTTAAATCTTTAGCTGGTTTGTTAATAATGTACGTTTTCTTCGTTCTAGAACTGTAAACTTTGATGTGGTGAAGTATTTGTATGACTTCCTGTGAGCCTGTTGCTGTGGATGTAAGGCTGACATCTGATTGGACAAAGCACTTGAATGTACAGCGAAGAAATAAGGCTACAGGAAGCTGAGCTGTACACGTCCTGCATTTTAAGACCAGTCAGATGGCACCAAAATGACTTTTCTCGTGTTGATGTTCGGCAATGTTTTGCAGTCACTACCGGATGATGGCCTGATGAAAGGCATGACATTGCTTCCGAACCTTAAACCATATCATCACATAGTTCAAGCTCTTAATTTGAATGTTATATCCACATTGAAATATGTTTTGTGTTATTTAGATCTTGTTTAACACCAAGGTCTTTGTGAAGTGACCTTTTAATCTTAGCAAAGCAACCCTGAATAGCATTTACCCTCTTGGTGGCAAAGAAATGTCAAACAAAACTCAAAACGGCTATTAAATAAGAGAAAATGAATTGTTTGTTCACTGAAGTGCATATGATTAAAATTGAGGTTTTGTTGTTATTCAGGATTGCGGTCTTTTAAATCAGCTTTTGATAGCCAGCTTGTGCGATTCGCGTCTGACTCACAAGGTCTCTATGGTAATAGATTGCGGTTGTCATGGAAACTGTGCAGACCGTAGTTTAAAAGGCTCCAAAACGTGACTCATGTATTTCACAAAATGATGTAGTTGGAAACAAAGAAAGAGGCTTGAATTGCAGTAATTTTTGCATAGAGACGAAACCACTGTCTATATTTTTAATATACAAGTGCTTAATCAGTTCATTAACAAGCAAGTAGATCTTGTAGTCCTGCATTACATTAAAAGGAACCTTAATAATGTGTTATTTCTTCAACGAAACTGTTGAAATGCTTGCAAGAGCAAAATCTAAAATATTTGCACTCATGCACTGTGCAATTATGGTGCAGTTTCCTGGACAGGGCTTATCCTAGTCTCAGACTAAAATGCTAGTTTGAACTGCTTTATTTTAAAAACACCTTGCGCTGACTTACTTGAACATGTGTCTTTAATGTTTAATATTAATGGGCATTTTATATATATATATATATATATATATATATATATATATATATATATATATATATATATATCTTCAGAATTTAGTTAAGTAAGGGATAATGTCCAGGCAGCAGGTTGTTATCGCAGAAATAAGCCCTGACAGTGTGATCAGTTGAAGGGGGTCTGCTGCCTGTACATTATCCTGCTTATTTAGTAGGTAAGGAGCATTAAAAAAATATTTGAAATATTTGATTTGCTAATAAACAAATGCAGACCCACCGTGAGGATAACCCATTTACTTTCAGTTTTAAGATAAGACAGGACTTTCAAATGTCAGGATCACACTATTTGGTTAAGAGTCAATGATGTGACGTTAATTATTTTGTATTCGTATGACACAAAATATCATTTGTCAAAGATCATTTAGAAAACAGAGCTGTTTTCAGCAAGGACAAATATTACGAAAAACACATTAAAATTTATATTTAGAAATAACTAATAAAACGATATTTTAAAATATTTTTTTCTTTTGATGATGATTATGCTTACATGCCATCAAGGTGGATAAAATATTTAATATTTCTCATTCTTTGGCGCAATTGGCAGTTACACCATTTGACAGTTCCATTCAGTCTTAACTCTAATAAAAAAATATTACATAAATCCACTATGTGCATTGAAAGAAACATGATGCATGCTTTTAAAACAAGTTTTTAAAAAATATTTTTGAATTTCTGATTTTGCCAAACCGTTTTTGTCACTGACCCTTATTCACTTGTAAATAAAATGCCGGACATGTTAATAAAAGATTTATATTTAGTTTTGTTTAATATTAAACCGTACCTGTCGAAATAATTTGCAGCATCTGGGCGTGTGTTATTAGTTTTGAGCGATAGTTATCTGAAAAGAACAAACCTTGGAATGTCGCAACTGGCTAATCAGAATCAAGCATTTTGGAGAGCCGTGTAATAATGCAAGTTAATATAACCACCAAAACTATCAGTATCAGCAGATGAATAATCGGCTGTCGGTGAAAAAAATTATGTCGGTGCATCTCAAATAATATGTATATGTCTTTGAAATATAAATGTATGACTTTGTATTATTGTAGCCGAATGATATTTTTGTAAGCAGTGTCCTGAAATGTAACATATTTGATAATATGGTTGAACCTCATTGTAAAATGTTAACAAACAATTTTTCTCATTTTTAATAATTAAGCATGCAGTTCTTTGATCTTGTGTTATTTCAAACTCCATGTCAGATTTTGTGCCACAATGCAACTGTTCAAGTGAATTCAAAAAGCTTGGTCAAAAACACAAGGGAAAGAGTTATTATTTTTTTAATATGCAAGTGCTCAAGCAGTACATAAATATACAAGTAAATCTTGTAGTCCTGCAATACATCAGAAGGCACCTTTATAATTTGTCTATGTCTTCAAAGAAACTTTTGAAAAGCTTTGCAAAAGCACAACCTGACACATTTGCACTCATACAGTGGGGAGAATACATTATAAGATGAAAGTGTTGAATATATGGAACTCTGGACCACGAAACCAGTCAATTGTGAAACTGAGATTTATACATTTATTCAAATAAGCTTTCCATTGATGTATAGTTTAGGATATGACAACATTTGGCCGAGATACAACTATTCGAAAATCTGGAATAGCTGCAGTCTAAATATTGAGAAAATCACCTTTAAAGTTGTCCAAATGAAGTCTATAGCAACACACATTACTAATGATAAATGCATTTTTTTTCTATATATTTACGGTAGGGAATTATATTCATGGAACATGATCTTTACTGAATATCCTAATAACTATTGCTACAAATATGTGCTACTTATGACTGGTTATGTGGTTCAGAGTCACATGACTTTATTAGCTAGTTGACATGATATTTTTGTAATGAGCGTCCTGAAATGCAACACATTTAAAACGATCAGTAATGATGCAGACTATGGTTGTTTATGTAACAAACAATACTTTTTTACAGCATTTATTACTTTAGGGTTATTTAGATGTTGTACTTTAACATTATTTAAAGGAACAGTATGTAAGAAATTTATATCAATTAATCATAAAATGGCCCTGATATGTCACTAGACATTGAGAAATCATTTTCATTTCAAATACTTATATCACTGACAACAGTTGTCTGGCCAGGATATTTGCAGCCCTCAACTGATGTTTATGTTGTCATTTTGTGTATTGGCCACCAGTTGTGTGATTGCAGTACCAGTTTTAGCCACAAGTTTTGTGATTGCAATACCAGTTTTGGTCAAAATCCTACATACTGTTCCTTTAATGCATAATAAACTAAAACAGTGTTCTTCAACCCTGGTCCTGGAGGACCCCCTTCCAGAAAGTTTTAGATGTCTCCTTATTTAAAACACCTGAACCAACTCATCAGCCTCTTTCCAGAATGTCTCCCTAACAAGCTGATAAGTTAAAACAGGTGTGTTGATTAAGGAGACATCTAAAACATTCTGGAAGGGGGTCCTCCAGGACCAGGGTTGAAGAACACTGAACTAAAATGAAAAAAAAAACAGTAGTATATTTATAAAATGCCCCATTATTAACCAAATGCAAAACATTAACGCTCATTGTATTGTTGTTCATGATACATAAAGCATAAGGACTTACTAAACGTTTTTTTTTTACATTTTGAATAAAGCGCGCAGTTTTATGATCTTGTTTTATTTGAGACTCCATGTCAAATTTTGTTTGTTAGTTTTAAAATGGAGAAAAACTACAAAGAAATAGCGACTCGTTAAACCACCTATAAATACACATTCCCTTAGAAGTTCATATAAACGACATTCATCTTGATGTCGGATATAAAGATTTATGTCAACGTATTTAATGTAATATTAAAGTTTATCTACTACCTTATTAGCAAGCCATTTCTAAATGTCTATCTTGGAGTCATCTAATAAAAGAAAATAATTTTTAAAAAGATCATTTTAATCTCTTGTCCAAGAGTAATAAAATAAAATAAAATTCATGAATGGACTTGCCCACATCATACTGACTCTTCCCCTGTAATGTCTCTCTCTGTGCCTAGTGAGAAGGATTTTTCTATTGGGAAACAATCAGTAGATGTGAAACGTCCCACAATTTAATCTCTTTACCACTGATGCGCAGTCTCGTAATTATGAAATCTCGTAATTTCATAATTACAAGAATTTTTTATATCAGGTGAGAGACTGAAAACAAGTTTAATCTGAAAAACAGCATGAACTGATATCTTTGAATATGGACAGGTGCTTATATGCTGTGTCTCCGGTTATGGATCATGGCCACTATGTGTGTGAGGTCTAAACTCTTCATCATCACTTCCATAAAATCTTCATCACTCCGAGCCCCTGCTACAAACTCCTCCAATGAAAGCTCCCCTGTTGAATGCCATGAGAACATTTTAAACAGTTTTCAGTGATAAGAGAAACAGAAAAAACAATGTCATACATTGTAATTCTTGATTCTTACCCGTTTCACAATAAAAATAAATAAATATTTGATTTTACAGTTTGTGCAGATTTTTACAGTTCTTTAATGAACTCTCCCTATCCATATCATTTGAATGTCTTTGAAAAAATGAAAGATTTATTAAACTCCCCATCTCCATTGATGTCGATTCTATCAAACACTCGATTTGTAAATTCCTCAGGACTGGATTCCTGCGTCTCACTTCCATTGATGGCACGGATGGCCTAGAACAAAAGGAATATGATTTTTTTAATGGATGCACAAAATACCATCTGTATTATGGCCATTCAGTTTTGAAAATGATTTCTATCCTACCTTTATAATATTTAGGAGCTCGTGTCTATCTATGCAACCGTTGCCATCCACGTCATAAAGTCTGAAATACCACCTTAGTTTGTGCTCCATCTTGCCTCTCATTACTAGACTGAGAGCTGCCACATACTCCATGAAGTCAATATAGCCATCCTGCAATAAATCATTCAGAATTTCAAAATTATTTATTATTCAGCTAAGGCTTTACATTAGCTATAGTATATAAGAGGCTGTGGTATGTATTGTGTTGCATTGTATTGCATTGTTTCTAAAAATTGTGTTTAGATAATTGATGACAGGCCATTGAATTATTTGAAAATATGACGCAAAGTGGAGTGTGCATTATTTTCAAGTAATTCAAAGAACTGGAATCAGTTATTCCGCTTATACCATGGCACCACATTGCTCTAATGGTTATTTTAAGACATTTGAAAAGGTCAGGTGTGCGTTTATCAAAAAATAATGCATACCCATGAAGCATTTCTCAACCAATCAGAATAAAGCATTCACTCTAAAAATGACTGGGTTATTTTTGACCCATAATGGGTAAATATTGGACATAACACATGCTGAGTTAATAATGACCCAATGTTAAGTAGTTGTTATGCAACCATGGAGTATAATAACCCTATCTTTGTCCCTATAAGGTTAATAGTTAGCATCTATTAAATGTGCTGCTTATATATCAAGACATGCATTTTTTAGCATAGGCCTATAGGGGAAAAAAATCAGTGATAACGGATAAAGACAAACTGCAAGGTCAAATGTTGTTAGGTAATAATATAGACAATTGATTTCTACATTGTTTTGGAAATGGCCTGATTGACTGTGAAACAAACTACACTACCCATAATACTGAGAGATAACCGCCATAGAACCCACTGTTACTATGGAAACAAGATTCACGGCAAATAACCTCAGCACTTGGAATGACATAAATGAGTTGATGTTCCTATGCAACACTGTTAAAAAATGTATAGATTTAAATTGATTATAAATTGATTAAATTGCTATTTAGCATTCTGGTGAACCGGAAATCCTCATCAACCTTTTTCTGTTTTTTACTTCAGATTTTGGTTCCCAGAATGCTTTGCATGAGGGTGTTATTTTATAGTTTTATTCTGTAAAAATAAAGACTTGTTAATGTTTAATGTTCGTTTACCTATTAACTGTTTCCAGTAAGCAACATAAATGTAAATCTACAGTAACTTACTGGCAAACAGCTGCTTAACTACACTTTTTAAAAAAAATCAGTAGAAATTACAGTGTTACTTGCAGCTGGTTGTGGTAACTTACCGTAGATTTAAATTTATGTTATTTACTGGCAGTTTGTTCAAAGTTAAATAAATGTTAAATATTAACAAGTCTTTATCTTAACAGAATAAAACTAAAATAACAGCCTCATGCAAAGCATTCTGGGAACCAGAAATCATCATCAACCTTTTTCTGTTTTTTGCTTCAGATTTTGTTTCCAGAATGTTTTGCTTGATGCTGTTATTTTAGTTTTACTCTGTAAAGACAAAGACTTGTAAATGTTTAATGTTCATTTAACTTGAACAAAATGTTGCCAGTTAATAACACGAAATTTAAAACTACGGTAAGTTACCGGCAACCAGCTGCAAGTATCACTGTAATTTTTACAGATTTTTTTACAGTGTAGAGCAACATTTTTTTAAAGTCCATGGTCAGAAATTAAAGGGGACTTGGGGCAAAAATGAGAAAATACAAGGAACAGAATGTTACAAAAAATCCCCAAAATTTAAAATAGCAACAAAACGCATGAAGTATTGGAGTCTACAGAGAAATAACAAATTATGGTATTCTTTGATGCAGTATTTAGTAGTCTTTTAACATTATATTTTAAATGAATATAAAAATGTGCCGTACAACACGATTGCATATTCTGAAATAAAACTAATATATGTTCGAAGCTAAAATAATGACTTCTAGGAGTTTACACTGAATTTATGTTTCTGTACATGTCTGTATACAGGTTTCTTGGACAGGATTTAGATTATGCCAGGACTACATTTAAGTTTTTACAAACAAACCTTACAACAAACATTACCGATGTGCATCTTGGGACAAAACAATGGCACTGATATATTTTAAGATATGTGCGTGCAAGCTGTTTTCAGTTATGACAGCTTAAACATGCATTTTAGTCTGGGACTTATCTTAAACGCCTATGTCTTATAATTTATACTATTTGGTTTTTTTTAATCAAAGTTTGTTGTTAGTCGTTTAAGAGTTGAGGACTGCTTATTTGTTTGAAATGCTTTGAAAGAAAATAAACACATCCGAAACTAATAAAGAATCTGGTAACTCTAACCATAAGCCTTTAGGAACTAAGCTATCCTGTTAATTAAACACATTCAAACATTACAAAATGTTTACATTAATCCTGAAAGTATTATAAATCTACAACTGGAATCTTTTTTATCATCCCAACAAGGCTATTATTTGAGGCATGTATACATATTTAGATTATGGAGTTCATAGAGGATCAAGATTAGGTTGATGAGGGTGCCCTCTGGAGGATTACATTCAATTCTGAGACAGACACAACCATGTCACAGATATAATCCCTTAGGTCAATAAACCCTTCTGAAAATGTCACCTGTCTCAGTTAGATACACCTGTCTAGGTCAGGCTCAGAAAGATGGTCAAGGACTCCTATAATGGTTTGGCATGTTCCTTTAAAGGGATATGGATGAAGTGTATCTGTTTTCCAATGTAGTTAATGACATTAAATTAATGTTTTTTTATAAGTATATTTGACATCATACTGGTACGTGCTGGAATTGCTGTATCAATGTGAGATTTTTATGAGAGGTAATAGTATCTGACTTGTTGTTTTTTATGCTTAGAAAGTTATAAAAACAGTCTGGTAAGAACTCTAGGGAATAGTTGTTACTGGATCAGTTTTCATAAGACAACCTTTGTAAATCTTAATGTTATCAATAAGCTCATTATAAATATGAGTCATTGCAAATACAAGCTGACAGGATGTGATAAAAATAGTACTATATTTATAGACCCACACAGCACAACATTAAAGATCTACGCTTTGTAAATATTTGCATATATGTGAATAATTTAATGATAGACAGCAAATGACACATATATTATTAAATAAACAATCAAATTTTATAAAGTATTGATCAACTGAGAAGCCAATTATGCAATAAATATATGGCTATATAAATGGCCAATAACCTAAAGCACACTGAAATATTTTCCTCTTAAATTGATACCAGTATTAGTCCTTAAGGTCTAAATTATAGATATCAGCATAATCAGTCGAACATGATGCAACACATTGCAATGAGCCTGAGAATCTGCATATCACAGCCAGTGTTTTCACATCAAAAATACACCTACGCCAAACAAGCTTTTGAAACTTTTTGACAGTGCTGTTTTCAAAGGCATCCCTACACTCTTCGAAAAAAAGCTACAAGAAGATACAAAAGTTGTCCCTAGGAGCGGTACCTTTATAAAAGTACACTTTTATACCTAAAAAGTGCATATCGGTACCTCAAAGCTACACAATGGGGCCTCAGAGGCACACACAGGTAACTCAAAGGTACATTTCTGTACTTAAAGGTACATATTAGGACCTTTTTAAAACGTACCATCCCATTTTTTTGGGACTCAAACTTCACTAACCTTGTTCATGTCAAAAGTGCGGAACATCTGTTCAATGTAGGCATTTGCTTCTGGATCCAGACCTCTGAGACCAAAGAACTGCTTAAACTCATGCAGTGTGAGTTGACCAGATGGACACTCAGTCATGAACTTCTTATACCAAAGATGCATTTCAACGGCCTGCAGGTCGTCCACGGTGCTGCCATTAGAATTTCCCATCACTTAACTGATTTGTGTTTTAAAGAGGAGAGCTATAGAATCTGTATTAAGAGGCTTTATCTAGAAGTCCAACTGGTTTGCTGTGCAAGCGAAAGTTTCGCTTCTCACAGACACACAACACTTAGACCTAGTAAAGCGGTGGGCACGGCTGTGAGGCTTTTGTACCAGCTTGGGATCAGACGTGCCCCATTAACTCCACCTTATTATTGATATTAACTGATACTAATCCAGCTCAGAGTTTAGCTTAGAATGGCTGGGATGTCCATTGGTAATTGCACGTGAGATTGGGGACACGGTGACAAACCTTCTCATGTGACGAGTGGACGAGTTGCGAACAGATGCAGTCTTACAACTGCATCAGCATTTCTAAACTTCAGGTTTTAGTGTCTAAAATGTGATGTGATAGTGTTGTGTGTTTAAAGTATGAAGATTAGAGAGCACCTATGGTTAGATTCCGAATTTTACATTTCCTTTGGTATGTATAAGTTAACAATATGCAAAAGGTACAAACACCAAAGTAAACGATGAAGCGAGTTATTGTAGGCAACAGTTTACTTATTGGGCCTGTTGACGTAGACAAGACCGACATTATCATAATTCCTCCCGCTTCGGATTCAGACTGTAAGTTAACTCCTGTCAGCACTGCATTGTGACAGAATATTTCAAACATGGTAAGGAGCATCACATTTTTGGCTGACGTCAGGGGTATTCAGACCAATCACAACGTACAGATTAGCTGGCCAATCAGGGACGCAGCGCCTTTCAGACCGATAAGCTTTGTACAAAATCAGTGCGTTATATAAGTTTATCTGGAGCTAAAAAAAATTATGGTATGTGCAAAATAATGTGTTTTTTAAACCATAATCCAAGCGAACACGTATTATACCAAATACACAAAATAAAGTATTTTTTTAGCAATGTAAGGCATTTTCAAGGCAATTTGTTGGGAATGTGTTGGATTCTAACACATGAAGATTTTGTGTCCTTAAAGTGTTTATTTGTAATATTATCATCCTGTCATATAGCACTATAGTGACAATAGCCTCAGTGCAATGCAGTATTAATAAAAATTCTTCAATGGGTTATTGAGTTACAAAAAAACAATACATGAAAACAAATAATATAATGCACAAAATACAACATAAATACACATCCTTCACTGGTACATTTTATATTGAAAATATTTTGCTTGTCAAATAAGAAATGTTGTTTTACGCTAGTCAGTAAACACTTAGCTGCAATAGGAAATGTTTTACCACAGTATATAAAAGGAATAAAATCAGTCCATATATGGAGCTTGTATAGAATGCAAATTGACAGCTCACAAGAAATTATAAAAAAGTCACAGATCCAAGATTCAATGCATTTTTCTTTTCTAAAAACTCAATTGCAGGCACTTAAATGAAAACAGGATCGTTTTTCAATATTTTATTATGTTCTTACCTCAACTTAGACCAATTAATACATACCTATCCTTTCTCAATGCGTGCACCCAATCCCTGTACAGCACGCTGTGAATGTGCCAGCATTTAGCCCAGCCCCATTCATTCCTTAGGATCCAAACAGGGATGAATTTAGAAGCCACCAAAAACGTACATGTATTCCATGTTTACAGACTGTTACATGAGCAAGTATAAAATAAAACTTTTGTTTGGAGCCAAATGAACAAATGGTGGTAGGCTAAATGCCAACACATTCAAAAAGCGCTGCACAAAGACCAATAGTGCACGCATTGAAAAAAGATAGGTATGTATTAATTCATCTAAGTCAGTGGTTCTCAATCTTTTTCTGCTTGCGGCCCCCCTTGTGTAAGGTGCATTCTTTGCGGCCCCCCCAAAGAAAATTTATGACAAAAAATTGTTCTAAAATTTAACATTTTAATTAAACAAAACATATTAATTATACAATGTAATGCTGTTGATTCGTAGCCTTATTTGTTTAGGTTTAATTAAACAGAATTCATAATAAATGAATGTATTTTATAAAATGACATAAAACTGGGGCCCCCATGGCACCATCTCGCTGCCCCCCTGGGCCCCCAGTTTGAGAACCACTGATCTAAGTTGAGGTAAGAACATATTGAAAAACGGTGGTGTTTTCCTTTAATGTAAGGCTGTTTTAAAATTGAAGTTGACAATGCTGTATTCTAAAAAGTCAGTGCACTAACATATAAGAGGTACATGGATTAGTATTCATTAAAAAATCTTTAAAATGTCCAAAACACTTCTCTATTATATTTCATTATATAGATAAACACTTAAACAGTCAGAAGGATATTGTGGTTCAAAGCAAAACAAACAAAATACAGTACAAAACTGACTCAAATAATATAATCATAAGAAACCCTGTTGGAGCATTTCGTTGGAGCTGAATTATTTGGTAAAATCCATAAAACCAGCAAGAACACCTCAGGTTCCCTTACCAAAACAAGTTCTTTTATTGTTTTATAGTGTTTTACTATATTTACTTATGATTACTCTTACCAAACATGCACATGCGCTCAGACAATATAGTATTCATTGGGATCACAGCAGAGACATGAGATTAAAATGTCACTGACTGACAGTTAAAATGTTATCAGGACAGTTACGACATCTACAGTTATACATTAACTGGTTTAGACCTGAAAACAGGTGTGGTTAGAACCTCAAGTGTGGTTATAACAATGGCTTTAACTCTTTTAACAAAACCTCTAGAATTTAGGGCTACATATGTGCCCTTTGAAATGAACGAAAACTCAATGCAAAAACTTTGCGTTGGAAAGTTCAAGTAGTACTGAAACAGTTCTGTAGTATTGTAGGAAATGTAAAGGACTTAAGCATTGCAGGATTGTTTTTAAGATCCATGGAAATGTTGATATTTGATGATGTATTTTTTTGTTTCCCAAGAACATTGCCTTTGTGTGTTCTTCCTTACTCCGATTCAGTATCACTGCTGGAGAACATCTCTATGGCCTCCCTTCTCCGTCTTCTGGTCCACCAATCCAAGCTTCTATGAAGGGATTCGAATACTGCCACTGTGTATCTGGCAAACATTGATGTCCACTTGAACACTTCCACAAAACAGTTCACAGAGCGGGACACAAAGCTTACAAACACTGTAGTATAGTGTGCCAGCAAAAGAAGGCTGCGCCCTAACTGCCTTCCGTAATTTACAATCATGTTAACCTTTAAATCATGTCCTCCCTTCCTGTTTTGGACCATCATGAACTCACAAAAAGAAATAATACAATCACAATCGTTCACAGTATAGTCACAACCGGGTCCTGTAATTTTCTCCTAGTAAGCAAACGTGTTTAGTTTCGGTCTGCATTATTGTACGTTTATTTTTTATCGACGTTCCCTGGTGTACAGTTATGCGGGACTCAGGGTAATTTGCAGTTTAGAGACGCTCCCTTGCGCGGACCAATCACAGCGTTGTGTTTCTGTTTCCGGGATGTTTGGTGATGTGGCTCTGCACTGAAATCCTGGAGACGAAATTGATCAAATAATAAGCCAGCTCGTCCCTGCGCCGAGTACACAGGTCAGTTTCACATTTAATCATATAACCGAGTCGCCTCTAAATGTATTCGGCCGTTGACATGGCCGGCATTTGCAAAACCACAAGTATATTTAAAAATATCCCAACAGTTGTTTACGAGTCATTAGCACGAGCCCACTTACAGCACAAGCGCATTAGATTCACGGATTGGGCTTCGATAATGCAGTTTTATAACCACCATAAAAGATAAACGCATACCTTTATATGCCTGGAACAAAAGTTCTGATACGAACAACTGATTATAAAACAGAGAAGACGAGTCGCTGAATAATCTTTGGTGTTGTGTAGACAAAATGAAAGCGACGCAGCCGCAGTCGTCAGTCAGATATGTTTCGTTATTGTTCGGTTCTGTTCGTCTTTTTTCGTTTTATGGTTCCGTCACACGAGGTTATGTATTGTTAACTAAAAAGGGGTATAGAAATTCTGATAAATTTTCATGCAGGCGTTCACAGCTACTTAGTCAATGGTCTGTAAAGGCGACGTTTTTTAATTCCATTACGCAGCCATTTAACATCACGTTGTAAAAGTAAGGCGCATTTATGCATTTTGAGTTATGCATATGATTTGCCAGGGTTTCATTTCGAAAGTGCGGGTCTTATTACATTATACTCCAAATATTAGATGTCCGTTTTAACTAAATCATACTTCCTTTTATGTATTGTAATCGTTTAAGTTTTATGTATTGTTGTAATTCAATATAGGAAGATCATATAGAGCCTGATGAAAAGTCCAGCTTTAGCTGTGTTTTGGTATTATAAATACTTTACAGCTAGTCCACATTAGCTAATCAGCTTCCTTATTCCCATAACAGGTATAACCAGCTGGAAGTTGTTTTGTAACCGGTCCAAGATGTAATATATACACAATTATGTTCTGCCAATACAAACTCATTGTTATAATTCAGAATGGTGATGCAATGGCACTGTGATTACTTTACGTTTATGAATCTGATATACACTTCTATCCAAGGCGACTTATAGTGCATTTACGGTATATGATATGTATACCAGGTCACCTAATATGGAAAACTCACTTTTATATGTTGTTTGAACATTTGTGTGTTGTCTCCGTGTACACAACCACTCCATAGTGATAATAACCGACCCCTCCTTTGTTTTAAATACCCATGAAACTTCAACAGTGTCATGGGAAAAGCTGTTTGCGTTTTCTGAGCAAACTGAGGTCACTTTGCGCAGACCCCACCCACAATCGTTCAAAGACACAGTTGGGTCATATTTCATTTTTAAATCTTTACATGGCACATTCTAGAGACACCTGAGACTAAAACCCTTCTTACACAGCACGTCAAATTGGCACAGAGGCTTTAGCCTGACGTTTTCATACTCAATTCTAATCAGAATTTGAGTCTGATACCGCTCCATTGGGCTATGATTATGGGGCGTGTCTCAACCGAAAAATGCCTGTACACTCAATTGGATAGACCTACGACCAATCAGGGCATGGCGTGTGTGACGTATGTTGAAATGGCGTCTTTTGACCGAACTGCTAGTTATTTCGCTACAATGACACTAACATTGTGATTATACTAAGTCTGAGCAAACGTACATCAACACCTACTATGTTTACAACATTTCATTTATATCACAACATTAAGTATTTACTAATTTATACAGTCAGACTATCTCTTACCATTTGTACGTTAGGTGAACTTCATCCACGACGATACCCATTACGTTGGCTTGAAAAATATCGGAGCCTTGTATGTCCCTCCACTTCTTATTCAGCAGCCACGATTCCGGGCTTCCGAAAAGAAGCTGGCACCGACCGCTAATTATATCCATTTCGTCATGCACGCCGAGTTGCATGGCCGTGATATCCATTTCAGTTGCTTCTTTAACTTGGTCCTCCATAAGTGCGACCAAAGGAGAAACAACAATGAAAATAGTGTTTTCATGTCCCGTCTTCATAGCGACCATCGGAGCTAGCTGATAAATGAAACGTTTACCGAATCCCGTAGGAAGGACGGCAAAAACATCTTTCCGATCAATTAAATGCCTTTATTGCGTTTCTCTGTTCCTCTTTTCAAATCAATGATCTGTCAATATCTTTTACAGACTCAATGTCAGAATACACACATCTGAATTATACAGCGGCAGCCATTTCGTTGTAAACAGATTTAACACACACGCTCTTTGGTGACGTGGTTGATTACGTTACTGTTGATCATCTGTCCATCATCGTATAAAGCCCGCCCTCACAATTTGATTGGTTCGACCAGCTTTGGGTCTAGCATAGAAGCTCCTCAATGGAGAAACCCCAGACCGATCTTGCCGTCCTCAAAATGTTGTGGGTGGGGTTAAGGTTGGCTGGCACCCAGGCTACAGAGGCTTCTGTGTGACCACAAATGCGTCCCGTAAAGACGACCTAGTACAATTGACGTAATATATACGGAAAGCATTTTGTGTGAACAATACGCAGAAACAATGTCACTCTGCTGCGACTCTGCCATCTAATTCTGATGGACATTCTGTAATTTTCTTGATTAAAACAGAATGGGACTTAAGTAAAGTCCTGCATTACATTTTGCCCTCACATAAGACTAAAATTAAACTAATGGTTCTCATAAATCTAATAAATAATACACATAAATAAATATATTTGATATAATTTTATGGTGGTATTGTTGGTCTTGAAAGCATGAATTGTGTTTCAAAATGCAAATCATCATCCCGGCGAGTATGATTCATCATTTCCTGTATCTGTCCTTTATATGTCACAGTTTGTTTTAAAAATATATACCGTAAAGAACAAAGTCTTTAACAAAGTTATTTAACATTTATTGTATTTCTTTGCATATAGGTCAGCCATGTTTAGCCGGCTGACCCAGGGGGTGAGCTCTGTTCTCCAGGAGCTCTCTGGTGAGGAACGAGCCGATGAAAACTCTCAAGTGAGTAGATAACTTGGGAATCACATTTTTGGATAACTAAGTCAATATCATTGCACTCAGTTTTATATGAATTATTATGATAAGTGTTAACAGGATTTAAAATGTGAGGTCATGGAATTTTTTTCTACATTTGAGAATTTAAGGGCAGTTTCCCGGAGAGGGCTTATCCTAGTCCTAGACTTAAATGCATGTTTGAGCTGCCTAAATAAAAAAAAACATCTGTTTTGTCTCAAGATGCACACCAGTATTGTTTTTTGTAAGGTTTGTTTGTAAAAACTACTTTAACGTCCTAATATAAGGCTTAGTCCTGGCTTAATCTAAACCCTGTCCTGGAAACTGCCCCTAACAGTCTTATTGGTACTTGTGCATGCAGGCATAAACAGACCAAGAGTCAAAAAGCATTTAAACCACTTTAAAAGTGCTTTTACATAATTTTTAAGCTTGTAAGCCCTAGTCCCCATGCTTTGTAATTGCAGTACCTTAAAGTTTTTCATCTTCTATTGCAATTAAAAAGATATATAGGTTTAGATAAGAACAATATGGGAATGAGTAAATAATGCCACGTTTTTTTAATGGTTGTCTTTACTTTTTTTAAAAATGTAGTCTACAGTAGTTGTCAGTTTCATCATGAATAATATTAACATGGCGGTTTCTCAGAAGTGGTATTGATAAATTCTCTAGCAAGCTCTCTATATTTTTAACTTTAAGTTTTTGGAACAGGATGGTTTGGTCCCTCAACCCCAGCCTGATACTGAAGACTCCCAGGTGGGCCCTGGTCCTCCAGAAGAGGTCCTGGAGAGGCTGGCCCAGACAGAACAGCTGGTGGTTCAGCTGAAGGAGCTGATCCGAGAGAAAGACATTCAGCTTGCCAAAACTGAGAGGCAGTTTAAGGTGAGGACCTACCGCTTTGAGAGAAATAAATCTAAACCAGACTTTAAACCCAAACCGGTTTAACACTAAGATTTGCATTTCATGCTTTTTTGTCTTCACACAGGAGGAGAAAGAACAGGCAGAGGTCAAGTTTACAAAGCTCAAACTGCAGGCCAAAGCCAAGATGGCGGGCCTAAACAAACAGATTGCTGAGTTGAAAGGACAAGAATCGTTGAATAGCAGTCAGGTAAATAATAAATCAGTTTTAGTGTGAAATTGATATTATTTGTAATTATTATTTTTGTATTAATATTAAATATTATTTATATAGTTTAAAAGTGTTACTTACAGATTAAAAAAGTTCAACTTAGCATAAAGTTAAATCACGTTCCTTTCCTATATCCTTAATTGTATGTTTACATTCAGCTTTACATACAGGATACATGACAGGATATGAAATATTACATATACTTTATACAGGCAAGGTTTGTAAATGATTTTATCATGCTTGTCTCATGCCATGTAATGTTTGAGATTGTGGCCATATTTTCACTGTGAACCACTGAATTTCAATGTTCAAATACGATTATGTCAGCTTCAGACCTGCCAACCTTTACGCATTTTGCGTAACAGATACGCATTTAGACATCAAACTACGCTGCTACGATTTGTCACTTCAAAATACGCGAAAAGCCTTTGGTGGCTTTGAGTTAAACTGTCTGTGCATTTGCGCACTAGGCAACTCGTCTATCTGTGTAACCGCATTGGGCAGCAACCTGTTGGGAAAAGACGACGTCGACCAATCATAGCGCTAGTTTTAAACTCTTCAAAACGGAGAGCGGGGAGCCGTCGAAGCGAATAACGAAAATAACGAAATTGTTTTTCATCCCGGTCCATCTTCATACTGTGACTTGTTTTACAAGGGAGGATGGTTCTAAACACCGTTTTTAAAGGTAAATGGGCAGGGTATGGGAATTGTGAATTGGATCCATTGTAATAAGCCTGCCAACCAGGGGTGTCTAGACGCCTTTTACTGTTGTACGTGCCCCAGTGTAAATCTGTTGTACCCAGTGTCCTATGTTGTGCCTCAAGTTTAAGTTTTTACTTTATTTGCCAGTATATTCATTTACATTGTTAATCGCGCCAAAAAAACTGAGCTATATGAACCGTAATTCACGCTTGTAAACACGTTGCAGTCCCACAAGACAAACTGGCGCGAGCACGCAGAAATCGATGTCCGCGAGCGGAGCGTCTGTGTTTACTTTTTGTAGCACTCTGCCGCCGCTCACTCAGAAGAGCATGTGATGTGAGGCACGCGAGAAAACATGACAAAACAAAAGTACGCTTCTGAATTTAAATCAATCTTATTCTTACTCGATTGTTACTGGCTCCTGTCGATGTACATCAGATTTTTTTGTGCAGAGCAGGGAAATAGAAGCAGAAAGTATAGATGATGAGGGAGGTAAAACGAACTATATGCTCAGCCAGTCAAAACCAAGTATAGAGGTTTGCATTATTGCTGAGAAAATCAATGTTTGTGTACTGTTCTGTATTGTCAGATATGAAATTACTGTTTAGTTCACTAAATCTACTTTAGGACACTACATAAACAGTTGGCATCACTGCTGAAAAAAAAGCAGTATACCAGCAAGACCAGCATATGTTGTGTTTTGTTGCTGGTTTGCTGGTGGTCATCATCAGCATACCAGCACCACCAAGACCATGTTGTGTTTTGGTGCTGTATGCTGGTGTCCACCAGCTAAACCAGCATGGGAATCATGCTGGTTTATGCTGTTTTTTCAGCAGGTTTAAACACTATGCTGATAAAATACACCAAAGGATCATCCACATATGTTTTTTATTGTAGTAGCAGCTAAGTAATGTTATTGTAAATTTGTGTAAAAGACTCATTATCATCAGTACTGTAGAATGCACATTTGCTAACATGGCATTTATGCATTAAAACATAGTAATACTGTTCATGTTAGGTATGTTAAAGAAAAAGTAGTGGTAGGCCTGCTGTGCCCCATTAGAGGTTCATGTCAACGTGCCTGCTGGAATATAAAGCAAGGACATAGCATGCTATTTGTTGATTCTTTGTTATTTATAATGTCCCATGTATTTAAGACATATGCCATAAGCATATTGTTTAATAGGCATATTTTTGGAGGTTGCCTTTTCATTAAATGAGTTCTTCATAGCCTACTTGTATGTTGAAAGACTAGATATGGTGGTGAGTGGGAACAATTTGCTTAGTAATAAGTTGTAGTAATAAGTCATAAGTAAGCATGTGAACTCAATCACTACTGATCAGCAAATGTGCCTGACCTCGCGCCGTGCCGCTGCGGTAAGTTGCTACTCAAAAAAAAATTCCAAGGTTGGCAGGTCTGCAGCTTTTTGGGTTTCATTCACAAAGCGGCTTGTGATGTACCTAATTCAACAAAGATTTCCCTTTTGCTGGCATTAATATGGTATTTCTAATTGTTTCAGAATTCAGAAAGCTCCTTCACGATGGCTCCAGGAGTGGAGGAGGAGCTCCAGCAGCTCAGAGAGAAGCTCACTCAGGCAGAAACGTCCAACAAGGTCCTTCAGCATCAACTTTGGGAAGCTGAGCAGCGTGTGAGAGAGGAAGGACATGCCGAGCAGGTGTGCATCAACTATCAAACTACTGATATTGGAATACTGTTTTCTTAGCCTTCTCGTCTCTGTCTTTTGGTATTAGTAACTCATTAAATATACCTTTTTTGTTTTTGAACTCTAAAATGTTTTTCAGGTAAGGGTCTTGCAGGCTGTAGTAAAGGAAAAGGATGTGAGATTCCAAGAACAAATCCTTAAACATGAGCAGGAGCTCATCAGTCTCACACAGTCCTCAAGTGAACAGGTATCTCAAGTTGGGCACTTTTTATGAATACAATAAATAAATAGTGATTTATTTGTATGAACTACTGGATTATAAGATGCAAGTATTACTTTTGTTGAGCAAAAGTGAAATCATAGAATGTACATACAATACAACAAATCACTCTCTTATTCTAAAATTAGGTGTCATAAAATCTATATTTAGTGAAGAAAAAACTTAATTTGCCAAGTATTTCATGAAGGTAATAAGAATTTAATTTAGGGATATATAAAAACTTTGACCACCAAATAATTTGACCGCCAACATTTTTTTCATTTTAAAAAAGGCCAAAAATATTGACCGAAGGTGAATTTTGCTTTACCTCTTCTGTCCCTAAATTAATTATGCAATTACCAAATATATTTTATTAGTTCAGAAACAAAATGGGTCATGGCAGCAGTGCCTGGACAACAATTTCCTACTGTTTTAAGTCTGTTGGCTTTTTCTTTCAGAGTTGGATCCACATTTGTTTTTTGTTAGCAGGCACAAAATCACAGCTAATCATGTTACCATGGCAATTTTGATCTAAGCTTTCTAGTTTCAGAGTGCATGTTCGCATTTTATGAGCAACATCCTTCAACTCTTGACTCCACTCATGCTATTGGACTGTTCATGGACTGTTTATCTTTAGCATTTTTGTTAACCGCTAATAAATCAAAACCTTGAGTTTTGTTTTCTATGGAGCATTTCTTCATAAACCTCATTCTGTTGTGCCTGTCTTTTATTTTTATAGGCCCTTCGTGCATCCCAGCAGCGCATAGAGGAACTGGAAGAGTCCTTACGTTCTCGTTCAGAAGTCCTAGAAATGTTACAGCAAGAACTCAACAACGCAGACCAGCAGAAACAGGTCAGGATAATGTATATAGTTTACATTGTTACTTAACCAAAGCTTCCAGCATAGTGTATTTTTATGTCTGTTCTAAACGCAAAATATGGTAAAAGTAAAATAAAAACTCACCATCTGTCAGAACATAATTGTTTGGTTATGATAAAAACCCCCATTGGTTATCATGGAATGATATGTATTGTCAGTTTATCATGTTGCGCCAGGTTTGAACACAGTAGCATCCAAGTGCGGGCTTTTTCCCTTTCACATATAGACAGCCCAATTAATTCCTTATACTTGTGTTAGGTTATAGACCAGTTAACATGTTTATAAGTATGAATGTTCGGTTTGTGCAGATTCTAACCACTCAGTTCAGGCACATGGAGATGGAGTTGTCAGAAGCCCAAAGACTTAGAGAAGAGGAAGGGCAAAAGTGGTCCATGCAAGTTGAAAATCAACTGCAGGCCTTTAAAGCCAGACTAGAGGCTTCAGAGAACCAAAAAGAACGATCCATCAATGCTCTCAACTCTGAATTACTGAAAAAGACCTCAGAGCTGGATGAAATGAGAGCAAAACTTACAGCTGAAGCTAATGAGAAAGAGGAAGAAGGGCCGACAAAGTTAGGAGAAAAAGAAACTGATTTCGAGAGAGAGCTGGCCAACATGCGAACAAGTTTTGAGACCAGACTGGAGAAATCGGAGAATGAGAGAGACCAGATCATCAGTGATCTCAACTCTGAATTACTAAAGAAGGGCACAGAGCTTGAAGAAATGAGAGCAAAGCTTGCAGATGAAGAAAGAGAGATGAATGAAAAACTGGAGAATTTCCGAGAAAGGGAGACAAGCTTAGTGACAGAGTTGGCCAACCTGCGATTAAATCTGGAAGCCAGGTTTGAGACATTAAAGAGTGAGAGAGAGCAGACTGTCAGTGCTCTCAATGATGAGTTACTGAAAAAGACCACAGAGTTGGATGAATTGAGGGAAAAACTTGCAGCTGAAGAACAAGAGAAGAATGAAGGACTGGAGAAATTCAGAGAAAGAGAGACAAGCTTTGAGACACAACTGGCAAATCTCGAAGCCAGGCTGGAGACATCAGAGAGTGAAAGAGAGCAGACCGTCAATGCTCTTAATGCTGAATTACTGAAAAAAACTACAGAGTTGGATGAATTGAGGGATAAACTTGCAGCTGAGGAAAGAGAAAAGCAAGAGACAATACAAGTTAAAGAGACAGAACTGGCCAATATGCGAGCTCGTCTAGAAGCCACACTGGAGACATCAGAGAATGAGAAAGACCAGACCATAAATGATCTCAACTCTGAATTACTGAAAAAGAGCACAGAGCTGAAAGAAATAAGAGCAAAGCTTGCAACTGAAGAAAGAGAGAAGAATGAAGTCCTGGAGAAATTAAGAGAGAGAGAGATTAGCTTTGAGACAGAACTGTCCAACATGCGAGCTAATCTTGAAGCCAGGCTGGAGACATCAGAGAGTGAAAGAGAGCAGACCGTCAATGCTCTTAATGCTGAATTGCTGAAAAAGACCACAGATTTGGATGAATTGAGGGACAAACTTGCAGCTGAGGAAAGAGAAAAGCAAGAAACATTACAAGCTAAAGAGACTGAACTGGCCAATATGCAAGCATTTCTAGAAGCCAGACTGGAGACGTCAGAAAATGAGAGAGACCAGATCATCAGTGCTCTCAACTCCGAATTACGGAAAAAGGCAACAGAGCTGGATGAACTGAGAGAAAAGTTTACAGCTGAAGAAAGAGAGAAGAATGAAGGACTGGAGAAATTAAAAGAGAGAGAGATGAGCTTCGAGACACAACTGGCCAACATACGAGCAGATTTAGAAGCCAGATTGGAGACATCAGAGAATGAAAGGGAACGGACTATCAATGCTCTCAATGCTGAATTACTGAAAAAGACCACGGAGTTGGATGAACTACGGGATAAACTTGCAAATGAGGAAAGAGAACAGCAAGAGACATTACAAGAGAGACAAGCAAGCTTTGAGACAGAGCTGGCCAATTTGCAAGCATGTCTAGTAGCTGCAGAAAAACAGAAAGAGGAGATGGCCAATAAACTAGAAACGGTGATTGCAAGTCACATGGAAGAAGTTCACCATCTCCAGGAAAAGCTTGATGAAGTGGAGCGAGAAAGGGTGGAAAGATCTAACAGCGAACAGGCTTATTTAACACAGGTGCAAAATGAGCTTGAGTCCTTGAGAGTGAGATTGGACACCAGTGAGGAGGAAAAGAAAGCAGGAGAGCAAGCCAAGGATATGCTGGAGAAACTCTGGAGAGGGCTTCAATCTTTAACAACTGCTACGGAGACAGAAGCAGAAATATCCATACCTACTGATCCTGCACAGTTCTTAGAGATATTACCTACCTTGGAGGCCCAGTTTGGTGACCTCAAAGCCAAACAGCAAGAGAGTGAACCTCGCATGTCTGAGATCACGCTCACTCTACAATCTTTGCAAGGTAAACAAACAAGACAAACAAGGTTCAAAGCACTTTTTGTGATTTAAAAAAAACTAGTTGAAAGCATTTTATCAGAAAGCCGCAGCATAGTTTAAATTTTATCCACTGTAATAAAAAACAAATGATTTTTCCATGCACCTGGTGCTCTAGGTCAACTGGATAAAAGCATAGTGGAGCGAGAGGAAGCAGTTGCTAGGATACAGGAATTGGAACAGCAGCGTCTCACACTTGAGGTTGGTGGATTGTAAATAAATTTGTTTTTAAAGTTTTGCCATTCCAAACTGATAAATATTTATTGGTGTCTATAAACCCATGGATATCGTTTGGACAGTTCCTTTGGATCTTGTAACTAAGAGCTAAGGTTTGCATATACTTGTATGTATATCCACATATGAGATTATTATACAAACATAATAATGAATCCTTAATAAAGTTCAGTTATTGAGGGTATTGAACATGTATCGGTACATTTAACAATGAGAGAACAATTAAAGTTGGTCATAACTGGGGGTTGTGTTTCTAGGTTGCTCGTGAGTCAGTAGGTGACCATGTGACTGACCGTTCTGTGAGGGATTTGGACAAAGCACACCCAGGTGAGTTTAATATTTGCCTTTGTAGGGCTGAATGTACTTTGAACTGTTGTGCTTCTTTTAGTGTCACTCCTATCATGCTTTTGATTTCTTTGTTGTGTAGTTTATGGTTTTAAATAATGTGATTACTCGCCTTCATTTGTGTTTTAATGTATGTTATGTTTAATAGTTGAGATTACTTAAAAGACGGGTTTCCAGCCTCAATCTAATTAACTCAGTCACAAAACAGAAAATAATCAGGAGGTTAAGAAATAAAAAGAGTAAAGCCACATGTAGCAACATACATGCTTGAAAAGCATGTTTATGGTTTTTGCACTTTTTTAATCATCTTTTTTTTTTAGATGACAGTGGAGATGGACATAGTTCACGAAATGCAGTACAGACAGATCACATATTGCATCTGGAGCAGCAACTTGCGGAAAGAGAAAAGGAGCTTTCTGCTCTTAGGGAAAAACTGTCACTCACCAAAGACCAAACTCTGAAAATCCCAGAGGTGAAAAGTGTAGACATTGTACCCACAGGAGACATTACAGGAGTGCATGACACCTCTGTAGCAGAATCTGAAAATCTTGAGGACACAAGAGAAGAGGAGACAACACTTGTGGCAGTAGAGACCTCTGTCCTGTCTGTCTCTGCAGACAATGAGAGCAGCCCTGAGTTTATAGGACCTCAACCTGAGTCTCCTGCAGAGTCAAAGGGTACTTCCTCAGATGAGATGGTAACTAGCAGTGATTCAGAAGTAGCACATAGTAGCTGGACTCTTCTGGAAGCAGTGAACCAAGAGTGGCCCCCACAGGTTCAGGACTGGCATGTTACAACAAATACCTGCATAGTGGATATTGAGTCACAGACTTTAGATATCAATAAAACTGAACAGGTATGTATTGGCCAGCAGGAGGGAGATCTGCTAAGTACAGATTTAAGCACTAGTCAGGCTTTTGCACAGATTTTAGCAGAAGAGATTCAGAAAAGATACAGTGAACTTCTGGGAGAGCTTCAGCAGTTGAGAGATTCAGCGTTACAATCACAGAAAAAAGTTGATCAACTAGAAGAGGAATTACAGTCATTTAAAGATTCCAAAAATGAGGCAGAGTCAAAGGCAAACATATATGAAAATGAGCTGTTGGAAGTCAGGGCAATGATCCAGCAAGAAAAATTAGAAGGACATAATGTTGCTGAGCAGTTGCAAGAAGAAATTCGCTCCAGAGATATCCAGATGCAAGCCTTAAAGGCCGACCTAGATGAAGCTCAGAGAAGACTTGTTGAACAAGAAGGTCAAGCTAGAATGCTGACTGCTCAACTGGAGGACAGAGAGTTCACCTCCAATGAACTGGAGAAGAAGCTCTTGGACATGGAGAACAGGTTACTGCAGATTTCTCAGGAGGCTGACAAGACCAAAGCTGTTCTTTTTGACAGGACTGCAGAGCTGGAGGCCCTACAAAAGTGTCTTTCACAAAGAGACCAGGAAATGATGGAGCTCAATGACAGCATGACTGCCAAACTACTCCAGTCTGGAGAAGAAAGGTTTACAATATTGAGTGAAGTCAAAAAGCTTAAAGAGCAAATTCATGAACTAGAAAAAGTAAGGGATGACCAACAGAACATGATAGAAGATAAAAAAGCTGAAAACGAAGAGCTTGTTGCACTTCAGAAGGAAAAAGAGGACTTGGTTGCTCAACTGGCTGCTATGAAGAAAGATGGAGAACAGGTCAAGAGAAAGCTGCAGGCAGCTCTGATACAACGGAAGGATTTGATGAAAAAAGTTGCAGAGTTTAAGAAGGAGGTGGGGAACAAGGAAGAAAAGGAAATGGATGACAATGAAGCAAAAACTCTTCAGATTAAAGATGAAATCAAGGATAAAGATCTGGAAATACAGAGACTTGATGTTTTGTTGCAGGAGACAAGAGAGGTCTTAAACTTTAAAGAGGAGACCCTGATAAGTCTACAACAAAAAATCAACAACCAGGATCAAGCATTGGCAGAGTCAGATGCTGAAATACAACGTCTGACAGAGCAGTATGTAAAAGTTAATGAACAGCAAATATTGCAGGCGGATGAGGACAAAAACAGATTTCTTTTACAAATAGCATCCATGGAATCTGACATCGAAAGACTGCACAAAAAGCTACAGGAAGCTACTGATGCTCATGAAGATGCTGTAGTTAAAGCTCAAGAGAAAGACTCCCAACATCTTGAGCAGATGAAGCAACAAACTGAGGCGTACAGTGATCTTCTTAAGCGCTTCCAAAATGAAGAGGGTGAGAAAGCTGAGTTGTTGAATCATATTAGGGAGCTAGAGCAACAGCTAGAATCAAAAAATGTTGCGGATAATGTGCTTAGTGTTAATGTGGAGGAAAATGTTGGGTCAACCTCACAGAGTCCAGAAAACAAACAAGAGACTAATGATTGGGGTCAGGATGACTGGGTAGATTTTGCTTCTGCTGAAACTGAGACACAGCAACAGCACAAAACTGGGGAGCAGTCTCAACAGCCATTAGTGGAAGATCATGAGGCTATTATAAATGCTCTTCAGAAGGAGATAAAAGTTGAGCAGGCTACCCGTGCAGAATTAGAGTTGCGTCTACAAGAGAGCCAGTCACATGCAGAGAGCAAGGTCAAAGAGCTGCTTGAGGAACTTGAAGCTTTGAGAGAAAAGGAGAGGCAGATTGATGGTCTAACTGAAGAGTTAGAGGCTCTTAGGGTGAAGTGTCAGAGAGCAGAATCTCATGCAGAGACACTAAAAGCAGAGGTTGATCAGGCTTGGGAATCAGCTAAAAGAAACATCTCCGATGCTGAGTCTCCCATCAAAGCCCTTCAGTCAGAAGTAGAGGAATTTAAGCATTTTCTTAAGAACAAAAATGATGAGATTATTGATTTAAGCCAGCAGCTAAGTGAACAAAATTCCCTCCTACTTAAGATGCAGGAAACTGTGTCAGAAAAAGATCAGCGTATTGCTTCCCTACAAGAAGTGCTTAAAACAGAGCAAGATAGATCTCAAAAACTGGAAGCAGAAGTGCCTCAGCGAGAGGTAGAAGACAAGGATAACAATGCCAAACTCCAACAGCTTCAGCGAAAACTACAAGCTGCTCTTGTGTCACGTAAAGAGGCTCTCAAAAACAACCAGGCCCTTAAGGAGGAACAGGCTGTTGCCGAGAAGATCCGCTTAGAGCTTCAGCAGAAGCTTGAGTTTGTGGAGGTGGAGCTGAACAAGTCAAAAGAAGAGAGGGAGAAGTTAATTAAGGAGGTAGATCGAACCTTGTTGGAAAACCAGAGTCTCAGTGCCTCTTGTGAGAGTCTTAAACTTGCTATGGATAGTGTTCTGAATGAGAAGGATGCGTGTAAACGTCAAGTTGAGAGTGCCAAAGAGGAAGCTCAAAAAGTGTCCAGGCAACTAGAAGAAAAGGTCCAAAGCATGAAAGAGGAGTATGAAACCCTCCTTAAGTCATATGAAAATGTAAGTGATGAGGCTGAACGAGTGAGGCGAGTGCTTGAAGCTGCACGCCAGGAGCGGCAGGAGTTGGTAGCCAAAGCACGAGCTCATGAGGCAGCCAGGCAAGAGGCAGAGAGGTTAGCAGAGCAAGCAACAAAAGAGGTGGATGTTGTTAAAGAGAAAATGAGGAAATTTGCCAAGGTCAAGCAACAGAAGATTATGGAACTAGAGGAGGAAAATGAAAGGCTTCGGGAGCAACAAGATAAGAAAAGCACCAGAGATACTAACACTGAGCTAAGAACAGAGCTTAAGAAAGTAAAGGAAGAGCTTGAGAACTTGAAAGCAAATTATAATATTGCTGTGGATGAGAAAAACTCCTTAGAACATCAAGCTGAGGAGTTAAGACAGCGTTTGACAGAGGAAATTGACAGAAATTCCACTGAAACTCTGGATACAAGGTCCATGAAGACTATTCAGGAAGTTAAAGTTGTCACACAGCAGAGGAGTCCAGATTTAATTGAAAAACAAGAATACTTGGGCAATAGTAGTTCTGCAGAGACTAATTTACAGATGCAGTCAGAAGAATGCATAGCTAATGAACCCGAAGTCATGGAAATGCAAACAAAGAATGAGATGAATGCTCAAACAGAGGAGAGACTAAGAGAACTGGAGATCTCTCTGAAAACAGCAGAGGGTAGGGTAAGGGAACTTGAAGCTGCTCTTGAGGATCAGTTGGAATTGAGAAACAAGCAAGAATCCATGCTCAATGCAGAGTTGGTGTCCCTCAAGAAGCAACTACAGGAGTCTTTAGAAATAAATGAGATCGAGAAAGAAGAGAGCTCTAAGAAAGATACCCAACTTCAAGAACTTCGGAGCAGCCTAGAGGCTGAAAGAGATGACCTGGAGGAACGATTGATGAACCAGCTGGCTCAGGTTAATGGCAGCATTGCAGGCTACCAGCAAGAGGCAGCTGACAGTCGGGATCGCCTTGCAGACATGCAGCGGGAACTGGAGAAAGTAAAAAGAGAGCAAGCTGAGCTGGAAGCTGAAGTAGCTAGCGAGAGGGACCGGGCAGCCAGAATGGAAGAGGACATGAGGCAGGCACAACGAGAGCGAGCAGAGGCAGAGGTTGAAACAGGGAAACAAAGACAGCTGGAGCAGAAGTTAAAATCGGCACAGAGGTTTAAAGAAGGTAGTCAAAACAGAACACGCCAGCTCGAGGAACTGCTGAAGGAGAAGCAGTTAGAAGTTCGTCAGCTTCAGAAAGACTGCATTGAGTACCAAGAAAGAATAAGTGAACTGGTTAAAGATGTGAAGTCAATGCTGTTGGGTAAAGATGAGGTGAATGCTGAACTCGAGGCAGCACGCTTGGAGATTTCAAAGATTATCCAAGAGAGAACAAGTATTGAAGCTGAGCTTTCAGCCTGTAAAGGGAAGTTAAACACAGCACTGGAAGAGACAAAACAGGTCCAGGCAGACAAACTAGCTGCTGAAGAAATGGCAAAACGTCTAGAATCTGAGTTAAAAGCAGATGCAGAGCGTACTCTTGATGAAGTCAGGTATCGTCTTGGAGCAGAGCTTAAACAGATGGAATTGAGACTAGAGAAAGTTTACAGGGAACAAGAGAGGCAAGAAGAGGCAACCCTGGAGGCAAGAAGTGTTGCAGAGGCTGCAGACAAGCGTGTCCAGGAAACACAGAGCCGTCTAGATCAAGCGCTGGCTCGGTTGGCTGCCTTTTCGCGTTCTATGTCATCATTGCAGGACGATCGTGATCGTGTGCTGGATGAAGCCAAGCAATGGGAAAATAGGTTTCATAATGAACTTCAAGAAAAGGAAGCTGATGTTCGGGAGGCTGAGAATAGAGCTAAAGAACTTGCTGAGCAACTGCAGATAGAGACCACTCAGAAAGAGGAGCTGCAGAATTTATTGGAAAGGTTTGTTAAGTTTTACTTAGGCTTGTTATACCATTTAGCTCTATTTTACCTATTTTTTTTTAAAAAGCAACAATAAACCATATGTTTGTATGTCTTCAGGATACAGAAAACAGAAGAGAACCTACAGCTAGAGTTGACTGAGAGGGAAAAGAAACATAGTGAAACCCTTTCAGCTCTTGAACAAGAAAAGGCTGATCTACAGCAGAAGCTCACACAGGTAGAGACCAACCTAGTCCAAACTAGCTCCAAGCTGACATCCTTAGAAGCAGAAGCAGAGGGACTACGCCACCAGGCAAAGGCTTTAGAAGAAGCTGTGGACAAACTTCAGGGCGAGGTTAATGAAGCACGTACGGCAATCAAAGAACGAGAGGCAGAGGAAATGAGACTCGGTTTGAGGCTGGAGCAACTGGAAACAGACCTGAGCTCTTCGAAAAACCTGACTAAAACCCTTCAGGAATCACTGGATGAAAAAGAGAGGAGGGAGATGGAGCTCCTTGGTGAGAAGGAGCATGCTGTTACACAGGTACTTACTATACAGAAAACCATAAAATATTCCCAGAAACAAAATCATTTATGTAATAAAATGATATATAATTGGATTTTTCTTTTTCTACTTGTAGGCTGTAGAAGAGGCCAGGAAGGATGCAGATGGAAGGGCAGAACTGGCAGAGAAAGAGCTGGAGAAGAGGAAAGAGGAGTTGCGTGGTTTAGAGGAGAGGCTCCGTAAAGCTGAGGAGGATGCCTTCCAGAGCAAAGCTCAGCTTGAGTCCTTCACAAAGGCTATGGGTTCCCTACAGGATGACAGAGACAGAGTGCTCAGCCAATACAAGCAACTAGAGGAACGGCACCTTCAGGTACAATGTTGTTGTAGTTGTTTGATGTTGCATACATTAACACATCACATTTAACAGCCGTAATTCAGTGCATATATAAAATATGACTCTTACTTATCTTTCAGGTTATGATGGAGAAGGACAGCCTTATCCAAGAGGCTGCAGGTGAGAACAATGGGCTAAAAGAGGAGCTTCGAGCCCTGCTGTCACAGCGGGATGATCTCAATGCTGAGAATGCCAAGCTCTCTGCCCAGCTTCATGGCTACAGAAATGACCTGAACCAGGTTCTTGCCATGAAGGACTCCCAACACAAGCAGATTCTTGCCGCCCAAGTAGAACGCATTAATGTTTTGGAGAGAGAGAAAGAAGAGCTTACGATTCATATTCAGGCTTTGGAAAAAGATGTTGCACACGGAAAGGTACCACCAGTGGAGCTGGAGACCTTGAGCCAGGCCAGTGAAGGAAGAGTAACAGTCGATAAACATGATGCACCGGGAGCTGAGGTTGAGAAACTAAGGGAGCAGCTCCTAGCTGCTAAAAAGCAGATCACAACCTTGGAGGAGACTTTGGATTTGGAGAGGGAAACACAAGCAGCCCACACCAAGGAGCTGAAGGAGCTGAGATGGGAGGGTGGTATTATGCGAACTGAGACTGAAACAGCAGAGGAACGAGTGGCGGAGCTGGCACGAGACCTGTTGATGATGGAGCAGCAGCTTTTGGAGGAGAGGGAGGCTGCAGCTCAGCTTCGAGCTCAGAATCAGTCTTTTGGTCAAGCCATGGCTTCTTTGCAGGATGCGCGAGATCAGGCTGCCAGTGAGGTCAAAGAGCTGCGACAACATTTAGAAGAAATAAACCGGACAGGCCATTCATCATCTTCCCCTAGTGGCCCGAAAGGAGAAGTGTGGAGCCTTAAAAATGCTCTGTCAGCACTGCAAAATGATAGGGAAAGAATGGTATGTAAGCATGTCTTATTCTTAATCTTAACATTAATGGTGTAGCGGAAGATTTTCCCGAATTTTTGAAAAGAACCGCTCCTCCACTTTAAAAAAAATTCACATTTGCAACACTCTACCTGCTCCAGAGAGGGAATGCCTATTAAATGCATGCTTGAGAGAGAGAGAGAGCATGCAGGAGCCTAGTTCTTCTATTAGCTCCGTTTACAAGTTTATGTCGGCATATTTACCGTGTGTGCACGGTTTGTGACTTGTGCCAGGGCTAGCATCGCTAATCATAGCTTACATCAACTTTTTCTAGCAGTGATTTTAAATGGATTTTTCCAAATAGCATGACAAACTTTACCTGTCGAGTTGAAACTCCGCGTGGCAAGCCCAACCTGTGTTTTTAGCGCACGCCAGCGTGTGATATAGTCTCCCAAAAACACTCTTGTCTTGTTTCTTTCTTTCAGAGGCTTTTCTCTTCTTGTCATACAATTCGTAGACACTTTTTCTCTTGTGACCCTCAGACATTTTGAAAAATCACGGTGAGAACGCGAGCTTCAATGAATGGTTGAAACTGTAGCCCACCACACATATACCCCTCAAAGTGCGCATTTGCAGAAAGCGAACCTAAGGACGAGCGCGTACGATGGCCTTACGTCAACATATCATCAGAATGATTGACAACTGGGATGACCAATATTCTAGATGATCCACCCGGAAAAAGAAAATCTTCCGCTATACCTTTAATCATTGTAATGTGTGTAAATATATGTTTCCGAATAGTGCTTGCTTTTAGTTTTCATAACATAAAAATGATATTGTTTTGTAGTTGGAACAGTTACGGTTGCAGAAGTCTGAATTGGATCGACTTGGATCAGGTGAACTGTCCAGGATTTCCCAGGCTCTCGAGGAGGAGAGAAGAAGGACAGGGGAAAGAGAAGAAAATATCATGGCAGAACTGAGGAACAGAGATGCTCAGATGGAAAGAGATAAACAGGAACTGGAGATGCTCAGGTGTGTTCTCAATGACAGCTTTCCTTAAATGATATCCAATTATGTTACGTAAGAGGAAGTAGCCTAACATTTTGCTCTGCTTTACCGTACTGCAACAAATTGTATGTATCATATTGCGAGATTCTTGGCGATACACAGCCCTAGAATATATAGTTTGCTTGCTGATAAGTGCCATAAAAAAAACTCTGTACCTCAAAATTTAAAGGGCACTTATAAACTGTAGGTTTACAATAGTTTGTAGTTTGACAGTATGTAGTAGGATTTAAATTAGTTGTGACACCTAGGTACCAGTATAATAATGTTCTTGAAAATGTTTTACTTGTATAGGCAAGAGAGGATGGACTGGCAGGGCCAAGCTGAGCTCCTGAAGCAGCAGACCCTCACCACCCTCTCAGACAAAGACCAACAGGTGCGACAGCTCACTGCTTTGCTGGAGGAGGCACGGGCATCAAAACTACAACACGAGTACACACAAAGACAGGTGCAAACAATACTTGTCTTAAAATTTTTAAAGATAATCTACTTTTTTAAATTGAATTGTCTATGTGTAGCTGTATACTGTTTATTTGTGTGTTAATCTGCATTTGCATTTCTGTGTGCTTAGGGAAGTCTTGCTGTAGACGCTGCCCCTGGTGGCCCTCTGGAGCACAATGAGGGCTATAAAGCTGAATATATTGAACTTCAGAAAAGGTACTTTTGCAAAGTTCAGTCCTATCATTTTTTATACTATACAATCCACTCACACGTTTAACACCTGTGTCATAAACTACAATAGCAGTAGTAAAAACATAAAAATATTTTTTTTAGCAAAATAGATCTTAAAAACCTATACTTACCAGAAGAATAGCTAAACCTTGCATGCTGTTAAAAATAAACTCTCATTTTTTGCTGTAAATTAAACTTTCTGCCTTGTGTTTTTCTCTCAGGCTGGATGAGGAGACAGAACAGAGACTGAGATTAGAGGAGCAGCTCATTGCTGCCCAGGATCATCTCAAAAGGTTTGATGCAAGGATAGTTTATTGAAATATCCTGTCTAGCTCTGTCATCATTGAGTACGTTTACATGCACAGAATAAGCGGATAACTATCAAAAATCTGCTTTTTATAAAAAACTGTTTTCATGCGTTTACATGCAAACCAATAAACCGGCTATGCAGACAATTGCGTTTACATGGGACTTGGAGATTTGTCAGGTTTCTCGCAGGTAGTGATGTCATTGCCTATAGTACATAATAGTCGATCAAAAACCCGACGGCACATCTGTCTTAAGCTATATTGTTTTATCTCTTTTCGTGTCTCCAGAACCTGTAAATATAACATTTTTATTTTCGCAGTTTCTCTGCCAACTGCTTCAGTAGAGCAGAGACTTTTATGCGTTACTTTGCGCTTCCGCGTCTGACGTTTATCTTTCACACGCGGAGACATGCGCACATGGACAAAACCGTGAGAAAGGTTTTTACATGCCACGCAAAATCGGGGTAATGAGCAAAAAACTACTTGTGCCGATCGTTTTTTGCTTACGCCGTTTATGGGCTTTCCCCGATTAAAGAAAACAGTTTTACGCGTTTACATGACCCCACGTGTTATCAGTTTATTAAGCATAATCGGCATAAGACTGTGCATGTAAACGCACTCATTTACGTACTCGCTTTGGTTCAAATCTATATGACTTTTTTAACACAAAAAAGATGTAAGGCAGAATGTTATTTATTGACAATCCCAGCCCCTTTAAAGGCAGGGTGCATGATTTTTGAAAAACACTTCGGAAGAGGTAGTCGTGCCGAGTACCAAAACGCACTTGTAGCCAATCAGCAGTAAGGGGCGTGTCTACTAACCAACATAATTGCCTGGGTTGCGTATGTGTGGGGCGGGTCTATCAAAAGAAGGTACAGATTCTATTGGAGTAGGGGCGTGTTTGATTAGATGATTTCAAATGTCAACATTGGCTTTCAGAGATCATGCACCCCGCCTTTAACCTGCATTATGCATTTGGCAGACTTGCATTGTATGGAAAGAAAAACAGCATTAACAGTCCATTTGTATGTGTTACATTTGCAGTGACCTTAGTGAAAGCAAATGGTGTCAGAAATTTAGCTTTTTGGATGAACTATGCTATTTAAACATTGTGTGATAAGCAAGTTAATTGCCATTTTGTGTTAACATAAATAATCAGTTTTATAAATCTTTTAGCCTTTTAACTAAATATATAATGTATTTATTTATTTCGTTCTTTACAGTTGTACACAAGGGGAGTGGCAGACAGCATCTGAAAGGATGATGTCAGAAACTGCTGTCCTGATTGAGCCACCAGAGGGTGCCGTTACACGGGTAAACACAAATCCTTAATTCAGTGACAAGCAAATTGGTCATGCATTAATATAAGAATGCAAATATTTTTATTTTGTGTTGATACATTTCTCTGTACATTTCTCTCAGACTCGTAGTGGTGGACCCGGTCTGCTGCGGATGTTGCGAGTCGCGTTCTGCTCACGTCAGCGCACCCCTCTGCTGGTGTCACTCTACCTGCTAACTGTTCACGTACTGCTGCTGCTATGCATGGGAGGATACCTGTGAGAGAGACCCAGCACGCTTTACTGAGAGAGAAAAAGAGAGAGGGACATATACTCATTCACTTGTTATTTTCAACAATCTAATACATTAAGAAACACAGGGTTAACTCATTTACATTTTTACAAAAACATGTTTCCTTGCTTATTTACCAAAGTTAGTCTGTTTATTTTGATCTAAAATCAGTCTACTTTTAATGGGGTTTGTTTAAACTTAGTGACACTACCTGGACTTCCTCAAGAACATTATTTAACCAACAAAATGCTGCGGATCAATGAAGGAATTTGATGCACATGAAGTTGGCACTGTAAAGAGTCAGTGTTTCTTCTTTGATGCATTAGGAGTCATAAATTGTTTCATTTCCATTTCTCTCTCTGATGGAGTTTTATCATTGGTTTTATGTACTTCAATAACAGTAGGCAATAGGCATGCAAGCCTAAAAAGTTACAGTACATTCCAGCTTCCTGTAATTTATCTGTTATCGCTTTATTTTTGCATTCATCAAATGAAATTGTTAAATATCCTGATACAAATACTGTCAGATGAGACATGTCGAAAGTCTTTTTTAGTCTTTGGTGTGTCTCTAAACGTTTATCCCTTTCATGGCAGAATAGTTTGCCAGCTTGGTGCAATACTCTCATTTGTTTATTTCAATCTCTATTTTTTGGTATGTTTGCTATTTTGGTGTTATTATTTTATTTTTTTAGTTAAACACACTACTCATGTTTGTTCGATCTGGACTACTACTCCATGTATTCATTATTAATGGCTTAAATCAAAGTCTATCAACTTGATTCATTTGATTTGAAATATTTGATTCTGTTTCTATTGTAAGATATTAATGCTCAGCTTTCATGTCAGTTTTCTGGGCCAGAACCAACAGACTTCCAATGCTCAGCACTGTCAATATTGTTCTATTAGGGCTGTATAGGGCTGGAGTATATTGTAGTTACGCAGTGCGATTTTAAGCAAAGCCCAATGAGTGTTTTATCTGTAAAATCTGTGTAAATGATCCGTTCCCCCCTCCTGTTACCCTGTTGTAGGGGCTAATATTTGGAAATAAAGTTTATTTATGGGAAGACAGACACTGTTGAGTGGCTTCATGTATGGGGTGTCACAAAATGCTTTTGACGGCTGTACGTCAGAGGCGCGCGTTCACGTCACGATTCGTGCTCTGTACGCGGCGCGCACTCGAACGCAGGTGTGGACTGGCATTTATCGTGCACTGATATTGTACGGAGACGCAGGAAAGCGTTAAAAACATTGTAATGTGAGTATTTACTATTGTAACGTTATATCTGTGTTTTTGTTGTTGTTGGCAACTTATTGTAGGTGATTATGTTAGAAAATAAGTCCTGCGTCGCGAAGTTGACTGGATTTTTCTAGTTTCAGGAAGTTATGTTTGCTCATTTATTTTTATAATTTATTTATTATAATTGTTCAAAAGTTTCAACGATTGGTCACTGAATAGATTAAGTTAGATTAAAGTTTTGTGAAAAAAGTAATTTCCAATTTAGACAAAATTGAGGAACTTTCAAAGTTTGATATTTTGGTTATACCGTGCAATAAATGTCAATGTAATATGTAATTTTAAAAGTTTTATCCAAACGTTATTTCCAGTTATATTCACTTTCAGTCATCGCATTTATAAAGGCACCGTCGCAAGTAACGTTAATGCAAATTACGGTTTGTGACTGAGATCTTTCAAGATTTACGTGACACTTTTAGCTAGCTGCATTGTAAACTTTAATGCTGTATTTGACAGCTAATGTTTACTAAACGTCGCTGTATAAGTACTTAGTTTTGTTTTATCGTGTCATTTTGTGTGCATTTAAAGCCCAATGCATGCAAAAAAGCATTATAGATAAGGAACTATGAATGTCATAAAATCTTGCTTCTCTCTTTCTCTTTCAATCCTTAGATGTGGAAGTCAGTGGTGGGGCACGATGTTAATGTAAAGGTGGAGACAGAGGGAGATGACTGGGAAACAGATCCAAATTTTGAGGTAAGCACAAATGAATATAAAAACATCTCAACATTAAACGTCCTTTAGCAAACAGTTAGTAAAATAGATCATTCTTTTAGGTCTTAAAACACTACAAATATTAAAAATAATAAAGTATAATTTAATAATAAGTAAAAACTGTAACCAATGCTTTCATGCCTAAATAATGCCTGAATCACAATCATACATATTTATTTGAGAATGATGTCTCAGAGCAAGAACAGAGATGGGGTGCCAAGACTATTGAAGGATCTGGTCGTAAAGAGCACATCAGGTAATATGCATCAATAACTGTTTGTTTTTATTTATTTAATTCCCTTAAGCAATAATATAAGAAACAATGTGTTCTTAGTCAAAACAAGTTGTTGTAATGGCCCCGCCTTGCACAGCAGAAGTAGGAAACAGGAAGTAGCATAAGTTGCATTTCCTAATATGGAGTGATAACTGAAAGATTGTGCATTATGTTATTTTAGGTTCAGAATAAGGTTTCGTTACACCACTAGGTTTTAAACAGTGTCATAATGTAGAAATGTAAATAGGATTGCAAACACTGCAAAGAATTTTGGGTGGGTGTGTGGAGTAACACATTGCAATGTGTAACGTGTAGTAACATGCAACATGTCTGTGTTTGTGTGCAGTATTGCAGACCTGAGAAATAAGGTGTCTCATGAACATGAGGTGGTTAAGAAAAAAGAGATGGAGAATTGCCCTAAAGCCTCTTATGGCTATGGTGGAAAATTTGGAGTGGAAAAAGATAGAATGGACAAGGTTAGACCCAAAAACCAATACAAAACTATTTAACGTAATAATCATATCTGCTGTCTGATAAAGATCATGGCTTTTTGGATCATGTATAGCTAAGAAATAACCCGTAGACCTACATTTTACCACAAAATGTTGTGGTATTGTTTAAACAGTTCAACTCACCTAAATGCCATTGATTTTCACATGTCAAGACTCTTCAAATGAAAGACTGTGTTGAATTTTCCCAGGGTGCTTTAGGACATGACTATGTGGCAAAGGTGGACCAGCACTCATCTCAGACGGATGCAGCAAAGGGTTTTGGGGGGAAATATGGAGTTCAGAAGGACCGTATTGACAAGGTTAGAAACGTATTCTCTGCCCTTAAAATGCATCACTTTGTAATTTCAGAGATATATTTGTAACTTCACAGTGTATCTGTCATTCTTTCTTTTTTCATTCACTACAGTCTGCCATGAATTATGAATATAAAGGTGAAGTGCAGCAACATGCATCTCAGAAAGGTAATTATACACTTAAACATGTTACTGTAGATCAAAGACCTCAAAAACTTCTGACAGGCCTGTCCACCTTATTTTTGACGTAATGTGGGCTCGCCATCTTTGAGCTCTTTTGTGTAAGACTTCCGGTGAGCCGCTACAGCTAATGGTAGTCATATTGCGAGGGACATGAGTGTGCCGTTTTGACTGGCTTGTTAATGTTTATTATAAAATCCAGTAAGACCGGCATAATTTGTGCAGTTAGGTGATGCCATAATAGCTGGTACAAACACAGTAAATCTCTAAAAAACATTTGTTTTAACCATAATACACGCACAATAGCCAAATGTGTATGTGGCGCACGTGCACCCATTATCTGTATCCACACATCCATCCAGTAAAACCTTTCATAGACACTGCCAGTAAACAATAATTACAGTAATTGATCAAAAACAACTAATATTATGCTGATAAAAATACGCTGATTTATTTATTCTGCTACTATATATTATTAGAAAAATGCTATTACTGTACAGAAAATATATACGACATAAACTTCTTATTAGTTAATGTTTATAATAGTTCTTAATGTGTTTGCGTGTTCACTCGTTCATACATGGCAGGTGTAGTAAATATTTACCATAACTGTTTAAATCATGTTTTATGCGTGCTCCCACAACACTGTTTTCTACTGGTCGGCTATTGAAACGGACTTCTCGCACAAAAAAGAGAAATGTCACATCACTTACTTTTGCGTTCGAAAATAAGGTGGATAGTGCAGTTCAAAATTTTACTTACTTCCAGGTATAAATTTAAATAGTTTTAAGTCTCTTGCTCTTAAGGGCAACATTAAACCTCATGTTTGCCTTGTTTGAAATTAAATGTTTTTATCAATCTGTTTTCATAAATTTAAGTTAGCCAAGCCTAACATCTCACATCTTGCAAATTTACATGATTCTGTAAGTTATTGCTATTTTAGTTAATGCTAATTTATCTGCATTTTCGCGTGCGTTAGCCTTAATGCACAACAAAACTAACATCAACAAATAAGGGCATTTTGGACATGATTTAACAAATGATCTATGGGGTATTTCGTGCTGAAACTTCACAGACACACCTGAGACTTATATTACATCTTGTAAAAATGAGCATAATATGTGCCCTTTAACGAATACAACCTTATTGTAAAGTGTTACTGTCTCTTATAATGTGCGTCTAACTTCTAAATGTCAACTTTTTGTTCTCAGAAAGATTATGCCAAAGGTTTTGGTGGCAAGTACGGTGTGCAGAAAGAGAGGGTTGACAAAGCTGCGATGGGCTACGACTACAAAGGCGAGACTGAAAAACATCAATCACAGAAAGGTCAGTTCTATGTCTCTGATACGGTTTAGCTTCCCTGTCCTCAGTTCATAGTTTTACCTTTTTAGGTTACGAATAGTTATAAACCATAATTATGTGGTGGTCTTACAGACTATGCAAAAGGCTTTGGTGGAAAATATGGGGTGGAGAAAGAAAAAGTTGATAAGGCTGCATTGGGTTATGACTACAAAGCCGAAACAGAGAAACATCAGTCACAAAAAGGTATAATATTATAATTTTTCTAAAGATTAACTCTTTAAAAACACAGATATAGGTTTGGACGATATATGTTTAAAAACACAGATATATGTTTTGTCATTTACTCACCCTCACGTTGTTTTAAATCTGTATGAGTTTCTTTAAGAAGATATTTTAATAATGATGGTGACCACACAGTTGATGGACACTGACTTCCATAGTAGGAAAACAAATACAATGGAAGTCAATGTGTATCATACTCATACAGGTTTTAAACAACTTGGGGAAAGTAAATGATGACAGACTTTTCATTTTTGGGTCATGCATTGCCCAGATTATGTCAAGAGCTTTAGTATAAAATATGTTGTTGTGTGGAAGAAAGTGTGTTATAAATACAAATACTATAAACAAGTCAAGCACAAAATAATGATATTTTAAAGTAACTGGCTATAAAACATTAAAGCATGGTTTTCTGTAAAGCCAAATAAATGCACATCTATTTTAGACTACGCCAAGGGCTTTGGAGGCCGATATGGAGTTGAGGCGGATCGCATGGATAAGGTACATTTAAGACACCATTACAGATTCATTATTTATTTGCTGTTTTGTATCAAATGTTCAAAAATTTCTCAGTCAATGCGCAATGTTTTTCCTGCATAGAGCGCAGCTTCATTTAATGAAATGGAGTCACCATCATCATCATATGAAAAACCAAAAGCTTATGAGGCCTGTGAGTGTCTGTTATGTTATAATAAATGAACAATAATACATGACCCGATCTGTGAATACCCAGCTAAAGACATTTTTGGTGATTTGGACAACAAAACCAGTCATAAGGGTACATTTTTTAGAAATTGAGATTTATACATCATTGAAAAGTTAAATAAGCTTTCCATTGATGTATGGTTTGTTAGGAAAATATTTGGCTGAGATAAAACTATTTAAAAATCTGGCATCTAAGGGTGCAAAAAATCAAAATATTGAGAAAATCACCTTTAAAGTCATCCAAAGGAAGTCCTTAGCAATACAAGTTACTACTAATAATATTTTTATATTGTAAATTTCAAAAATATTTTCATGGGACATGATCTTTACTTAATATCCTAATGATTTTTGGCATAAAAAATTGATAATTTTGACCAATAGAATGTATTGGTATCTATTGCTACAAATATACCTTTACGACTTAAGAGGTTTTGTGGTCCCGGGTCACATTTATTTATCAGAATACGGGGGTTAATATACTGTAGACACTTGCTGATCTTCTGCTGGTGTTTTTAGCAAGTGTAGGAGCTGGAAACCTAAAGGCTCGATTTGAGAACATGGCAAAGGCTTCGGATGACGAGAACAAAAAAAGAGCGGAGGAGGAGAGAACCAGAAGACTCGCCAGAGAGAAACGAGAACAGGAAGAGGCACGACACAGGCAACAGGTTCATATGCCTTTAAATACATGCACTTGCACAGTCCACTTAAATAGATAACAAAAATAACCTGCCTATATACCACAGCCTTTATTTTAAAGAGCACCTATTATCCAATTCACGTTTTTACATTTCCTTTGGTGTGTAAGTGTGTATATGATATGTAAAAGGTACATACCCCAAAGTAAACGATCACGCGAGTTATCGTCTCCAACGTATATCTCTTTTCTTGGACTGCAACAAACACACTTTTTTTAAAAACATGGCAAGGAGCGTCACGTTTTCGGCTGACATCAGACGTATTCAGGCCAATCACAACGTACAGATTAGCTGGCCAATCAGGGACACAGAGCTTTTCAAATCCGTGCGTTTCAGGAAAAGAGTGAAATCTAGAGCTACAAAAATGTACAGTATGTGGAAAATAATGTGTTTTTTAACCATAAACCACGCGAATACATTGTATTATACCAAATACCCAAAATAACTTTGTTTTTTAGCAATAAAATAGGTGCTCTTTAATCTAGTATAGCAGTATAGTAATACAGCTTAACTTGTTTTAAATCCCAAATAATCTTTTGATGCTGGTCTTTTTTTAAGGAGCAAAGCAGACACGAAGAAGTAGAGGAAAGCAAGAAACCTCCTCCTGTGCCGACTCCACAGAAATTCAAAAAACTCCCACAGATACCCAGAGATGAACCTGAGCCAGAACCACAGGCAAGAACACACGTAGCCTTTACATAGTCAAATAATTCATTGTATGTCTTTTATTTATTGTTTCTTAGTATAACCAGAATGAAACATGGTGATATTTAAAGGGGACATATTATGAGATTTTTTTAAAGATGAAAACTAAGTCTAAAATAGGTCTGAGCAAAAGTGTGCCGTTTTGGGTGTGTAATTTAAAATGCAAATGAGCGGATGAAGTGCAACCACTGATCACAATGGTGGTGGTTTGTTGCAATTGAAACTCAATTGTGCTGTGAAATATTTTATCTCTCTCTTTCTCTCCATACTAAATGGTTGTGCTGTGGTTGGATAGTGAAGATAAAGTGGGCGGTATTACCTTATTCTGACATCACAATAAGGGCCAAATTACAATGACCTATTTTTTCACATGCTTGCAGAAAATGGTTTACCAAAACTAAGTTATTGGGTTGATCTTTTTAACATTTTCTAGGTTGATAGAAGCACTGGGGACACAATTATAGCACTTAAACATGGAAAAAGTCAGATTTTCATAATATGTCCCCTTTAAGGAAACGGTCATTAAATTGGTGACTTTAAAGGTGCAGTGTGTAATTATTAGAAGGATCTCTTGACATAAATGCAAAACAATATACAAAACTATATTATCAGGGGTGTATAAAGACCTTTCATAATGAACCGTTATGTTTTTATTACCTTAGAATGAAATGTTGTTATCTACATACACAGAGGGTCCCCTTACATGGAAGTCGCCATTTTGTGCCGCCATGTTTTTACAGAAGCTCTTAAGGAACAAAATTTTTAACTAAGTTGTCTCTGGCGATGACATGTTTGTCCGGCGGCGGCTACCGTTGCTTCTCTATGTGTTTCAAAAGCAAGAGGTGATCAGTGGACTGAGCCTTTGGCCAATTCCCAACCTCACCACTAGATGCCACTAAAATATACACACTCCACCTTTAAAGCCCAGCGGAGGTCTTTTTTAGTGATTTACTGTTTTCTACATAAAATCATTCTACATAATGAAAAGGAACATTCTGTAAAAAACCTTGACATCTTCAATATTATCTGAGTAAGGTCATGTCAATAATACATGTAAAGTCATTGATTGAAATCAAACTTTGATGCTCCTATTTTTATAATTAGATTATGGGGTTTTACAGACAGGGTCAAATGTGTAGCTTAACTTGTTTTAAATCCCAAATAATCTTTTGATGCTGGTAATGATCTTTTTTAAGGAGGAGAGCAGATATGAAGAAGAGGAGGAGAGCGAGAAACCACCTCCTGTGCCACCTCCACAGACATTTAGAAAACTGCCAGAAATTCCCAGAGATGAACCTGAGCCAGAACCACAGGCAAGACTTCACAGATCTTTTACATAGTCAAACATTCCTAATTTATTTTTTTATTTGTTGTTTTCTTTCTATACCCAGAATGAATCATGGTGATTTTAAAAGGATATGATCATTATAATATATGAAGAGTTTGGTTCCAAAACACAATAAATCCATTTTGACTAATTTCCGTAAAAACGTGTTTTCTATAACAAGTGACAAGATGAAAACCATTATTTTCTGTTACAAACTTTCACATAGCATCTTTAGGTTATAAAAATATTAAAAATTCAAATCCATAATTTGATTTTCAAAGATTTATAATAAAGTTTTTTTTCTTCAAAATGCTATAAATCTATTTAATCAATATATAAATTTGCATGCATCTTTGCCATGTTATATTTATTATAGTTGACTAGTGGTATACACTGATGAAAAAAATCAAAACATTAATGGCATTAATCAAAATACTTACTTTGTCATATTAACTCTTTCCCCGCCATTGACGAGATATCTCGTCAATTAAGAGAAAACGCTTCCCCGCCAATGACGAGATTTTCCGTCTTTCCGCAATACCGCTATTATCCACCAGGTGGCGCCCTTCCGCAACTTTTTAAACCCGGAAGTATTGCCCTATGGCAAGCTGCTGCATGTCCGTGTCTGTTTTAAAGATCGCTCTGAATGGGATCGCTATGAAAAGTCCGTCACAAACATGGAATTATCTCTGCTTTTTGCTCAAAATGTGGTGTTTTTGCAGAAACCTACCCATATTCAAAAGCTGATTACAAAAGAACTGCTCAAGGTAGGATGAAACGGGTTTTTTTGTTTGTAAGCAGAGGGTCTGTTCTTTCATATGGTATATTGTATGTTTATATATCTGAAGAAGAACATTTTCTGGAAGGCATTAAACTTTTGTGAAAATCATGAGAAACGCTGGCGCTGGCTGGCAACTTTTTAAAAAAATGCTGGCGGTGAAAGAGTTAAGAACACTGTCATTTCTGTTGTTATTCTTGGGACGTCATCGCTGAACTTTTTTAACCGCAATCAGCTGTAAAATGTTTTGGTCCTGCTTGATTTTCATTGACTTCGATTAAAATGATGGAAAGTTTTTTATAAGATCCTCCTGGGGTCAATGCGTTAACATGACAGAAGCTTGATGCTGTCAAGAAAACAAGCAACAGCCAACATTTTTCCGTCTCCCGAGTGCCTCTCATGTAAATTATTTGATTTTGATGGTCTACGTTTCTTCCTCGCCACAGAAAACCAGCACAAATTTATCTATTTCAAGTAAAAGTATTATTTAGTTTTTGTTTGTTGATCACAAAGTATATGAGGAAAACTAGGTTGCCGTGTATTCAACGCGCCACAATTAATGTTTACAATGCATGGAATGGTGCGCTGTGATTTGTTAAGCGGATTTAATGCATTCTGCAGAGAAGGAGGACTGGCGTTTATCACATTTTTGGAAAAATGAGAAAAGTTGACAGAATAACTGATTTTGGTGGTAACTCATAAAAAAAGGCATTTATCGCGTTTTGGAATCAAACTCTTCATATGACCCAGTCTGTGGAAGCCCAGCTAAAGTCATTTTTTTTTCATAAAATCATCCTATAATGTAAAGAACATTGTATGAAAAATAACATTGATATCTTTAATGTTGTCTGAAAAAGGCCATGTCAAAAATGTATGTAAAAATCATTAAGCTCATATGCACCTAATTTCATAAAACATATTTATAGTTTACAGTTGTACACACAGTACTGTATGCAGTACTTGCTCTCATCTACTGCTTTGTGGGTGCTTACAGATGGAGGAACCACCTGACTATGAGGAACCACCATCTCTGCCACCACGCTCGGCTGACCTGTTAGAGGAAAACGAGGAGGAAGCAGATCCTTATGAAGCTCCTCCACTTCCACCACAGGAGGAAGATTATGAGGATATTGGATCATACATTCCCGCAGGTTTGACAAAACATTAACATTATACATATTTTATAATGTCTGTTTTATCATAAATTGCAGGATTGGATTTTTTCAATCAATAAAAGAAAATATATGATTTATTTATGATTATGAATGCTTCTGGGTTTTAAAGGGATAGTTTACTCAAAAATAAAAATGCACTTCATCGTGCCCTTATGTTGTTTTACTCCTGCATGATTGGCTGACTGTGCTACATGAGACAAGAAAAAAATTCACTTGTTGTTCAATGGAGGAATATCATGCAAATTAGTTCAATTATTTCTTTAGTAATAATGACTATTTGTCTTCCCTAGCTGCTGAAAATGACTATGAAGATATTGGCGTTGGACAGACAGCCACGGCCATTTATGATTACCAGGGAGGTACGTACAACCAGTATTTATCTCATTGACTTTGTTTTATTTTTCAGAATTGTCTATAGACTCAGTAACTAATTTAATGAAGCATATGTGTGTGTAGTTGTGCCTACTGAGTGTTTTGGAATATAAATCTCTTGCAGAGGCCAGCGACGAACTCTCCTTCATGCCCGATGACATCATCACAAACATTGAGATGGTGGATGAGCATTGGTGGAAAGGGACTTGTCATGGGCACAATGGCTTGTTTCCTGCCTCCTTTGTGCAGCTTAATAGTTAATCATTTATGATTGCTAGACACTTTCCAAAGCAAGGGCTGTGTTAACATAGCATATTAACATGCTACTAATCCTGCGGTCAGGATACAGTGCACTATAGCAGTGGTTCTCAAACTTTTTCAGCGTGCGGCCCCCCCTTGTATATGGTGCATTCCTTTGCGGACCCCCAATTTTTTTTATAACAAATTTGTTCTAAAATGTAACATTTAATAAGACAAAACATATTAAAGTATACAAAGTAGTGCTGTTGGTTAGTAGCCTTATTTTTTTAGGTTTAATTACACAGAATTCATGATAAATTAATGTGTTTTATGAAATTTCATAAAACTGGGGCCCCCCTGGCACCATCTCGCGGCCCCCCAGTTTGAGAACCACTGCACTATAGTATACAATATGTAAATAGCGTGCATGGAACAAAGTTTTGACCTGCTACATTTGCTAAAATGTACAGTATACGACAGAATACAGTTAGTTGAGTAATATAAGACAGTGTTGTTCGTCACTTGACCTTATCTTAGTTTGATCAATAATCAACATTTGGTCCAAATTGATTTAACAATGCAAAATATGTTTTTTTTCCTTATAAGTCAACTGAAAAACTGTCCCATTTTGTAATGTCCCATTACAATCCTATTGTTGTTTTAAATGTTTGTGGAAAATGCCCATTGTTTCACTTACTATTAAAAGGGCAGTTCACCCAAAAATGTACATTTTGTCATCATTTACTGACTTTCATGTTGTTACAAAACCTGTGTACATTTCTTTGTTCTGATGACAGCAGGGGAGGATATTTTGAGGAATGTTTGTAACGTTCATGAGCTCCATTCACTTCCATAGTATTCTTTTATCCTACTATGGAGGTCAATGGGGCTCATGATCGGTTTGGTTTTAAACATTCCTCAAAATATCTTCCTTTGTGGTCGTCGGAACGGGGAAGTTTGTACAGGTTTGTAACAACATGAGAGTGAGTAAATAGCTGTGTTTACATTGCAATTTGCGTTAAACTTTAGCGTTATTTTTTACGTCAATAAATGACTATTGCGAAATGACGGCATATCCGGAAAAAAGTTTTTCCCTCTCGCGACAAGTCATTCCAAACGTCACATCGACTGATGTTTGTAGGTTTACCAATTTCACATCCACCACACTAGGCATTATTTTTAACCGAAGGAGACGTAAGAGTATTATCCAAACATTAATGCCATGTAAAGCCCCTTATACTTAGAAGCGGCAACGTATAGGTAAACATACTTTAAGGTAATAGTACATTATTTTAAATCAAAAGAGCTGTAGGAGTGTTTTGGCAAACATTCTTGGCAAGAAAAGCAGCATAATTGGAAACAGACACATATTGAGGTGTTTCTGGGAGGTTTTAGTACATACTACATCATCTTCAAATAATACTTATGACTTACTGACTACAGGTGACCTGAAAATGCGAATAAACTGTTTTGTGAAATATACCATTTAGGAATTGCCTGAAAAACCACCTTAGGCGAGCATAAAAACTTTTTTGGATATATGGGAGTTTTTTTCTATTTGGCAGTATTTTTAATTCGCAATGTCAATTTGCGCAATTTAAATGGTAATGAAACGCAGTTAATAATGACAGAGTTTTCAATTTTGGGTGAACTAACCCTTTAAAGGTGCAGTGTGTAATTTTTAGAAGGATCTCTTGAAAGAAATGCAAAATAATATACAAAACTATATTATCAGTGGTATATAAAGACCTTTTAAAATGAACCGTTATGTTTTTATAACCTTAGAATGAGACGTTTTTATCTACATACAAAGAGGGTCCCCTTACATGGAAGTCGCCATTTTGTGCCGCCATGTTTCTACAGAAGCCCTTAACGGACAAACCTTTTTACTAAGTTGTCTCCGACGATGAAATGTTTGTCCGGTGGTGGCTACCGTAGCTTCATGCATTTCAAAAGCGAGGGTTGGGCAGTGGACTGAGCCGTTGGTTGCAATTCGCAACCTCACCACTAGGTGCCACTAAAATTTACACACTGCACCTTTAAAGGAAACATAGGTCCTATAAAATATATACTGTTGCACAGTAACAAGTCTTGAATGTACGCAAAACAAAAATTCTATTGCATTTTTCAATTTACATACAGTCGCAATATACAGACATGCACAGAATGCCATTTTACATAATTTGCTGTTTACTTGTTTGTGGTTTTGAAAAGCCTTAAATGTAAAGGTATTGTATTCTGCCTTAGAAATACACCTAGGGCCTATGAAGCTGGTTTAGTTGGTAGCCGGGTAAGTTTACGATTAGTTTGCAAATCCTGGATTTTGGGTACCATGAAAATAGCTTGTACCAACAAGGCATGATCACATTGGCGTGGTTTTGTCAACCTCAGTCTAATCCTGTAACCCTGAGTTTGTTAAACCATTTTCATAGTACAGGCCCCTGCAGTTGTATACTAGGTGTTTATACTGTATTGAGCCATTTGGTTACGCTGGCACCTTAAATAATTCAAACAGTGTTTCTTCATTCACCGATTCAATGTTATGCATTCCTTCACAAAATAAAAGCACAAACATGAATGAATATTGTATTTATTATGATGAAAACACATGCTTAATCATAATTATTCTTTTAAACTTCAAAATCATGCAGACCAAAACAATTATGTGGTCAAAATAGAGAAAGCATGTATATACATGTATATATTCTTTACGGAAATATATAGTCGGACAATTGGCATGTTAAATCAAGAGGACTTGGAGTATTAAAATGGACCAGTAAATTCAACAGCCTTTACTTCTGGTCCATTCACAATCCGTAAACAGTGCTTGCCAATAATAGATCATCATCACATTTAGCAAGTATTTGTCTGTTCAAGTCTGCATAAACAGTCCACAGAAATATACAAATTGCACATAATAATGCACATCAATGATCCTGTACAGCAGTTACAGGAATGTAACTTGTCCATACACAAAGACGTCGGTTTATCTACCAAGCTATTCCCTTCTTAGGTTTTCCTTTCTTGCTTGAACGTTTAGCTTTGACCTTTTTCATCTGCCTCTGGTTCATCCAGCCAGGATACTGTCCTTGATTATCCAGCATTGTCTTTTTATTGCGTTTACTATCTAAATCCATCTTGCCAACATCAGCTGCAAAACAACAACAGAGATACACATTTAGGCCGAATGCATGTATTAAGAAAATACTATAATAATATATAACCATATCTGTCAAATGTAATGTAAATGTAATATCAAGGTTATACTTTCACATTATGTTCTTTACATCATGCATGATGATTTTATGTAGAAAACAAAACATTAAATATCACAGAAAATGACTTGAGCTGGGTTTTCACCGTCAGGGTTTCGTGAACCAACTTGATTAAACTCATACAAATGAATTTATGAAAAATCTCAGCTTCGTCCTCCTGCATATCTACATCTTGTGTTTTCTCTTTCACCTTTTCCGCAGGCACCACTGTGGCAATCTCAGCTACATCTTTCATGGTGATCTCTCCTTTCTCTCCCTGGCCCAGCACGGTTTTAAGTCGTGCCAACTCTTTGGGGGCATTCTTCTTTCTTTTCTCTGCCCTCATCTTCCTCTTCCACTTGCTGCGTAAACTCTTCGCCATCCTGACAAAAACTAACGTGGGAAAATGAGTCAGGTGCCTAGAAAACAAACTCCCAACAACTGCTTCATCTTTTTAATGTTAGGCCACTGTTTCTTAATCTTATTTATTAAGACCCACACAGCAGAACAAGTTCCAGATCTCTTCTGTTTCTCATGTTATCATTTAATATTTTTAAATGTATAAGTTTATGTAACGTACTATGTTGCGTGAATTGAATAAGACAGGACGTCAGAAACAAGATTGAGATAATGTTAGATCGTGTATTTTAATTCTTCATAACTGTTGTCATCAACAGCTGATCACATTCCAGTCTTTATATGAGCATATGGGTGAAATATGCTAGTATATTACGAAACAAATGCTTTAAAAATTAAAATAATTTCACCTACAAATTGGTGCTATTTTGTTATACAGTTAAGTTAACCATCGCTCAATAAACGCATTCCCCTTTCATAAATGTTAAAACAGCGATTATTTTAGGAACACTTATTGACAAGTTTCGACTTAAGTACCAAGTTATAACTCTTTAAAGCCATTTATATTCATAAAGTAACATAAACTCACATGAACGTTCACAACACTTCTGATCACACGTGTGTCGGCCGTGCACAAACGTTTCATCACGTTTACGACACTTCCTGTTTTGCGACACATCTTCGTGCATAAACCATAAACGGCAACTGTTGTCGCGCTGCAGTAAATACATTTTACCAGAAGCTGGCGACAGAACTTCAAGCTTGTGAACGTCCCAGACAGTTTAACATCTAAATTTATCTATAATCAAAATTATATTTATAATTTAGATTATAGATAAATTATTTAAATTTATAAATAATCTAAATGTATTCATAAAGCACAATAAAACAACGGTGGTTGACCATTGTGCTAAAAAAATCAAACAAACAAAAAACTAAAGAAAACAGTAAGATAAAAATACAACACAAATAAGACATGACAAAAAATTAATGTTTAGACAAAAGGCCGATGTGACCTTATCGATTAAAAGCCTTCTTAAAGAGAGAGGTTTTTATTTAGCTTTGAAAAGTGATTCTGATGGGATTAACCTTATAAAGAGTTATTGTTAATGTGAGCTTGTTCTCTTCTTAAAATGTGCATACTGGGAAGTTAATATTACTTAACGGTATTGCTGAACTGCACAAAATAAGTGCACAAAATATGACGAAGTGTACAAGTGTACTGTAAGGAATATTAGACATGGCCCTTAAACTCCGCCCCCACACACCTGCACGCGCACAAAAACGCTTGGGGACAGACAGTACCAGAGATGGAACGTTATTGTCTTAAGAAAATGTATTTTTTTTTAAATCTTATCATTCAATTTCCATATTTGTTTAAGTGTTTTGAGTTTGTTGCCAAATGCATACGTGTCAAATTCACATACCGTTATTTGACAATATAATAATGGTTAATTAATAGCTTACATCAGAAAACATGCCCTTTACTATAATAAAACGTAGTTTATGTAAAAGAAGCATAAAAAGAGATTGCCAATCCGTCCCTATATATATATATATATATATATATATATATATATAACAAATATTAATTAGGTAGAAACTGTAAGTTGGGAGGCCTTTAAATCTCGCTTTGGATAATGGGGGACTTGAAGTTGCAAAGTATGAGATTTTACACTAAATTTGAACATGCCAAGTCAGAATAACCTGCATTAAACCTGCCATGGGACCAGCAAAACCTCTCTTCGTGAGAAACAGAAATTGAAAGGCCCATCTGCTGGGCTGTTCCTGTGATATTGCCCTTGGCAGTCAGCTGAGCTCTCTTGTAGCAAGGGGACTTGTGTACGTTGTTTTGTGTTTTGACTCTCTCAATTAGGTTTCTTTTAGCTAGTGACGTGTCTCTGTGTAGAATAATTAAGTCCCAGGACACAGTGTTCCTAGATTGTCAGGATGCCGACAGCACACACAAACACACGATGTGTGGATCTCATACCCACCTGCTCACACATCACTACTTTCAGGTGTTATCCCATTAGCATTAGAGATCTAAATGTAACACAAGTGGTACCTTTACTGCCAAATGTTTTCATTTCAAATATGATTTGCTTTGTAGTTCAAAGTGTCTTTCTGTCTACTGATTAACCAAAAAAATATCAAATTCGATTGACATTTATTCACCCTCATGTCATTCAAAATCTCAAAGGTTATTGGTACCAAATGTTAGGCAGGAAAATGTTGCTTCCATAGATGTCTTGCACAAATTTTATGGATGAGGCAATCCTAGAATATGTTGCCATGGTCAAATGATCCTGTGAAACTGAATTATGACTTAAAAGTATAACCCTCCCCAAGATTATGAAATAATATGACCTATTTAGGATACAAGAGCCTTATTCGATTGCATCATTTTTTTTGTTATTAACAGCATTGTATTTTATAATGCATGGGGTGTTTGCCATATTGCAAGGTTCATCTAATTGCTTATGGAGTTGTAAATTAGGGTGCACTGGATGATGTTTCTTTTAGCTTACATTTGCACTTCATAATGTTTCATAAAGCTGTCACTGTCAGTGGTCACGCTTGGTGTGTAGCCTCGGAGTAGGGCACTTATGTAAGCCGCGCTATCAAAGCAAAGATGACGTGGTGCACCCAACCAGCAGGGGGAGCAACACCTGTAGGGGCTGACTTTGCAGATGTACAGCTGGACAAGCAGGAATATTTCAGACTGGGTGTCAGTACCCGATCCGTGCCGCCTGCCGATCTGTATTGCGCATGCGCATAATTGCGTAGTAGAAAACGTCATCATTTCACTGTGCGATTGGTACCACGCATGCGTTGAAACACTTTACGGCCAAGCATAACAACTGGCAGCGTATTTTTGTAGGCTACACTTTTGTGTAGTTAATAAAGACTCTTTTTAAACATATTTAAATGAAGACTTTTTTTAAAGACATATTTAACTGAAGGCAATTATCCGAAACCGCATCCCAGCTAACATACAGCGGCTAATGGTTCATAATCGTTAAATCACTCTAACCAAAATGTCTTTCAACAGAATAATAAACAATATACAATAGCAACTGCAAATGTATTATTTTCAGTAAACAGAATAAATATACAAATCCATTTACATTTATCAGATGCATTTAACCAACGTGACTTTCAGTTTACACTTTTTTTCTGTACCCATGCAAAAGTTATCTATAATTTTTTTTACCATAATTTGCAGTAAAACCACAGTAAAAATAAAATCAACCATGGTTTATTAATAAATAAAAAATAATCATACTCTTACAACAGCATATAGAAGTGCATTTTAGTAACCACAAACTTTACCATGATTTAAAATAATATGGTTACCACAGTTTCACTCCAGCATTACTATAATGTTACTGTAGTAGAACCATGGTTACAAAACCTTGGTTTGAAATAAGATCTGCAGTTTTACCATAATAAAACCAATGCATGTTTCAAGGTTACAAAAAATCCCTTAATCAGTCTGAGGTAACAGTGACTCACTGAGGAGAATGTTCTGGAAACAAAACAATATTAATTTCACAATAGCTCTAAGTTAATACAAGTCATGTGTTTAAAGTCATGTTCAGTTAAAAGACAATTATTATTATAGGGTAAGTTGGCAGAATTTCAACCCACTTTGTGTTGTTACAATGTCTGTAATTTGAAAATGAACCATTTGGATGATGCAAAACATCATTTTGGCAAAGAATTGTGGATAAAAAAATGGGAATAAATCAGCACAATTAACTCAAGAATAAAGAGGAAACATTTTCTGTTCAAATGTTAGCATCTATTGTATTTGTAACAATATAAAGTGGGTTAAAAATCGGCAAACTTGCGCTTTGGGGCAGTAATTACAATATTATATTTGGCAATTTTGTATGTCCATCTATTGTTGCCATCGTCTTAAGCCTCTGTGAGTGTTGGCATCATCTGAAGTCTTCACAAATGAAGCTGGATCCAAAAAGGAGCTTCCGTAACCTCTAGTAATTTTAGGATGTGTATCCTGATGGGGAAAAAAACAGGAAAGGAAAATTAGAAGGATGAGGATTACTGTGGTTCATATTATTTCAAGCAAAAGCTTATGTGCACTTCTTATTTCATCACTGGAGAACAAGGTCATAAGATGTGTATGTGAATGCTTGGCTTAGAAGAGGTGTTTTTCTTGATTAAGACTGGTAGAGTTTAGGAGTAAACTCTTAACTGTTTTTGTTAAAAAACAGTTTAACTGTTTTTGTTAAAGTGCAACTATGGTCTGATTCACCTTTTTGCATTTCCTTTGGTGTGTAAGTGTGTATTAGTAAATGTTAACGATATGCTAAAGGTATAAACCCCAAAGTAAACGATGACACAAGTTATTGCCTCCAATGTAAATATCTTTTATTGGACTAAAAACACACGGATTGTAGGCAACAGTTTACTTCCTTGGATTGGTGATGTAGCCAAGACCGACATTATCATAATTCTTCCCACTTTGGCCTGTAAGTTAACTCCTGTTAGCATTGCGAGCAATTTTTTTAAACATGGTAAGGAGCGTCACAATGTACAGATTAGATGGTCAATTAGGGACACAGAGCTTTTTAAATCAATGAGTTCTGTACAAAATCAATGCGTTTGAGGAAGGAGGGAAATCTAAACCTACAAAAATGTACGGTATGTGGAAAATATTTTTTTTTTTTTTACTAGAAACCACGCAAACACATTGTATTATACCAAATACACAAGATAACATTGTTTTTTAGCAATGAAATGGGTGCATTTTAAATAAATAAACCACAACCTTAAACCTTTGAACAGCAATGTATTAGTTTGAGGTTCTACTTACTAGTCATAGGATTCATAGCACCTTAGAGAAGTTTTCTGACAGGTCTGCTTCAACTATGCTGCATAGCCATCAGCATGGACAAACCTACAAACATAACATTTAATTTGTCACAAAGCAAACAATAGTATGCAGTGCGAGATTCATTAAATGGAAACAACCAAGAGCAGATGTAAAACACTGAAAAGAAAATAATAGTATACAAAAGATGATTGTCTGAAAATAGATGATTGATTAATTTATTGATTTATTGGTCTGTCTGTCTGTCCAATGTTATCTCAACTAACTTACCATCTACAACGAAGTGGTTGGCCACCCGCATGACTCTCTTCCAGTCAACCGCGACATCGACATCCCACTTAGTAGGTACTGCCGAAGGGCAGCATGAAATAACTACTGGTCCATGTTGGTCCTTTATACGAATGACTAAAAAAAAAAGATATCTTCACTCACCATATGCTGCTACAATGTTAACACATAGATACAATGATGAAAGACTAAATCAAATTAAATAAACTTTATTTATATTGCACATTTTTAATGAGACATGCACAGACAATGAAAGGGATTAAAACAAAGATGACATGACGAAACAATAAACATAAATAAGATAAACAGATAGAGATTAAAATACACCCCTACTGGAAAATCCAGCTAAAACCAGCATAAGCTTTAAGGTGGCTGGTTTAAGCTGGTCCTCCCTGCCTGGCAAAGCTGGTGGATCAGCTGTCTTCCAGCCTGACCAGCTTAAACCAGTAAAAAAACAGCTACCAGCTTATGCTGGTTTTAGCTGGATATTTAGTAGGGAAACCAAACACTTGAAATTATGAAATGTAGTGGAGTAAAAATTATGATAATATGCTTTGGAATGTATGTTTTCCAAAGTAAAACACTGATTAAAAAAGGAATACTTACACATTTACTTTTATGTAAAATACTTAAGTAGTGTCCACCTCTGGTATCAACAAGGATTGTGGTTTACATGTCACACGAATCTAGTCAGGGCCAATACACCATCAAATAAATGTAAGTTTAAACACTCAAAGTTTTCAGGTAACCGGACACACTGCATTTCATTGTAAGCCTAACCAGCCAGCTAGTCTAGCTAACTACATGCTGATATGAAATACTGTATATTATGTCTTAGTGACCTTGTTGTTTAAGCATAAAGACGCCTGTATATCTGCATTAAAAACTTTTGAACGAACATTTCCGTCACTTACCTTAGCCTCCATATGTTCGCCGGTGTTCTTATATGACGCATTTCTTCACTATTTTTAAACTGCCGGTTGTCGCGCATGCGTAAAACAGATCAGGTAGGGTCGTAAACTGTCGTAAAACAAGTTGAGCTTCTGCGCATGCGCACAATTATGCGCATGCGCAAAACAGATTGGACAGGCGGCACGGATCGGGTACTGACACTGAGAGATTTGCCTTTGGCATCTATGCCCACTACTGCCCAGCTGGAGACCCCATGGCAGGCCACCATGAAATCGGTTCACATCACTGAACAGACACTGAGTGCAAATGATCTTCACGTTTGTCCGACAGTATAGATGTGTCGTATTCAGATGCACCAAATGATTCAGATCACATTCATATGATTGATTCATACTCATTTATATATATTTTTTGTTTTGAATACACGTTTCTAAAATGTGATTGGTGCTTGCCTGTGCACAGCTCACTAACATGATGCAAGAGGTAAAACATTTCATTGTTACTGCTGCTTATTGGTTGAAATCAAAAGAGACCACCTCCAAATCTTTAGTATTCTTTTCTCTGAATTAGTCTTAAATCCCTAATGTATTGTTTTCTATTTTGATCATCTCCCGGGCATAAATAAGAAATCTAATTATTAAGAAGAGTTTCAAGGCCTCATGCATCTATAACACATACAATGCAGTACTTGCACACGTTTAAATTTGGAGGTGTTCTCTTTATTGAGCACCATTAAAAGTGACAAATTGCTCAGAGCAGAGTCTCCTACATCTATATAGAGCAATACTGAATGAAGAGTGTCACGCATCAATAACATACTGCCATTATTGATTTTTGCGTGTATAGAAAGAGGTCATCATGTCACCTTAAATGCCACCGTAAAGCATCTTGACATTGTAATGTACTGTCATTGGTCTTTGGTTGATGCTTTGGATGCTTCACTACGATATATCAGCGTTGCACTGTGAAGAGTGAAACGTTGGATTTAATTTAAAAAGTTACTTCAATTGGTAACACCTAAATTAACTTATTTTTAAGTGTTTGAGCATCACGTATAGGTAGTAGGTACTATACTGTAGATTAATTTATAACAATACACATAAGATGTCTTTAATATCTGTCATAAACGAAAGCTGTTGGAACCTTTTGGAATGATTTTCTTAATACTTTATATTTATGTAATCATGCATTTGTCTGATTTTTTTATTTGTCTATTTTGATTTTTGTTAACGTTCTTCAACCATACGGTACGTAAGATTTATTTAATTGCATTTGTTCAAGTTTGTAGGTTTAGTGTTTTTGATTTCTACAAATAACTGTTCATTGGAGAGACACAAAACATTTTAAGCTCTATTGACAACATCTACACTGTAACAAAATATTTGTTGGTTCAACTTAAAAAAGTAAGTTAACTGGTTGCCTTAAAATTTTAAATTAATTCAAGCATAAAATATAAGTATATATTTACAAAACATTTTTGAGTTAACTACCCAGCAAGTAATGTTGGCTAAAACCAGGCTAAATTTGGGCTGTGAGTAAAAGTCTAATAGACGTCTACCATAGCCCAAGAGTAGACAATACTACACTTTTAAAACAAATGAAAGGAAACACCTTGAACACCTGTTGACTTTGCTTACATGCTGGAATATACATCTTCAAATTATTTAGGAAAAAATAACATGTAACCAAAGGTTATTTAGGGAAGAAGTGGGTTACTTATAGCTCGCTCGAACTGATTTTGCCAAGTGGTTGATGTCCTCAGGGCAACATATTGTGTTGACCCAAGGACAACATTTTTCTAAATAAAACCTAAACCTACCCCAAATCCAAACCCTAACCATAACCAAACCCTAAAATCAGAGGGACATGATAAGTGAAAAACAATGGTCTAGAAACAGCTAATCCTTGTTGTAAGCTTAAACTTAAAACAAACTGTAAACTTGTTTCTGAAATCTGATTGGTTGATTGAAATGTTGTCCCAGGGTCAGCATAATGTTGCCCTGAGGACATCAACCACTTGGCAAAACCAGGAGAGCCTTATAGGCGGACTATATTGGGTCTATAGTTAGCCGTCATTTCAAAGTCTCGGTTTTTGCTTGCTGGGCAGTGGCAGCCAGTGACTTCTTTTTTCGAGGGCGCACAATGGGAAGTCGTCACAACATGTATGTAAACCCATCGTGTGTGGTTCGTAATTTAAAAATATGTGTTCGGCGTGTCGAGTGAACCTATGTGCATCATATGTCTTGTCAAAATAAGTGCCTGCTGCTGACACATCTATAGGGTTTATGATAAAAGCGATTCTCGCGTTTGCCAGATACTCCCATAATCTCATGCATAATCAGAGTTTACTGTTAAGGGAGTGTCTTGCGTGTATTTTGTGAACATTCGTTTTTGGTTTTGACGCGTGTGCAGCAGGCACTTATTTTGACAAAACACGTGATGCACATGACATGGTTCACATGATGCAACAAACACATATTTTGAAAACACGAGCAACAGACATTTGCGCCCCTCGGAAGAGCAGTCATGAGCCGCCACTGTTGCTGGGTATTTTTTTTATTTAAGAAAAACTCAATATTTTAACTTACTTGAACCAACAATTTTTTACAGTAACAAAGAAAATAATTTTGCGTCCACTTTAGTTTGTAAAATAAAAAGAAATACATAATAAGAAAACCTGAAATGCACACTCGAAGGAAGTCAACGGAGCAAGGCATTGCAAGCTAAAATAACACACAAATTTAAAAAACACAATTTTGTACAGAAAAATTAACCAAAGTATGACTTTAATATTTAATGTCCATTAACGGCACAACAGTAAATTCAAACAAAGTAAAAAATGCATCTCATGAATCTTAATTTTGTATAAATCCTATATTCATAAACATTATTATTTTTAGCTGTCTAATGTTCAATTTTGCTACATCATTTTGCAAAAGTTTAACAACTAATTTGCAATTGTAAATTGTTCCTGTAGCTCACACACCGATAAAATGTACAGCTTGTCATGCACATTGTCGCTTTGTATAAAATTCTATTAAATGCCTATTAAATGTAAACGTGGAGTATGTCGTAACTATGAAATGTTGAAAGTTGTCAATACTGGTGTGCATTTTGAGACAAAACAATGGTTGTGATATATGTAAAGTGTTTTTAAATTAAGGCCGCTCAAACATGCATTTTAATCCGGGACTATAAGCCCTGTCTGGTAAACCGCCCCTAAATGTACTACATGTACTTGTATTACAGAATTGTTATATTAAGTACATTTTATTTACATTTATGCATTTCACAAAAGCTTTCATCTTACAGTGCTTACAATCTGTACATTTTTGATCAGTGTGTTATTTCCCTGGGTATCGAACCTACAACCTTATCACTACTAATGCAAGGCGTTACTGTACTAATATTAATAACTAATTACTTTATTATGCTCTTCTATTTGCTGAGCAGATCTTCTATCTAACGTTCTTATATGCTGTAGAGTCTCACAGTGTGATATCTTTTGTATTCGCCCAGAAATTAGGTGACAGATTGTGATGAATGAGGTTGGGAGGACTTTCCCTGTCGCAGTTTGCCTTGATCTGGCCACAGCTGAAGGGACTCTGAGCTCACAGGTCCCTGAACAGCTCAGGTAGATTACTGTAAATCGATCTAAGAACTGATGGGGCTCTAAGCTTTCGCCTCAGCCTGACAAGGACGAATGCACTTACTGAATCAACGATTAAAGAAGCCTAACATTACCTTTGCAACCGATCAATGTCTTCTACATTTATACTGAATATAATTTATGATTCATTTGATTCAGTGTTCACCGGATACGCGTGTCTTTCTTGAAAATCTAGATTGATTTCGTCTAGACTTGAATAAAATCTTCCACTGTGGTCCTCTAATGCTATGAGACACTATGAGCATTTTGCCCGTCAGAGTCGCGGAGCTTTGTTCAGCATCTGTTGCCTAGCAACACGTTTCTCAGTGGAGGGACGTGTCTGTGCTTCCTCGCACACCCCATGCTTATGTTTTACGGCTAGTCGCTGTGTGCTTGGCTAAGAAAAGGACTAGATCGCTGTCGCCGGAGAACCGCTTCCAAGGGGGCGAGGAGGCGTCACGCTTTGTGACTGCATCATCTTTACACTTCTGATAAATATGCTTTGTGGCCCACTTGTGGCCATGTGGGAAGCATATGAGGAATTGTAATGTGGTTTCCCCACCTCCTTCCCCATCGAATGCCATTACAAAACAAAAACAATGCCCTTTAACATGTAGAGTTAAGCTATACCATACAAACATTAAGATATAAAGCAATAGGGTACAGGTATAAAATTATAGGTAGAGATATGTATACATTTATTAACAATATGTACCTTTTGGGGTACTAATATGAACTCTTTAAAGGTGTACTTTTTAAAAAGGGACAGCTAGGGAGCATTTTTGACCCCTTGTTTTCCGACAGAGAAGAATCTCCTTCTCCTTCCTTTTTCATTTCAATGATTTGGTCCTTCAGGCCGGATTGAGTTTCCTGTTTCAGTGCAGCTAAACTGGTTGCGACAATATCTAATTGAAGGCAGTGACTCATAACAGGTGCATCATGATGTGATTTTTGCTTGGATTCGGTGGCGAGGCCTGCAGGTGTTGAGCTTGTAGGTGGATGTCTGTATTTTCGCCCGTCATCGTCTAGCTATAAACAGGTGGTGTGCTGCAGAAATTGCTGTATACCCTCCACACGAAACTATACTCTGAGCGCTGCATCCATATGTTTCTGTAGATCCATGGATATACTGTAAGTTCATGATGCACGCTTTCAATGGGAGGCGACGGTATGTGCAGCCTGTCACAGGCCCTCTCATCTATCTATTTCAGGAGAAAAAAATAACCACCTGCCACGTTCAGCACGTTCATCACCATCTTGAAAAAAGGTGTTTTTTTAGTAAGTAATAGGCATAAATCTTTGGCACGCAAGGTGTTCCACGTGTTGGTGCTGTGGACATGAATGCTACTTGAAATTGGGTGGCTTGTTAAGGTGTGCTGTAGGGGACTTTTTTAAGATGTTAAATAAATCTTTGGTGTCCCCAGAGTGCATATGTGAAGTGTTTAGCTCAAAATACCCCACAGATAATTTATTATAACATGTTAAAATTTCCACTTTGTAGATTTGAGCAAAAATGTGCCGTTTTTGGGTGTGTACTTTAAAATGCAAATGAGGTGAAGAAAAGCAAACACTGATCGCCATAATGGTTGTTTGTTGAAATTGAAACTCAATTGTATTTCTCTTACTCTCTAAATTGCAGTGCAGTTTAAGGGGTGATATTATTATAATAAGATCCCCTTCTGACATCACAAGGGGAGACAAATTTCAAGGATCTATTTTTTACATGCTTATAGAGAATAGTTTACCAAAACTAAGTTACTGGGTTGTTCTTTTTCACGTTTTTCTAGGTTAATAGAAGCACTGGGGACCAAATTATAGCACTTAAACATGAAAAAAAGTCAGATTTAAAAAAATATATTTTTATGATTATCACCTTTAAGAGAATCAATTCACCAGGATGATGATAAAATGACTTATAAATGTCATTAAGATGCGAAAATATCATGTTCATAGCTCTGATGCTGATTTGGTAATATATGGTGGGATCTTTTAATTTGGCAAGTGACCAGAACACCCTAACAAACACATACCAATGCCCTAACAACTATCCAGAATACATAAGCAACTTCATCATAATGCACAAAAACACATTTATGTGTGCTTATCAACATTCTGGCATTTACTCCATTCAGAGTAAAGTGAGGACATTTTGTCGAGTCCTCACTTTCTGGCACCCCTTTAAAGAGAAGGGCTGTTTGAGGGTTGAGACTTGGGTTTAGGGCTAGAATTAGGTTAAGTTAGGGGAATTGAAAGCCTCATAGGCTGGCTCAGGGCAGGCACAGGTACACTTTAAAACATCATATTTGGGATAAGAAGAGGGAAATAAAATGTTCAAAGAAATGTAAAATCAAACCCCAATTTTAATAAAAAATCTATAACATTCAACAGACAGATATAGGGTCGGAAAAGTAAAAAATTAGGAATGTTTTAGAGTCATTCTACAGAAACGTCCACTTTTTGTATGGCAAGATGTCTTAAAATTGGTTTAGTTTTTTAACACCAGTGACAATTTTCATGAAAACTGCATTTTACAAAACGGCTGCTGCCAGGTATCAAACTACATGTTGTCAATCATTGTATACTCACTAAATTAAGTAGTTTAATTCATTTGTATTCTAGTTTTTTACAATTCCCAAACCATAAAGAAGGTCATACCAGTGACTTAAACTTAAAGCTTCATGTGAAATCCTGAGATAAATGAGAAGATTTCTGAAAAAAGACAGTGAACTTACCATGGGCTTCTCTTCAAAGATCTCCAGGAAATTGAAAGAATGAAGTCAAGTGATGTCATCAGTGTGATTTTTATTTAAAAATAAGAGCACTGAAAAAAATGATTCATTGAATTTAATCAATTTTTTTAAGGTAAGTGGTTGCAATCAATTTATTTAAGCTACATTTAAACAAAAAAGATTAGTAACGTAAAATAAAATATAAAACTTTTGTTTAAATGTAGCTTAAATAAATTGATTGCAACCACTTACCTTAAAAAAATTGATTAAATTCAATGAATCATTTTTTTCAGTGAGCTTTTTTGTTAAATGGTAACACCAGTGACACAATTCCAGGGGACCACTACTTTCATTATATATATTTTATAATATTTATTTAGCATTTTGTTTTTTAATGTAATTTTCATCATATATTTAATAGTTATGGACACATTTTGTATTTTAAATGGAAGAAAACACTGTTTTTGATCTCAAAATAAAGCATTTTCCCTCTGTACATGACTGTGGGGACGAGCACGTCTGTGGTGCTCGGAATTCTAATTAATTCATAAAAATCAAATATTGCTACATTGATGGCTCAAGAAGGTGTAATTGTTCAAATAACATATTGTTTCATTTTAAAATAAAAATATTGTAACCCTAAAGTGTTTTTTAAGTGTAATATTTCTGTAAAGGCTAGGGACAGAAAAACGAAAATTTCCGTAGAATGACCCTTTAGTCAGAATTAAAATAGGAGGCGTTCTTTTTGGAAGGTTGGATTTAGGGTAAGGCACTTGGTTGTAATGGTTGGGGTTGGTGAACGTGATTTCACCAAGTAAGATGTGATCCTGGATCAACACCATTGTTGATCCTGGATCAACATTTTTATTAACCAATCAGATTGCAGGATTAGGATTAGTGTGTATGTTAGATTTAGGTTAAGAATTGGGTTAGGGGCTTTTAAGAAATACCCCTCAATCTATTATTTCACACTAATTTAAGGGTTTAAAAATGGTTAGGGTTTGAGTTAAGGGTAGGTTGGGGTATCTTTGATTAAAACGTTGATCCAGGATCCACAAAAAAATTTTGATCCAGGATCACATCTTACTTGGTGAAATCACGGCGACCGGTTGGGGTTAGGGGTAAGGGGGTGGGGATTGCAGTACGTCTATGAGTGTCCTCACAAAGATTGCTGTACAGGTGTAAGTGTGTTTGTGGTAGAGGAAAAAGTGTGTTGACTGTTATTTAGTGTTTTACTGTGCTGTTAGACTAGATTTAGTGACTTTTTGTCCTCCCGATTGTGTATTTCTACCTGTAATAAGCTTTCCCATGTCAGGTATAACACTTGTGGATGATGCAGAGGCGGATCTGATCAAGAGAGATAGTGAAGATGTTCTGTAAGAATTAATCTCCATGGTGGCAGAGTGTGGGAGTTTGGACATAGCACTGTAAATGAATGACAGTTTACTGCATTGAATTAAAAACTCTGACATTTTAGATACTATTAAATGTGATGTAAGTGCAAGACAAGTTATATCTCCCTCAAAGTGGTAACAAAGTGCCTGGACATATTTTCTGGCGCAGTGACGTAAATTGTCTCCGTCTAAAATAGTAGGTAGTTGAGAGTAACTGTTTTGGAAGGACTGAAATGGCAAGTGGTGACAGGATCATTAAAATCTGGTTGAACCTTTGGGGTCTTTTGTGGAACTCATATTGATATTATAGGGACTCTGTAATGAATGAAGACCTAAATAAACAGGCGAATGAGCATGCAATGTATTTTTTGTGTGGTTTTGAGTGTTGCAAGGGATACAATGCAGTTGTTTAATTTAATTTTTTTGTGTTGCTTTTATGTAATCTAGCATCACCTTAAAACAAGATAAAAAGCTTGCAGACATTACTAGTATAGACAGCCTGATCTCACGCGAATTCGTACTTATTTAACGAGTTGGCTAAGTCGTATTAATACGTATTCGTGCAAAAACATATGATTATCATAGAAAACAATAACGAAACCCCAACCCTAACCCCAACGTCACAGGGGCAAAGGCAAATCGTACAAAAATGTTCGAATGTGTTCGTACGAATTAGCCACCTTGTAAAATACGTATGAATTGCTATGAGATAGCATTGGTATAGAATGGATCTTGAAAATTAAATTTTTTATGTTTTTTTAATATAAAATGACAGTATATGTCATATTTATCGACAATGCGAAGTTCATCACAACATGTATGTAGCCTGTCATGTGTATGGTTCGTAATTTCATAATGTGTGTTCTGCGCGTCGAGTGAACCTATGTGCATCACGTGTTTTTGTCAAAATAAGTGCCTGCTGCAGACGCGTCTAAAGGGTTTATGATAAAAAAAGATGCTCGCGTTTGCCAGATACTCGCATAATCTCATGTGTAATCAGAGTTTACTGTTAAGGGAGTGTCTTACGTGTATTTTATGAATGTGAGCATCTCTTTTATCATAAACGGTTTTGACGCGTGTGCAGCAGGCACTTATTTTGACAAAACACGTGATGCACATGATTCACATGACGCAACAAACACATATTTTGAAAACACGAGCAACACACACGACACTCCGAACACATATTTTGAATTTGCGCCCCTTAGAAGAGCACTCACGAGGCGCCACTGAATTAAAGCATTATTCAGCACAATACACTGAGTCCATAACTCTACAGCACAAATACAGTAAAAATGTACACATTAGTTTCCGATTACCATCCCGAGTGACAAAGGTTAATAGGTATTATTCTATCCCACACTCACATCTTCCCACTTTCACGTGCGCTGTTAGTAAGAGCAGACTGTAGTGTTATTTGAGAGCATGCATGTGCACAGACAGAGAGACGGGGCTTTCCCCGACACAAGCATCGATTCTCTCGTTGAGAGACTTTCCTTTCTTTCCTTTGTATTGATGAATGATTCATGAGCCTGCGCACCGGGAAGAGGGGATGGAAATTGGCAGTGTGCTTTGAACATAAGGACCTACAAGTTACAACCAAAGATGCAACTGAATGCCAACACGTGGCTGTAACCGTTATTCGGTGTAAAATCTGCTACAGCTGTTTAAAAATTTTGTTATGGCTACCAGAAGCTTAAATCTTGTAAAAATGCACCGTGAAATTTTACCGGAAATAGTGTGTACACAACCACACTGTTTTTGCAGCATTTATTAATCTTTATTAATACAAAAAAAACCCAGACAACCTTATTGTAAAGTGTTACCAATTATTGTAAATCATTCCTATATCGCAATAATAATAAAAAAAAATCTGCGATGTGTTCTTGTTTTTAATCATCGCTATAGCTGTCCTATATAGAAATAAATGTCACCCTAATTGTGGGTTTTAATCTGAATAGGCTCTACAATGGACTTACAATGCAACATTGTGCACTATATAAATATTGAATTAAATCTGAATAAGCTCGCTGGTGGGCCTGTAGGGTTAGTGATAGTTTTTCTCTACCTTCTCGGATCTGTTCTAATAGAGGCCACGAGATGAGTTACGGCAAAGGATGGGAGCCATGTGTAACGGCACATAAAAACCTGCAAAAAGTCTGCTCCCTGGCAAAATCTAATCCATCAGCTGAATGGCTCAGCGGTTAAAACCGCATGGGTGTGCTGAGTTGACTGAACAAATATCTAATCGTAATGGTACATTAAACCACAGGATACGCAGATCTATATTACAGCCATAACTTTGTTTTATTTTTATCAGAGTCTGCGCCCTTGGGGAGTTTTTTCTTTCTTAAAAAGTGGTGCTGTTGTGGTTGCAGTGTGACAATAGCAGTGGACCCAGTTTGTGTGGTACCATGGATCTGTAAGGAGTACAGCGAAATAAATAAGACCGTTGAGTCATCATCACTGATGAGAGTGGGGAACACCTAAGTAGAAATGTAGGCTGAATTTCCTTGCGGGCAATATGAGAGAGAGAGAGAGAGAGAGAGAGAGAGAGAGAGAGAGAGAGAGAGAGAGAGAGAGAGAGAGAGAGAGAGGGGACATATCATGAAAATCAGACTTTCCACGTTGAAGTGCTATAATTGGGTTCCCAGTGCTTCTATCAACCTAGAAAATGTGAAAAAGATCAACCCAGTAGTTTTGGTAAACCATTTTCTGCAAGAAATAGGTGATTGAAATTTGGCTCCCCTTGTGATGTTAGAAGGAGATAATACCGCCCTTTAATCTGCATTATCCAACCACGGCACTCATAATTAGTGCAGAGATCAGCTCATTTGCATTTTAAAGGGGACACACAAAAACGGCACATGTTTGACATGCTATAATAAATTATCTATATGGTATTTTGAGCTAAAACTTCACATACATACTCTGGGGACACCAAAGATTTTATTGACATCTTAAAAAGTCTTATGAAATGTCCCCTTTAAATGTATTTGACAACAATTTTTTTTGCACTGTTGCATGGTCATACCATGTTTTCGCACATAACACACATACACTGTAAAAACCTGAAGTTAAAACAACTTGGTTCAACCTAATATTTAAAGTTTTAACTTGTGATAAGTTGACATAACTTATAAAAATAAGTTGTTATTGTTTAACTTAAATTGTGAAGTTAAAGTAACATAAAAATATGTTGCATTTATTCTACAGCATATACTGTAATGTCATGTCAATGTTTTCTTCTGGCACTATAGATATTTTCCCAGCAAACAATTTTGCATTTAAAAGTTGTCTAAATACAGCCCAGATGTCCTGGCTAAAACAAGGCTAGTGAAAATTTAATAGACATCTAACCATAGCCCAAAAATAAATGTAATAAGATAAATAAATAAATTCAAACCAAACACGTAAGGAATAATTGACAACGGGCCATTAAACTATAAGAAAATAATGCTTGCGTCATGGCGTTACACCGCGGGTGTGCATTATTTTCAAATAATTCAAAGGACCGGAGTTATTCCTCTTATACCACGATTACCACAAACATTGCTCTGGTGCCTATTTTTAAGACATTTGACAAGTTAGGTGTGCGGTTATCAAAAAATAATGCATACCCACGGAACATTTCTCAACCAATCAGAATACAGCATTCAACAGCATTTAAAATGTTTCAAATTCATATTCATGTCCAGTTTTTTTCTTATGTGGCAAGTAGCCGGCTGCCTCTACATTATCCCGCTTATTACACGGCTACTTGCCACATAAGAAAAAAACTGGACATGACACATGAAACATTTTATTGGCATATTTGTTTTAAATTAACATTTTTATCCTTCCGCGAAACTTTGCACAGATGCATAAAATGATCGTAATACCTTATTAAGATCCTTAGCTTCATACTTGTCTGTCTCCATTTTTTCTCTTTTAGCCAGTCTTTGAGAAGTTTTAATGCCCATTCTGTATTTTTGTGTGTGTTGGCTTTGTAGCTGTCATGCTCTATTTTGTCAAGTTCAGTCTCAGTAAGCTCTCTGTGTCTTGTCGTTGTTCGTTCTTCTATTCACTGTTTAAATGTTTTGTTTTTTCCTTACATGTTAAAATGAATGTCAAAATTTTCCATTCTTAATTGTGGTTGTCCAGTGTTTGTCACAAGATGGCGCCAAACAGTAATCTTTGTTGGCGCGGAGGGATTTAAAACATACAAGTAGCACCGGCTATGCGTTATTACTTTGGAGCGGTTATTATTTGAAAAGAACAAACCTGCAAATGTCTCAACTGACCAATCAGAATCAAGCATTCCAGAGAGGCGTGTAATAAGTAAAGAATAATTGACGACGGGCCATTGAATTATGAGAAAATAATGCACACCCAAGGTGCAATGCGGCACAACGCAAAGCAGAGTGCCATTACACCGCGGGTGTGCATTATTTTCAAATAATTTAAAGGACCGGAGTCAATTATTCCTCTTATACCACGGTTACACACAGACGAGTTAGGTGTGCGTTTATCAGAAATTAATGCATACCCACCGAACATTTGTTAGCCAATCAGAATACAGCATTCAACAGACCCGTGGTATAAAAATACAATAATTATTTAGTGTCATGAAATATTTAAAAGTACAATGGTGTTGCCATCTACAGTTAAGCAGTCAGTGTATACCGTGGTACTATTTATGAGGGAATCCCTCTAATAGAAAGCTCCATCATTGCAGCTTTATTTTGATATACTTGTCATCCCCACTTTTGAGCTAATGTAAGTTTTAATAGCTTTGATATCACCTTCAGTAACAATCACAGCTGTTGTCAGACCAGTCACGTATTTGCAAACAGTTGACACCTCTACATGATGTGTACTAATTGTAGCTGATCACACATTCACTGAGTCACAGCATGTGAAGAAGCTGGTATCACGCATGACTCAAAGGCTATGTTGATTATTACCACTATCACAAAAGCCCAACTTCTCCATTATACAAAGAACATAATCTGCCAAGAAGGATTTTTTGGGGGTTAATATTTTAAGCCTATGATGCTGTAAGCTACTGATGTGATTTATTTATGGATAAGGAATTTCCACAGTATCAAGAAATAAATCAAAATCTGGTTAATTTTGACCCAGTTAGTCGCTATTCACCAACATAAATTAAAGGACAAGTTCGGTATTTTACACTTAAAGCCCTGTTTTCAGATTGTTTATGATGAAATAGAATGGTATTGACTGAAATTTGGACATGTGGTGCTGTCCCGAGAATTTTCGGGTGTTTGTTGTGTCGGCTCTCACCTTTATAGTGGCTGTGTAGGTGCACAGGAGTGTTCAGGGGTGTTCACTGATATGCTCACACAAAAATCGCTGCAAAAGATGCTTTCCAACAGGTTTTATCATAGTTTTTGTACAACTCCATTGACTTGTATTAGATGTGCTGTGAGGTACGGTATTACTCCGCGCCGGGAACTTTGTTTGTATTCTTGCAATTGGCAAAGGTGGATTATCGCCACCAACTGGGCTGGAGTGTGTGTTATTCAAGCTCTCAACGGAAGAATGTACAGGTGTGAGGCGTTTGGAAAAATAGGTCCACAAGTTTACAACGAATGCTAAAACACCTGTTGGAAAGATCTTTTGCAGCGATTTTTGTGTGAGCATATCAGTAAACACCCCTGACCACTCGGTGAGTTTCACGTCTTTGTAAACAAAAGTTTAATGCATTTTAGTAAGGATTGTTCCTGTGCACCTATACAGCCATTGTAGAGGTGGGAGGTGATAGAACAAACACCCGAAAATTCTCGGACCAGCATCATATGTCCAAATTTCAGTCAAAACCGTTCTATTTCATCATAAACAATCTAAAAACAGGGCTTTAAGTGTAAAATACTGAACTTGTCCTTTAACATAGAGTTTTATAAATTATGCATTTGGTGCTCATCCATCTTTTCCCCTGTAGGTCCATTCAATTGTCATCCATTCTTCAAGCCATATCTTCTTACCACCTTGAAAGAACAGTTAATGCAATTGTTTTTATTTTCCTCACACCAAGAGATTTCTACCTGTTTTTTCATTTTGAAACCATCTAAAGATCTTATTCTTGTTTCCTGGATGAAATGAAGGCAGGAAAAGCTATCATCTGCTGTCTGGAATTACCTCTTCTGTCTCCGCTCCAAGCAGTGCACTCTCACCAGTCCCTTTGGATATTCAGACCATATCTCGTGATGAGATTACTCCTTTACCCCCCCCCCCCCCACTCCACAAGAGCCCAACAAACCTTATTTTCTCTTAACCAACACTTGGTATTTCCTCCTTCTCACTAGAGACTCACATCTATCCATTCATCCCCCACCCTCCTTCTCCTCTTCCTCTGTTGTGCGAGGTGTTATCTTCATGGTAAATCTCCCAGGACCTCACTATGCCCTCTCCCAGATGTTGTTTGAATTATTAATCACATCCTTCTATTGGAATTCTCCTTGTTGGTCTCCTTTTGATGTTAAGGTGTGAGAAGTAAGAATATTGTGCCAGTTCACAATTAAAAAGGTCAAGGAAGCAAATTTTTTCCTTATTTGCACACCCACCTATCTACAATATAATACTGCACATTGAGTACCATGGCACGAATATCAGTGTACTTTAAAGATTTTGAAATGAAGACTCACTGTTATTGCTATTGAGGACACCACCATCAAACTCTCATAAGAGGTGAAAAATCAGCTGTCAGATGTATGAAGCATTAAGAGACCTTTAGAGGAAGCTCACGATTTCCATTAGACTGAAACTGTCCTCTGTCTTGCTTTATCTCTCACCTGTCTCCTTGAGCACAGATTAATTCTGCAGTATTGCTCATTCAGGTACACCATTCCAGTCTATTGTGACGTTTACGGGCTCTTGGCCAACCCTCTTCTCAACTTCCATTTCTTCTGCCAGTCTGTGAGTCTCTAAGGATACTAAACTCGAGCCGGCTAGACTGAGGCATTCTGAGCTAATTTGGTATATTTCTTTATAGACTATTTATAGACTATGTTTGAGTAAGAGATATTCTTTAGACATTTGAGCTTAGTGGTGATTGTTAAAGGTGCCAAAGAATGCATTAATATAAACCTTACATTGTTCTCTGACGCCTACATGGCTTTATTAAGTGCAGAAAAGTTTCAGAGATTGTCTATTTACAACCCTAGGATTTATCCTCAGCATTAAATGGTCTTTTATTACCTCATTTGAAACGGTCATGAATAATAATGTTAAGCTCTGCTCTGATTGGCTGTTTCTCAAAGCGGCTCATTTCAGTAGCTCTGTGTGTGTGCAAATAGACTTTGGCTGCGTCTGAAATCGCATACTGCGACAGTAGGTACTGAATTAGATGAAGTACCTACTCATTGACCTTACAGCTTTATAGTATGAATATGGATAGTGGGCTATAAATAAATTTGGACGTACTACATCTGCCATGTTGATACATCATGTGACAAACGTTGTCATAACAAGAAGTTAGTTGTTAACTGGAATGACGTTACACTAGCGCAATTTAACCACAAGGGACATTCGGGCATTTTTGAAAAAACAACAACGCCCCTCTGTCTTCTTCTTTGTTGGATAACTATTCTCCTTACGGGATAGCAAAATGTCCATCGAATGAACACTTCGGGATCTTGGTGAACGTAGTAGGTCATCTGGAAACTTTTCGAATACTGTTTTTCGAATACTATGTATTCGGACATACTACTTGCCTCGCCTACTGCTCTTCACCTACTATATAGTATGGAAGTAAGCAGCTTCGGACACAGCCTTTATGTTTGAGCCTGTATCAGACAAAGATACAGAATTTGAGGAATAATACATTTTTTGGAGATTGGAAATGGACGTATCTGAGTGGTAAGTTTGTGTTTTTTTCAGTATGGACCTGCAAAACGTAACTGTAACGTCAATAGTAGAATTTAAACCTAAAAACACTATGGTTTATATAAAGTAAAGACCATAAAAATATGGCTTTGCAAGCTATTATAATGTGATCTTATTTTTTCTACAGTTCAAAAACAAAATTTAACAGGAATTTAATATTAATAGATTTGATAATCCCATAAAATAAAAGCCTAAAGCTTTTAAAATACGGTATTTTAAGTAATGTTATGTAACTTTTTTTGTGTTTTACATCTAAAAATCTGTACTTTGACAGATAGTTCTTGTGGATGTAATTGATAATGTTATGAATTTACCAAAGAATACTGTGTAAAAAAAGAAGACTTTATTTAATTGTATCATTTTAAGGTATTTCTGCAATAATATCCAGTTTATATGCAGATTTATTCATGTCTTTTACATTCTACAGACATTTTTTAATGGGATTTTCTTTTCATTCTTCAGCAGTGGAACTGTAAAAATATAGAACATTTTATGGTAAATATCTGTATTTTAAAAAACAGAATTATTCCGTAGAATAACTTAAGGTTTTTTACTGTAATTTGAAGGTAAGTGTTTGGCAACTTTGCTGCCAGACTTTTTACCGTTTTTTTACGATTGTTTTTTACATGTAATTTAAGGTTTCATATTAAAAAAAACATATAGTTGTCTTAATTTTAAATATGTAATTTTTTTGTATTTTTACATAGAATTCAATGTAATTTAACATTTAAGCCAATTAAAAATAAGAATAATCCTGTAAAAAAACTATGATTTCTCATTAAGTGAAATTACAGTTTATTAATTTTATGTTTTTAATAAAAGTTTTTTTCTTTTTTTTAATTACATTTACACGTAATGTAAAAAAACCCAGAAAATTTCAGTAAAATAATACAGTATATTTCTGTGAATTTTTTTTTTTACAGTGTAGCATAGCAATTAGCATTAGCATATAGTGCTAACTCAGCAGTCACAATTTTTTTAGCATTGTAACAAAATTGTAATTAATTTAATATGCAATTTAATGTTGGGGCGTACATCACAACTGTAACATCACAGTCGGTGTTATGTTGAGATTGGCCTGTTTTCGGATGGTCTTTTATATGCACGTGGTTTACATAAGAAGGAGGAAACAATCGTGTTTGAGGCTCACGATATATCATTCCCATGTACAGAACTCTTATTATTCATTTATGCCTATACAGTTTTACATTTTATGGCACCTTTAAGGCAGAAGTATTTTCCACGTTTTACGCATACGCAAGGGTCCGCGTACAGTGCGCATACTGCAATTTTATCATCAGAAGAGTGCGCATGTACCGTACGCACACCGCCGTTTTTTGTTGTTGTTTTTTAAAACCTGCGCACATGTGAATACATGAGAATGTATAATGTAGCCCAGAAGATGCATTGCATTTTGTCGCAATGCGCATGCATCGAACGTCTGTGTACACGTACGAGTACGAGTCAAATAAACTATACTTTGCAAGACTGTGCATTGGACTGTAAGTTCGCATACAGGTAAAAAACTATAATCTGGGCTTTAGAGTAAACATCACTATTATTATTGCTCATCAAACGCACTGTACATATTTTTTAAGTTGGCTTTACAAATTATATCTAATAGTGTCTTGTATTGCATGAATCACATTTAGATTTACTGAGCAGTTTTTCTCTTCATCATTGCATTTGTTGTTTTGATTGTTTTGGTTTGTGAAGTCAACTGAGTCTCAGTATGTGGTTACCTAATCCATTTCCATGGTGCTAAATAATGATTCACCCACAAGCAGTGGACAAACAGCTCTCGTGTTTGAAGTGCTGTGATCGTCCGTGGCGAATTGATCTAGATCCCACTGCTTTCAGGATATGAGCTTCTCAACCAAACAGTGTTTTTTGGGATTGGTTTTGTTGTCCAGAATCGAGTGCAAAAAATATAGTCTATCCCACAAAATATCCATGAGAGATTGCTTTGCTTTCTAAGGTTTCCCTGTTCTGTCTGTCTCTGTGACTGCAGACATATCCTGCCTCAGGCTTTCTGGAGGGAAATGGTAACAAAATAATTTGTAAAGCAAAGTTAAATTTGAAAGATCTGCTTTTACAAGTACATTGGTGGTAGCATGAAACAGTGTTGTCAAATGGTTGCTCCATCCTGCTGATCATTTTTTTATACAGTGGTATTCAAAGTAAAAAGCTGGGTTGTTTAAGCCCATGGTTGAGTAAAATATAAACTAAAACAACCTTCCATATTAGACTCAACTATGGGTTGAAACTTCCCAGCATTTTGGGCTGAAACATTCATAAATGTCTGCTTCTTTCAGGCTCAGTTTTGATATTCCTGGTGAAATAATTTTTATGTCAAACTGCTCTAAAATATGAAGTTCCCAAGCTTCATAACCCCTGTCGAGTTGTAACAAAACTGTTTACGGGTGCAGTTATGTGTCCTTGCATAAATATCAGTACAGAGATTCCTGAATAACTGATGTACACCATACAAGTGTATAGACAGAGAGTGTATGCAGTAGGTATAGGGCTAAATGCATTTACATACCCATATGCATGTGCATTATGTGTTAGCTATTAAAAAAAAATGTTGTGTTGCACAACCACTAAAGCTGCCACTCAGCTATTAGCAGCTGCCTGTAGCTTTAGCCACCGCTGGATGGTTGCTTGGCAACTGAGACCCCACGCAACCAATCAGCACGCATGTAACAGGAGTTTATGCCGCATAAAGGAGGTCACAGATCACCCTTTAATTTCATTCACTTGGCCTTTTCTTGTATTCATTTTAAGGGCGAGTCTTGTGCCTTCAAAGCAGACTGGATGATGTGTTATTCCTCCTAATTGAACTTCTCTGTACTAAAGTTGAGGGATTACATCAGTAACCTAAGGGTGAAATGTGTGCAGATTTCATCTATGATATCCGGTCTGTTGCAGCCTGATATCACAAGAAATCGTACATATTTTAAGAGTTGGCTAATTCGTATCAATTCATATGAAGTTAATCGTGCAAAATCGTACGATTCTCATGAAAACAACAACAACAACGAAACCGAACCCCTAAGCCCGCACCTAACCCCAACGTCACAAGAGTCAAGGCAAATCATACCAAAACTTACGAAAGTGGTCATATGAATTAATACGAATTAGCCAACAAGTAAAATATGTAAGAATTCTTAGCGTTGTCTGTTCTTGTACATTCTAGCATAAATTGTTTTTTTTTCTGATAACAACATAAATAATTGGTAAGTTATGCTTTAAATTGTAATATCTAATTTACTATGTTACACCAATAAAATTGTAATGGTTAGTAGAAATAATTTTTAAGATGCAAATTTCTGTGTTTTACAGTGCTTGTTTGAAAAATGTAAGTAAATAAAGGAAATTATTTGTACAGACATTAGCTTCCTTAAAGGATTAGTCCATTTTCGTAAAACAAATCCAGATAATATACTCACCACCATGTCATCCAAAATGTTGATGTCTTTCTTTGTTCAGTCGAGAAGAAATTATGTTTTTTGAGGAAAACATTCCAGGATTTTTTTCATTTTAATGGACTTTAATGGACACCAACACGTAACAGTTTCAATGCAGTTTAAAATTGCAGTTTCAAAGGACTCTAAACGATCTCAAACGAGGCAAAAGGGTCTTATCTAGTGTAACGATTGTCATTTTTGACAAGAAAATAAAAAATATGCACTTTTAAACCACAACCTCTCGTCTATCTCCAGTCATGTGACGTGCCAGCCAACTGGCGTAATGCCCTGGAAAGGTCACGTGGTACATATATGAAAAGCACAATTGCTGACAATTTTAAACAATAAACTGACACAAAAACAATAATTGGTATCATTCCACATACAACAAGGTCGGAACGGTCCTCTTTCTCCACACTTGTAAACACTGGGGCGTAGTTTTGCATACGTCATCCGTGACCTCTTGACGTGAAATATTGCGTGAGGTCGCGCTGGCGCCCCACACGACCGGAGACGGACGAGAAGCCGCGGTTCAAAAGTGCATATTTTCCATTTTTCTTGTAAAAAATGACAATCGTTTCGCTATAAGACCCTACTTATTGTTTTATAGTCATATTACAGTAAGGATGTTTGTGTTATTATTGTGATTCAAGCAGTGTTGGGGCTAGTTACTCAAAAAAGTAATATATTACGTATTACATATTACTCTTAAAAATAGTAATGCCTTACTTTACTTTATTACTCCCTGGAGAAAGTAACTAGTTATATTACTAGTTATATTACTAGTTACATTTTTTTTCTGGACAAGAATGTTTATTTGGGCAAGCCACGGCCAAGAAAATGCTGGCTTCCTTACCCGCTACCGGACGCGGGGCACAGCGTTCGGAGAAACATTATAAAGAGTGTGCACTTCACCGTCAAGTTATTTTCCTTCCGTTGAACATAATAAAATATGACTGAATCTCCACCCGTTGAAACTAGCTTTCTGTTGCTGGGAACCTTCCTCTGAAAAAGAGCTTGCCGTTGTTGACGCTTCCATTTTCCCGATCTGTCTTTGAGTGTGCCGCTGGCTGCCGCTCTGTGCTGCTGGCTGCCGGGTGTCGACCAATCGGTGATGGTAAATGACACCTCGTGCCAAACTTAGACCAATCACTGTTCCATTCACGCCCTCCTCCCCTTCCCTTTTGTTCTCTGTGTTTTGTGCCTTGTGTGATGAAGGTGCTACTGGCAAATGTAACTCAAGTAACTAGCTCGGGAAAACTGTAATAATATTACAATTATTAGACGGGTAATGCCTTACACTACTAGTTACTGAAAAAAGTAATATTATTACAGTAACTAGTTACTTTGTAACTAGTTACACCCAACACTGGATTCAAGTCCTGTGTAGATGAGGATGTGCAGAGGGCATTTTCTGCATGGATAGTCTTTAATTAATGTATATGAGAATGGATTTGTAACTCCTAGTGTTTATTTTGAAAAGTGTTAACACTTGGGCAGCAATCACATCTAATGGACAAATAGAAAACAGATTGAAGGTGATATTGATTTCTGGAAAACATGTCAATTGTGTTTCTTTAACTCAATTGGTGAAGCACTGTGTTGGTAAGACAAAGGTCATGGGTTCGAGTCTCAGAGAATACACATGATGAAATATATGTATTGTAAGGCTTGTTGGATAAAGGAATCGCTGACATGATGACAGGGTGTTGCTATGTGGTTGCTAACTTGATTGCTGTAGTGATGCTGGCTAGTTGCCATGGTAATGCTTGGATGTTAAATAATGGCCCAAATCAGTACACTGCAAAAAATGACTTTCTTAGTATTTTTGTCTTGTTTTCAGTAGAAATATCTAAAAATTCTTAAATTAAGATTTTCTTGATGAGCAAAATGACCTAAAAAAATAAGTTTAGTTTTTAGACAAAAAATATACAATTCAAGTACATTTAAACTTAAAACAAGCAAAAAAATCTTCCAATGGGGCAAGCAAAAAAATCCTGAACATTTTTCTTAAACACTAAATTCAAGAAAGATTCAAGAAAAATTTTCCCACCCCATTGGCAGACTCTTTTGCCTGCTTCATACACAAAATCACCCAAATTTGATATTTTTGGTCTAAAAACTAGACTTATTTTCTTGGGTCGTTTTGCTCATCAAGAAAAAACATCTTAATTTAAGAATTTTTAGATATCTTTACTCAAAACAAGACAAAATACTAAGATTTTTTTATTGAAAATCATTTTTTTGCAGTGTAGATATACCAGTAACTACTGTATGTACTGATACCGAAGACTATGCTGGAGAACAGACTAATGATAATATGAATGAAAGTGTTACATTAATAATGGCATTGCATACAAAATATGATATGTACAACAATTATAGGCACACCAGCAGGTCATAAATGGTGGTGTCTTACAAAAAAAGATTTGATTGCTGTCAGGTATTATTTTCATTACAATATTTCAGAATATTAAAAATATTGAAAGCGCCTAAAGTTACCAAATTTGCCCCCTGAAGGATATCATGATCTTTCATAGGTAATTATTATGCAGAGTGTGGTTATGATTTGCATGAATATTGTATAATCTAGAAAATTGGATTATGTTAACCACAGTGAAAGTATTCTCTTTCACCGCAGGTTGGAAGCGTATAATAAATAACCTGAATTTATCTAACAGCACTTGAGCAGCCGCATACAGCGTCTATCAAATTTAAACAGGAAAGCAAATAATAAAAGACAAGTTGTAGTTTTATTTCAGCAATTATTATTGTTGCATTTTCAATTGTGTGGTTTTATTGCCTCTCTTTTTACCATATCCATCCCTGTGATGAGAGCCAGTAAACAGCTTTACTACATGGGTTTACGAGGGTTTTACACGGTTGTAGACATCCTGAGAAAGCGCAATAAGGTGACCTCTGCTTGAATGGCACAGATAAAATGATTTATCTAGAAGCGGAGTCCTATAATCCCGGCTCTGAGGCGTTCTTAAACCTTAGCCCGGTTCACCCACTCTCCATTGCATCAAACACATTCATGCTCTTCAAACCACAGAGCCTTCTTTACCAGACGGTCATGGAGCGAAATGAAGATCACAAGACCTTATCTATTCTCTCCTCTCTCTCCCATCCTTCACATACTGATTTCTGTTTCCGTAACCTTGCTGGTGTGAAATGAGCGAGAAATTTGTCAAGCTGAGCCGGAATCAGTCGATGCAGCGTGATGCTGTCGTCGATGTGAAACTTTAAAAGAGCTTGTAGAGATGGAGTAAATGTCAAGCTTGCTAAAACACATTCTCTTTGATCTTTAAGAGAAGCCGGGCCGCAGACTCCAGGCATCTTGAGCGGGCAAAACTATATTGTATTGTGGAGGATTTACCATGTTTATTAATATTCATGTAGAGATTTTCTATTAAAGCATTAGCATTTCAGGATTTTGGGAAAATGATGTTTCAAAGGAAAAGTTCAGCCAATGTTAAATTCTGTCATCATTTAAGTTGTTAATGTTTGAAAATGTTGACCTTTGCGGTATCTCAAATGTCATTTGCACTTGGATCTATTCATATACAGTAGAGCTTAAAGTTGGTCAAGATATTAAGTCATATTGCACTGTGTTTGACTTGAGTGCATGTGCCCTAAAATATCATTATGTGCCACATGTAATGAAATGAATAAAAATATATGCATATATTCGGCATGTTTCTAGCACAAACCTATATTACAAGAGAAATCTTCCGATGTCTTCGAAAAACACATCAGGATGATTCTCGCTAAATTAGACTGAGGTGTCATGAAACATTTTGATAAAAAAAATGCAAAGTAAGAGTATCAAAATAAGAAGTTACAAATATTTCTTCATGTACTATTTTGCACATAATGACATCATACAAACCAATTTTGTTGTTTTTACCACATTTAAGGGGACATTTTTCATTACCGCAATGTGTCCATGACTGGATTTGGGTTCATTGACATGGAAATATTTATCATTAAAATCTAAAAAATAAAAAGCTTCAGTGCATGTTATACTTTAAACATTTACAGTAAAGAAACATGTGGTATTTGGTGATCATTAGTAAATGTAGAGACAATAATAAGGAATATAAATGTGTCCAAGACCAATTTTCTCATCATCCGCAACAATTTTCAATCATTGTTTAAGCTCTCAATGAACTAACATTTTTTTAAAAATTGTTGGAAGGGACATAATTGACTGTGACACTCAAGATGGCTACCAGGTAAGCAGTTCTTATTTTTTCTCCAGATAAAAGTTGAAATTTAGTTTGTCATTGTACCTAGACAACTTTTTAGTTCTCATTACCGAAACATGAGTTTGTAAATGCATATATTTAATGTAATATTTGCGGTAATGATATTTTGATAATGATAATCTAAAAAATTTAAATAATTCTATAGGAAATATGTTTTAAATCCTCTAAAAGTAAGTTCAGACCTTAATCTCATTTGTGAAAAAAAAATTGGCTTCAAGGGCTTTTTAAAAATTCTGATGCTGGAATCACCTATCAGGAGTTGTATGGACCTTGAATACCCTACTTCCTTTTCGATTTAAGCATATTTCCCATTTACTTTATTATAACATTTTATTTATGTTTCATTATAGAGACAGTCATAGGTTTACATTTTAAGATGAACTATTCCTTTAAATATGAAAGCACCTCTTTACTTGCTTTTTTGCATTTCTGATGTATTTTTTATAGGGTTTTTTTCTTTGCAATGTGTAATAAATGTTTTATATAGCCCTTGTAATACACTTAAGAACATAAATTGATTTTGTTTTACATATTATGAAAGGAATGTGCATAAAATTTGAAATAAAATTCTCCCCTACCAGTGTGAATCACTGTACAGTATGTAAAGATGTTATGTGTGCTATTTATTTCTGCTGACCCAGGAGAAAAGTACAACATTGAATATTGTTGACTCTCTCTCTCTCTCTCTCTCTCTCTCTCTCTCTCTCTCTCTCTCTCTCACTTACTCTCTTTCTCTGTGGAGTCAATCCCTTATGGCCAGGGGATGGATCACAGCTTTGATCACTGGTTTCCTACCGGGAGCACTTAAAGGAGCAGTGTGTTATTTCTGCACCACTTGATTTTTTTGCTTAATAATTTTTTGCAAATAAACCCTCCGTTCATTCCAACCTTTTTGTTTGCCCCATCTACCTTGGTCAAACCAACATGTAGCCCCACCCCAAAGTCACACCACTGTTTTAGCCAGAGGCTGACATATTGGACTGCTGCTCAAACAAGTAATGCAGTATTTTTAAAGTGCCTTAGAGTCACAGTTTTTACACGGTTTGGGAAGTCTTCCTACAAATGACTTTCTTATAGTTGTCCCTGGACATTAAACTGAGATGAGGTGAAACAACCTGAAACATCGAAATGCTCTGGTTATGTTTGGCTGTAGGCTGGTATTGAAAGCAGTACATTACATACACTCATTGTTATGACCATGGACAGCAACAGTTGGCTTCTCACTGAAGCAGCACCATGGACAGCGACAGGGCTGTCAGTCTAATGATTGCCCTATGGGAGTGGCACTCTTAAAAAAAGGTTCCTTAAAGGATCATTGTCAGGCTGTATGGTTCCACGAAGAAGCTTTATAATCCACATTGTCTTTCTGTTGGACAAAGGTTATTTGTAATGGAAAAATATTACACTTATAAAAAGAAAAAGAGGAACCTTTAACTGTAAGGTTCTTTGGGGAGCCAAAAATGGTTCTTCTTTGGCAATAGTTGACCAAAGTGCCTTTGTTTGACAAAGTGTACACACTAAATCTCTATAGTCAGTGCTTTAACATCTGTTCATAAGAACAACTGTATATCATGGAAATCTTACTTTATTTTGGTTCTTAATTATTGCACAGTGCTTTACAATTTGTGGTGTCCCTGGAGTCACACTTTATATTCAGTGAGATAATAAATTTTAGAAAACATGGGATTTTATTTTACAAAATAAAAAATATTAAAATATATTAATGTTAATATAATATACAAATATAATACGTATAGTATAATATTATCACACATTTTTCAAAACAATGAATAAAAAAGAAATTGTAAATATGGCAAACTTTGTTCATCAAAGCTGAGTAACAAAATTACATTCGTACATTGCTTATGGTAATTTAGTGAGCTATTGTGCTCTTGAGTAGTGATATAAATGTGGGTCAATAGTCTTTTGCTGTTGGGCTCAGTGAGAGGTGTCACAGGGCGCTGGTTCCAGTTAATGAGAAAAAGTTGTTAATGAGGTAGTGTTAGCATCTTAAAGATTAACACCTTTATGTTTTTATATTATATTAATATATTTAACATATATTTTTGATGCTGGGCAAAGATTAATCGTGATTAATCCCAAACAAAATAAAAGTGATTTTTTTGCATATATGTGTGTGTACTGTGTGTAATTATTATGTATATTTAACCACACACACATACATATATTCATTTAAAAAATGTTTTATTTACATATATATTTTTTTAAATGTATATACCATAAAAACATAAAAATATAAATAAATATCGTCACTGTCCTTCCGAAACCTTGTATCTCCATATTTTGTAAATTTCATTTTTTGGTCATAACTCATTATTATTGGTCACTCTCTATGTTTGTCAGTGGGTTTTGCAAATATTCCATCATTAAAAAGTATTAAAAGTACTTGTCAACTTAGGCAACACAATGTGTAATCATTAAAAAATTGTGTTTATTCTGTTTCTTGAAAAAGAGTGAATTTGAACATACAAGCTTTCGGAAGGACAGCGACGATATGTAAATGTTTTGTAAATACATACATGAATGTGTGTGAATTTATATATACATGATAATTACACACAGCACACGCTCATATATTATGCAAAAAATGACTTTTATTTTGTATGCGATTAATCGCGATTAATCTTTGCCCAGCATATTTATATATTTTCAGCCATTATTGTTTTTACAATTATATTTGCCTGCTTTAACCAAGAGTAATGCACATTTTGGCTTCCAACGCATCATGGGATAGAAATCTCAACAAAAGCAGCAGACCATCAGGTATTTCTCGCATACTGTTTTTTTTTTGCATACTGAGATTTCGGATAATACTCAGATTTTTGCATGCTATAGCATAAAACTAGATTGTGAGTTTGTAGAAGGTGATTTGGTACGGTATGCCTACCTTACCTAAAACAAAAAATTGTAGCATACTTTAGTAGCCTATTTACTAAACTGTAGTAACATTTCTAGATACTAGGGTGTTTTTCAACGATACTATAGTATATATATATATATATATATATATATATATATATATATATATATATATATATATATATATATATATATATATATATATATATATATATATATATATATATATATATATATATGTATGCTACAGTATATAGATTATCAGTTTACTATGGTTAATACTATAGATACATTAACAATGTGTAGCAATTACTATAAAATACAGTACACTACAATATACAACATGTGTTTTTATATATCTTGGCCTTGACTATGGGGAACCCAAGGGTGTGTCCGGGAAACCTCTTCAACATTCAGATGATAATTTATTTGGACATTTTTACGCAACGATATAACACACCACATTATTTACGCATTTTTGCTTAATAGTATTTTTCCATCCTGCTGATGTGCCATGTTTAGGTAACACAATTTAGGCAAATTAATTATTAAAATATCATTTAATTTTTGTACATATAAATAAAAAATAATCTAAATTATAAGTGTGCAAGCACGAAAACGAATTATATTGTAAAATTGCACATCTGCAACTTTAAGAGAGAAGCGAACACCCCTCTTCTTCCTGAGCAATGGTCTTTCCCAACCGCCGCTGCTTCTCGCCGCTGAATTCTTAACGTGCCATTTTATTACTAATGGGTTTATGAAAATCAAAATGTCATTGATGTACAGGACAGTGTCGCGTTTTTAAGGATGCCAGCGGTGGATATTCAAGGGGGTTTTACCGGACAAGTGCTGTTTTTAGCCCGCGACGCTTCCTCGTAGTGAATCGGATGATCGGAGCAGCTGTGAGCTCCGCTTAGACTGCAGCTGTCATTGATATTGAACAGTGAGTATAAGACAGCATGCACGGTTAAATGCAACAGTCGTGCTGCTTTGTGGTTTACATGTGTGTGTATATATGTGTGCGATTGCAGTAGTGTTTGTGCTTCATTGTCAAGGTGATTTGGAAATGCCGCCGCTTTAGTGCAAGGAAACTTCCAACAGATGTGCGAGGTATTGCTGTAGTAACAGATATCAATGCATGAATGAATCAGTGATTGGATGAATGAATGAATACATGAATGAGTGTTTGTTCTGTTGGACTGGTTATAAACTTAGATCTTTTATACAGAGAAAAGGTGCATAGATCAATGAGAAAGAGAGAGAGAGAGAGAAAGAGAGAGAGAGGCAGGCATGATGTAATGCGCTTGAGACAATGGTCCAGGATTCTCTCCAATTAGAGTCACAGCAGTGGAAAAGACCTTTTCATAGGGATGAGATCACTGTAAGGTGTCGGCCTGGTGTATGTAGTGGGAATGTTAGGAAAAATGTTCCCGTATCTTACTCGTGGGCCGGCTGTAATAGCCCTTGTTCACATGTGCTGTATGGTTGAGTGGACACGATCATATCAATGAAGGGCTGTTCAAACAAAGAATAGGGATTAAAGCACGCAAACTTTAGATATGTTCACATTTTTGCAACTGGAAGCATTGAGCATTACTTTTAATTGTCATATTACACGCACAGTTAATTTGTTTCTAAAATAAATTAGCCATTATGTGGCAATAATTATTAGATACTGCATGAACAGAGCAATCCATTTGAATGAAATCATTGTGGTTTGTACCTCTCTATTGCTATATCTCTATCTCTTATAAGTCTTCTATCTATATATATCTTCTATTTGGTTTACTGTGCAGAGATGCATAGACAATAGTAGATTAATGCGCTGGCCTAATGATAGCCATTTGTCAATGAAAAGTGCGAGTGGTCAGCTGTGGCTTTGTGGTAACTTTGCTGTTTGTATGGGCTTCCTGACCACCCTGACATAGCGACATTATGTCAACAAATGAGGTTGGAGTGGGACTGTCTATTTCCCTGTCCAACTGCTTGTACTTGTAGTGCAGAAATGACACACTTCACCTTAAAGTTCAAGGCCAGACAGACTGTCTCATAAAGCACCAAGCATACGCTTTCCAATGTTATATATTCCCAAGTAGTATTTCTACCAATGCAGCACATTTAATATGATTGTCATGATTGTATCATGTCAGTGGAGACTCATGACTGCAACTTGCTTTTAATGGTTTATAAGTCTATAGAAAGGGAGGAGCATCATGGACTCTATGTCCCACTGACCCTGCTAGAGGTGCTGGTGTGTATAATGTCTACTGTAACGTCTACATCAGCCATTTTCACTGTATTTTATCATATGTGCAGCTCAAGATGGTTTATTTGACCTTGGTAGGGTGTGTGGTGGAAAGCTTTCTATACACACCACCGAATGTGTGCACGTTTCAGTGCTTTGTGTGCATGCACCCTCAAATTAGTGTAATAATAAAAATGTATATTTTGTTTTAGAGAGCAAACGCAATTGGGTCACATAATCGAACGTAATCACATTTGTGTCATATTAGCCATTTGGTACTAAAGGTCAGATCTGCTTGATTCTATAAAAAAAATACAAGGTTTATGGACCATCAGGTTTTACACAAACTTGAGAAGTCATGCATTCAAAATGCTGGAATAATACATACTAGGACATTATTCATTTAAATTGGTATACTAATAATAATGCATTGGAAAGCTTAGTGATCTCAGACATTTTGACACAACTAAAATATCTTTATTTTACCCATCTTGTATCACTATGAATCCAGAATACATTGAACCCTCTCACCTCAGCCCTCCTTTTTCCTCTCTCTCTTCATCTCACCCCCAGCCAACCATCCTCCATTCATTCAGACACTGCGTGTGGAATATGATCCCTCTTGTACTCATCACTACAGCTTTTACTCTGAGGATCACCTTGTGCTCAATATTCATATTGAAATATGGATATAAAAAACAGTGTACAGCACTAAATGCGTTTTCGAGCAGCATAGCTTTATGTCCACCTGCCTTAAATTGCAACACGGTAGCGCTCAATATTCTCCATCATGCCCTTTATCAAGTGGTTACTATATGTACTGCTTCCTGCTAACAGTCGATATTCCCACTTTTCCTTTTTCATTTATTCACCCCAACCCACATCGGACCACCATTCTTCACACACTTCCTGTTGGTCAGCATTTGGTTTAGGCCATCATTGGACTGTTTGGTTCTGAATCACATTATTACCAGGGTCATATAAGACTTTTTTTATTTTGATAAAATGTAAATTGGACCTGAGGGTGCAACTCTGTAACTGTGCTGCACTTCGACAAAACGTATAGGTCTAACAAAAATGTCTATGAGAAAAAAAGTATAAAAGTTGTCACTGGGATGGTACCATTTTAATAAGGTCCTAATATTTATAATTTTGGTAATGATATGTACCTTGAAGGTACCAGTACAGTATGTACCTCTACCGATGTGTACTTTTGAGGGACCAATATGCACCTTTTATGTACATAAGTGTACTTTTTGAAAAGGTACTGTCCCGTCCCAGTGACAACTTTTTTACCTTTCTCTACCTTTTTTCTGAGAGTGGTGGATCTTTGGTGCAAACTTAATTCTCACAGTTTTTTTTGGATCACTGGTAATAAGACAAAAAAAATAATACCAATAATTTCATTGTTCCTGTGTTTATTGAATACCAATATGTACTGTATCTTGTAGGGAGATCTCCCATAAGTTGGGCTCTGGATCGTTTCTCAGTTAAAGTTTTGATGTCTTGCCAGCCTTGGCGCTGATCTCAGATGCTAGGGCTGTTTGGTGTTATGAAATATAGATGGGGATCTTCTTCACTTAAGCTTCTGTAATGGCTTTTTTCCCACCCTTACAAACTTGCTGCGTCATTCGTTCATACTTTTTTGCCGTCACATACGGATCCGAACGTTGCAGTGTAGCTTGTTTCTGAGATTTGATGATTCATTTCAGCTTCATTCATAAATTGTCCCATTCATTGCATTCCTTTGCATGTTGGAACGGCATCACATCTACATTGAGGCTTAAATAGAAAGCCATGAGTGGTCAATGATTTTACCATAAGTAATAGGTAGGCTATAGGATTCAAAACCCAAAAACTGTGGTAAAAGCACTGTAGCCAGTGTTGGGAAAGTTCACTTTCTACATGAACTAGTTCAAAGTTCAGTTCACAAATATAGTTCATATTTTAAACATTTTAAAACAGATTGGGTGTTTTTTCCGCTACACATTAAGGCCTGTGTACAGTGTGTTTAGCCGGGTTTTCACCTGGAAGACTCTATAGAAATCTGGCACCCTATTGAATGACATTAAACTGAGAGAGCGTGCCGTTCACAAACACCAAAATGAACGAGTTCACAGTAACGTTCATCAGGCAGTAATACAGTACGTTCAGTTCACGGTCGCCCTAAAATATGAACTAGTTCATGAACTTTTGTTCCTCGTTCAGGCACAACACTGACTGTAGCATACATCCTCACATGAAAAATTAAGTTTAGATAGTAAACAATAGCTATTTGATATAAGACCGATATTCTATCATAATTAATAATGCACCGATATATCGGCCAATAATCAGTATTGGTAAATAAATGCAATTTTTAACACTATCAGCCGATAGTTTAAAAACAGCTGATAGAAGTCATGGCTGATATATCAAAAGAGAAAAGAAAAAAGCTATTAATTTGAGCTCTGTGTATAGAAAATGTAGAAAAACTTCACTAGTTTAAAGGTTTACTTTAGTTAGTGTGTATTGTTGCTGTTATAGCATAAATAATACCTGCAAAATTATAAAGCTCAAAGTTTTATACCAAGAAATATATTTTCTTTAACAGAATTAATTTATTAATATGTTATATTAATAAGTTCACAACAATATTCTGAATTTTTGACTAACCTCTACCTACAGGAATACGCCCAAAAAGGGCATGAACTTGTTGGGCCTCCATGGTTGTGTTAGTAGAGTCTTTTTGTCGCCATGCCATTGAGACACTGTTATTTTCATCCCGGAGTCAAATCCCCTTTGTTTGGTGTTTGCTAATGACAGCTTTCACAATCCACTAAATTAAAGCATAACTAAACCCCTGGTCAGAGCCTGACTCCACCCACTGGCAATATTTGAAAAATGCAAGAAAAGTGGGCAGATCCCAACAGAGATAGAGGGGACGAACTAAGCTCATACCAAGTGTGTGGTGAGATCGTAACAAGGCCGTGGTGAGCTTGAACCTGCTTACGTCACGAGTCATTTTTTGGACCCAACATCCAATAGGAAAATTCAACTGCAGTAGCCACCATTCAACCTGAAGAGGGCAGCACTCAGACGTTTTCACACCATATATTGTAGTATTGAAACACTTTATATCCAAATGTCAACAAACTTACTAAAATCATTGAACAGCACTAATAAACCATCATTCTTACAGATCAGTAACTAAAAAAAGTTGGATTAGGGTTTAGTTACTCTTTAAACGGCTGTAAAAATGTGTCAGATTAATTTTTTTTTTCAATTTTTTTCATTAATCTGTTAAACACCCTCAGTACTAATGAAAACTACAAAAACTTCCATGATTTTAACTCTTTAATTGCCAAGTTCATAAGTGATGTCACTGATTTGATGGAAAAAAAAACAAAATTACAGATTTTCAATATAAAAAGTGATTGTGGGCTGGATTTTTTTAAAACCTTTTTCACAGTCTTGGGCTTTTCAAAGATTGGTAAAACATTGGCTTTGATGCATTTTTTGTTTTTGTGCAGCATCAGTTTTTTTTCTCCCTAATTAGTTGTTTGTGGCTTTTTTTGCCCCATTGACTTCCATTATAACAACATTTTTTGTTTGCAAAGCCATGACACATTATTATCATGCATTCTTGATTGTTGGTGGTTTTTCCTTTTCCTTTTGTCGATGAATCTCTAATCATATTAACAGTTATTATTTATATAGCATTGTTTACACTGTACTGTTATGGGTTACCCAACCATTGGTTTGAATTTACCTTAAAAAATTTCCATCTCTGACCCAGCCATGGGCTTACACAACCCACCATTTATTGGTATAATAAAAAATGATAAAAACCAAGAATGTTATTAGCTGTTCTTCCTTGCTAATATAAGCGTGTTATGACTATTTATAGATGTTAAATTAATGATTTCTTATACACAGTATGATTGTATATGCACAAAACACAAAGAGCCTTATGACAGGCTTATTTTAGTATATCTGTCTGTTTAATTAAGTGCTACGCTTAAGCAGTCGTGCTGCATTTGAGGAGCGCCTGTGTTCACCGATTGTGTCAGTGTGTAATAGTGATGTAAGAGGTGATGTGTAAGCTGTGTGTGTCTCATCCAGGCCGCTGTGAGAAGCGAGGCTGAGCACTGATGCAGGTGGCTGCCTCCGACGTCACTCCCTGACCAGAACTGAATGTGTGAATTTAGCTTGGAAAACAAATGTAGGTCTTTATTCCAGCGACTGCGTGTGTGAATGTATGTGAAACGTGTGCCCGTGATTGAGGGGAAGCCCCAGACACTGTGCTGTATGAATAATTTATTGATTGGCATATGGTATTGAGACAGTGCTACCATACCTTTGTTTCTTTCCACCGATCACACCTCCCCCCTTTTACAAAGACATGTCTCCATTTTCACATTTTAATGCTTGGTTTCATTGATTTTTTGTTATAGTGATTTTTGTGCACAGATTTATTATTGTTTGTTTTCAGTTAGGCAGCAATGATTGTTTTCTATTGATCAGCTATCAATATCCCAATAACTACCTTAAAACATCAGTTTTTCAATACATTACTATGTTTTTTTCTCAACTTAGACAAATTAATACATACCTATCTTTATTCAATGCGTGCACTTAATCTTTGTACAGCGCGTTGTGAATGTGTTAGCATTTAGCCTAGCCCCATTCATTCATTAGAATCCAAACAGGGATGAATTTAGAAGCCACCAAACACTTCCATGTTTTCCCTATTTAAAGACGAGTAAGTATGGTGACACAAAATAAAACGTGGCGTTTTTTAAGTAGATAAAAAATGAGAACTATATTGTATGGCGGAAGAGCTCTTAGTTAGCAGCACTTCGACCTCGGCGCGCAGTAACATCATCACTCCTGACTACTTCCCTTCTCGCTCAAATTTCCATCGATATTACTGCGCCTGAGGTTGCTGCAAACTAAGAGCCAAAAAAATTCAATTGAGATTTTATGGGGACTTTAAAGGGATAGTTCACCCAAAAATACAAAGGAAGATATTTTGAGGAATGTTTGTAACTCAACCATTCCTGAGGCCCATTCACTTCTATAGTATTCTTTTTTCCTACTATGGAAGTGAATTAGGCTCATAATCGGTTTGTTTTGCAAACATTCCTCAAAGTATCTTCCTTCTTGTTCATCAGACCAAAGAAATTTATACAGGTTTGTAGAGTGAGTAAATTTTGAGCGAATTTTCATTTTTGGGTGAACTATCCCTTTAGGGGCACATTTCGCGTCTAAACCGTGCCGAAAACGTGACCGTCGGTTGGTTCATGTCACATGACCTGCGGTGCGCTTGCGGCATTCTAAAAAGTTGAAATGTTTTTTACTCGATGCTGTGCGGATGCGCCTGGAAAAAACGAGCGCACCACGTGCACGTCGCTACCGCGTTGCTTCCATTATCAGCCCGCATACCGTGCACCTACATTTGAAATAACGAACTTGAGTGCGCAAATGACGCGAAATGTGAATCACTCCTTAAGCTGATTTTTTGCCAGTTGTATTTTTTAAGGTCTGAACTTACTATAACCATTATTTTTAGAGGATTTAAAAAATATTTCCTATAGAATTATTTAAATTTTTTTAGATTATCATTATCAAAAATTATCATTACCGGAACATGATATAACATTAAATATATGCATTTAAAAACTCGGTTTCGGTAATGAGAACTAAAAAGTTGTAGGTACTATGACAAACAATTTCAACTTTTATCTGGAGAGAAAAAATAAGAACTGCTTACCTGGTAGCCATCTTGAGTGTCACAGTCAATTATGTCCCTTACAACAAATTCTTTTAAATGTTAGTTCATTGAGGGCTTAAACAATTATTGAAAATTGTTGCGGATGATGAGAATATTGGTCTTGGACACATTTATATTGCTTATTATTGTCTCTACATTTACCAATGATCACCAAATACCACATGTTTCTTTACTGTAAATGTTTATAGTATAACATGCACTGAAGCTTTTTATTTTTTAGATTTTTTAATTTTAAATATTTCCATGTCAAAGAACCCAAATCCAGTCATGGACATGTAGCGGTAATGAAAATGTTCCCCTTAAATGTAAACAAAATTGGTTTGTATGATGTCATTTGAAATCATGTGCAAAATAGGACATGAAGAGATGTTTGTAACTGTATGCTTCTTATTTTGATACTCTTATACTTTGCATTTCCTTTTTTCAAAATGTTTCATTACACCTCATAAGTCTAATTTCGCGAGAATCACCCACTTGGGTCAAAGCTTGTTGCTTCTATTATTTGTTGTTATCCATGTGTGACGGCAGTTTCTGAGGAATTTGCGGTGTGACATAACTCATGACTGACCTCGGCACATTAACTTCTTTCCTTTTTGAATTGTGTCTTTATCCAAAGCTTATCACACTTTTTGAAGATGCTTCTGTTCTGTACATTGTACACTTGGTAGATAACAAGAGAGCTGGCTGCAGACCAGAGCGTTTGTGAGTTTAAAGTTAGTGGTTAGTGGCAAGCTGTGAGATAGTTGGTCTCTGGCTAACTGTCTGTTCATGCGGTGTCTACAGGGCTTAATGCCAGAGGGATCTTGGAGCCAAACATGCGCTTTTCCAAACACGCAGTGAATGAAATCTGCTTTATGGTGATATTTGTGTCTTCATCTGTCAGTGTGTCAATGACGTGACATTAATTATGTTGTGTCCGTATGGTTCAATTAAATGTAAAAGAGTTAAATTTTCAAAATAAATGTGCACATTACTAGCATACATTATCTTTTTTGATGACCATGTCTAAAATTTCTGGAAGAATGAAAGAATATTTGGGGGATAATTGCAAAAATGTCAATGTGGTGTAACTGTCTGTGTCAATCGGTGTAACTAGTATTTTTTTAAAAATAAATATATTCATAAAAAAGTGGAATAAAATATAATCATCTAGTTTAGTGTAATATGATTTTTTACATACATTTTTACATCATTTGTCAAAGATTATTTATAAAACGAAGCTGTTTTCAGCATGTCAGGACAAATATTACAAAAACGCATAAAAAATTACATTTAGAAATAACTAATGAAATTATATTTTGGGATATTAAGCTTACATGCCATCAAGGTGGATAAAATATTTAATATTTCTCATTCTTTGACGCAATTGGCGGTTACACCATTTGACATTTTCAGTTCCATTCAGTCTTAACTTTAATAAAAATGGTGCAAATGTAATTTTTTATTGCGTAAAATCAACATAAATACACTTTGTGCATTGAAATAAACCTGATGCATGCATTTAAAACAAGTTTTTTTAAAAGATTTTTGAATTTCTCATCTTGCCAAACCGTTTTTGTCACTGACCCCAATTTGTTGCCTTCATGATTGTATAAAATGTTTTGTTCTGGTTGTGAAATATAATAATAGATGGTAGCTATTGTAAATAACCAGTATACAATCACCCGGATTCCATATTATTGTACCAAGTCCATGTACTGTATAATCATTACCAGGCTTATGAACTAGTTCAATTTATCGGGTCAAATCAGGCATGTGTAGCTAAATGCATCGGTGTTAACATGCGAGTGTAAAAACAACACAATATCATACCAATTTATTTTTACGCAGTGGCAGATTCGTATGAATTTGTATGATGATCTCATTTGCGTATTTTAGGTCATGATATGTTTTCATCACATTGGCATTGGGTTTGGGGTAGGGCTTCATTCTTGCTTCTTCTATTAATTAGGTCTGAAACAACAAATCCATTTAAATTGATATGTGATTATGAAAGTAAAATGAATGTCATTGATTAGTTTGTCTGTTATTTTGTATTTATTTTTATATTTTTAAGTAAAACATTTTCTGTGTGTTTTTAGGGACTGAATTGAATAATTCACTCAATTGTTCATTCAGTAATGAAACATGTCTCATTACTCTTTTTGCATGTATACAAGTAGACTACTAAGAAACACCAAACTAAACGGTTTCAGCATCATTACCATTTGCCCACAAATAACAACAAAGCTGATTTTTTTTGTAATTCTTTCTAAAGAGCCTATTCGATTGTCTAGTATCCCAATGGGGCAAACAAATTTCTCTTTCCCAGGGCGTCAGGGCATTCTTTTTGTATATGACACACACCCTTGATTCACTCTGATTACTTGTACATGCTAGTTAAATTCTTTACCTGTGGTGTGGTAAAGTGTAGCTTGTGGTGTGAATTGTACATACAAGTATTACTAGCTCAGACTTTTTTTTACTCTATTTTCCACATTGTAAACAGCCAGATCTCGCCCTTGCCAGGAGATTCCTCCATTCGCTTGTATCATCACAGTCAAGGCGTGTAGCCCTGTAGCCATGTGTAGCTCTAATGCTTGTCTTCCCTACAGCTACTAGCAATCCTGTCAGCTTTGAGTCTAACAGGACCAGACAGCCATCAAAATTATGCACATATAGGATATATGCTGTCGACTCGCAGATGTTCTGAGCTTTTAAATGCTTGTACAGATAGACATAAAAGATTTGGCAGAAAAATGCACTTTATATTACAATTTTTTGGTGCTCATTTATTTGTCATTTACATTACTGTAAAAATTATTTCAGGATTTCAGGAACGATGCTTATGTCATCAGACAGGTGTTAAAGACTGTATATAAATTGTTTAATAGATGTTTGTATGCATAAATGACAGCCTGATCTCATGAGAATTCGTACGTATTTTACGAGTTGGCTAATTTGTATGATTTCGTATGAAGTGAATCGTGCAAAAACCTACAATTATTATAAAAAACAATAATCAAACCCCACTCCTAACCCCACGCTACAGGGGCAAAAGCAAATTGTACAATTGTGCCACTGTGTGAAGCAGGCGCACATCCCCTGTCCAAAACCACGGTGGTGCGGAGGCATATGATGTCACAGACCAACTAATCAATGACTGTACTGTTGTACTTGCATAATCAATTATCATTGTAATCGATTTGTTGTTTTAGACCTAATTATTAGAAAAAGCAGGAATGAGGCCCTACCCCAGGCCCAATGTCAATGTGGTGAAGACATATCGAGCTAAAACATGCAAATGAGAACATATAAATTCATACTAATTGGCCACTGCGTAGGAATAAATTGCCTTGATATTGTGTTGCTTATACACACACTTATGTTAACACAATTGCATTGAGCTACACTACACATGCCTGATTTGATCCAATGTCAAATGTGTCAAAATGATGATATGTGAAATCCAGGTAAACGTGTCATAATTTAATTCTTAAATTTGGAGATTTTACTAAGTAATTTAACTTTAAAGGGATAGTTCACCCAAAAATTGGAATAATGTCATTGGTGACTCGCCCTCATGTCGTTCCGGACTCGTGGGACCTCCGTTCGTCTTCGGAACACAGTTTGGGATGTTTTGTATTTAGTTGTTGTCCCTTCATTGAAAATCTACGTACAGTATTCTGTCCATGTCCAGAAAGGTAATAAAAACATCATCAAAGTAATCCATGTGACATCAGTGGGTCAGTTAGAATGTGTTGAAGCATCGAAAATACATTGTGGTCCAAAAATAACAAAGATTACGACTTTATTCAGCATTGTCTTCTCTTCCGCGTCTGTTGTGAAGCGCATACGCAAGACTAAAGTCACGTGGCTGACGTGTTATCCTCAGACATGTTTGTGAAGTTTTTTTTTCTTCAAACTTACAGTGTGCGTCTTCCTCAGACTGTAAATAAAGCCTGGGTGCACAAAACCCCCCCAAAAAAGCCACGTGACTGTAGTCTTGCGCATGCGCTTCAACATAGACGCAAAAGAGAAGCAATGCTGAATAAAGTCGTAATTTTTGTTATTTTTCTACCAAAATTTATTTTCGATGCTTCAACACATTCTAACTGACCCACTGATGTCACATGGACTACTTTGATGATGTTTTTATTACCTTTCTGGACATGGACAGTATACCGTACATAGATTTTCAATGAAGGGTCAACAAGTTCTCGGACTAAATATAAAACCTCTTAAACTGTGTTTTGAAGATGAACGAAGGTCTCACGAGTTTGGAACGACATGAAGGAGTCATTAATGACATCATTTTTATTTTTGGGTAAACTATCCCTTTAATTTCAATCTCTGACATGGTCTAACTCAGGTAGTATTAAAGATATCAAGTATATATTTTATGTAAATCACAAAAATTTCTTTAGCTGGCTTTTTACAGGCAGGGTCACATATGTTTGATAGCATTATTATACAGTCTTTGCAAACTACATATTCTCTACCTTCATAATAAGCATTTGTTCTCCTCCATCAGGAAAAGATGATGTGCGAGGTGATGCCTACGATCAGCGAAGACACGGCGCTGAGCCAACGTGGGTCCCAGAGCAGCGCCTCTGACCCGGACTCCCACTTTGAGCAGTTGATGGTGAACATGCTGGACGAGAGGGACCGTCTACTGGACACCCTACGAGAGACCCAGGAGAGCCTAGCCCTCGCCCAGCAACACCTTCAGGATGTCATCTACGACCGGGACTCACTGCAGCGTCAGCTTAGCTCCGCACTGCCACAGGTACAACCCAAAAAGTGTGCTGTTGATAAGGAAGTGCGTAGTATGAAAAAAGCATCGGCATGAAATCAGGTCCACATTGTAGCTTAACGTTACCACAGACTGTCCTTTTAGACAGGAAAAGACTGACCGATGTATAAAAAGGGGGTCAAACATGGGTTAAAGAGTGTACATAGTGTAAAGCTAGTTTTGTTCTGGACAATAGTAAATCATTACCTGTTAACCAACCATTACTTAAAGGAATATTCCATTTTCTTAAAAGAAAAATCCAGATAATTTACTCCCCACCATGTCATCCAAAATGTTGATGTCTTTCTTTGTTCAGTCCAGAAGAAGTTATGTTTTTTGAGAAAAACATTGCAGGATTTTTCTCATTTTAATGGACTTTAATGGACACCAACACTTAACACTTAACTCAACACGTAACAGATTTTTTCAACGGAGTTTCAAAGGACTCTAAACGATCCCAAACGAGGCACAAGGGTCTTATCTAGCGAAACGATTGTCATTTTTGACAAGAAAAATAACAAATATACACTTTAAAACCACAATTTCTCGTCTAGATACGGTCCTGAAAGCGTCAGCATGACCTCGCGCAATACGTCATGACGTCAAGAGGTCACAGAGGACGAACGCGAAACTCCGCCCCAGTGTTTACAAGTGTGTTGAAAGAGGACTGTTCCAACGTTGTTGTATGTCAACTGATACTAATGAATGTCTTTGTGTCAGTTTATTGTTTAAAATGGTCCGCAAATGTGCGTATCATATATGTAACACGTGACCTCCCTACATTACTACGCATTTGCGTTAGGTCGCGCTGGACCGGACCAAGACGAAAAGTTGTGGTTTGGAGGTGCATATTTTTTATTTTTCTTGTCAAAAATTACAGTCGTTTGGCTGGATGGGACCCTTGTGCCTCGTTTGGGAATGTTTGTATTCCTTTGATGCTCTGTTGAAGGAAGCTGTTGGGTGTTGAGTTAAGTGTTGAGTGTTGGTGTCCATTAAAGTCCATTAAAGTGAGAAAAATCCTGCAATGTTTTCCTAAAAAACATAATTTCTTCTCGACTGAACAAAGAAAGACATCAACATTTTGGATGACATGGTGATGAGTAAATTATCTGGATTTTTCTTTTAAGAAAATGGACTATTCCTTTAAGATGTGGAGACCCATATGGGATAAATATTAATACCAGGCTTATTAAACTAGTGGTCATCCTGATTCCCAGAAATTTCATTAAAACCATCCAGTCAGATTAGATCTTTAAATTTAGGATACCACATCAGATAGTTGTGAAAGATCCAGGGGCAAGAGATAACTTTTTGTGTCAAATTCCAGCAATTTCTATTCATTTTGCTCTCATAAGATTTCCTTATGGAGCATTTTAGTACCTTTTACCGCAGCTAAGAAACTTGAAAAATATGAGCATGTCACAGCTGGCCATGTGTGATTGCTGCATCTAAAACTGGTGATACTGAAATCGGCTTCCAAGTCTTTCCTCCTGAACAAAGAGGGCTAAAAAATCTCCAACTGCGTTTTTAAGCTGCGCTACCATTGCCCAAAGACAGAGGAAAAGCGATGGCTTACGTAATCACGCCAAAACCCAGATTAGCTCCACGCTTGAAGCAAAAGTGTGTCAGTAATTCTAGTCACAAGCCTTTTCTGCTCTCCTTCCCGAAGTCTCTGTGGTCTTGTCGGAGGAGAAAAGAGGCTTTTGTTTTACGGTGGTTCTCCTTTTCCTTACATTGATTTTGATTTTGTTCCTGATGAAGATACAGTTTTAATGCTGCTTACAGTAGCGATGGTGGTTGAGCATATGTTGAGGAGAAGAACAACAAATGTTGTGGATTTAAGTATCATATACACATACTTAAGAAAAGATGTCAGTCCAAATGAACACAGACGCAAATTTGTAAAGGAATAATTCGCCATACAACATAAATTCATTACTTACATTCTCATGTTGTTTGAAAGCTGTATGTCTTTATTGCATACAAACAAGGAGAGAATGCTCAACCAGCTGTGTGCATACAGTGGTGGACTGTCAAGCTCAAAAGAACCGTAAAAAGCACCATAAAAACAGTGTTAAAGTAGTAAATTTTGCACTATATTTCAAGGCTTCAAAAGTCATATGGTTTCAGCAGGTTCGTAATTTAGCACATGAGGCGTATGGACTTTAATGGTATTTTCAGCCTGATCTCACAGGAATTTGTGACTATTTTATGAGGTGCAAAACGTCGCTGCCTGATGAAACTCACGTATGTCCAAAACGGTAACTTTTCAGAAAGTGAAAAAAACACCGTATATCAAAAGCAGTTGAATGTAGCGTTGTCATACTTGGTACGGCATATTTACATGTAACCATATTCTTGCCAGTGTCATGATATAATCCACATTTGACCAAAATTGAGTTTAAATGGACATGCGTGCATATTTTACAGTAACTTTGATCGATGCGCGTTCTTCCGATCATTAATTAGAATGGCCAAAGTCGCGTTTCGTATTGACAGATGAATACGCTCAGTTTATTAAATAGCCTAACGTTACGTCTTAGTTAAATACGCTTACTTTATTTAATATTAATTATAAGTGTATTAAATGTCTCTTGCAAACCATTAAGGGACAATGAATCAATACACTGACATGGTAATGCTACACAACAGGGGCGTCAGTTTGTGTTGAAAAGTGGTGAGGACAAAATATCTTATAAAAACATTACTGCAGGACAGGAAAAATATTGAATAACGCGCATCAAAAATGGGCATAGCGTAGGCCAGTCAACAACAAGAAAATACTCAGCATAAATGTATAAACCCTCAACAATGTCGAATGCACACATCACACATGTAACAGTCCCTGCAACACCAGCTCAACCGAACAATGCCAAAGCACCATACCGTAGAAAACAGCAGCGCGTTTAATAAATGATTACAATGAATTTCATTACATATGTACAAGAAAACACACCATAAGCATACAACACAACATATGTGACACTAGACCACAAAACCAGTCTTAAGCATTGCTTGATTTTTCAGAACATTTAAACCAAATGCTTTCAAAAAGTGGTGGGGAAATCCCCAGCGTAAATATCACCAATGCTAGACAGATACTTTCTTTGCACAGTCCTACCGTAATTAAGTAACTCCTAGATGTTAGTCTGGGGTCCGGGGGAAACGTTTACCTCGATGGAAAGTCATTGTCATGTTTATTCGGCTATATCCAGTGCTGAGGTTCGATGAAACTTTACGAGACCGGCGAGATGCTTCACAGGCGGAAGATGTGCGGCGTGATTGACAGCTTTGACACCAAACGGGTACGTGAAAATCAGATGACATGATTTCACAAGTTTTCATTGGCTATTTAGGTATGTGACGCATACTGTATATGGAAATGAACCTGGACATTCAATCTGTCGAAAAATCTCAAAATCAGCAAAATGAACATACGTGAGTTTCATCGGACAGCGACGAAAAGCAGATCATACTAAAACACATGACTGAGACTGTTTGAAAGTATACAAATTAGCCACATCGCAAAATAGTTACGAATTGCCATGAGATTGTGTTGTATTTGTGTGTGGCTTCATATTCCTTTTAGGAATTTAAAGAAAACTCCACTTTTTTGAAAATATGCTAATTAAATCTGATTCTTACCGTTTTGGAATCCATTCAGCTGATCTCCGGGTCTGGCGCTACCATTTTTAGCATAGCTTAGCATAATCCATTGAATCTGATTAGACCATTAGCATTGCACTCAAAGAATTTCAAAGAGTTTCAATATTTTTCCTATTTAAAGGGATAGTTCGGCCAAAAATGATATTAAACCCATAATTTACTCACCCTGAAGCCATCAGAGATGCATATATCAATCATTTTTCAGACAAACACGTTTTCAGTTGTTTTGGAGGATGTCTTATATCTTTCAGCTGCTAAACAGTAAAGTTACCTGGTCCACGTCCTTCAAGTCCAAAATAATTGCAGATATCCTCCCCCTAATAAATCCAAACGGCTCCAGGATGATAAATAAAGGTCTTCTGAGGGAAAACTGCGCTGTTATGTTGTAGAAATATCCATATTTATAACTTAACGAAAATAACTACCTTCCGATAGCGCCGCCATAACTCCTCTGTATTCAGGAGAGAGTATTAGCGTAGTGTACGCACTTTTCTTAGTGACGTATGACAAATCTGGAGGGCGGGGGCACAGAGCAGCAGCAGAGAAACCTTCGTACGCTGCGTAAAGCTCTGATCTTGAATGCGGACGCGACTAAGTTGGCGGTGTTACAGGAAGCAAGTTATTTTCGTTTATAAAGTTTTAAATGTGGATATTTCTACAACAAAATGGCGCGGATTACCCTTAGAAGGACTTTGTTTATCATCGTGGAGCCGTTTGGATTTTTTTTTGAAGGACAGATGCACATTTTTTGGACTTGAAGGATGTGGACCCCATAACTTTTGATTAACTGAAAGATCTAAAACATTTTCTAAAATAATTTAAAATGTGTTCGTCTGAAAAATGATGGACATATGCGTCTCGGACGCTTCGGGGTGAGTAGATCGTGGGTTTGGTATCATTTTTGGCCGAACTATTCCTTTAAAATTGGACTCTTCTGTAGTTACATCGTGTACTAAGACCGACAGAAAACTAAAAGTTGCGATTTTCTAGGCAGATATGGCTAGGAACTATACTCTCATTCTGGCATAAATATCAATGACTTTGCTGCCGTAACATGGCTGCAGCAGGTGCAATGATATTACGCAGCAGCTGAAAATAGTCCCCTTAGTATCTTTCAATAGCAGGGGACTACTTTCGGGCACTGCGTAATATCATTGCACCTCCTGCAGCCATGTTACGGTAGCAAAGTCCTTGATTATTTTTGCAGTTTATGAGGGCACATGAATTTATTTCAAAATAATGACCCACACAGATAAATAGTTTATGATGAACACTGCAATATTCCATTATAAAAAATAAGAATTGCCTGCTGAGATTTCATGGGGACTTTAAAACTAACCAAATTGTTCATTGAGTGCTCTGCAGGTGCATGACCATTAAAACAGCAAGAATAGTTGGGTGATTCTCACGAAAACTTGGTTTTAAAAATGTCAAGCATGAAAATGTAAAAATTGCTTAAATTTACTTTTTTCCCACCAGACATTGAAAAACAAAGTCTGGAGTAAATGGGAACATTAATTTAAAAACTTTTACTTATCATTTAATACTTTTTGTAACATCATTTAAAAAATTAGTCCTAAAAAATCTCATTACCGCAACAGTCAGAAAACATCAACACTGACACATTTTCAAAATGACATGACAAACCTGAAAGAACATAATTTGGAGATTCTGCACATGCATTTAAAATCAAAGTATTATGCTTCTATTAATTAAATTAACATTTAATAAGCATCTGTTGCTGTAATGATAATCAAAATGTCGTGTAAGCATTCTGACAAGACAATATTTCAAACTAACTGTAAAAAAATGATCTTACCTGGTAGCCATCTTGAAGTAACTGGTCCATGTGCTTGGTCACTCAAAATCAAACTTTATTAAAATTCTGTACGTGTGCTTAAACTGTTCTCAAAGTGTGTTGCGGAGGATGAGAACATCAGGCATGGACACATAATTTTCCTAATTTTTCTTCATTATTATTATACATGAATATTCAGTAAAGTTTTTCTGTCATCTAAAGTAGTCTAGCAAAACATCCATTTATTTTTTTTCTTGATATTTTTGTGTTAATTTGATTAAATTACAACATAACGCATGTTCAAACACAGCCGGACACATTGCGGTAATGAGAATTTCAGCAGAAAATGAGATAAAATTTACAATGATAAATTCTTATGTTGAAATCACACATTGTGCAAGGTAGAACACAGTATTGTGTTAATTCTGATGCTTTTTAATGTTACTAAAGATGTATCATTAGTGCCGTGGTGTTTCAATGGTTTCGTGAGAATCACCCAGTTAATAAAACACTAACAAATTCATACATCTGTTATCTCCATATGAAATATAGACATAAGCATCTGCCCTCCTGACTCACTTCTTACCATCCAGTGCTGCGTGAGCGTTTTACAAGCATTGAAGCAGTAACGAGTGGGCCACTAATAACATATTGATTGTAGTTTTCATGAAGGTACGTTGACATGCGGTGCGGTGATCACAAGGCACGGTTTAAAATGAGATGTTATGTCCTTCGATCCGGTCCTGCTTACCAACGATATGCGTGTGCAAACGATTCCATTAATTACAGTGGCAACGCTTTATTAGCTCGTGCCACATCAACATCACCCTAATGCTTTATGAGGCTCTTTAGCGGGTAATCTGGTGGTACGTACTAGCAGGAAAGCTGTGTTATCATTTGCTTGTTGTTATGGAGAAATCGTAAATAGTGTCTGTTAATGTTTTTTTAACGAAATTGTAATAGGGTTTGTTCAAAATGATTGTTCGCCCATGTTTGTAATTGCCACTTCACATAGTCTACACTAATTGTATGATGGATTTAGGCTATGCTAAGCGATAAGCTATAGCAGGGGTCTCCAACCTTTTTGTAAGCAAGGGCTACCACAATGGATAAAACAATCTGGAGGGCTACGTTTTTGTTTTACTTGTTGATTTTATTTTTCTTGTTGACATGTTTTTTTCATTGTTTAAAATGTTAACATATATAAAAGAAGGCAAGCAAATATAAAAATATGTGCTGAATAAATATTACAATTGAGACTATGTGCTTTGGCGGGCACCTCACAGACTTTGTGCGGGCAAACTGGGCTGCGTTCAGCCCCGACAAAACGTTGCACAACGTTTATTAAACGGAAACGGTAATGTGTTGAACACCCTGTTGTGATGACGCAAGAGTTGCAACTACGGTAGCTGAGAGGCCATTCTTTGTGTTCTTTTTTAAATGTTTCTGAAGCCTGATGACATCATTATGAATGTGTGTTTAATACTGTAAAATACCCTCAATGTTACAGTCACTGTCCTTGCCGTCCAGAATGAAAGACAACATTTCCAACTTGAACCCATTGAGCGAGCTGTTTCTTTAGTACCGCGTGGTTTATATACATTTTGCCAATGATTGGGCCGACATTTCTGACACACCCACCAAACAAGAGAAAACGCATCTAAAACCTGTTGCACACCATTGCACAACGTTTCCAGGAAACATGTCTTCAACCCAGAAACCGTAGCAAAACTTTGCGCACTGGTGTGAGCTTGAACGTGGGCACCATGTTGAAGACCATAGAGCTATAGTGATACACTATGTTTTTTTACATTTATCCTGGGTTTGTACACTGAAAAATTACTTTCTTACTTAGTATTTTTGTTTTGTTTTCAGTAAATATTAAATCAAGATGTATTTTCTTGATGAGCAAAATTACCTAAGAAAACAAGTCTAGTTTATATACAAAAATTTACAATTTAAGTGAATTTGTACGGAGCCCCTAAGGGGACATGGAGAAAAAATTAAATAAAATTTAGATTCGCGTGCGCATGTGCAACTATCACGTGCGCACATGAAACTATCGCGTTTAGTTTTGTATCTGCATGTGAAAGCGAAAGTTTCATGTGCGCAAGCGTAACTAAACTTTAGATTTTTTTTACTCCAATGTCACCTTAGGGGCTAGGTAAATTTGTGCTTAAAAAAAGCAAAAACATCTGCCAATGGAGAAGAAAATTTTTCTTGAGTTTTTCTTGATTTAAGTGGATAAGAGAAAAAAATCAAGATTTTTTTTCTTAGCCCACTGGCAGTTTTCTTTGCTTGTTTTAAGCACAAATTCACTTAAATTCTATGTTTTTTTTGTCTTAAAACTAAACTTATTTTCTTAGGTTATTTTGATCAAGAAATGCATCTTAATTTAAGATATTATTTTAGATAATATTATTGATATTTGTACTAAAACGAGACAAAAATACTAAGAAAGAAAGTAATTTTTTGCAATGTAGCTGGGAAAAAAGTGCTTCATCAAAAAAAAAAAATGTAAAACAGGTTATAATAGAAAGTGCAAAACAAAGAAAATATTTTAAAATAATTGCACACACTATTAAATATTTTTTAAGTGACACAATCACAGCAATGCCATAAAAGAACCATTTCTTTTACAACTTTTAATAATACGAAAAAAACTTTTTCACCACAGATAACCTTTTTTGAAACAGAAATGTTCTTCAGATGTTAAATGTTCTTCATGAACCATTTTGCCAAAAAATTATTCATCTATGTCATCGTGACGCATCTTTATTTTTATGGGTGTACTGTTCATAAACAGCAGATAGTGATAGAGGGAAGCAGCTTTGTTAGATAAACCTGCACCAGAGTTTTTACTGAGGATTTGGTCTGAAAATATAACAAAAGCATAAATGAGAATTTGGCCTCCGTACAGTACCTATAAAATCTGTCACACACCACAGCTTTGCAGTTTCATTTTATCTGAATTTGCAGGTAAGCAGGTTGTGTGATTATGGTCCACGGTGGGCAGACATGTAAAACATCTTCCAAACGACGCTTTAACCTCCTTTAACGTTTCACAATGTATGAAGTTAGACGTGGTATAGACGGCACGATAAATCTGGGAGTTGATGAACAGGGAGATGAAATAGGCTGAATTATCCCTGCAGGGTGAATTCATCAGTAGATAATGAAGAAGAGGAGGAGAAACAGGAAAAGAGGGAGGAAGGGGATGGATGGTGGTGTGATGTAAAGATGAAGTGGCCTGGTTTTAGCCAAATGATAACAGTGATTGGTGATATACACCAAAGCTGATATCCCCAGGGTCAGAGAGCGATTATATCATGCACAGTAATGGTTGGGCTCTGAAAGATATCTACGAGACATAAACTAGATATTAACATTTTCTTTTGTGAGGTGTAAACTGCCACTGCTGTCACTAGAGTCGAGCTAGGGGGGCGTGGTTTTAGCAACCAGCCACCTCAGCTTCACCCATGTCCTGCCTCTCTAACCATTTTTTTTAACGCGTGGCCAAGATGGCGACGGCAGGCACCCCCTACTTTAAGCTTCAAAAACGATCTTCAGAAACCTATGGGTGACATCACGGACACTGCGTCCATCTTTTTTACAGTCTATGATGCTGTCATGATGTTGTGGTGCAGTTTTAAAGGTGTGTAGAGCATTGCTATGCGCTTGCTAAGGTGTTCTAGGTCAGGAGTTTTCAAAACTTTGTGATGGCAGATTGGATAATTTAGCCCAGGAGATGCATTGCATTTTGTTGCAATGCGCATGCGTTAAATGTCTGATAAACATCTTGAGTCAAAAAAACTAAGGCAGCTTTCGAACTTTGCGTATGTGTAAAAACAAACTATATTCCGAGCTACAGAAGTTTGTGGGGGACCTCTGGTTTGAAAACCCCTTTTCTAGTTGGTTGCTAGGTGGTTACTTTTTGACCTAGTCAACACAGAACAATTTTTTGAGCAAGCTGCACAATTTGATGTAACATTTATGTCAGTTGCACAAATTGTATGGGACGAGTCATGCATAACTTTAATTCTTGAGGATTTTAAAGGGGTGGTTCAATGGTATTTCATGCATTCTGACTTATTAACACAGTTATAGAGTTGTTTCCTCATGATAAACGTAGGCAAAGTGTCAAAAAAGCAGTTGGGCGTGTTATTTTTGTGCCAAATGCACTTCGCCAGGGTTGATACAAGTTTCGGAAAGTTTTTTCCGATTACGAGTCCAACTGACGTTTCAGGGGTTTCTATACGTATCACTTATTTTTATGGGCACTTCCTCTGGAAAACCCCGCCCACCCGTCAATCAGCGGGAGACCTAGAATTTACAAACATCACATCACGCGAAAGCTTTGTTTAATTTCAAAACTCAACAATGGCATGAAAGAAGAAGTGTGTTTTTGGATGTAAGGAGAAGAAAGCCAGCCTTATGGAAACAATGGATATAGTTTATTATCTGGGGTAGCAGCAGAGTTTTGCGTGTGTGTTTGATGCGCTGGATTTCATTGAAAAGTCCCAACCGGGTCATGAGTTGCATGCGGTAAGTAAGACTTCTGTCTTATGCTGGAAATAGGTGCGTGCATATTATATAAATGACACGAACATGTAGTGAATCAACAGTGTTGTATAGTGTTGCATGACTCGTACTCGGTCCTCCCGCGGTAGTAACTCCTCCTTCTTCATTTTTCGTATGTTATCGGTAAAGCTAATCTTTTTTTATAAATCTGATTAAACTTAAGACTCTTCAGAGATATAAAGGATGTAATACTACTCTATAGCTACTCCAGATTAACATCAGAAATGCAGAAACAGCGTGTGTTATGTGAGCTTTAACAAAATCCAACCCTAATTATGACCATAAGAAAAAGTTCAGTGTAATCAAACACTACTAACAAGAATTTTACTTTTTGCAAGGGTGTAGGAGAGAGGTTAAAGCAAATACTTTAGAGGAGAGAAATGACTTTTAACTGCTTAATCTACCCCAAGAGTAATCTTAATCTTTGCACCTTTTATATCGCCTCTAAACTTCAAGTCATTTAGGGTGAGTATTAAGAATAAAGCTAAAACGCAATCGTTACCATTGATTTGGATTTCTAAGTGAGTGACTCATGTTGTTGCTGCACTTTAGTGCATTACCGATGAAGTGTATTTACACAAAAGAACAGTCAATCTTAAAAGGGTGATTTCATGAGACTACATATACTGTAGGATCCGAAACATACAGTAGATCTTACAACTTAAAAAGCTTTAAGACAGACCTATCTTAAACATTATGACTGCTCACTTTCAGTGTCCAGGAACATTAATGACATAAAAAAATGAGATAATATAGTGATATTATAAAGACAGGAAATTGTTTACAAACTTTAATAATTGAAAACAGACATTTCACAATTTTTTTTGTCTTTTTTTTCTTGAAAATTTCTCGGGACCCAGTTTGAAAACCGAAAAGTCCTGTGTTGTTCTTTTAGTTTGTCTTGTAAACCACAGACTTGTCTGTGCTGTTGAATTCAGCTTACTCATCAGGTCAAGCTGATGTTGTGTACATGTGAACATGCCACCTTAGAGGCTGGGTCAGCAAGTTTTGGAGAAACGGAGAGAAGAGATTAGAGATCTGTTAAACAACAAGCACCACGGTATACTAGTCAAGGCTTTTCAGGCTTTAGTCTACCATTAAAGAAAAAGTCGACTTAAATGTGCAGTGTGTAATTTTTTGAAGGATCTCTTGACAGAAATGCAAAATAATATACAAAACTATATTATCAGGGGTGTAGAAAGACCTTTCATAATGAGCCGTTATGTGTTTATTGCCTCAGAATGAGACGTTTTATCTACATACAAAGAGGGTCCCCTTACATGGACGCTGCCATTTTGTGCCGCCATGTTTCTACAGAAGCCCTTAACGGACAAACTTTTATGCTAAGTTGTTTCCAACAATGACATGTTTGTTCGGTGGCGGCTACGTAGCTTCTCTATGTGTTTAAAAAGCAAGAGGTGAGCAGTGGACTGAGCCGTTGGTTGCAGCGTGAATATATTTGCTTGCAAGGCAGCATGTGGAAACCCAGGCTAGCAACATGACTAAAACATATTTAAAAACAGGGAATTATGGTTCATGTCCAGTTTGCAGACACTCAATTCTGCACATGCAATTGTACAGTCAATGCACACTGTAATGTGTAACTCAGTTTCAAATAAAATTTTTTTTTGCCTTTTATTTTATGCAGTGCCCACTAGGTTATGAACATGGGATCTTATAACTAGATCTGAGATTCCAACCAGTAGTCATTATGCGACACCATGCTTGTTTAACTGCCATTGGGGGTTGGTTTACCTTTAAGGATTTCAGTCTTTGCAAATGATCACGCTGGCCTGAATGCATTATGCTAATGCTGCTTATTGATATTTGCCCTGTGCAAAATTGCCAATTGAAGTGCTGAATGCTAATTTGTTTGAATAAGAGGATGCATGTAAATAGATAAATACATAATTGGTTTGCCGAAAAGTCAACACAGAATGGGATTTGTAAATTTTATTTCTGTTACGTGACCGTTTTATCTAATGTTTAGGGACAAGAAATGAAAAAATGGTAATACTTCATTTAATAAGGTTAACTAATTAATATTAGTTAATGCATTAGCTTACATGGAACAAGGCGAAATGTTTTAAGAGCGTTTAAGTTCATTTTAGTTCATTGTGTAATGGCCTTTGTTAAAGGTGACAAAACACACACAGTTTCATGTGCATTAATAAATCTTGCACAGTATGACCTGGAATGTATTTTAACAAAGTACATTTTCATAATTGTTTTCAGTTTTAATTTGCGATACATGAATGCACATGTTGTTGCTGCTTTGTAATATGTTTGTTGTCTTCATTAGTTGCTGTTATAAGAGATATGCAGAATGTCAGTGTAGCCAGCCTCCAACTATAAATCATACATGTCATGCTCATTTATCATCATTCAATGTCCGTTCTCACAGCCCAATCAGAGAGCTGGATTGCGTGGTCACAGAATGTACCATTAGGATATGGGAAGGTGTGATGCGCTTGCCGCTTGGTGCTATGTGGAAAGTCATATGATGAAGCTTGAAAAATCGAGGGGAACGAAACGTGTGGCTATATATTTTTCTTCTTTCACTTTAATCTTTCATCTGGTTCTTTTTCCTTCCTCTGGGCTCATGCAGTCAGCTGGTTTTGTCCATCACAGCACATGATTCACTGTGATTGTCCATTATTGTTTGTGCCCTACTTCACTCGACCCATAGGCCACATGAATGCATGATGCACTGCATGAAGTGAAAGACTGATAGTCATACAGAAAGTTGAGTAAAAACAGGATTCGTGTTCAAGTTGTTTTTGATTGTTGGTGACTTGTAAGCAGTTACAGATTACACAATTTAAAATTTGGCTTCATTAAGTAAATAAAGTGTAAGTTTATTGTCTGTGGCCCAGTGTGCGACAGGCTTCAGAAATGCCTTCTCTCAACCATATACCATCCACCAAAACTCCATATGGCAACACTTAAACTCATTAAACCACTAAAATAAAATACATTTGGTGCATATGGCTGGTAACCAAATGTTTTACCTAGTAAATATTTTCAATTTCTCAGTAATATTACGTGTTCAATTTGTGTTGAATTAAAAAATTGTATCAAGTTTTATCAATGAAAGGCTAAAAAACGCGCTGTACACTGGGTTTGCGCCAGAAGTCCGAAAAGACGTAAAACATTGTGTTCAGTTACCTCAGATTAGATAAATGGGCGGAGAGAAGGTGGTTGCGTGTGGCACATTCAACCACATGTGCGTTTACACTACAAAAGCAATCTGATCGAAAGGGTTTTCGACTACCTCTGAATGTGGTTGAAAGTGGTCGAAAGTGGACGAGCTCAAAAGTTTTAAACCCTGTTTACACCTGGCATTAACGTCGTCCACTTGTGATCCACTCGACTAAAACACATGTTAATGCCAAGTGTAAACAGCCTCACAGTGGGCACAACACATTCTGTCCTGTTTTCCGGTCTTGCATAAACGTAATTGGCTGGCTCTGCACTAGGTTATTTGCATAAGTCGATCTAATTGGCTGACACCTGCGTTGGATCTTGAAAAGTTGAGACATGTCAACTTCTGCCGCGAGATTCAAACCCATTCAAAGTACACAAGAAGCATTAACGCCCCGTGTGAATGTACTGTTACCGTGCGTTTACGATAAAAGCATCAAAATGGCCAGAAGCCATTCATTGTCAATGTGAGGCGACGGCAAGCTCCGGCGAGCAGCGTTGCGGCACGTCTTGGATGGTGTGAGCGTTGAGTAAAGTTGAAATCAGATCAACTTTATGGTAAGAAGCTATGACGCTTTCAGCGGCAACCAATCAGAAGGTGGAAACCAACAGACGTCCTCTCCTTGAGAGGATTTCAGACAATGCGTTTAATCATCAGAGCGTCCACTAATCTTTTTCTATAATGTCGTTGGCAGGACAGTCAGAGCGTTTTTTTGACGCTATTGCCGACGGCGGTGTGAACGTACAGTTAGGGAAAGCACATATAATGCATTAAAATACTGCCCACATAGGCAGCACTCTAGATTTTGGAAAAGTGCCCAAGTCGACATTATTGAATGTGTGTGCTTGTGTATAAATACTCACTGAACATTCTTAATGGTTGTGTTGGGTTCTGTTAATCAATACTTGGCAAGCGCTTGGATTTGATTAAGAAGATATATATATGAAGGAGCATCCTGATTTGGCACTGTAGGGTTAACAGATTATAAAAATGGAGGCTGAAATCGCAGTAATCAACCAAATGTTTTTCAACTTATGCTGGGAGAAGTATTAGTTATTAAATATTCTTAATGTGAAAAAAACACAGGAATAAATGTTTACAAGAGCAAAAGCAGTCAGTCATTCTGTCCTTATGTTCATTTATCTTTGCATATGTATGCAATTAGCCAATTTTAGTCTTTTTTAAAATGTATGTGTCCTACTAATTTAAACTAATGAAGGGATGATTTTTACAGGAAAACGTACCATATTGTCAGGTACTGCACGCATACTGACCGCATTTATTAAAATAGAAACTTAGGCAGTGACTAAAACAGACAACGACATTTCCATTCCCTACTTCATTCTCTTATTATCAGTTGGCCAATCATATGAAAGACTGCAAGGCATGATGGGAATGGGATAACCATGTCCCACAAACATCTTCAGGCTGAAGAAAATGAAAGCTTTGCCGATATTATTTCTGTTCTCGGTTCCCTTGGGATGAGGTTCTGTATCATGCATTCCTACCAGTTATAGAAGCTATTTGTGTACTGTGTGATGTCAAGATAATGCTTTCATATGAAATCTAAAATGTCAAGATATCTAACTAAAAGTAAAGTTTCACTTTCAATTATACTCAAGTAGTAATACAATTTTGTGGATTTAATGGATTTGTGGGCAGTTTAATGACAGATTTTACAATTGTAAGCAGCTGAATGACTTTAAGCCCTCAGTGACATGACAGCAGACACAGTACATCTTATACAAGCTGAGATAAGTTTTGTATCGATTTGGGTTGAAAAGGTGTGTTGTAATAACGCATGTTAGGTGTTTAACAAGACCCCTTTGCTGGCTCAACTAAGCATGACTTTGACTCATGCATTATAATTTTATATTTAGCATCCATTTACAGTAGCTACTTACCTGTAAAAGCATCAAGAAAACTGATCTTGGAAGGAAATCCTAACATCATATCTGCTGAAAGATTTACACTCTGCCTATACCAACAACATCCACCATCAGAATTTAAATGTAAAGTAATACAGCATGTTTTTCCCACTTTTTATATTTTAATAACTGTTTATTATGCAGTAGTGTACTAACACATTTTTTAAATTTAAAATTGGGTTATTGGCGTGGCTAACACTTCAGATTACTGTAATGTAGATATGTGGTTGAAAGTTAATTCTTAATAGCTTAATAAAGCCTTCTCTTGAAATTTTTGGTTACAATTTATGTTTGCAGTTTATGGGACTGTCACAACCCTCCCGGTTTTCATCAAAAATATCTATAAATGTGTTCTGAAGACAATCAAAACACTTGGGTGATTTATAATAAATTCAGAGCTGGTACCTTGAAATGTTGGACAGGCTTGTAAAATAAAGTGCCACGTAGTTTTGATAAATGAAGATGACTAAGTACAAGCCATAACATTACACATTTGATCAGTCCCATAGAGTTGTTAAACTAATCGGCCATGTCCGGTCTATGAATAGCACAGAATGACTGATTCACAGACGTAGAATGGGAGCTGATGTTTTGTGCATGCAGCTGGCCGTTAATGGATACCTCTTAACTTCTTACTGCCTTACTGCAGTGCCATAAATAGATGATGATGTCAAAATCACTCTTCTTGAATTGTGTGAGTAACAACAGGAGATTTAAACAGGCTCCAAACCACACTTCTTCTCTCTGTCAGATGACCAAATGAGTTACTGTACAAGCATCCACTGCTGACCATTTGGCAAAGCATAGCTTAACATCAGGAGTGTAATATACAGTAGGCTCCAAAGTACCACAGTGGAAATAGATTGTGAATGCAGTCAAAAAATGCACATTTTTTGATATTTGATCCTAAAAAGTAAAGAATTTTTAAAATATCCTTACAAAAATCTTTAAAGCATAAACAAATGAGTACCATCCACTCCAGTAACTGATGAAACTGATGAGAGATTGATGACGTGAACTCCACTGGTTCGCCTTCATTGGTAGTCCTCCCGAATCGCTCCTCATCATTTGCATAAAGTTAAACTTTTCACAACTTTGTCACATCGCTGGACACGCCCCATCCGGTCGCTAGCAGTCATTGTCGCTTGTGTTACCGAAAGTCGACAAGCTACCACTGAAATGAATAAGATCATGTTGCTCCGCCACTGCTGGCAACTGGTGGTCTGAACGGAGCGTTATGCAGGATTCACACCAAATGCAGTAGAGGCGGCAAAAATGCGCTATTCACGCGTAGTTGGATGCTCGAACATTTTGAGTTTACTCGCTTCCTTCGCGTGTGAAATTCTAGTCATTCGAGACATTCACGTGAGACATTCACGAGACATTCTGCGACTTCTCCTGTAATCACGTCACTACTAGAGCAAGCTCCTGATTGGTTAACGCGGCACGATTTTCCACCAAAGATCAGTTTTTTCAACTTGTGCATTTCCTGCGGCAACACTCAATTCGCATCAATTCGCGGCATTTGCGTGAACGAGGCGGATTTGTCGTCTACCGGGCTAAACGCCTCATTTGCGCCGCGAGACCTCCAGACGCGCGTAAACTTAACAGTGAAATCATTCGCGCCTGGTGCTCTATTCGCGTTCGGTGTGAACGTAGCATTAGAATTTATTTTGTGGTGGCACATCGCAATGCATAACTAATATGGGTTCAGGTTCATTTTTGGATGCGGAGCTGCATGCAAAGCCAATACTTGATGTGTCCACACAAAAAATGCTCAGAGGACCGGCACACAAATAGGGGCTTGCGCGCTCAGCATGTACAACCAGACACTCTGTGATGACATTTTCGTTGTGCGTACCAACGATGTATACGCCAGTAAAGTATAAACCAGTAAATTGTGACAGACTTTTTTTCACAGACCTGGGTCACATATTAGCCAAGATTTTCTATAGCACTGATATCAAAGACAACTGAATGGGTAAAAGCAAGATGGCAGCAGATTAATTTAACTGTTGTTGCCCATCCTGTCTGTTTGAGTAGTTCTGCTAACAAAGACATAATCTCCAGTCCTCCGCTTGGCTCTGATTGGTGAGCTCTCAATAATTAATTCATGGTCTGTCCCTGTAAGGACTCAGGGCAGATAGTTAGCACTGGTGTCTTTGGCTACTGCGATCACCTCTCTTTGTTACTCTCTTTCTTTTTGTGCCCCTGTGTTGTGATAATTACAGCCTGGCTTTCTTCATCGCCAGGACCTCTGGCCACCCGCGGCGGGCACAGCTGTTAGACTCGTTCATCCAACGCCAACCGCCGGCAGCCCACCGCAGCTGCTGTCAGGGTAATCAGCCTACAGGTACTTTACCACGCCAGTCAGCGGCTGCCACCCTCCAGCTACAACCCCCCACCTAATCATTACACCTGTAACCTTTAAGATGACCTCTGCGAGGGACCGGTTGTAGTTTTCCTTCTGCCGTTAAAGTAACATACAGGTTAAAAGCCCAAAAGGATTCGGTTACCTAGCAATGCTGCCATTACTTGTTACGCAAGTAAGAATCAATAATGGCAATTTTTAATAAACTTGTCCTTTAAAGGGACACTGCACTTTTTTGAAAATAAACTCATTTTCCAGCTCCCCTAGAGTTAAACATTTGATTTTTACAGTTTTGGAATCCATTCAGCTAATCTCCGGGTTTGGCGCTACCACTTTAAGCATAGCTTAGCATAATCCATTGAATCTGTTTAGACCATTAGCATGACGTTAAAAAATAACCAAAGAGTTTGGATATTTTTCCTATTTAAAACTTGACCCTTTTGTTGCTACATCGTGTACTAAGACTGACGGAAAATTAAAAGTTGTGATTTTCTAGGCCGATATGGCTAGGAACTATACTCTCATTCTGACGTAATAATCAAGGACTTTGCTGCCGTAACATGGTGCTCGAAAATAGTCCCCTGCCATTGAAAGTTACTAAGGGGACTATTTTCGGCATGTATTATACCTTCATCACTTTTGCTACAAATTTACTTTATCTTGGCCTAAGGCCATACAGAAAAACGGTTTGTTGAGAATATACGTTAAACACCACATAGATTTTTCAGCAAAGTCCTCAAAGTGCACAGAAGGTAAATGTGAAATGACTGTGGATCACATTCATACTTGAGTACCTTGTGAGTGCTTGGACCTGAATACAACAAGTTTTTTTTCAAGTATACTCCCTGCGGCTACACTCGGATGGCCGTGTTCAACACTATACGCAATATAAATGATTTCTTATTCAAATTATTACTCTAACATGCCGTCAGGGCAGCACTGACTTGGTGACATTTGCAGTACCTTAAAACATTAGGATAGATAAAGAAAATAACCGATCAATTATTGCAAACACAGTTTAGAACAAAAAACAAAGAACAGGAATCAAACATTATGGTAACGAACATGCTCCACTGCTTTCTGTTCTTGGAAGAAGTAAAAATTAAAGAAGAAAACCATAGTGTGTGTGCAAATGCTGTCTATTTCCTTTTGTAAAATTGTTTGTAGGGGAGTGTCCTGTCTAAATATTTTCACGCGCATGCGCTGTTGTATGCGGACTGTACACACACTGTCTGCGCGGTCTCAAATTTTTGGCTGCACGCGGACGGTCCGCGGACCCTCCTGATGACAAAAATGACGTCATGCGGACAGCGCGCATACGCGGACATCCCTAGTATACTTTCGGCTTCAGAGCGCCCCCTAATGTGTGGTTCAGTTTTTTATAAATTTTTACATTATCATTGTTTTGATAATTCTTTCTTGCTGCATCTTTAGTGATTTTGCAACTGTTTGCTATGTTTTGCAAAGAAGTAGATGGTTTTTATAAGTGAAGGTTTTTGACAAAGACTGTCAAGTTTATTAACTCTTTCCCCGCCATTGATGAGTTATCTCGTCAATTAAGAGAAAACGCTTCCCTGCCAATCCATATTTCCGCTATTATCCACTTGGTGGCGCTCTTATAAAACACTGAAGCATCCACTGATCCAAAACAGTCAAATCTTAGTGTAGTTTTTGATAATCACTCTGAATCTGATCTCTTACAAAAGTCCTTTACAAAAAATGCAACTATCTCAGCTTTTTGCTCAAAATTTTGTATTTTTGATGAAACCTATCCTTATTTCAGAAGTGATAAAATGAGAACAAATGACAAAAGGGTGAAATGTTTTTTTTTTTTTTTTTAAAGCAGAGGGTCTGTTCTTTCATTTGATATAATGTATGTTTATATATTTAAAGAACATTTTCTGGAAGGCATTAAACTTTTGTGATACTAATAAAAAATGCTCCTACTGACTGGCAACTTTAAAAAAAATAAAACGCTGGTGGAGAAAGAGTTAAATACCAATGAAAGTAACATTGGTGAAAAAAGGCATTTTAATGATTGACTTGTAACCTTTTTATTGCCATTCAGGTGAAATTACTGAACCTTTACATAAAAAACATGTCAGACACATTTAGAGAATTTTGCATCTGAACTCTCTATAGATCTTTTGCGTGTTTGCAAACAGAGATGACTTTTTTTGTGGGCGGAGCCCAACTGGTGGCAGAAAGTGACAGCTTTGCAATAGCTGTGTGAAGTGTTTTAGCGTTAAACTGTGTTTTTTATGGATCCGGTGTTCTGTTGAAGTCTGTTTCCCCTATATTTCTCTTTAGTGTAATGTTTCTTATAACGTTTTCACCAAGTTACGTTTCTTTTTTAATTAAATTAAATTAAATTAAATTAAATTAAATTAAATTAAATTAAATTAAATTAAATTAAATTAAATTAAATTAAATTAAATTAAATTAAATTAAATTAAATTAAATTAAATTAAATTAAATTAAATTAAATTAAATTAATAGTAACGACATTTGACATAATAATAAGTCACAAGACAAACAAAAAATAGTGAGATATCAAGTTATCGCTGTGTTGCCATATTTACCAATGGCTTTAAGGAAGATTTTGTACACATTGTGTCACTTGCAAAAAAAAGGCATCAGCTATGTGTTTCAAATGTGTCACATCAAAGACTTTTTTTATTTGTTGCTCCGTCTGCTGTCTCATGAAGTTTATTCTTCCATGACAAAGTGTTAATGCAGATTGTTCTTAGGAAGAACATTGTCTTCAGGGAACGATTTTGGAAAGTTCTTGTATTTCCATTGCCAAATTCAGAATAGTGCAGAAAAAGTGTCGCTTACTGGTACAGTTTTTTTTAGGTGTCTTAAATTTGTCTCAAAGGTCTTCTACTTTGCATCTCACTTGTAATGTGCTTTGTGAAGGCAACACAATCCAGTTTTGTTATACCTGTATTCACATGATTTTAAGCACATTTGACTTGCACATTAATGCAAAGCCATAATACATTAAAACACAGTTTGAGTAATTCTTTAGTGCCGTTTTCTCAAAGTAAAGGAGCTTTCACTTTTACATGAATTAGCAGTGACAAAAGTAATTCATTTTCTAGATGCTTATTCGAGGCGACATGAGGGACCGTTGGTGACTGGGAAGCGTGACATGATGCAGATACTAATGCTATGTCTCAAACTGTTCACTTCTTCACTGGTCCCTATATTTAGATTTACATTTATGCATTTGGCAAATGCTTTTATTCAAAGTGACTTTACAAGGTATACATTTTTGCTATAAGGGAGCACATAAAGCGGATGACATTTGGGGAATGGGGAAGAAGTGAATGAAAATGAGTACACGTAAGTAATTTTGGACACTATATACCATGCATCAGACAGCACTGATGCAAAGATTCGTCATAAAACTTACACCCATGTGGCTTTATGGATTGTACTACAGTAGCAACCAGCATTGCAGCGACTTGGAAACATCTAGCATGCACTGGCTGTCAGTGGAAAAGCAAATGAAAACGCTCAAATGAAAAATGTCAGCAAATGAGACTAAAATGTCAAAACCAAGCCTCAGGAAAGCTCATACAAAGTTGCTTCCTAAATTGGAGTGAAAGATATAAATAAACATGTTCAATGTATCACTGTCAAGGATGTCTTACTGTTGGTGCATGTGCTTGAGGCTACAGACAGATCTTATGTCTCATATGATATCCCTTTTCTTTCTCTAATTGAATGTGTTCTCATCCACACAACAGCAAACAGGGATGACTATTGGCCAGTAATGATTGAGTGTATGTCAGAGATCTTGTAAATATGCCTTTTGCCTACTACATAGTATTCATGGAGAAATAAATGAATAATAGGCGGGTGACATATTGCATTGTCTCATATTGTCGGTTTGTTATCACCACCAGCCTTTTTGTAAATTTGAATACACAAAAATGGTGACAAAGTGTTAACCATACCACTCCTTTGTGTCTACGAAGAATAAAAAAAAAGTTTTGCATTTGTACTTGATAAACAATTATTTTATAGTTGTTAGTACAATACATCATAGGGCAATAAATACCTTTACATAAAGCCCTATTTTAACGATCTAAGCGCATTGTCTAAAGCGCACAGCGCAACGTCTAAATGGGCGTGTTCAAATCCACTTTTGCTAATTTAACGATGGGAAATATTGGTTTGTGCGCCGAGCGCATGGTCGAAAAGGGTTGGTCCTATTGTAATGGGAGTATTTTGGCGTAACGTGCAATAAACCAATGAGAGTCTCAGCTCTCATCCCCTTTAAAAGCCAGTTGCGCTGGTGCTATGTCTAATCCCTATTTAGATGACGTACTTTGTAAACTGAAAAACTAAGCGGTGGAAGAAGATCCTCATAAGATTAATGTTAAATAATTTTGTTGTTTTTCACTTGCATTGAAATTGTTATTATTTTATTAAAACCTTTAAAAATCGTTTTCGTTTAGTCATGGAAGTAAAAAAGCAGCCTTGTAATTGCTTTAAATGTATGGCTATCCAATATCATCAAAAAATAATTTACAAGTATGTAAGATAAGGTTTGTACTCTAAAAATACTTTATTTGTAACAAACAGGAGATAAAAAATTTACAAACGGCTCTCCGCACGTTTCAGCACTTGGACAGCGTTTTTTTAAGCAAAGAGTTTTTTTAAGCATTACTTAAAAATGTTTCTCATCATATACCATAAATCCGTGAGGTAGCATTTACATTTTCTTTTTGTAAAAACAGATTATTTACTTACCAGGCTGCAGGTGAAGCAGCTCTTTGCGCCTTCTAACGTCTCATAATTAGTCCTCATTTATGTCCAAGAGACTCAATAATAATCTTTTACATTCAATCCTTTAATCTTTCATATTTAAAAGCGTTTTTGTGCTGCTGCGCATTTATGTATATGTGATAAGCAAACTCGTGTTGTCTTCCCGTTTATAGGCGCATATTACAAATGCGCTCTTTAAATAACAAAAAAAAGTATTGCGCCATTGACTTTAGACTTTAGACCAGGTTTTTGTTGGTCAATGGCGTAGTCTATTTTAGTTGCCTCAAAATAGCAACGCGCCAACAATGCGCCTGAACACACCTCGTTTTCAGACCAGAACGCCCATGGGCGCAAAAGGGGGCGCAAATGCATTTGCTATTTAAACAACGTGGCACTAAACGTGAAAATTATAATTTCGCAGGGTGGAAACTAGCAAAAGACACTGTGTCGCGCATTGCGCCGGGTGTAAGATAGATCCCCAAGTTTTAGTGATTTTAGGAGTGCTTGTGGCTGCAGCTGTGTTCACAGATGCTTTGATCCTTTTTGCAGGCGGTGGAGAGACGTATGAATGAAACAAGAAAGCTAAATAAAAATTATACTGTACAAATGGGGTGGAGATACATCAGGGGATTCTTTTTGATGGAATAAATATGCAGCCGCATCCCACTAAAAATCTCAGTGATGTTCCCTAACTTTCCCACAATACATAAAGGCCAGGGAGTTGGTTTGATGTGGACACCCTCTTTTATTGAGTGTTTCCTCATGAAGTCAGATGGCAGAGCACTCAAAACACGTCTGTTGTAAATCTGGCACACTCAATGTCACAGCTAAGGGCAAGATGCAATCTGGGAACGAGGCTGATTCTTGAATTGATAGGAAGTTCCTGCCATAGGCTCCTTGAGATAAGGGCTGTCGATGCTGGAAGAATGTGATTTGAGATGGATATGTTTTCAATATAGAGAGCACTTACAAAGAATTAAAATACCATGGTATACTTTAAAGTGCTGTGGAATATTGTGTGAATACAATGATATATAATTTATATGATGGTAACCCAATAGTACCATGGTATATTTAATTTATATTAAAGTATGAGAAGGTATGAGAGGTTGCACTATGTTGTGAATGTTACGATTGTAGGGCATTGTGTCCTCAGGATGCTTGAAAAGTTCCTGTGGTGAGCGATGCAAAAACGTATCATTAATGGTGGTAATTTCACCTTAAACGCTCAATGGAAAGACAGATTAAGTGAATGCTGTGTGTGGTGTGTGTGTGTGTGTGTGTTGTTTGACAAGGGTGGGATGTGATGACGACAGCAGGGACATCTCAAGGGTCACACCCACAGCAATGAGCTCAGAGCCGTTTCTAATTCTGGAGGTTAATCACTGTTTGTCTCTGTAGGTTCTTATTTGTACGTTTTGTGTGTGTGCGTGTTTGTGTGTTTATGTGTCGGTTGGGTTTATCTGCTAGAATAAGTAGGAACCTGTGAATGCTGTTTCTTGTGTTGTTCACGTCATCTTGTGTGAACTGATTCTAAATGCAGCTACTTTCAACACTTGGTTTTTATCTTATCCTGTAGCTTAGTTGGGTAGGGTATTGCATTTGCAATGCAAAGGTCATGGCTTCGATCCTCTAGAGAACATGCATAATGATAAAAACATGCGTTTGTAAGTCACTTTGGATAAAAGCATCTGCGAAACGCATAAATATTGTGATGTACTGTAAACAGGTCATAGGTTCTGTACTGAGGGAACATACTGAAACCGTAAAATAATTGTAAAATATTTTTTTTAAATCAGGGTTTAAATGAAAAGATATTCAAATGAATCAAATTTGAAATTATTCATATTAAAAATATTTAAACCATCTAACAAGAAAGGCTCAATGAGTAGTATTGTTAAAGGATTAGTCAATTTTCTTAAAAAAAACAAAAACAAAAAAAAACAGATAGTTTACTCACCACCATGTCATCCAAAATGTCGATGTCTTTCTTTGTTTAGTCGAGAAGAAATTATTTTTTTTTTGAGGAAAACATTCCAGGATTTTTCTAATTTTAATGGACTTTAATGGAACTCAATACTCAACACTTACAGTAACAGTTTTTTTTCAACAGCGTTTCAAAGAACTCTAAACGATCACAAATGAGGGATAACGGTCTTTGTCATTTTTGACAAGAAAAATAAAAATATGCACTTTTAAACAACAACTTCTCATCTATCTCCAGTCCTATGATGTGCCAGCACGACCGCACGCAATACTCATCACGTCAAGAGGTCACGGATGACGTATCGAAACTCCGCCCCAGTGTTTACAAGTGTGGAGAAAGAGGACCGTTCCGACGTTGTTGTATGTCGAATGATACTAATTAATGTCTTTGTGTCAGTTTATGTTTAAAATGGTCCGCAAATGTGCATTTCACATATGTAACACGTGACCTTTCTACGTCACTACGCAATTACGTGATGTTGCGCTGGCGCTTTACAGGACCGGAGATAGACAAGAAGTTGTGGTTTAAAAGTGCATATTTTTTATTTTTTTTTGTCAAAAATGACAATTGTTTTGCTAGATAAGACCCTTATGCCTCGTTTGAGATTGTTTAGAATACTTTGAAACTCTGTTAAAAAAACTGTTAAGTGTTGAGTTAATTGTTAAGTGTTGGGCTCCATTAAAGTCCATTAAAATGAGGAAAATCCTGGAATGTTTTCCTCAAAAAACATAATTTCTTCACGACTGAACAAAGAAAGACATCAACATTTTGGATGACATGGTGGTGAGTAAATTATCTGGATTTTTTTTAAGAAAATTGACTAATCCTTTAAGTCTTTAAAGAAGGTAGGAAGTGTTTCTTTTATTGTTATGCCATGCCAGAAAAGAAATCGTTCACACACTGAAAATTGCATTGGAGAAAGCATGTGCCAAATTAAAAAAAATGTAAATCAATAAATGTAGTCCAGTGAATTGTAATGCACCTTTAAAGAACCAGCCTTTTAAAATAAATATTATAAAGTCATCCAGGAGGAAATCCTGAATATAAAGCTGTCATTTAGAAAACTAGCTTGTGTGTGTGATGGTAAGAACAGGGCCACAAAGCCTAAAGCCGAAATGACACAGCTCTATGACTGACAACTGCTAACTAGGTCAAGAGAGAAAGAGAGAGGGAAAGGAAGAGAGAGAGAGAGACAAGGATCAGGGAAGAGAGAAATGGTGTAAAAAGAGAGGAGAAAGAGAATTATTAAAGACTAATAGTGTTTCCACAGCCATGGACATACCATACTCTTGTTGGGTCTCTTCTGAAGTGTATTTATTTAAAGAGCCATAAGATGCAAATTTAAGCGTCCTATCACTGTTTATAAGTCCCGGACATTATGTTTAAATGCATGCAAGGTCAAAAAACACTGTAATATTCTCAAAATATAAATTTAAAATTGCCCCATTTCTCAGAGATTCCCAAACGATTCGTGTGAAGCCGTTCAATGACTCAGTCTGCCTTAACCCCACCTTTCAGTAGCCTACTCTGCTCTGATTGGTCAACTGACACAGTCTCCGCACAGACCACAGATCAGTGGCACAGACCATCAATAGTGCAACATGTATTGACCTAGTGCTAACATGATTTACTGAGAAGACATTATCAACATCAATGCACATCATTCATCATTAATCCAAGCAATAAAAACGACGACAGAAACCGTTTTACACTCATTTAAGTATTTATGTAAGCTAACCGGACCACAGCAAAAACGTAAGTGAGCATGCACTAGCCGCTTGCTAACGTGACTCTCTGACAGTATATTCAGAGTTTAAACAACGACATCATTCATCATTTATCCAAGCAATAAAAACGAAGATAGAAACTAAAATTTTACACTCATTTAAGCATTTATGTAAACTAACCGGGTCATAGCAAACCCATAAGTGCAGCATAAGCCGCTTGCTATCGTGACTCTGACAGTATATAGAGTTTAAACAACGACTTCATTCATCATTAATCCAAGCAGTAAAAACGACTATAGAAACTAACATTTGACACTCATTTAAGCATTTATGTAAACTAACCGGGTCATAGCAAAACCGTCAGTGAGCATGCGTTAGCCGCTTGCCAAACACCGACATCAATACACATCATTCACCATCAGTCCAAGTTATAAAAACAATGACAGACATTAACATTTTTACACTCATTTAAACAAGTACGTAGCTATAATCATACAGGTTGTGGTTAGGAGATGCATGTTGCTCCAACTAAAGTCAATTCCTCCTTGAAAAAGTAATTTTAACCACACATTCTTTATATATCTTCCTCCTTTGTTGGTGAAAACAACACAAACTGAAAACACAGCGTGATATGATGTTTACAGACTGACTAGCTGTGGGCAGGTCATAGTTTTCGTTTCTCCTGCGGGCAAGGCTGTAGGCGGAGATTATTATGCAAAGTGTTGGTATTCCGTGGATAAAGTCAGGCAGGAGATTCAATCCATATGACGACTTGTTTCAGCGATTCAGAGTCGACTCCCTACTTTATAAGCCAATAACTTTATTAATCGCTTAATCCCACTTAAATAGGAGACGGCCCTCCAATAATAACGACCTCATACTGTTGGTCGTTTGTGCAAGCACCTTATTACAACATAAGTGACGTATTAAGAGATTAGTGTCCTCTAGCGGCGGTAGCATTTAAAATACAATCTGTTGTTACTTTTTAAGGGGTTTTCCCTTATACATCAGATTAGACACATTTAATTTTATGAATTTGTAAATGTAGAAGCGGTTTCATAAACATTTATAATTTTAAAGATATTTTGGAGCATCTAACCCCACCCTCACCCTTACCCTAAACCCAACCACTTTCAACCATATAAAACACAACACGCGTCAGTCACGATTACTTTATATGAAGAACTCTGTGATCAAATTCAGATCTCATTCAAACATAAACCAGCATGATGCAGTCGGTCACAAGAGCCAATAGCGCTTCACATTCTTAGCTGACGTAATGATGCGATCAGTCACGAGACACACAAGAGCTAATGCCTTTTTGCAATCATAGATGACGTATCATTATCACTTATTCTGGCGGCAGTTTTTGAATCAGTGTAAACCGGATCTGATATTTACAGCGGATTGTCATCACTTTTGCATCTTTTCTTCAAATAAATCGATGGTTTGACCTCGGTACACTTGGAATATTTTAAGTATATTTTTAAAAAGTTGTGACTGGTTTTGTATGCTGTGTTTATAATAAATCAATGGGTACGTTATTTGCTTTAAATGCCTGAATAGTATAATGTGTAATAAAATACAATTAATCCTGGCAGTTTAAATTGAAAACCTTATCCCAGTACATAGAATCATAGCAAAATTATACCCCAAAATATAATTGTATACCCTAATATATTAAGTTTCATCTGCTGCTGGTTAAGGCGCTAATTTAGTAAATGCATCTATTCGTCATATTTGGTGAAATGGACAAACGACCAAAGCAATCGTATGGGTTGGAAAATAGGTTGTTAAATAGTATAATCTATGCCAGGACCCATCACCAACAAACGGAAATATGATGAAACGCACATGTTTTTTCTCTTTTATAATTGCATATTTTATTTTTATTAATAACATGTAAGTTTAATCTTATGATATATCATATTAAAAACATTGTCATTGCTTGTCAGTAGTTGGACTAAACTGTTTTTGTTCCATTCACTAGGGCTGTCACGATTAATGGTTAATCTTCTAATAAATTGTGACGATTATGACGATTAATTGCCTGTTTTATTGCTTTGCCATTTAATTCTCATAAATTTTTTTGTTTGTTAATGAAATAATTTTCACACGTTGTGATTATTTTAATTAAATATTTTGCAAGGTTTACCTGGCAGTTAATATAAATACACGTAACACACATTTAAAAGTTATCTGATATGGTCTCGTTTATACAGGTGCTGCAGCTCCCCCTTGTGTTTTTTAGAGAGATGTGCAATCATTGCGGTGATCTGAAATCATCGCAATGAAGTCCAACAATCACAATGGTTCAATTATTTAATCATTGTGACAGCCTGACCATTTACCACTTCACCCAAGCGACCCACCTCCACCGTGCAACCCAAAAGTGGGTCTCAACCCACAATTTGAAAACTTCTGGTCTAACGCACATGTCACCCTGCCTGTAAACCCAGTCTAAAATCTTAAAGGTCAAATATGCGATTAGGAGCATCAAAGTTCATTGATTTCAAATGATCTTACTCAGACAATATAAAAAAATTAAGGTTATATTTTCACAGAATGTTTTTACATACTGTATGTAGGATGATTTTATGTAGAAAACAGTAAATTGAAAACAATGAAAAAAGGCTTTTTTGTTAATTGTATTATTCTATGATAACCACATTACTATTAAACACTATGTTATTGTTGTTATTAAAATTAATAGTGGATGCTTGAAAAACACAGACAATTCATATATTGTTGAAACCATGTTGGGTTTATGATTCTTCTTTCAGGCGATTTAAAGCCAAGTGTTAATGTAGCTTCAACGTAAAATGGTCATTAAAACCAATTTATGACTTATGAATTATAAGTTTACTTCAAGGGACTGTTATAAAACTTTTAATTGTGGCTTTTTTAATTTTATAATCCCTCTCACCATCCTAACAGCTTCTGTATGACTCAACCCAGCCCATCTTAGAGCGACAGGAAGAGAGATAGAAAGCGAGAAGGAAAACATCCATCTGGAGGGCAAAGGAGTGTTGGGGGAAAGGAAAGAGGGATAATAGGAAGTACTCAGCATATCTAATGAAAGAGAGGGAGTGTGTAATGGCCGAATGTAACGGATATCAGTAAAGCCGCATTTGTGCTGGCTGTGTGCCTGGGTTATATTCATATGACTGCTGATTGGATCAGCTCTCCGGGGCCGTGACCACAGCACAGGTCAAACTAAAGTGCAGCGAGCACGTCACGGACACACACCAACTTGCGTTACTCACAATTTCACTTTTTTCATTCTTTTTTTCTATTTTGTCATTTTGTTTCACCCCCAAACCAATGTTGTTTCCCTGTCAATGATACCAGTTCTTCACCACAACCGCTTTGAAGGTGAGAGAGAGAAAGCTAGCCTGCACAGATGGTTTGTGGGTAATTGAGGGCACACATCAGACAGTGACAGAGTGTCCTTGACCTTCAGTGCTGCCATTGGTCCGCTCAAGTAAACCGGCTGGGTAAACACACTCGTGCACGCACAGATATTTGGTGCCCTGCAGGTGCTTCTTTACTGGTATTGATATTTTTGACTTAGCAAGAATAAGTGAAAATCTTGTAAGCTCAACGGATGAGATTGTCGTCAGCAGAGACACTGCGCTCTGTTTATATGTATAATAGTGCTCCTATATAAGACTCTGCCTTACATCTTCACTAATAATAAGGTTTATGGCACTTCCAATTCTGAGACGGTGTAATGAATTGTGAGTGTGGTAGATGATGTAGCTGTAGCTTATGAGTCAGAGTCCTTCATCACACATACACACACATTGATGTATACACACGCACACACATATACTGTATATATATATATTTATAGGTACTGTTCTCCTGTAGCTCAGTTGGTAAAGCAGATGCTTTTATTCAAAGCTGTTGTAAATGAGGAATGCTGTTACACAAATCAGTAGTACTACATGATTCATCCTAATAGAACTTCTTTTTTTCTTTCTTTCTTTCTTGCTTTCTTCTTTTCATTCTTTCATGCTTTCTTTCTAGCTCTGTTCTTATAGCTCTTGTTCTTTCTTTCATTCTTTCTTTCTTTCTATCTCTCGTTCTTTCTTTCTTTCTTTCTTGCTTTCTTGTTTACTTGCTTTATTTCTAGCACTCGTTCTTTCTTTCTTTCTTGCTTTTTTTCTATCTTGCTTTCTTTCTTTCTTTCTTGCTTGCTTTTTTGCGTTCTTTCTTGCTTTTGTTCTTTCTTGCTTTTGTTCTTTCTTGCTTTCGTTCTTTCTTGCTTTCGTTCTTTCTTGCTTTCGTTTGTTCTTCTTTTCATTCTTCCTTTTGGTCTTCCTTGCTTTCGTTCTTTCTTGCTTTCGTTCTTCCTTGCTTTCATTCGTTCTTCTTTTCATTCTTGCTTTCGTTCTTTCTTGCTTTCGTTCGTTATTGCTTTCTTTGTTTCTTCTTTTCATTCTTCCTTTCGTTTTTCCTTGCTTTGTTTCTTCCTTGCTTTCATTCATTCTTGCTTTTTTATTGTTTCTTCTTTTCATTCTTGCTTTTGTTCTTTCTTGCTTTCGTTCTTCCTTGCTTTTGTTTGTTCTTCTTTTTATTCTTCGATTCGTTCTTCCTTGCTGTCGTTCATTCTTCTTTTCATTCTTTCTTACTTTCATTCATTCTTGCTTTTATTGTTTCTTCTTTTCATTCTTCCTTTTGTTCTTCTTTGCTTTCGTGCTATCTTGCTTTCGTTCGTTCTTGCTTTCGTTCATTCTTTTCGTTCTTCCTTGCTTTCGTTCGTTCTTCTTTTCATTCTTGCTTTCGTTCTTCCTTGCATTTGTTCGTTCATGCTTTCAGTCGTTCTTCTTTTCATTCTTCCTTTCGTTCTTCCTTCTTTTCGTTCTTTCTTGCTTTTGTTCTTTCTTGCTTTTGTTCGTTCTTGCTTTCATTCGTTCTTCTTTTCATTCTTCCTTTCGTTCTTCCTTCTTTTCGTTCTTTCTTGCTTTTGTTCTTTCTTGCTTTTGTTCGTTCATGCTTTCGTTCGTTCTTCTTTTCATTCTTCCTTTCGTTCTTCCTTCTTTTCGTTCTTTCTTGCTTTTGTTCTTCCTTGCTTTCGTTCTTTCTTGGTTTTATTCTTTCTTGCTTTCGTTTATTTGTTCGTTCTATTTTTATTCTTCCTTTTGTTCTTCCTTGCTTTCGTTCTTCCTTACAGTTGTTCGTTCTTGCTTTCATTCGTTCTTATTTTCATTCTTCCTTTCGTTCTTCCTTGCTTTCGTTCTTTCTTGCTTTTGTTCGTTCTTGCTTTCGTTCGTTCTTCTTTTCATTCTTCCTTTGTTCTTCCTTGTTTTCGTTCTTTCGTGGTTTTATTCTTTCTTGCTTTCGTTCGTTTCTTCGTTCTATTTTTATTCTTCCTTTTGTTCTTCCTTGCTTTCATTCTTTCTTGCTTTTGTTCGTTCTTGCTTTCGTTCGTTCTTCTTTTAATTCTTCCTTTGTTCTTCCTTGCTTTCGTTCTTCCTTGCTTTCATTCTTTCTCGCTTTCGTTCGTTCTTGCTTTCGTTCATTCTTGCTTTCATTGTTTCTTTTTTTCATTGATCTTTTCATTCTTCCTTTCGTTTTTCCTTGCTTTCATTCTTTCTTCTTTTCATTCTTCCTTTCGTTCTTCCTGCTTTCGTTCTTTCTTGCTTTTGTTCGTTCTTGCGTTTCTTCTTTCTTGCTATTGTTCTTTCGTTTTTTGTGCTTTCTTGCTTTCTTTTACTGCATATTGTCTTTCATTTTTTACTTTAATCTTTTATATTTATTTATATATTTTTATTTGGATATGTTGGATTAAAAGCCAACAACAAAGAAAAAACATATACACATGTATTTTTATTTTATTTTAAAGAATATTTAAACATTTTTTAAATATCTTGTTAATTCATAATAGTACCTAGATGTTTGAGTAATAAATGTAGTAAATGATACAACAAAGAAACAAAAACACTGTTAACTGTGTATGGAGACATAGCATTTTTGTTCTCAACAAATGCTTTCTTACACAGTTCAGGTAGATATAAATCGTATGGCAGTGCATTCAGCTACTGTATGTTAAGTTTTTTTCCAGGCTTGCGTGACTTGTAGTCAGGTCCCCAACGGTGACTTTGCCTAAGAGGAGAACAAATCAAATTTCTTCATGCTCAGTAATTTTGCTGCCTTACTGCAGCAACAGTTGAAATAATGTGACCGTATGAAACAAAGATTCATTGTCTTTAAAGAAATACTTTCCCCTAAAAATGAAAATTCTCTTATAGTTTACTCCAACCCCATGCCAGGTGTACTGGCATATTGGGAATTAATGTATATAATTGCAAGTACATTTGGTGTCCAAAGTATTTTTATTATTTTTTATTATTTTAATGATTTGGGTACTCATTGTCACAACTCATACTTTGGGCCCTATTTTAACGATCTAAGCGCATTGTCTAAAGCGCACAGCGCAACGTCTAAATGGGCGTGTCCGAATCCACTTTTGCTAATTTAACGACGGGAAAAATCGTTTTTGCGCCGAGCGCATGGTCGAAAAGGGTAGGTCCTATTGTAATGGGAGTATTTTGGGCGTAACGTGCAGTAAACCAATGAGAGTCACAGCTCTCATTCCCTTTAAAAGCAAGTTGCGCTGGCGCTATGTCTAATCCCTATTTAGATGACGGACTTTGTAAACTGAAAAACTAAACGGAGGTAGAAGATCCCCAGTTTAAGATTAATGTTAAATAATTGTGTTGTTTTTCCCTTATATTTAAATTGTTATTTTTTTATTAAAACCTTTAAAACCCGTTTTCTTTTAGTCATGGAAGTAAAAAGCAGGCTTGTAATTGCTTTAAATGTATGGCTATCCAATATCATCAAAAAATAATTTACAAGTATGTAAGATAAGGTTTGTACTCTAAAAATACTTTATTTGTAAAAAACAGGAGATAAAGAAATTACAAACGGCTCTCCTCACGTTTCAGCACTTTGGACAGCCGTTTTTTAAGCAAAGAGTTTTTTTTAAGCATTACTTACAAATGTTTCTCATCTCGCCATATCCACAGGTACATCATATACAATAAATCCGTGAGGTAGCATTAAAAAAACATTTAAAAACAGACGCATTTGTTTAAAGCAAAGCATTTATTTACTTACCAGGCTGCAGGTGAAGCAGCTCTTTGCACCTTCTAACGTCTCATAATCAGTCCTCATTTATAAATATGTCCAAGAGACTCAATAATAATCTCTTAAATTCAATCCTTTAATCTTTCATATTTAAAAGCATTTTTGTGCTGCTGCGCATTTATGTACTTTGTGATAAGCAAACCCGCGTTGTCCTCCCGTTTATAGGCGCATATTACTAATGCGCTCTTTAAATAACATAAAACATATTGCGCCATTGACTTTAGACTTTAGACCAGGTTTTTGTTGGTCAATGGCGTAGTCTATTTTAGTTGCCTCAAAATAGCAACGCGCCAACAATGCGCCTGAACACACCTCGTTCCCTTTCAGTCGGTCACTACGACGTCACGTCGTGACCGACGAATTGGGAGCTCGCTTAGAGAGACCAATCTGCTTCGAATACTACTAAAACGCCAATGAACTTGGCATTGAGATATTTGCATAATGCTGGCGCCGCCCCGCCAGGTGCGTATATAAGGCGCACGTGCAAATAGGGAAATCAGCTTTTTATCGCTTCGAAAGCCGGCAGTATCTGCTACTGAGAAGCTACTTCACTCTGTTGGGATCGATTGCGGAAGTTGGTTGGACTGGCAGTACCACAGCGGACGCCTCGCAGTATTCCACAGGCTCTGCATCTTTTTTGTTTGTTTGAGTTTAGTGTGTGCGTTGCCTTCCCTGTGCGCATCATCAACTGAGCATCTGAGTGAATTTCCCTAAAAGAGTGATACGAGAGAGCTTTGTGCCTTGTTAAAGGCAGCCACTCTCTCGTATATCCGGACATTAGCGTCCTTTTCAGGATGGCTTTTCGTCCGTGCGATCTTGGATGCGGGAAGTATATGGGTCCGAAGGACGGTCACGAGCGTTGTCTTTCGTGCTTGGGCATCGAGCACGCTGAGGCAGCGTTCGCTGGGGGTAAGTGTTCTCACTGCGAGAACATGTCCCTTGTGGATTTGCGGAGACGGTTGTCTTTCCTCCGGGAAAAACGCAACCCACGTCCGACGAGCTCTGATCGCCGCCACGGTGCGGCTGTGAAGCTCTCGAAGGATGATCTCCGCATCACTGTGCTGAACCGGGCAGGGGATTCGTCCTCTGCCTCTCAGCCTCCTCATCCACAGCCGGTTGATGCGCCGATGGAAACTTCAGAGTCGTGTTCTACGATGTCTGTTGGATCTGTCGTGCCTCCCTCCGGGTCCACGGAGACCGCAGCATCCGAGGGTGGGCCCTCTACCTCTGAGGATCTGGATGTCCTCCCCCCTTCCGGACGGGTCGTGACGCCGGATTTCGATCCAGAGATGGTGGCCGTGCTCTCTCGAGCGGCGGAGACCGTCGGGTTGGAGTGGGTTCACCCCCCACAGCCCGAACCGTCCCGCCTGGATGATTGGTTCTTTGGAGCTGCCCGGGTTTCACAACCCTCTCCGCCGGTACCTTTCTTCCCCGAGGTGCACGAGGAGCTGACCAGGACCTGGAGGTCGCCGTATTCTACCCGTTTACGGCCGTTTCAGCCCTCCCCCCTCACCTCCCTCACCGATGGAGCCGCTAAGGGCTATACGGGAATCCCCCCCGTGGAGCGTGCGGTTGTGATGCAATTGTGTCCGGCCACCGCTTCCACCTGGAAGGATCGCCCAGCCCTCCCCTCCCGTGCTTGCAGACAGTCTTCCGGTCTAACGGGGGCTGCCTATCATGCATGTGGAGAGGCGGCTTCAGCCCTGCACGCTATGGCGTTGCTGCAGGTCCACCAGGCCAAGGCCTTGAGAGATCTGCACGAGGGAGGACACGACTCGCCTGTGCTTTCGGAGCTCCGGGCCGCTACGGATCTGGCCCTCCGTGCTACGAAGGTCATGGCACAGGCGATCGGTCGTGCGATGTCCACGATGGTGGTCCAGGAACGCCATCTGTGGCTCTGTCTGGCCGACATGACGGATGCAGAGAAGAACAAGTTCTTGGATGCGCCCGTGTCCCAGGCAGGCCTGTTCGGCGAGTCGGTGGAGTCGTTTGCCCAGCAGTTCTCCGCCGCCCAGAAGCAGACGGAAGCGATCGCTCAGATCATGCCCCGGCGCAAGCGACCTGCATCTCGCCCCCCAGCGCCGGCGGCCCCGTCTGCTCCTCGCCGAGGGCGCCCTCCGGCGGCTGCCTCCGCCCCCCCCCGCTAGAACGTCTTCTAGACCACGGAGAGGGAACAGCCGTCGGCAGCCCGCCCCGCCCGCACCACCCGCTTCCCGTGGCAAACGGAAATCGAAGCGGCCCTGAGACGGGCGACCTGGAGTTGGATGGGATCACTCTACGGGAGACGGTGACGGCACCGCTCCTTCCACCGGTAGAGGGCCGGGTGGAAAATCTTTTGTTTCGTTTTGTTTCTGTTCCGCCGGCTTCTCAGCCGGCACCCACAAAACCACAAAAAGAGTGCATTCCTATTCCTTCTCCAGGTCTCCAGAGGATCGAGAGAGATGTGAGCGGGCAGTCAGATGCTCTTCCTCCCTCTCCTCTGTCGCCAGTGGGTGTTCTGAGGAGTTCGAGCTCTCCCCTTCGGAGACCGGACCACCAGCAACCCCTTCGGAGTCTGCGTCCTCAGCTGAGGAGACCGGACGACCGTTTACCTCAGCGGGCTCAGGTCAGTGTCACACACACACATACTGTAGATGCTTATGCTGTCACGGCAGACGCACCGGCAGTCCCGCCTGTCCCGCCTCGCTGCCCCGCCGCGGGTACACCGGTAGTGCCGTTAATTCCTCTCGTACGGTCCCTGGGGGCTTGGCTTCAGCTTCCCAGTCCGTCTCGTTGGGTTTTACGCACGATCCGCCTCGGTTACGAAATTCAATTCAATCGGCACACTCCCAAATTTGCGGGCATACGTTTCACCACGGTGAAAGCGTCCGTTGCACATGTACTGCGTGCAGAGGTCGAGGTCCTGCTGGCGAAGGACGCGATCGAGCCGATCCCTCTTACCGAGATGAGATCGGGTTTTTACAGCCCGTATTTCATAGTACCCAAGAAAGGCGGCGGGTTACGACCGATTTTGGATTTGCGTGTCCTGAACAAATCTCTTCAGAAGAGGTCTTTCAGGATGATTACACCGAAACAAATTTTCAGTGCAATACGCCCCCAAGATTGGTTTGCAGCGATAGACCTGAAAGACGCGTACTTTCATGTGTCCATTCTCCCTCGTCACCGACCGTTTCTCCGGTTTGCGTTCGAGGGGCGGGCATATCAATACAAAGTACTACCGTTCGGGCTGTCTCTCTGTCCCCGTGTGTTCACGAAAGTGGTAGAGGCGGCGTTAAAGCCCCTCAGAGAGAGCGGTGTTCGCATTCTGGCTTACCTCGACGATTGGCTTATAATAGCGCATTCTCGGCGGACGCTGTGCGAACACAGAGATCTAACACTTCAACATCTCGCCCGTTTGGGTCTTCGGGTCAACTGGGAAAAGAGCAAACTCTGCCCCACGCAGAGGATCTCTTTTCTCGGTATGGAACTGGACTCGATCGATTTATCGGCGCGTTTAACAGAAGAGCGCGTTCAATCAATTCTGACTTGCCTCGGTTCATTCCGAGGGAAGAACGCGGTCCCTCTGAAACAATTTCAGAGACTCCTGGGGCGTATGGCAGCAGCAGCGGCCGTGACACCGCTCGGGCTGCTCCATATGAGACCGCTTCAGCGTTGGCTTCACGATCGAGTCCCGAGGAGAGCGTGGCGCGCTGGCATCCATCGTGTAACCATTACACCTGCGTGTCGCCTAACATTCCCCCCGTGGTCAGACCCCGCGTTTCTCAGGGCCGGCGTGTCCATGAGACAGGTCTCCCGGCATGCTGTTGTGCATACAGATGCCTCCGACACGGGCTGGGGAGCCACGTACGACGAGCTCACGGCTTCGGGGGTGTGGACAGCACCCCAGTTGCATTGGCATATCAATTGCCGCGAGTTATGGGCAGTATATCTGGGACTCGTACGCTTCGCTCAGGAGCTGCGAGGGAAGGATGTACTAGTGCGCTCAGACAACACTGCGACCGTAGCGTATATCAACCGTCAAGGCGGTTTGCGCTCTCGTCACCTGTCGCATCTCGCTCGTCATCTCCTCCTTTGGAGTCAGAAGCATCTGAGGTCCCTTCGTGCCATTTACATACCGGGCTCGCTCAATACAGCGGCAGACGCGCTTTCCCGAGCAGCGCGCCCCGGCGAATGGCGACTCCACCCCCAGACGGTCCAGCTGATTTGGAGGAAATTCGGTCGAGCGCAGATAGACCTATTTGCGTCACCGAACAATACCCATTGTCGCCTGTTTTATTCACTAACCGAGGGCAGCCTCGGCGTGGATGCGTTGGCACACAGCTGGCCGCGGGGCCTGCGCAAATATGCGTTCCCCCCAGTGAGTTTAATAGCACAGATACTGTGCAAAGTCAGGCAGGACGAGGAGAGCCTTTTAATGATCGCCCCATATTGGACGACCAGGAATTGGTTTCCGGAACTAATGCTCCTCGCGACAGCCCCTCCATGGCGGATTCCCCTGAGGAAGGACCTTCTTTCTCAAGGAGGGGGCACATTATGGCACCCGCGCCCCGACCTGTGGGATCTCCACGTTTGGTCGTTGAGCGCGCGCAAGGTTTAAATGATTTACCCCAAGCGGTATCTAACACTATTGACGCGGCACGAGCTCCGTCTACGAGACGGGCTTACGCGTTAAAATGGAACCTTTTCGTCACCTGGTGCTCTTCGCAACGCGAGGACCCCAGAGAATGCCCTATTAACATTGTGCTTTTATATCTTCAACATAGGTTAGATGGTAGGCTGTCACCGTCCACTATTAAAGTTGATATCGCCGCTATATCTGCGCATCACTCACTTATTAACGGCAGATCAGTGGGCCAGCATGATTTGGTTGTTAGATTCCTGAGAGGCGCTCGCAGGCTAAACCCCTCGCGCCCTCCTTCTATTCCTCCCTGGGACCTGTCCATGGTGCTGAAAGCGCTACAGAGTCCTCCGTTCGAGCCTTTGCAGTCTGCGAGTCTGAAGCTTCTATCCATGAAGGCTCTGACCCTACTAGCATTGGCCTCGGTGAAGAGAATAGGGGATTTACATGCATTCTCTGTTGACGATTCGTGCCTTCAGTTTGGTCCTTCTGTCTCGAGCGTGACCTTGAGACCCAGACCAGGCTACGTGCCCAAAGTTCCCACTACTCCCTTCAGAGATCAAGTGGTGAGCTTGCAAGCATTGCCTTTGGAGCAGGCAAACCCAACCGAGGCTTTGTTGTGCCCCGTACGCGCACTGCGATTCTACGTGGACCGCACGCAAAGCTTCAGGACCTCAGACCAGCTCTTTGTTTGTTATGGTGGCCAGCAGAAAGGGAAAGCTGTCACTAAGCAGAGGATGTCTCATTGGATAGTTGATACTATCGCCCTGACTTACAATTTGCAGGGCATTCCTTGCCCCTTTAATTTGAGAGCGCACTCCACTCGGAGTGTTGCCTCATCTTGGGCATTAGCTCGTGGTTCCTCGCTAACAGACATTTGTAGAGCTGCTGGTTGGGCGACACCTAATACGTTCATTAGATTCTACAATGTTCGTATCGAGCCTGTATCCTCTCGTGTTCTGTCCTCACCAGGGAGGACACGGAGAGCAGACTCGCAAGTCGGCTTGCAGCCTCCGACTGAGGCTCCAAATTGAGTTTCAGTATGGAAGGCTAACAGAGCAAAAATGCGTAATGGTTTGATTTGCTCCCTCCACTGCCTTGACAGCCTTTGTTGCGGAGCATTGGCTGTCAGCCTTTCACTAGTTGTATTCTCACGAACCTACGTGTTTGGCCAGGGCCCCACATTGTGTCCCAACGGGTTCCTTTGTGAGTATTATTCCGTGGGGTTAATCCTACCAGCCCACGTTTCCCTTAGCAGAGCACTGCTTTGCTTACACAGCCACGGCTGTCATTTTACCTCAACTACGGTTGACTTTCGCCCACCATTAGCCCTTAACGGGGCGGTGGCTTCCGCAGCGTCCCTATACCGCTCAGATAGGGCGCTTCCCAGTCGCTGGCACTACTGTGGGGTTAAAGGAACATCTAGTGCCCGGCCTTCTGCCTTGAAACCTAATTCTCCTATCCTTAAGTGGAACCGGAGGGCTTTAAGCAGACACTGGAAGAGGTCAGCCCCTAGTGGCGTTTTAGTAGGGTTTCCCAATTCGTCGGTCACGACGTGACGTCGTAGTGACCGACTGAAAGGGAACGTCTCGGTTACGGATGTAACCCTCGTTCCCTGAAGGAGGGAACGGAGACGTCACGTCCCGTCGCCACAGGTGCTGCCACCTGCTGTTTAGGCCGGTCACCTTCCGGCTTTCTCAGCGAACAGAAGCTGATTTCCCTATTTGCACGTGCGCCTTATATACGCACCTGGCGGGGCGGCGCCAGCATTATGCAAATATCTCAATGCCAAGTTCATTGGCGTTTTAGTAGTATTCGAAGCAGATTGGTCTCTCTAAGCGAGCTCCCAATTCGTCGGTCACGACGGGACGTCTCCGTTCCCTCCTTCAGGGAACGAGGGTTACATCCGTAACCAAGACGTTTTTCAGACCAGAACGCCCATGGGCGCAAAGGGGGCGCAAATGCATTTGCTATTTAAACAACGCGGCGCTAAACGTGAAAATTAGGGTGGAAACTAGCGAAAGACACTTGCGTCGCGCATTGCGCTGCATTGCGCCGGGTGTAAGATAGAGCCCTTTGTGAGTTGAGTCAATTAGGATGCTTTTCATTTCTGCAGGAAGTTCTTGCAAACCATGTGTAGTTTTAGACTTGGCCTCAGACAGCATGCCATCAGACCGCCCACAGTGTGTTTGCCAACAACCTGATCCATGTTGCACACAACATTAGAAATATTTTTTTAATCTAGTAAATGCTAATCTTGGATGAGTGTACACAAAGTTTGAGTATGGACACACAGGTTTTTATGTACGCTGCGCAATGACATTTCCTCTTGAGTTATTAATCTGATGTCTAGGTTTATATTATAAGGATTAGGTTTGTTTTAGGGTATAACAAATCATTATTTAGTACTGAAAGAATTGAGGCCTCACTAAAATGCATTATCTTTTAACATGTCTGTGTTATTTTGTTTGTCAACATTTCTCTCACTAAACCCTGTATTACATCAAATACAGATATCCCAAATGGTATTCAGTCAATGACATTGATGCACATCAAGTACATCACTGAATTTCTGAATGTCTGTCTTTCTGTTTTTCTTTTTCTTATTGCTGTGAATGACTCATCTTTCTGGGGACTCTCACTGTCTGGGAAAAGGTAAGAAGCCCTTCTTCCTACATAATTGATCTAGGTTAGAAAAATGTGTGTTTTATGCTGATACAAATCAACATCAAATGAAGCTGATGAAGTGATGCGGGCACGGACTTACATACAACAAAGACATCAACAGGTGTTGCTTGAATATTTCTCTGATTTAGTTTCAAGTTTAAGGTAGACACAAATCCCTGTTATCCCGTACAGTGTGTATCTGGTGAGAGTCTGTTCATGGTGAGAGAAAAATGTGCTAAATTATGCTTGGAGGCAGTTTGGTCAGTGTGTTGCCAGGTCTGTGTGCGTAAGCATGTAAAGTGCACTGTGCTCAGGTCAGCAAATCTCACACATATGGATGTACTGTACAGTAAGTGCTCTGGAATTGCAGAGTAATCAACACAGGCACATTTGCAGTCTCAATACAGGTCCGGTTTATTAGCATCTGAACCCTTATCTCTCATTATAAGGCTCTTATGGTGGTTCACTCAAAGTAATTTTAATGCTTAATGATTTTTATTCAAGATAATTAAAATGTGAAAAGGTGTATGCAACGTTAGTTTAAACACTGATACAGAATATCAAAGCATCACCTAAAAAGGCAGCTCTTGTGGTGTGTGGCTTACCAGAAGCTATGTATAACAAATCAAATTTGAAATAATGACATCAAAAGAAAATAAGAATATGAAAATTCACACTTTTACTTTTCAAATACTGGATTTTTTTATAGTAAAAATTATTCCATGATCTCTTTTAAAGGGTTTCCATTATGACACACCTGTGTTAAGACCAAAGCTCTTTCCTAATAATGATGTTACAGTGCCCTCTTGTGCTCAGATAGCAGAATGCAAACAGATTTACACCATGAGTGCATACGCTGTATTTTGGTAATGCATGTAAAAGGTATATGTACGTGAGGAAACCACTGTAGTGATATATGTAATATATATTGTAGCCTTTTTTATTTTCAGCCCCAAATATCTAGAATAAAAAAGTAAACTACACTTTCTAAGAGTTATCATACAATAATATACTGGGGAACCAGACAGCCAACAGTTTTATAAAAAGAACCAAAGAAAGAGTATTAAAAGAATCACATTTCACAGAGTAACACATAATCTGTAACAATTATCATTATTAAGCCATAAAACAATAGAGACAGCCTTCCTCTTGACTTCACTATAATACAGATCTAATGGATTTATTTGAGGGGTCCCTTTGATTTTGGATGCCTGCATTCTTACTCTTATCCATTTCTTCCTGTTTTCATTTGATGAAATTAAACCAATATACTACATTAAAGTGACCTATACACTGTTGTCAAAATATCTAAACCTTTCGCAAAACCATTCACATGTTGTTTAAAGGATAAATGCTTATCAATTAAAGTGCCCAGTTATGAAACGGTTCCACTACCTGCTCCACGTTGTAAGTGGTTCAGATACAGGATTTAAGGAATAAGATAAATAAGCCCTTCCACAACACAACTCCTTAGTTTTACTAATGTTCTTTATTACTTATTTAATGCTAATTATTGCAAAATCTCTACTTAAAGAGCACCTATTGTCCGATTCACGTTTTTACATTTTCTTTCGTGTGTGTGTATCAGTACATGTTAACAATACGCATAGGTACATACCCCAAAGTAAATGATGATGCGAGTTATCGTCTCCAACGTAAATCTCTTTTCTTGGATTACAACAAACACACGGATTGGCATGCAATTTACTTCCTGGGATTGGTGATGTACACTCTAAAAAATATTGCTTGGACTCAAAAAATTATTAACGCAACAGTTTGCATCAATTATTTTGAGTTAAGACATCTACTTTTGAAATTAATTCCAGCCAACAAACTATAATAAGTTGGATGTATTTAAAAAAATTGCGTTTAATAAAAATTTAGTTGTTTTAACTTGTGTTTTTTGCATTTTAAATTTGATTCTATCGTGGACACTGATTTACACAAACTACTAAAATGATTTGAACTTTTTTATTTAACAACACTTGTCAGGTTGCAGAAGACAACCAGTTTTAGCATTTTTAAAATGCCATCTGATTAAAACAGCAAGATAATGCTCGGTGAGTCTGTTCTCAACTTGAGCAAATGCTCTATTCTTCAGCACAATGGTAACCTCTTAAAAATCAACAACATAACAGAAAACCTTTTAAATACCAAAAGTACAGAACAATAATCATTGAAGGTCTTCTCATGTTTTCATCTTGATTAGTAATGCATAAAATAACACCATATTTCTACATTTACTCTCACTATCAAGTCCCATGCAAAGCATGCTGGGAACCTGAAGTTATCAAGCTAAATGCATTGAGTTACTACAACTTAAATAATGTTTTAAACAAATTAATTTGAAGTTACACACAATATTAACTTGATGTAACTATCACAGTGTTTCCTCTAGGATTTTTTCCAGCTGTGGCGGCAGGGGGCGCCCATGATGTTTAAAAATGTACATTATTTTTTTTAAATGCAGATTCTAGGCTACAGTAAACTAACATGTTTTTTTTTTATAATATTCATGCTGTCATTTACTTTTCCTTATATTTTTATTTAAAAAAATACGTTTTATAGCTTCGTACGGAACTTTCATTGTAGTTTTAATGTACTGTTGCAAAGTCACGCACAATCCTGTTTGATAATCCGCACCGCAGTGATTGACAGAACATCCGACATCAGCAGCAATTTAGTCCACACGTTTGACATAAAGACCCCGTCCCGATCACACCGCAAATCGCGCAGTTAAATATAAACCTTTGAGGGTCTTCAGACAGAGCTTAAACACAAATAAGCACAGGACCATTTAAAAACTGCTATCTATCGGAATCGAGTCGAATTTGGTCTTGGATGTTAGACCCGCAGTTAACTCTTGTTTATTGAGTCGTCGACCTGCATCTACAACGAAAATGACACGTTAATATTATTACACCCGTTACATCAAATATATGCGCGGGTGCCCGACCCTGCTGTCTGAAAACAGATGAAACCGTCTCACCGTCTGCCTCAAGTTTTAATTACCAATGTCCTTCTCTTCCCACTGGAATAATGTAAGTTTCCTTACAAACAGATTCGACTATTAATGTCTTGCATTTCCATATGAGTAGTATTCTGTATTTAGCCTTTTTTTTTTGACAAATATCTCGTCATTAAATGTGAAACTTTGTGAGTGTCGATCTGAAGAACGGAAGATTGACAGTTGAGCGGTCAGCAGCGCTCTGCGCTTATAGCCTATATTCTGAATAACTAATGGCCCGATAAGTTGATTATATAAGTACAGTGATTCCAAATGAATTTCCAAAAAACTCGTAATATGTTAAATCGAAAGTTTAATCATGTCTTTTCTCGCAGCCCTGCGCTGCGTCCGTGTATATGCGCCGGTGAACAGAATACGCGATGACCTTGAACCTTAAATTACCCTACATTTATTGTCATACAGATAAAAGTTAAACAACATTAGAAACTGTAAATGTTGTATTTTTATTTGTGTAAACTCACAATAAGGAGAAAACATCGTGCTTATTTAAAATCATTAAAACATGACGTGCTTTCTGCTGCTTTGGTTTTACAGCGCGTCACAAAAAAGAACAGAAACTTAAATACTTTTTAAATCGTTTTGTCAATCTGATAATTATTTAAGTGTAACATATTTTGTGTAGGCTTATTTATTTTATTATTATTTCTCAAAACAGAGACGTAGCCTAATCATCATCTGTTGATTTAAATCTATTTGTGCATGAAACTAAACACATGGGGAAATGTATATTTTAGGCGATTTAAGTTATTTATAAATGAGTGAACAACACGAATCCAGAAAGGAATTTATTTATTTTTAAAGACAGCCAGTCTGGCAGGGCTCTTTATTTTGCGAGCTGCCGCCGTGGGTTTTGTCTAGAAGGGATACAGCAAATGCTGAAAAGTTTAGGATTAGATTTGGAGGTATATTTTTATTAGGATGAAAACAGCGGCTCTGGCTAAATGAGATCCAAATACATCCTACAATCGTGTGAAATTTTGTGTTTAGAGTTGGGTTTTGGTGAAGGATTATGATAAAACAGTGCTCATACGGCAAGATTTCGTTTGCTGTATCCCTTCTATCCACAACCGCAGGCGTGGCGGGGATGTTTTAGGCGCGGCGGCCCGCCACGGTAGAATGTATATAGCGGAAACACTGCATCAACATTATCATGTCTGAACAACTCAATAAAAACGTTTGACTTTAAATCTTTCAATAAATCAATTATTTCGAATTTTTTACTTGCACCAATGCATTAAATTAAATAGTGGCAACAGATCCCCTGAATTATTTTTAAGAGTGAAGCATAATTCCTCCCGCTTCAGACTCTCCTGTTAGCATTGCGTTGTGAGCGAATCTTTCAAACATGGTAAGGAGTGTCACATTTCGGCTGACGTCAGAGGCTAGAGGGCCCTGAGGTGGTGCCAGGGGTCCCCTAGTTTACTGTAAAGTAAAGGTCAAATAAATAAGGCTACTATCCAACAGCACTACATTGTATAATATAAAATCTTTTGTTTAATTCAAATTTTAAGTTTTGAAATGTTTTGTCATAAATTTTCTTTGGGGGGACACGAAGTTATGCACCGTACACGGGCGGGGGAGATTGAGAAACACTGCCTGTAACCAATTGTTATTACTGTACCAGAAATGTCCAGCAGAGGGCGCACTGGATTGTGAAATATTTTTCAGTCATGTGAACTGAGGATCTTAACATTGGTTTATACTTTTCCCTCAAACCACAAAGAGCTCCTGTGAACTTGTGAAAATGATCAAGTTCACAATAGTACTGTTTAGAAGCAGTTGCACTGCATTAGCAACGCTAAAGGTCATGGGTTAAAGGGATAGTTCACTTTAAATTCTGTCATCATTTACTCATCCTCATTTTGTTCTAAACCTGTATGCATTTCTTTTTTCTGATGAACACAAAAGAATATATTTTGAGAAATGATGGTAAACACACAGCAGATAGTGACCATTGACTTCTATAGTAGGAAAAAAATATTTTGGAACTATTGTGATAGATGATGAAGAAAATATTTTGATAAATGATGGTAAGCACACAGTTGACGGTGCCCATTAAATTCCATCATATTTTTATTCCTACTATGGAAGTCTATGGTCACAATCTGCTGTGTGTTTACCATCATTTCTCAAAATATCTTCTTTTGTGTTTATCAGAAAAAATAAATTCATACAGGTTTTAGAACAACATGAGGATGAGTAAATGATGACAGAATTTTCATTTTAAAGTGAACTTTCCCTTTAAAACCCAGGGAGCATGCAATGCTAATTAACCTACAGTATGTAATGCATTTACAAGTGTAAGTCACTTACACGTTTGTCAAATACATGTAAAAATGTACATGTAAACAGACTTGGAAAGCTGCTTCTCTATTTCTACCAGTCTTTGACTCATCAGGCAAATTCACGTTTGCTGGGCAAAATCAGAGTCGTAAATCACTGGTCATTACCTTCAGAATGCTGCCCCAAACTACACAACGCTCAATATGAGGTTAAAAGAGATGCTTAGTTTCAACACTGCCAAAATAAATGAGTTTTCCCCCTCAGTTTCATTATCTATACTGAACAGAACCCTTTCTATCACACTCAGTAATTCAAGTCTCTGCTCCAGAATAATATCAAAGCAGTGGAAAATGTTGATAAAGACGTTGAGTTCTCAATTATGTTCTTTGTAAACAGAATTGCTGTCTTTTCAGAAGTAATAAGACTTCTGAAATGAAATGATGATGAACAAATGATGGATGTGTAAAGCCAGACAGTCATTTTGAAACTGGTGGTGTTAGTCAATACTGGCCATTATTGTGTGAAATGCATCTCAGAGCTCTGAAAGTACTGTGTTATTGTGTATTGAGTATTCATGTATGCAAATTGGGATGCAGCTTTAGATGGTTTAGGCTACTAAGCACGTTGTTATTGAGTCATGGGTTTTGACCCTAATAGCAGCTAAAAGAGTGTGTAGTTTATCACCTGCATCTTGAACTCTATTTGTGCCTTACTGTTCAGATGCCACCTGGTTAAACAGCTTCCAATACACATTTATCCTGCTTTTGGCAACAAGTTATGAGTTTTTAATTCTGTTTTGTAGGAAGCAGACACGAAAACCATGCAGAAGGGCCGTTGGTCTCCCAAAAGCGGGCTGAAATTGGGGACATGGGTGCATTTATCATGGTTTTTAGGGCTTTAATGTGAAAGTTATGAGGTTATAAGGGATCCCAGTGAAGAATGATGACTTGCAAATGAAGTAAAAACAATCAAAAGCTGCTGCTGCTACAGAGACACTCGCAGATCAGTACGAGGCAGCACGAGCGGAGATGTTTGTACACCGCTAAAGATGGATCACACCAATTTTGAGCCAACTTGTTTCTTCTAAATGCGTTTTTTCTATTGTTTTGTAAAGCTAATGGCAACTTTAAAAAATGAAAAGACATCGAACCTAAACAAGCAAATAGGACATTTTAAGGCAAGGTAATGATATTCTGCACTTGGTTTCTTAGAAAACAAAGATAATTATGTTTAGATAATTTAGTTTAGATAATTACTGTTTCCAAGATACACTCACCTAAAGGATTATTAGGAACACCTGTTCAATTTCTCATTAATGGAATTATCTAATCAACCAATCACATGGCAGTTGCTTCAATGCATTTAGGGGTGTGGTTCTGGTCAAGAAAATCTCCTGAACTCCAAACTGAATGTCAGAATGGGAAAGAAAGGTGATTTAAGCAATTTTGAGCGTGGCATGTTTGTTGGTGCCAGATGAGTATTTTACAATCTGCTCACTTTCTGTGATTTTCACGCACAACCATTTCTAGGGTTAACAAACAATGGTGTGAAAAGGGAAAAACATCCAGTAAGCGGCAGTCCTGTGGGTGAAAATGCCTTGTTGATGCTAGAGGTCAGAGGAGAATGGGCCAACTGATTCAAGCTGATAGAAGAGCAACTTTGACTGAAATAACCACTCGTTACAACCGAGGTATGCAGCAAAGCATTTGTGAAGCAACAACACGCACCACCTTGAGGCAGAACAGCAGAAGACCCCACCGGGTACCACTCATCTCCACTACAAACAGGAAAAAGAAGCTACAATTTGCACGAGCTCACTAAACACACAGTTGAAGACTGGAAAAATGTTGCCTGGTCTGATGAGTCTCGAGACATTCAGATGGTAGAGTCAGAATTTGGCGTAAACAGAATGAGAACATGGATCCATCATGCCTTGTTACCACTGTGCAGACTGGTGGTAGTGGTGTAATGGTGTGTGGGGGATGTTTTTTTGGCACACTTAAAGCCCCTTAGTGCCAATTGGGCATCGTTTAAATGCCACGGACTACTTGAGCATTGTTTCTGACCATGTCCATCCCTTTATGACCACCATGTACCCATCCTCTGATAGCTACTTCTAGCAGGATAATGCACCATGTCACAAAGCTCGAATCATTTCAAATGGGTTTCTTGAACATGAAAATGAGTTCACTGTACTAAAATGGCCCCCACAGTCACCAGATCTCAACCCAATAGAGCATCTTTGGGATGTAGTGGAACGGGAGCTTCGTGCCCTGGATGTGCATCCCACAAATCTCCATCAACTGCAAGATGCTATCCTATCAACAACATTTCTAAAGAATGTTTTCAGCACCTTGTTGAATCAATGCCACATAGAATTAAGGCAGTTCTGAAGGCAAAAGGGGGTCAAACACAGTATTAGTATGGTGTTCCTAATAATCCTTTAAGTGATTTGTGATTGTCCATACTGTGACCACATTTTATGCAGGTAAATCATTTTTATTTTTTTTGCGGTCAGACTGGTGCCACTGCAGAACCAATTAGTACATAATTATTTTTTTAATACTCAGAAATGTTCCGAAACATAAAAGTGAATCCATTAACGGGGCATACAGTCTTTTTCCCTTAATGGCTGGGTCCATGAAACCAATGTTGACATTTGAAATCACCTAAACAAACACGCCCCTACCCTAATAGAATCTGGACCTTCATTTGATAGACCCGCCCCACACATACGCAACCCAGGCAACGATGTGGTGTGTTTTGGTAGTCGGCCCGACTCCCTTTTCCTAAGTATTTTTCAAAAATCACGCACCACGCCTTTAATGCATACCCTCCCCCACCATTTCATCATTTTATCAGGACTGGTAGTCCCAACAACGGTAAAGCAAATTGTGTGGTCAGGGTAAGACGGTACAAAACAAGACAATACATTAACGAAACGTTACATTTTCAGTTTCATTCAGGAGCACACTGAAAATGTCTCAAAATGCTCACTTAGAACAGAGCTGATGTGACCCATCAACCCACCATGGACCTATTTATACTGGCCTACATGACATCACTGTCTGTGCCGCCCTCTCATGCTTCCCTCCATTAAAAGACTATCAGTCTACCTGATGAAGATCACTAAATCAGAGGGAACATGGAGATCAGGGCTAGACATTAGCAGAAGCATCTCCTCAGGCCATTAGGGTGTCCTCAGAGACACATAAATAATCCAGCAGTGTTAAATGGTTCAATGGCAGGGCAGAAGAGTCAGTTCACATTCTGGAGAAATGGCAATGGAAACGCCCACCAAAGCAGCATTAATGGGACTTTGCCAGGTGGCTCCCTGTTGTTGTACTTCTGTCATGCACATACACTACCATTCAAAAAATTTCGGTTACTTGACCAAAATGCTTAAAAAAAACATTTGAAGGGGATAATTTTTTATTGTGCCAACATGATTTGATTCGCCTAAACCAACATGGTTATCCTACTCGTTCTGGTTGTCCTGCAAAAGCACGCCATTTTTTCAATATGTAAGGCCAAATTTGCGCCAGTGCAAACCATCATTTTGTTGTTAAATAACGACATTTAACAACTGGATTTACTAAAGATGCACAGTGTATAAATAGGGCTAAAAAGGTGAAGTGCGACTGACCGTATTGCATATGCATTTCTAGGAGTTTCCTTTTCAGAAGCAAAATTTCTAGGAGGAGATTATTTGCCCGTGGTGCTGAACTCAAGCAAATCAGGTGTTAGTAGATCACCCGCACCTCATCAGCTCTGCTTATTTGCCACCCTTAACTAGTTTGCGCTGTTCTTAGTAGATTGCGTTGGTCATTATGGAAATCAGCAGCTGCACCTGTGTTATTTATTTTACACCTTTTTAGTAAATAACCCGCAGATATTACCACTCCCATCTGCGCTTTTATGGAATTGTGTTCTCGTGCTAATTTGCCCTGGTTAGTAAATCTGGCCCATAGTGTTGAATCTATGTGCAAACTATACTAAATGCTATAACATAGACACATTTTTAATGGCTTTTAATATATGTTCACATAACACAGTCTACCCTCCCATGTGTGATTCTGTGGATTTGGCTTTAGCTCTTGATACTAAATGTGTCCATTCATCTTAGGTATTTTTAATAAATGAGTATACTTCTTACTTTTAAGCTGCATTGAATACAAGCATAACATAGCTTTAATTGAGCGTAGGCGTCAAATGAGTTCGTAAATAGCACAGGCAGGGAGTTTATTAAAGTCACTGACCGTGTGCAAAAACACTCGGGCTCTCTTCTTTCTGCATTTGTTTATGTGGTGATCCTCCCACACAGCATTGTTATTATAAGGAAAATATTTAAAACAGCATGAAGTTTCCAGAGCATCTTCTCTGAATCGTGACTTCAGTTGCGCATTAACCGAAACTTGGTGGCTCCGTGGATAGTAATAATGGCACAATAAGAAAATATTCTGTTTGTCTTGTAACAGATCACATCATGCTTTATACATCTCTTGTCATACTTAAAAAGGGCAGAGGTACATTATTTTAAATTTAATATATGGATGTTGTTTGGATTTATTTGTATTGTATTTGACTTATTAAATCTAGTTAAAAAATCTCAGGATGTTTTTGGATGTGGTTGTATTACTTCATGGCAAATTAAGAAATATTGCCAAGCTACAGTACATGTTAGGCAAAACACTACACAAGGTCAGAATGTTGACAAACACTATCATTTTCATGACATGAAATCTCCCACCTTTGTTTTTTTTGTGAGGGCACATGACCGATAGTGTTAGCTATTAGGAGGATAGTTGGCTTGTTTGTCTATTATAGTTTAAAATTATGCTATTATTAATATCATCATTAACATTCCCGCACTTTTCCTCATGTGAGTGAGCTTGTGGGCTTCTCCCTGCATAAGAGAGCTTGTATTGTGCTTTGACATTTCTTTGCACTATGGAGGTTGTAATGCGTGCAGGGGTTTAATACCAGTGAGAGAATTGTTCCCGCTCCCTGGGACGCAATATATTTCAGAGCGCCTGGTCATCAATGACGTGCTCGGATTAATGGCATCATGTTTAAGAAGGTTGCGGTCGTGACAGTGTTGCCAGCTGCCTTTAGTGTAAAGCACCTTCTGTTATTGTCCACTAATACAGGGGCTTGTCTCAAAGGTGCCAAAGAAGGCGTTGAAATAATGTTAAATTGTGATCTGATATCTACATAGAAGGTATGTGGCTTTATTAAGTGCAAACATTATCCAGAGACGGTTTTACATGTCCATTTACAACCATAGGATTTGCCCTAAGAATGAATTAGGGTAAATTATTGCCTTATTTAAAAGGGTCATGAATATTAATGTTGAGCTCTTCTCTGATTGGCTCTGGTTGGCTGTTTCTCAGAGCCTCTGTTTTGAATAGGGGTGTGTGTGTAAACAGACCTTATGTTTGAGTCTGTATCAGACGAAGATACAGAATTTGAAGAATAATCAATTGTTTAGAAGTTGTTAAGGACGTTTTTGAGTGTTTTTTTCCAGTATGGACCTGCAAAACATAAGTGTAACGTCAATAGTAGAACTTTAGCCTAATTGCATATACTGTAGCATTAACTACACTGTAAAAAATTTCTGTAGAAATTACAGTATTATTGGGTATTACTGGCAACTAGCTGCCAGTAACTCACTGTAGATTTTACATTTATGTTATTTACTGGCAACAGTTTGTTCAAAGTTAAATGAACATTACAAATTTTCAGTCTTTATCGTCTACAGTAAGTTACTGGCAACCAGCTGCATAATTACAGCTAATTTTTTACAGTGTAGCATATAGCGCTAACTCAGCAGTCACAGATTTGTTTTTGGCATTGTAACAACATTGTCATTAATGTGTAATTTATTGTTGAGTGCATACATCCTGACTGTTACATCACAGTTGGTGTTATATTTGAGATTGTTTCCTTCTCCTATTGTGAGCATCAAACGCGATTGGTCTACATATGTTATTATCATGTACAGAGCTCATATTATTCATCTATGCCTAGGTAAATACAGTTTTGCATTCTATGGCACCTTTAAATGAGAAAAAAATGAACAAATAAATAAGTAAACTGTGCCCCCCAAATACTATCATGTATCTGCAAACTCACAGGCTGATGATATGACGATTTCACTAAAGGGCACCTGAAAAACTTTTACAGTCAGTAAAAATGGTCCAGTTGGTTAAAAGCAATTGCAAAAATTATTAGAACTGAAATTTTTAGAAAATGTTAGTTGTTTACTAATGCCACTTGGTTTAAAATTTTGTTTTTCAATCCAACCAAATTCGATAACACTTTAGCATGGGGACCAATTCTTACCATTGCCTATTAGGTTGCATATTACTAATATATTGGAAGTACATATAGTAAAGCACATATTATGCATACAATTCCTTATTTTGCATAACCATATTGTACATCCCTTAATCCTATACCTATACTTAAATGCTACCATGACTTACTAAGTATTAATAAGCAGTAAACTAGGAGTTTGAGGCAAAAATCGTTTTTAATAGTGATGTGTTTCCCATGCTAAATATATTTTTTAACCATACCTTATTAACATACGGACACAGAAATACAGAAATAAATAAATGTAGAAATGCAGAAATAAATGCAAACGGACGACGCCTGTTCGCTCTCTTCCATTGGTGAAAAGTGATGCCGCCAGTGTCCTGATACGGCACTGACATCTTGTGTCTTGAGTCTGCGCAGTAGTGATTTCGGGAGCAATCCTGCGCAGTAGTGAGCAGGAAGTAAAGCCGTGAAATCAAGACCCCGCCCTTGCTCTCGCAGAATGGCATATTACACAATATCACTAGGGATGCACGATGTATCGGCTCACATATCGTTATCGGCCGATAACTGCTTATTTTTAATATTATCGGTTATCGGTCTGATAGCAAAATTAGGCCGATAAATGAAAGCTGATAAATGATGGATTATTTTGGTTTGTTGAACCACTTCACTTGCTCATTGCTGGCCATGTGGAGTTTTGATTGGTGCTTTCTGTGACATAGCACGAAGATGACACGTGTTGCGAGCTTAAGAAGAGTATGCTAGTCTAGCGCAAAGATAAGATGTCCGCGGTCTGGGAGTTTTTCATTGTAAAAATAATATGAATATTTATCTGTCTATATATATCGGTTATCGGCCCCCAAATATAAAGAGTTATCGGTTATCGATATCGGCCAAAATTTCCATATCGGTGCATCCCTAGATATCACAGTTGTCAATCATGACGTGACACCACCATTTTTATATCATTAAATAACTAACTAAACACAAACTTATTTTAAAAACATTTGAATTTACATCAGCGTGATAAAACTACAGTAAATGACAGAAACCAGCTTCTGGGGGTGCGATCGAGACGTTTTGGCTTCACTGTTCAGGGCTTGTGCGGCACGCTTGATTTAAACAATGACTTATTTATTTTTTATTTATGTATTTATTCATTTATTTATTTATTTCTAAATGTATTTATTTATGCATTTAATTCATTAATTATATATTTATGCAGTTATGGATTTTTTCAATAATTTATTTCTACATTTCTACATTTATTATACATTTATGCATTTCTGCATTAAATAACTTTTTTACATAATTTTTCATCCTCCATATTGTTTGTCCAGTTGTTTTATATGTAATAGAGGTGTGTAAAGGCTTATTAAAATTTCCGTGCAGCAAGTCTGAAAAATCGATGGTATTTGCTTGTGCATTGCTTTGTCCTCTGCCAATCAGAGATGATTTAAATAGCGCTTGACAGTTCCAATCAGTATAGACTACTACAGCTTACTCCCCCATTCTGATTACCCACAAGCACCCTCTTGTCATCCCAAAGCATGTACATTTAAATTTTTTGTGGGACTCTGACAAACATACATGTCACTATTATTATTATTTTTTTTAATCTTTCCTAATTTTCCATTGTGAAGTGAGAGGTATACATGGCAATGGTAAGAGTAGTGTTCTTTACTTTAGAGGCAATGCTATGACAGACACAAAGCATATACACTATTCTCTCTCTCTCCAGATTGTGGCAGACTGAGCCTTCTGTCTTGCATTTTAATAGGTTATATGTCGTGGTTTATTTGGCAGGCCTGGAGTGTGACTCATACTTTCTGGGTAGTTGTTCAAACCCTCATGAATCTAGAACTTTTCTCCAAACCGTGAAATGTCTATGATTTCGCCTCGACACAACAAGCACAAAAATTTATATTGAAGTTGAGTGCAGTCACAGGACAATTTGGTGGGTGTAAATGCGTGTTTGTGTGATAACGCTTACAGTCTCCCTTAAGAAAAGCAGAAAATCATGCATGAATGTTGAACAGACTCAGTGCATTGTGAATGGTTTAATGGTCATGCTAATGCATAGCATTTTATGTGTGTTTGTGTTCAGAAATCAGTGTGTTCTGTGACTTGTTCTGTGTTTGTATGTACAAATATTTATGTGTTGTTATTCATTGCATTTCAGAGGATATTAAATTAAACCTGTTTTGAAACTGTATTATTTGTTACCACCATGTCTTTCACAATGAAAGTTTTCCTTTTGAATGTAAAATGCACATTTGTTTTGCCTCAAAATGCACATAAGTAATGTTTTTAGTTAGGCATGCTTGTTAAAATTTTTTATATTTCATAATAAACCAAGGCCTAGTCCTGGCTTAAGCTAATCCCTGTCCGGGAAACCACCCCTATATTGTGCAGCCCTCCATGGTATAATATCAGCAACAAAGCTTGCTTTAAAATGAGATGCATTGTTTTTTATGCACATTGTCACACATTTGCATAATCTGAGTGATTTTCTTTACACACACACTGTCTAATTTACTCAAATGAAACAAGTTAATACAACACAATTTATGTATTTTCTTGTCTCAACCTAATTTTATCATGTTCAATCCATTTCAGTTTAAAAAAATTACATTAACTTAATAATTTTATGTTGGGACCACATGAATGATTTTTGTTGATATTACTAAATGGGCTGTGGATCTGCACTCCAAAAAATATGTTTTTGCAATTTGTCCAATTTTTTAAATGAAACATGTTAATACAACACAATTCTTACTTTTTTTTCTCAACTTAATTTTATCATGTTCAATCCACTTAAATTTTAAAAAATTACATTAACTTAATAATTTTAGGTTGGGACCACATAAATGATTTTTGTTGATATTACTAACTGGGCTGTGGATGTGTATTTCCCAGCATGCTTTGCATGCAACTGCCTTTGGAGAGTCATTTTTAAAATCAAGTGTTATTTTATGCATTTTTAGGTAAAGAGAAAGACTTTATAGTGTTTAATGTTTGTTTATCTTATTGATTTAGAAGAGTTTGTGTTATATTTTTTCAAATTGTTTGGTTACCATCGAGCAGAAGAGTGGTGCTTGTGGTTAAGTTGTGGATGTGACGTACCTCTCATTATGAGCACTTACTGTGGTAATGCCTGTTTGGAGATCAGTCTCTTCTTAGATGCTCATCCAACGTTATTATTATTATTATTATCAGCAGTTTGAATTAACTTGTTTTGTCCTTGTTGAACAGACCAGAATTAATTGCGTGGTAAAGTTTTCCTTAACTGAACTAAGTTTATTGAACAAGATATTTTTATGACCAAAACATTTAAATTTATTTAGTTGATGCAACAAAAGATTATTTGTTTAAATTAACTTATTCTATTACTGTTATACAAGCCAAAACTAATTTCGTGGAAAAGTTTTCCTTAATTCAAGTTGAATGAACAAACTTTTTTTTGAGTGCAGCATCTCTCATATTAACTCAAACATGTGGTCTTTATTAACACCTTTATTTTCTCATTGGTGACCAACTAAACTAAGTTTTTGCAAAAAAATAAATAAATAAACGTTTATTAAACATCAGTCCTTGGGACGAAATACCGTTTGCCGTTAAAGTGTGCTCGTAAGAGCTCTATGCCAATAGAGCAATCTTGTAATGTAACATCATATAGTAAAAGCTGACTTTTATTAGACCGCGTAGTCTACTTGAATTAGTCTAGACAGCTTTTGACCTTGCGTTTTATTGTGTCTCAACATTGTTTCACAACCTCTTTGCAGATTTATATGCCTTAAGTATGAAGGAAATGCAGAGAATGAAACACACTAAATATATGAATCAATACTAGTGCTATACAATGATGTCTGTGATTGGTGCATGTAAATTGTATTGACCAATAAGAAGACATGTGGGTGGTTTTCAGGTACAAGCCATCACAATCAATAAGCAGTAATATTACATCTGTAAAATCCTGGGATCCTGTAGCTCCAACATGTGGCTTCGTAATAAAACTAGTTACCACAGCTTTTTCACTGGTGGATTTTCTAATAAGAGAACTTTTCCTGACTGTAACAAGCTCCCTTAAAGGAAGGTTATATTTTTCTTTTAATTAGACATTCAGCTTTGCTTCATAGCACACAACCACAAATAAATACACACACACACACACACAGAGACACTATTGAATAACAGGTCTAATTACGGTGCAGTGTTTTCAGGCACAGATGCTTGTTAGGTGTTATAGAATCAGATGGATGGGTGGCCACCTAGAAAGAGGACATTGATTTGTTTTGCCCTTTTGATTGTTTGTGTGTGGTCATGCTTTGTAAGTCTTGTTAAAGCTCAGATCAGAGTCCGGGTGGGTGGATCATGAATGATTGAATGAATGAATGAATGAATGAATTTTTGCATTGATATTTTGTATCAGTGGTTGTATGCTTTTCATGTTTAGCAGTATTAGTATATGTGAAACGTAATTTATAATTGTAATTGATTACTTGGAAAATATTAGATGATTTTAATCCGAAGTTTCAACTTTATAAACTCTAAATTCCCTAAAAAGTAACTGTTTAAGCACTGACATTACACCAATCAGCAACATGTTTCCAATGTTAGTTCCTGTGGTGTTTAGGAATAATAGCATCTGTTCAGTTTTCTGCTCGACTTACCTCACCATGACGTGACAAGCCATATTTCTGATCATCCAATAGAGACACCACTGACGTCACTGCGCGTATGCTGATGCCCCATTTTACACCGTCATCATTTTATGCTTAATGTGCTTCATTGTAATACAATATTTTTCTGAACTGGGGAGAAAGTTATGTAGGACAACTCGCAGGTATCGCACAACAACGCACGTGCACATTAAATAGCGTGAGCTAAGTCAGAGTCTATTTCAAGATCCAGAAGATGCGTTAGCAGCCTATGTTAATCGTTAATGAATTGGGACAAATGTGATGTAATTTAATGTTAAACTATGTGATTTCAGCAGCGTCCAGAGTCAGTGTGTCACCTCCATGCTGATTATTGATTTGATGACGCATGCAGATGTGAAACACTGGTGGCTGGTGTTGCCAGATTGGCTGTTTTTTTCCGCTACACATTAAAGGTGCAGTGTGTAAATTTTAGCGGCATCGAGTGGTAAGGTTGTGAATTGCAACCAATGGCTCAGTCCACTGCTCACCTCTTGCTTTTGAAACACATAGAGAAGCTACGGTAGCCGCTACCGGACAAACATGTCATCATTGGAGACAACTTAGTAAAAAAGTTTGTCTGTTAAGAGCTTCTGTAGAAACATGGCTGCACAAAATGGCGGCTTCCATGTAAGGGGACCCTCTTTGTATGTAGATAAAAACGTCTCATTCTAAGGCACTAAACACATAACGGTTCATTATAAAAAGGTCTTTATATGCCCCTGATAATATAGTTTTGTATATTATTTTGCATTTCTGTCAAGAGAAGGATCTCTTGACAGAAATGCAAAATAATATAAAAAAAACGATATTATCAGGGGTGTATAAAGACCTTTCATAATGAACCGTTATGTGTTTATTAACTTAGAACGAGACCTTTTTATCTACATACATAGAGGGTCCCCTTACATGGAAGTCGCCATTTTGTGCCGCCATGTTTCTACAGAAGCCCTTAACGGACAAACTTTTTTACTAAGTTGTCTCCAACAATGACATGTTTATCTGTTGGGGGCTACTGTAGCTTTTCTATGTGTTTTAAAAGTGAGGGGTGAGCAGTGGATTAAGCCATTGGTTGCAATTCACAACCTCATCATAGATGCCGCTAAAATTTACACACTGCACCTTTAAGCGCTAATGATCCACTACGCGTCTTAAGTAAATAACAACAGTCGTTATTTAACGACAAAATGATGGTTTGTGCTGGCGCAAGCTGTTAGTAAATCTGGCCAAAGTCTCTGCGAAGTATACTTCTGTCTTTCTCTCTCTTAAAATACCTTTTAAATTCCTCTCGGTAACAGGTGCATGGCAATACTGCTGTCCAGATGCAGCCTTGATTCATATTTTGCTGATTAATTGAAATGATGATTTACAAAGAGAAGGCCATAAATTAAATCCCAGGACATAAACATATGAACAGTACTTAAAAGTTCTGACTAATGCAGGAAATATGTCAAATTGATTTTGAAATGTTGCTTTGTTGTGATGGCAATCCGAACCAGGTAGAAAGTGCACATTTAATCCCAAATATAGCTGTGAAGAGAAGCATATTGACTAGAGGACCTTTAGACTAGTATTTGGAAATGAATTTCTCTTATTGGCTCAGACAGAATTGTTTGTGAGTAGACTGTGTCACACAGAGTCTGCTGCTGTTTTTGTAGCAGAAAGAGTGACGGGGCTTGGCATGTTTGGCGGCCACGATCCAAGCCTCCTGGTCTAACATGGCACCCCAGGGAAGAGATAGGCTGCGCTCTGTATGTGTGTGTGGTTCTCTCAGGTTGCTCAGAAGCCCCATCTGGTGCATCTCTCTATGCCTTTGTGCCCTTGCAGGACATTTGGAAGAAGAGACTTGTATTATTACCATCACATCTTCCCCTTGAGGAGGAAATCTTTCAGAGACAAGCCTAAAATCAAGCATTTATAAATGTTTATATCTTTCTTTTGCCTTTGTACTTTTCTTACGAGACAATATTGCTGCCTTCCATTAGTGAATTTCGATAAAAGCACATTTACATAGACATTTCGGAAGGCTTTTAAAACCAGAATCATGTGCTAGAATCATGTCACAAGTCAAAACAATTGCATCATCATTCCTTATTTCAGTCATAGTAAGAGCTCATAGACTATTGCTTGTGTGCAATACAAATGATCTTATTTAAAAAAAAGAAATAATGATTATATTTTTGTTTACCTATGCAGATTTGGATGCACATTTTGCTGTTTGTGTTATTAAAGCAATAAACCCCAAGAAGCAGTGGGTTACCAGTGCATTTTATAACAGCTAAGGGAGGAACGCGAAGCGGAGTGCCTAAAACTCCCTTAGCTGTTATAAAATGCACTGTAACCCCACGGCTTCGAGGGGTTTATTGCGTTTATAAAACGGTTACTTCATATGCATAACGTTAGCGGGATTTTATAAAATAAAACACAAATAAGTTGTAATTATATTAGTACAAATATTACTCTTCCGCCAAACAAAGTAGTTCCTCAGAATCAAGTGTGACTGAAACAGAGCGCAGTTCTCAAGCAACACAGACGCAGCAAAGACACAATGAAAATATGATTTAAGACTGTGGTGTTTATTTTATAAATCAACATTCATCTAATTTATACATTTATATCGTGCAGCTGTTGAAGTGATGATCAAATATGCTTGGAAGCATGCTGAACTCTTTCCCTGTCAGCGGTTTTTTTTTATTTTTTAGTTGCCACCCAGTTTAAGTTTAATGTCTTGCAGAAAAATTAATTTCTTTAAATAAACATAAAATATCAAATGAAAGAACAGACCAGCTTTCAAACAAAAACAAACAAAAAAAACGTTTCATCCTACCTTCATTTGTTCTCTTGTCACCTCTCAAATATTCAGCTAAAAGCAGAGACTATTTCATTTTTGTGAAGAACTTTAGTAAGAGATCAGATTCAAAGCCTGATGAAAACACGCTGTTTTCAGTGTTGTTGAGTAAATGCGTCTTTAAGTGTTTCAGTTGGGTAAGATAGCCACCCAGTGGATAATAGCGGACGTATGAACTTGAGTTATAAACTCCTCAGACAACGTTTTCTCTTTATCGATGAGATGACTCAACAATATTTATTGACATTTATCTGGATATCGCCATTAATTGCGCAATTGTAGAAAAATAAAAAATATGATTAAAGACTATGGTGTTTATTTTCATAAATCAGTACACAGCAACAGTGGCGCAGTGATACTTACGTAATGCGGTCTGAATCGTGGGGTTACCGGTGTATTTTATCACGGCTTAGAACGCGTTTCAACCAATCAGAATGAAGAACCAGAACTGCCCGTTTTATAAAATACTTTTGGTAAGGCAAACATTAATGTTATTGTTGCTTGTGCTTACGGTTAAAGGAGGAACACAAACCCACTTACTAACGTTCGACATATTGTAAGGTAACATTTTATACTTAGCTTTGTTCAGTTGGGTAAGTGTGCTAACCTTTATGGCACATATTGTATATGTTGAGAGCCACAAAAAGTCAAGGGTCTCTGATTCAATAAAGTCCAGTAAATGGACTCCTGCTAAGCCAGGCTTGTAGATTTGATTATCTTTCTCAACAATGGCAACATGTATTCACAGAAAAGCCAAGCAATGGAACCAAATTGAATGAGACCTTTAGATGTGCCCAGGTAAGTAGAAACATTGAATTTAAAGTGCTCTTCTATTAACTGAAAGGAAGCTTATCTTGGTCAATACTCAACTTGTTATAAATGGCTGTAGTGAAATTATTTCATGTAGAGGTGAGGGGGTATAGAAATGCTGTTTTTTTCCCATTGTCGCTTGGGTTTAGGGTTAGATTTCACATTTGTTTAAGCAGGTTATTTAATATACAGGTTTCTCTATGCTTTTGTCTATATTTAAGCCATGGTTGCTTGGAGTTGGGGTTAGAGTTGGGGTTTGGGTTAGGATGTCATTTTTATATAACAAAAAGTTGTTTTAACCCTAAACCCAAGCGAAAATGGCAAAAAAAACAGAAAACAAATGAGAAAACTATAAACAAAACGACACGAAACGATTCGCCATGTGGGTGGATGGGAGGGACTGGCGTGTCGTATGCGCGCGGGGTCGGAGTTTGGCGTATCTATTGCACGTCATTTGTGTGCTTTTTGGTGAGAATGGGTTGGTATTTTCCATGAGATAAACCTGAACTACATATTAACAAGTGAAACTGCTTTCCAGTTTGTTGTGTATGTTTGTATGGCGTTTACTTAATACTTTATTCTGGTATGAAAAGATTGATACATGAATATTTAAATGCATTTTTTCCTTGCAAGTTTTTTAAACTTTACATAATTTAAAATAATTCCTTTTCAGCACACATATATTCATAAATGTACTAGTTTTGGAGGTCATGACGTGATGTAGACAAACTTGCCATGATGTTATAATATCCTTTGAATACTCACTGTTTATTGTAATTATTGCAATTACAAAAATATTCTTCTTTTAAAAATCGATCAACAATTATGTTTTGTTGTCATGAGAGTAACCCTTAGGAAAATAAACCTTGGTTTAATTATTGCAGCCTAAAAGTTTATAGTATTTTATATTGCTTTAATATGCTAATATATTGTATATTCTATTTGGGATTGTAGCCTAAGGGAAGGAATAATACCCATTAAAACTTTTTTCAGCACTTGGTGCAATCATTGACGTGCATGAAAAATAAAGAGTCTTGTTTAACACCAAGGACATGTTTGTTTATGGTGCACTAAAACACTCTGGTCTCATGAATATGCGACACTGATCTCTCTCAGCATCCGTCCCGAACAGGGAGAGTCCCTCGTGTTGCCCCGCCCATTTCTGATTCTGCCATCGGATTGGTTCAACGGGTCTGACGCTTTAATAATGATGTGAAGAGGCAGCAGCTTAAGGAACAGATGGGCTGGTCCAGCACACGAGCGCGCAGCATCCGCGCTACGATCATGGAGCCTGCTGCTCTATACATCAGCTTCATATCTCAACGATAATGTCAGCATTTCACCGACTTCTTATCCATACAAGACGCCTGTCCGTGCACGCAAAAGGAGCATAATTGTATTTCCTTTCTCTCTTTGTGGATGTGACAAGTCCATCATCAGTTTGAAAGGGACTGATTCCTAATCAGTTGAACTTGACGACACGGATTTAATTCATACTTTGTAATCGGAGGCTTGTTTTGCACACTGCTGAAGAATTTGGGGAAATATGATTTTCTCCGACATGAACCCGGGGACTAATTCCCCGAAGGTCCACCCGCCCAACGGGACGAGATTTTACACATATCAGGCGAGTATTTAAAGTGTTTATCGCATTTTAACAACGACATGGATGCTCAAATAAATTTATATAACCAAATAAGTAATGCAAACATATTTATAAGACTCTTTTTTTTGTTATTTGCAGTTTAAGTCGCTTCTGAGATGCATGATGCATCATTCTTATATATTGTTTATATTTGCTAAAGTGTTCTTGTAGCACAACTGGTTTAGCATTGCGTTAGCAACTCAAAGCAAAGCTTACGGGTTTAAACCCCTGGGAACACGCATGATAAAAACGCTTAAATTGCTGCTTTTTGTTGCGAAGAGCAATAATTGTGTCTTCAGAGTTTGGTTTTAGTTTGACACGTCACAGGCGGACTTTCCAGTAGAAATAGACGCCGAAACTATGATCTTGTTGCGGATTAAGTCTGGATTGGAGGATTCAAGGCGTTAACCAAGTGAGCGCGCGAGCCGCTGTCACAGAGCGCGTGCATTCCTCAGGAGGCGCAAGCGCTTTATAAATAGCGTCAAACTGCAAAGACAGTTCATCAACGCAGTGGCATTTACAGTATTGCTAGTAAATAGATAATAATGTGACAGCTCCATGCATCTGTATGCTTAAAGGGATAGTTCACCCAAAAATAAAAACTCTGTCATCTTTTACTCACTCTCATGTTGTTACAATCCTGTTTATTTTTTCTGATGAACACGAAGGAAGATATTTTGAGAAATGTTTGTAACCAAACCAATCGTAAGCCCCATTCACTTCCATAGTAGGAAAAAAGAATACTATGGAAGTGAATAGGGCTCAAGAATGGTTTGGTTTTCATTTTTTGGTGAACTATCCCTTTAATGTATTACGTGCATGTAGCTACTTCACGCATAATGGAGACCGGGGCTATTTGTCACAATTGTTGTACGATTTTTTTATTAAGTTTTTTCCTTAAATGCATAAATAAATAAAAAGACATAGTAGTTGTATTTTTAATACTATGGTTTATAGTAACACTAATTAATAAAATTAATGACACTTTCGATAATAAACTTCACCCTTTCCTTAATGTATGCCATTGTAGTTTACTCTCATCTAATTTAGGCTCTTTTGTACTATGATGTATTAAAGGGGCCATGGCATGAAAATCTGACTTTTTCCATGTTTAAGTGCTATGATTGGGTCCACAGTGCTTCTACCAACCTTGAAAATGTGAAAAAGATCAACCCAGTAACTTAGTTTTGGTAAACGATTCTCTACAAGCACATGAAAAAATAGGTAGTTGAAATTTGGCTCTCCTTATGATGTCATAAGGAGCTCTTATTATAATAATACCACCCCTTAATCTGCACTATCCAACCACAGCACTGCCATTTAGTGCAGAGAAAAGCACAATTGAGTTTTAATTGGAACAAAACCACCATCATTGTGAATTTCATCAGCTCATTTGCATTTTAAAGCGACCCACCCAAAACGGCACATTTTTGCACACACCTACAAAGTGGCAATTTTAACATGCTATAATAAATTATTTATATGGTGTTTTGAGCTAAAACTTCACATATGTGCTTTTGGGGACACCAAAGATTTATTTGACATCTTAAAAAAGTCTTGTGACATGGCCCCTTTAATGAAATGATGTTTTAACAGTGTATTTGTGTGACAACTTGCCCCGATCACATCTAATTATTCCATCCAGGCAGTATTTCTAGGAAACCTCATTTATACACCGGAACCGCAATGAAGTCTCTTTGATAATTATACACCCACAGTAGATCGTCTTGATGTGTTAAATAGCATGCGCTGCTCAGCTGTGACCCAAATCTCATGCATTGGAATGAGGGCGGTGTCTTTAGATATTGATTTCTGTAATGTGAGGCCATGGTAACCAAGGCAGTAATGATATCGGAAAGAGAAAATGTGGCTTTAGAGAGGATGATTTCATCTGTGCAGCTGTCAACAGGTGCTGCAAATGCTTGTTTAACCCACAATATTGATACTTGTTTGTGGATTACAATGCAAGTTTATTTTTGGCTTGGTGTGCTCTAAAAATATTATGTTCAGGTTAATATTCAGTGTATAAACTGCATGGCATATTTATATGTATATGCAAGCGTTTGCGTGTGCAGCTTCCAGAATCTGTTCAGCTCTTGTCATTAGCGGTAAGGTGCTCCCCATGGAAAACCGCCTGAAAGATTTTTCCCTGATTTAAAGCAACACGATCTATTACGTTGGGTCCTAACAGTCTATTTCGCAGGTTACAGCCACTGCATGAACGACCTGAACAATCTAAGCATGGTCTTTCGAGGCAAGTTTGCTCTGTGAAAACAATCCAGTTGTTTACGGTCTCTTTATTTTCCACCTGTTAGATAAAAAGGTTCGAAATAATATTACTTTTTTCCTGAACTGGCTGCTGCTGTGTTTCCAGCCTTTTGTACACATGATATTTCTCACACTTTTCTTTAGCATTCCTCACCAGCCATTGCAAACATTGCACAGGGTCAATATTAGTGTTGGCGTAGCAAAGCACATCTCTAGTGCTGATGGCAGCTGTGTGTGCATTCTCCAAAGACAGGGTTGGCCAAGCACAAGACTCACTTTGCTAACGTAGTTGATCGACAGCAATAGCCTCTGTGCTAGTTGTACCCCTTTCTCCTCTTGGGGGCGACTAATATGGTTTACTTAAATAGCTCTGATCCTACACAGATTTTATAGCGTAAATAGATTACAGGTCGTGTAATCAGCCTCTGTCATAAAAGCGGCAAATATACAGTAAGCAATGTATAGCCCCTAGCATCTGGTGCTTTGTCATAAAGCGCAGAGAGCATAAGTTGATTACCTCGGCTTCTTCCCTTATAGCGTGTGCTGTTTTGGGCCAGCACTGTTAATAAAGACCAGTCAAGGGTGTTGTCATAGCCTTCCTGTGCCTTACCCAGTAGGATTAGATTGGGAGATGAAAGATTGTGAAAGTCTTTTGGTGTGTTTAATGGGGGGTGACCATTGCCTGGCCAGTGGCCACTAAAGGAAGAAGAGCTCAAAATATATATGAAATAAACCGTTGGCTGCATCTTATTGGTTGAAAGGGTCGTACTTGTAAATATGAATTTTTCATACTTTTTTTTAATAATAATTTGAAATCTCCCTCAGTCTAGAGGTCGTCCATTTAGCTGACTGTATTTTTAGACTTCTATATGTAAAAGACTTCAGTTTAAAAAAGTAGTTCACTCAAAATAAAAACTCTGTCATTATTTACTGAGCCTCAAGTTGTTACAAACCTGTATACATGTCTTTGTTCTGTTGAACATAAAGGAAGATATATGTAATCAAGCAGGAAATGGAAGCAGCATTGACTTCCATAGTAGGGAAGAAAATACTAAGTCAGTGGTGCTTAAACCTGTAAATTTCTTTGTTCTGATGAATGCAAAGAAAGATCTTCGTAATCAAGCATGAAACAGAAGCACCATTGACTTTCTTAGGGAAGAAAAATACTATGGAAGTCAATGGTGCTTAAACCTGTATAAATTTCTTTGTTCTGATGAATACAAAGAAAAATCTTCGTTATCAAGCATGAAACAGAAGCACCATTGACTTCCATAGGGAAGAAAAATACTATGGAAGTCAATGGTGTCAAATCTGTATAAATGTCTTTGTTCTGTTGAACATAAAGGAAGATATATTTAATCAAGCAGGAAACGGAAGCACCATTGACTTCCATAGTAGGGAAGAAAAATACTATGGAAGTCAGTGGTGCTCAAATCTGTATCAATTTCTTTGTTCTGTTGAACATAAAGGAAGATATATGTAATCAAGCAGGAAACGGAAGCACCATTGACTTCCATAGTAGGGATAAAAATACTATGAAAGTCAGTGGTGCTCAAATCTGTATAAATTTTTTGTTCTGTTGAACATAAAGGAAGAGAAACGTAATCAAGCAGGAAACGGAAGCACCATTGACTTCCATAGTAGTGAAGAAAATACTATGGAAGTCAGTGGTGCTCAAGTCTGTATAAATTTCTTTGTGCTGTTGAACATAAAGGAAGATAAACGTAATCAAGCAAGAAACGGAAGCACCATTGATTTCCATAGTAGGGAAGAAAAATACTATGGAAGTCAGTGGTGCTCAAATCTGTATAAATTTCTTTGTTCTGTTGAACATAAAGGAAGATAAACGTAATCAAGCAGGAAACGGAAGCACCGTTAACTTCCATAGTAGGGAAGAAAAAAACGATGGAAGTCAGTGGTGCTAAAACCTGTATAGATTTCTTTGTTCTGATGAACACAAAGAAAGCTCTTCGTAATCAAGCAAAAAAACAGAAGCACCATTGACTTCCATAGTAGGGAAAAAATACTATGGAAGTCAGTGGTGCTCAGATCTGTATACATTTCTTTGTTCTGTTGAACATAAAGGAAGATAAACGTAATCAAGCAAGAAACGGAAGCACCATTGACTTCCATAGTAGGGAAGAAAAATACTATGGAAGTCAGTGGTGCTCAAATCTGTATACATTTCTTTGTTCTGCTGAACATAAAGGAAGATAAACGTAATCAAGCAGGAAACTGAAGCACCATTGACTTCCATAGTAGTGAAGAAAATACTATGGAAGTCAGTGGTGCTAAAACCTGTATAGATTTCTTTGTTCTGATGAACACAAAGAAAGCTCTTCGTAATCAAGCAAAAAACAGAAGCACCATTGACTTCCATAGTAGGGAAGAAAAATACTATGGAAGTCAGTTATGCTAAAACCTGTATACGTTTATTTGTTCTAATGAACACAACGAAAGATATTTGAGCAATGTCTGTAACCAAACAGTTTTTGAGCACCATTAACTTCCATAGTATTTTTCTTCCCTACTGTGGAAGTTAATGGTGCTCCTGTTTCCTGCTTGATAACAAGTATCTTCCTTTGTGTTCAGTAGAAAAAAAGACATTTATACAGGGTTGTAACAACTTGAGGGTAAATAAATAATGACAGAATTTTCATTTTTGGGTGAACTATCCCTTTTTAAAGTGGAGGGGCAAAAACAGCCCCTTTATTTCAAAGACTGTTTTTGAAACACTCGCAACAAGTGACAAGCAATTTTTTTGGAAGTTCTTGTAAGTTTTTGTCCTGGAAACATGAGCAAGTGTCAGTTTTTTGTCGTTTCTGCATAGTACTGGGTAGCCCCATCCACATTGAAATGTTATCGGTTCAATGTCCCATTGTACATTGCTGTATGTTAAATATGAAATATGTTTCAATTTACTAAGAATGTACTGCATCTCTCAGCATTTTTTTAGACAAACCTGTTAACCTGTTGCATTGTGCCTGGTTAGAAGAGGCAATAAGAAAGACAGTGGAGAAATTATAAATTGGTCAAAAAGGGACCCCATTGGGTTGTAATTTAACTTATGCTGGGTTGAGTAAACCCAAAATGCTGGGTTGTTTTAACCCATTATTGGGTCAAATATAAACATTTTCTAAGTTCATTTGGGTCAAAACGCTGGGTTAAAAAGATAACCCAGTGTAACTAAATTATGGCTGATTCTGGTGCAAAACCCCTTTAACATTGTACAAATGTGCTAAATATGTGCATTATGCTTAACATAATTGAGTTGCACTATTTTAAGTATTTTAGCTGTCATTTTGGAGAACTTTTCTCACCTTTATCACAAACATGCCCTTGAGCAAATCTCTTGCCCCCCTGGATGGTCCAAGAGGACTGTCCATTGAAGGATTGTGTTGTTATTGTCCTGCTAAAGCATACGTAATGAGAGAGTGATGAGAAATGATGTGGGTCAGAGATGTCAGAGCATTATCGGAGAGATGGATGAAGTGAAATCGTGATTGATAGCGATAGAGGGTGTGGGTTTAATCAGAGTAATGGCTTGACCCTTCTGCGCCATTTACACCGGGCAGTCTAGAATACGAAACTAGTTAAACAAGCCTTGCACAGGGTCCTTTGTAATTAAAGGGACAGTTAACCCAAAAATGAAAACAATGTCATTAATGACTCACCCTCATGTCATTCCAAACTCATAAGACCTCCGTTTATCTTCAGTACACAGTTAAGATGTTTTAGATTTAGTCCGAGAGTTTTCTGACCCTTCATTGAAAATCTATGTACGGTATATGTCCAGAAAGGTAATAAAAACATAATCAAAGTAGTCTATGTGACATCAGTGGGTCAGTTAGAATGTGTTGAAGCATCGAATATACATTTTGGTCCAAAAATAACAAAAATTACAACTTTATTCAGCATTTTCTTTTCTTCCGTGTCTGTTGCGAATGCGTGTGACTTATGATATTGTGATGTATGCATTTGGTAAGCGTTTCTATCCTAAGCATCTTACAGTGCATTGAAGGAACACATTTTGTCAGTATGTTCCTTGGGATTCAAAATATTGTGTTACAAGTTAGTAAGACTTTAGATACATTTTAAACACTTAAAGATACCCAGCACTTTTTGTTGCTTGGTAACAACAGCATAGCAATCTGCCTTCAGCTATTGGTGCCACTCCTGTCCATGGCAAGTATGGTTTCTATTTGTTTTAAAGAGATATCTCATGCATTTGAATTGTCCAAAACCCCTCTACTTGCTTGAGGCCAACACCATCCACGCACATTCACCACAACATTTCACAGCAGACCGTCTATGATCACCAATGATTCAGTGCATGTCCTATTGTCTGTAGAGCTCTTGCTGTCAGAATCTGTGGTTACGTAATCTTATTCAATCAGACCTGATTAGTATACGGAAAATGCCTTTTAGTCACGTATGTCCCAAGATAAAGATAACAGTGAAAATGACAGCAGTACTGTACAGTATGCATGAAAAGAATAAACATACAGTACGTACTAACTTACTATACATACTATTTGTAATACAATAATGCAGATAGTATGTATAGTACACTGTAAAAAGTAAAAGTTGGGTCAACTTAAAGGGGACATACCATGAAAATTTTACTTTTTCCAAGTGCTATAATTGGGTCCCCAGTGCTTTTATCAACCTAGAAAGTGTGAATAAGATCCCAGTAACTTAGTTTTGGTAAACCATTCTCCACAAGCAGGTCATTGAAATTTGGCTCCCCTTGTGATGTCAGAAGGGGATAATACCGCCCCTTAATCTGCACAAAGTGAACATTTTAACTTGCTATAATAAATTATCTATAAGACATTTTGAGCTAAAACTTCACATATGTACTCTGTGGACACCAAAGATTAATTTGACACCTTAAATAAGTCTTGTGAAATGTCCCCTTTAAAAAAGTACTTCAATTGGTAATGGCTAAAAATGTGAATTTTTTACCTTACATTTTTCACATTGAAGTAAGTAGAGCAGCTTTCACTTTTTACAGTGTACGTATAATAATCTCCTACAATAATGACTGTTACATATTCAGAAGGCTTCACAAAAAAGTTTGTTTAACTTAAAAAAGTAAGTTACCTGGTTGCCTAAAAATGTTGAGTTAATTCAAATAAAAAAACTAATATTTTTAAGTTGACTAATATTTTATGTTGACCCAACAAATCTTTATTTAAAGCACTGACATTCTGAATTTAGTGTGTTTAAAAAAATCTTTGTGGTAAAAAGTAATTGAAATTGATCTTGATTTTAATTTAGGTCATCATCATAATTTTTCCGAGGCATTTTATGTAATTAAAAAAGGCTTCTCATTTAAGATGTCATATGCCAATATTACATTTACCATTTAATAAAATTGCATCTATACAACCTGTAATTGTGCAACCTGGTGTTTTGATCAAAATCAGAGATCAAAATTTGACACCAAGGCAGATTTTTGTGTTCTGGACCGCAGGTTGCACTTTACAAAAACTAATTACAAACAGCCAGAAAGCGACAGTCTAATTTGTGTTCACTCACCACCTCCCTAATAAAATTATGTATCTAATTAAATGCTCTTTTCAATCAAAGGTCAAATCAAAGCCTGTTTGTTGCATTATTGCAGAGATGCTAATATGAAGGATTTATTTATGGCTTGATTTTGCCAGATACATTCAAATTAATATGTGTAGGTCCGGAGTTGCTGTGTTTATGAATGATATCTAAAGTGATATTGAGCTGGCAAATACAAAGTCTCTCCATTCCTAGCTCTCTTTTTCCCCTGTGAGCATATCATCAAAGCAATTAAACACTTTCTCAGCTCTTTCTCTCTATCTCAGAGCGGACACGCTCCGATGCTGTCCCAACTAAATGTCAGGAAAGAAGTGTGACTTGGCCTCTCCTACTCATTAAAAGTGCAACTTTTCGTTTTGTTTCGGCAAGCACTTTTGAACATGGTGTAATTAGGGGTTGTATTTGGGTGTTACTGAATGTCAGCACTGTACCGTGATATGAAATCACACGCATTCAGTCATCTAATATAAAGAAGCCGATAAACACATGCACTGCAGAGTTAAAATATGATGATGTCATCAACAACGCATTTAAGGGCTGATCGTAGTGTGGTAATGCATATGAAAAGCTTTGGGATTAGTCAGCTTTGTAATAGTCACATTTTTTGGCGCTCTAGCAAAACAACAGGAATGTGTTGCTGGTTCACAAGATGTGCACATGGATTAGATCAGCAGGGCGTGACTACTGACTTTGACACAATGTTGGTGTTCTTTAAACTGTGGATGTCATTATCAATAGTACGAAAAGAGTCTGGTTAGTTGTTTTTTATTTGTTTGACAGTTTGAAAATTTCTATTTGTTTACCTGTACAATTTTAGTGTCAAAATCATTGCAATGTGTGTGTCGACTGTGACAGCTGACAATAACAAATACAAGATGGGATGCCATTCCCTCTTTGATAATGGCCATGGGCAGCTGTTTTCTGTGTAACAATCGTGCAAGGGATTTAATAGGCCAGCTGCATGGATAAAGTGTGAAAAAACTCCAAATCTGCTTGTCAACATTATGATACACTAATATATCTTCATATAAACAACAAAATAAATGCCTTACAGATTTTTATAGGGTGGTCCAGCTAATTTGCATTTGTTTGCACTAGGGATGTATAACGATTAATCGCGTTTATATTACGGGGCTGTTAAATTCTTTATTCTAAATTGGTTGAGAAATGTTCCATGGGTGTTGATTATTTTTCAATAACTGCACACCTAACCTTTAAAATGTCTTAAAAATAGGCACCAGAGCAATATTTTTGGTAACCGTGGTATAAGCGTAAAAATTGACTCCTTTCGTAATGGCGCGATGCGGCAAAACCACCTTGGGTGTCAAAGGCGTCATACCCATTCAAACTGAGGGGGCACATGCCCCATTTTTTTTTAGCCAAATGGATTTTGCATGCAACCTCAAAATCAAAGAAGTGTCCATTAATCTGTAACTTGTCCTTTAATCTGTTTAATAAGCTAAATATTATAAATTCTGTGCTGCATCCTTGTCACTTTTCGGATATTTTCGCCGTTTTGATAGTGTTTTGATCATGTTACGTTACTTTATTCTGGCGGCAGGCGCCGCAGACAACTCACTCGCAGACGTCATTAGCGTCTGAGCGTGCTCAAGGGCTCCTTGCTGTTGCTGCTGCATTTTGCTTAAAACGTGTAAGAAACGCTCACAACATTTCAAACCCCAGTAAGGTAATGTGGAGTTAACCTCTTTTGTGTAGAAAATGTATGGTTAAAATGTGACCGTCTCGATGTTATGTTAGTAGATTTCTATATTCATCTTGGTACAACGCCAAAGTTCGCCAGAGTTCACGGGGCGCGGAATCACACATGTGAGGTAAAATTGAATGCAAAAATTGGTTTCTCTAACAATTTTAAGTAAACATATTATTTTGAATCATTATTGAACATTAAACTCAATCATGTGGCTATTGCTTATGTCATTTTCGTTGTTTATATACTTAATGGATTTAAAATTACATACATTTTAGGATAATGCAGTTGTTTTGCAAAATGACGTAATTAAACAAGTCATTAAACAAAACGTAAATAAACAAAACATGCTGTTTCAAATGTAAATATGATGCCAATATCTAATTATCCCGAAGGAATAGTATTTGATATAAAAGTTAGTCAACACTTTTATTTTGGAGGTTTTTGCATGAAGGCAGGGGCGCTCAATGTAAGTGCCATGGAAAAGAAAGCTCTATAATATTTTGATTGATGTCTCTGTGTATGCACACATTTTTGTGAGCTGTGCCCACTGTGCCCCCTTAAAAAAATTGGTGCATGACGCCCCTGTTGGGTGTGCATTATTTTCTTATAATTTAACGACCTGTCATCAATTATTCTTACTTAATCTTTAGCAGAATAAAAGTTTTTGTTTACATCATATATGTGTGTGTACTGTGTATAATAACTTTGTATAAATAAATGCACATGCATGTTTAAATTTAAGAAATGTTTACATGGGTATATATACATTTGTATATTTATAAATACTTCATATATAAATATGTAATATTTCTTAAAATTAAACATGCATGTGTGCATATTTATATATACATAATTATTATACACAGTTCACACACATATATGATGTAAAGAAAAACTTTTATGCTGCTATAGGTTAATCGCGATTAATCATTATGCATCCCTAGTTTGCACTGCCCTTACCAAATGTCAGCATTTGTTGGCTTTTGATGAATCACAGTACCCTGTTGGTATTTGTTTGGGCAGTGTAAAACACTTTTCTTAACATTCAAATTTGAATTAAAACTGATTAAAACGTGGGACTTGAGACACTCATTTGCACTGTGTGGGTTGTGGGATAATATATTGATTTGGGTAATTCCTGCAAAACAGAAATATCTAATTATAAAGTTTCCAAAAACTAAAAAAAATTTAGAACTAACAAAACAGCAACAACAAATGTACATAGTTCATCGCAAGGTTCAGGTTTACTCTTTCTCACGAGTAATGTCTGAGCATGATATAGCAGCAGGTGGATCTCCTAGTACAGTATATTATACACAACAGACAAAAGATTAATGTCTGAAGTCATGTGTGTACAGTTTTTAAAAAGCCAATCTTCCATAACATTTAGGTCAATTGATGTGTCAAGAGCACTAAAATATTAATCAACAGAAAAATCAGTTTTTAGTGCCTAGAAGTCAGACCTAGAATACCATCTCTGCCCAGCGTTTCTTTAAAATACATTTATTGATTGATTTAGCTAATGTTTTTATCCAAAGCGACTCACAAAATACACAGCAGCCAATATACAAAAATTGTTGTTCATTCTCTGTTCCTCTTAGATTTTATTCAGTGGGAAAGAAGTGAAAAACATTTCATATTAAAAGATGAGCAGGCAGAAGCAGGACGTACTAAAAAAATCTATGTATACCTTTACCTGCAGGATTTTGTGGGTGGGAGCTGGACTAATCACAAATGTTGCTGGCAGGAGCAGGACAAAAATATAGATTGTTTTTGTGGGAACGGACAGAATCCTGCAAAAGCGGGACTGAAAAATCCATCCCGTGCAGGTATCTTGTCCATTTCTTCCTCCTTATACTGTCTCTGCTAGGTCACATCATACAAATATACATGCACAGACATGCACACACACGTGCATGAAAACATCTGTGCTGATTTCAGTATATTACTGGTCAAGAACAAAAGAAAGGCATGTTTACTATGATCAAGCAGTGAATTGTAATACTTAAACTTTCATTTATCTCTTTATTGGTGATCGCAAATCGAGAAAATTCAAGGAGATCCATGAATTTCCTGAATCCAACAGCACTCTAAAGCTGTGTGGCCTATTTTCCTCTGCGTGTATGTATGTTTTAATCAGTCCTTGTGCATTACAATCTCAGTGGGCCAGATGTGAGGGAGTTTGACCCACTTTGATGGATTCCACAACGATTAAAAGGATGAGTGAGCTTTCCAAAACAGTATATCCCTGTGCGTGTATGTGCACGTGTGTGTGTGTGTGTGTGTGTGTGTGTGTGTGTGTGGTTCTCTGCTGTGCATCAGGCCATCTTTAGCACACATTGGTCTTGTTTTGATGCACACATTTCCCTAGGGTCATTGTGTCATTGTTTATGTAGAAATTAATATTTTTTTATTATTTGGGGGGAGCAAGTGCAGATCTCTCCCACCATTCTGTATCTTCATCCTACTTTTTCCCTGTTTATGCTCCTTTTTATATAACGTCAGCTCCATTCTCCATTGAGCTGCCTAGCTAGATGATATCCCATTTTTTTTGGTATTATAGCATTTCCATTAATTTCCCATTCATGGTTCATTATTTTGATCAAAGTTCAAGTTTCAAGGCATCATTGCTTGCATCCTTTGTGAATACATCAGACCCAGAATGCATTGCAGATACGTGCTAGATGAACCCAACCTTCTAGGTTAAAATTTAATCTGTGCTCGGTTTTTTTCATTTAAAATGCCGGGTTGTATAAACCTATTGTTGGATCAAATGTAAACATAAATATTTTCTAGGTAAATTTAACCTTTAATTCAATGGCTAAGTTTGGCCTTTTTGACCCATTGCTGGGTTAAAAAAAACAAAACAAAAAATTGTTTGTATAGCTTTTTTAAATCATTGTTCAAGTTTAATCATACAATAAAGGTTTTGTATGATTTACATATTCATACGGACACTGCAAAAAATGATTTTCAAGAAAAAAAAATCTTAGTATTTTTGTCTTATTGTTTTCAGTAAAAATATCTACAAATTCTTAAATTAAGATGCTTTTTCTTGACCCAAGAAAATAAGTCTAGTTTTTAGACCAGTAATATCAAATTTAAGTGATTTTGTGCATAAAACAAGCAAAAAAAAAATCTGCCAATGGGATAATCAAAAAAATCTTGAAATTTTTTCTTAAACACTAAATTCAAGAAAAATGTGCTTACCCCATTGGCAGATTTTTTTGCTTGTTTCAAGAAAACCATCTTAATTTAAGAATTTTTAGATATTTTTACTGAAAACAAGACAAAAATACTAAGAATTTTTTTTCTTGAAAATCTATTTTTTGCAGTGTACATTTGCTACCTCATAAAATATTTGGATACACAAACACACTAGTTGTTGCTGGTCCACCCATTTGTTTTTATTAGTTTAAAAACCTTTTCCAATTAGATATATTAAACCTTTAATATGTTTTTCTGTGGTTGTGATTTGATTATTTTGCACAGCAAATTTAGCGATACATTTAAAGAGCTCAGGTGCAAAAGCCGCTAAATGCCACCTCTGTAAAATTGAGATATTGATATTGCCGAATGCTTTTGATATGTATTACACGTTCATTGAATACTATTGCTTCAAATTCACCTAATCCCGGCATCAGGACATTTAGAATTACTGATTTGTTGGCAGAATCCATAAGAGCGCTATGAAAATGCTCATTTACAAGAAAATATCAGATGCACATTTAGAGGGTTTTGCATCTGAGCTTTTCATTTCTTCAGGCTTGAATCTTGTGGCATTTAGTTTGAAATGTTATATAATTTAAATCATAATATCTAGCTTTTGCTCTCTGCACATACTGGGCACATATGTAGGTCATTTAAGAATCAGAACAGCTCTAAAGGGAACCATTTGTTCGAACACATGCAAATGAGTCTTTTACAAAATCAATATACAAGCTGACATATGACCTTAACTATTTTAAATGCTGTAATAAAAGATATGTGGCCTTATTTATTGTAAAGGGGTGACATTAGTTCATTTGAACGCGAATGTCTTCTATCTTTTCTCCCTTCAAATGTCTTTTCAGTCTTTATTACCTCCCTGTATTTTTACCCATGATGCAGCTGGATGGTGAGAGTGGTGTTGGCACATTTGTTACTGTGGCTATAGCACTCAGTCACTGGATCCCACGCAAGTTGTTGGTTAGCACTGACAGCTTTACTGTCAAAACAGCATACATTACATTCTGCATGAACCAAACTATACACAAACACAGCATTTCAGATCTACCACTTTCTTAATTTTTTCTTTCTGTCTGTGAGTCACAGCAGCGTACATCTTATAAACTCATTGGTCTTCATGTGTGAGAGACGCAGAAATGAAAGTCATTATCACTTCAACAAAAACACTTTTTTTCAGACCAAATGCATAAGATTAGCTCCTATTTCTTCTTATTGTTGTCAAGATGCAAGAAATATTCTGTAATCCTGCGGTATTGATTTTCTGTTTGAGCCTAATTAATTTTTCCCACCAGCAAATACTGCCAAGTCAGACCTTTTTACTTTACACTTTTTTGTAAGTGGAACCAGACTATGCTTTACCCTGACACAAATTGCAAAATGGAAAGTGATGTGTTACTAATAATAAAAAAAAAACTTAAATCTTATGTTTAATACTCTAAAAAATAACAGTAGTTTCATAATGTGGTCTTGGTCTAGCTGTATGGTTCAATAAAGAACCTTTAACATCCACAGCGCCTTTCGGAAGTGACAGCCTTATTTAAATGCTATAACCATTATTTTTAGAGGATTTAAAAAATATTTCCTATAGAATTATTTACATTTTTTAGATTATCATTATCAAAAATTATCATTACCACAACATTATATTACATTAAATATATGCATTTACAAACTCATGTTTCGGTAATGAGAACTAAAAAGTTGTCTAGGTACTATGACAAACAAAAATTCAACTTTTATCTGGAGATCTGCTTATCTGGTAGCCATCTTGAGTGTCACAGTCAATTATGTCCCTTCCAACATTTTTTTTTTTAAATGTTAGTTCCTTGTGGGCTTAAATAATGATTGAAAATTGTTTCGGAGGATGAGAAAAATTGGTCTTGGACACATTTATATTCCTTATTATTGTCTTTACATTTACCAATGATCACCAAACACCACATGTTTCTTTACTGTAAATGTTTATAGTATAACATGCACTGAAGCTTTTTATTTTTTTAGATTTTTTAATGATAAATTTTTCAATGTCAAAGAACCCAAAGCCAGTCATGGACACGTTGCGGTAATAAAAATGTTCCCCTTAAATGTGGAAAAAACAACAAAATTGGTTTGTATGATGTCATTTGAAATCATGTGAAAAATAGTACATGAAGAGATGTTTGTAAGTGAATGCTTCTTATTTTGATACTCTTACTTTGCATTTACTTATTTATTAAAATGTTTCATGACACCTCACCTCATAAGTCTAATTTCACAAGAATCACGCAAAAGTGATTCCCCAAAATGAACGTTCTATTTGTATACATATAAGACTCAATCCCAAAACTGTAATGTTCGACACAGAGGTAACCATAGCAACTTTCTTCTCTTTTCTGGCGTGTTTATCATTCACTTTTTGAGCAAAGTAATATTACAGCACTAAGTTTTGCAATTTTGGTAAACCACCGTCTACAGAAAAGTTGCCTCACAGAGCACTATTTTGCAGTGTTGCCATGTCTAAGTATTTTTGGGCTTAGCTGCTCTGGGACTTAACCATTTTGTGATCAAGTTTTTTTGAATTATCAAAGTGAAAAGGTCACGATATTTTAATCTTATTTTTAATTTAAAACATTTAGATTTATTTCAGTTTACTGTGTGCTTGTTTTTTTGTGAAAGATCTGGCAACACGAGTTAATGCTCATAATTATTTTCCTGTGATTTCCTGCACCGTTGCATACAGAAGAAAGACCTGAAGATACAGGTGTAATGTATCACAGGTTTGTTTTAGCTGTAATACATTACAAAGTCATAATCATTCATTTGTGGAAAAGAGAGTTGTGGAATTGAAGAGTTTCGTTGCAAAACGAGATAACCACCATTTTTTTAATTGTTCAGAAATCTTGTTTTTTGGTTGTGCATTCCAATTAATTTCAATGCAACTGCAGTTGGTTTGTTTTGATTTAAACCTTCATAACTTAAAAAATACAGCTAAGTTGCACCATAAAACAAAATAATAACATGATAACATAATAAAACATGTTTTCACAAAAATGTTAAAAAATTGATTTATCTCGTTTTGCAACGAAACTCTTCAATTGTACAAATCCAAAACTTAAAGGACCATTTCATCGATAGGAACATTAATCTTTATTGAAAGTGGGTCATATTTGTAGTCGAAATGTAACATAAATTTAGAATTTTGTGCCTATTTGAGCGAGAAAAGACAGAACGTGACTTTAGAGCACATTTGTATGAAAAAGTACAACTCCCACTATGCACCACAATGAACAGCTCTGCAAGCCACTCCTATTAATCGGAACACCGCTCAGATATGCTATTGTGTACATAAATGCCACGTTAGAAAAAACAAAGAAAATAGCCATCACTGTGTCTGACAGACACCAATCATGATTTACTTTTAAACGTGATGTTACATTGTGTTACACACAATAACACTCTGGCCTGGTGTGTAGCAAAGTCTTATTCAAACAGTAACGTGCGGTTTCAGATCTGCAGTACAAATGTCTTCCCAAGTACTTATAAAAGGGTATGCATATTAAATGTTTATTTAGTTTTACCAATTTTCTTTTTGTCTCTTGTTTACTGTAATTACATCTGTGTAATATCAGCCTCATTGCTTTCACATAGACATATAAAACACCACTCAGATATGCTATTGTGTACATAAATGCCATGTTAGTATAACAAAGAAAATAGAAAAACTCACTTTATAGTCAGACGTCCATTTATCCCTGCACACAAACGCGTCCACCGCACAATATCTCCACAGACGCGCTGCCTCAGCTCTTGGAGCTTGTGCTCGTAAGCCGAAACACGTCTTTAAAATAAACATGCGCAAAGTGCCCCGAAACAGTCACAAAACAAACGTTTATATCCTTATCTGATGGAGAAATGTTAAACCGAAAGCACACAGCGAGAGTCCGTCCAAGCTTATATACTCCGCAGCGCGTTTGCTCGTAAGCCGAAACACGTCTGTGAAATAAACATGTCAAAACGCGTGCAAAGTTCCTCTCTTGTCTAGAAACCTTCACCAAACAAACGTCCATATCCTTATCTGATGCAAAAAATGTTATAAAGAAGGCACACAGCGAAAGTAGAGGCACTATCAGTCCAAGCTTCTCTACGCAGCAGAGGCCGATGTTCGCGGCGTCTTCCCCGGGCTCCTCTACTCAGCCGACGCCCAGGCTCCGGCCTACTCCTCAGGCTTCTGTTCCTCCATCTGCCTCAGCTCTTTGCTGTATTGTGGCTCATAAAGGTGCAATGAACAGCGGATTAAAGCATCACGCTTGCGAAATCACCCTCTTCTATATCATATTGATTAACTTCCGCTGTTATTGTAACACGAAGTCTGGCTCGCTCCACAACGTCTGTTTAGCTTAGCTTAGCATACAGATGGCGGCTGATCGTTTTTTTTCCGTCTGTGTTTGTATATTTTCGTAAGTCCCACCCACTGATCTGTAATAGGTCTTTAGCGTGTGTGGGTCCCACCCATAGCCCCCACCTTGGAAAAATGAGGAATGAGTGTCTGTAGTCTTTCACCCTCGACAAAGATACAGGACTTCCTTCTTTCAATGACGCAAAATGACGATTTTTACATCATTGAAAGAAGGAAGTGCCTCACTGAAATCAGTATTTCTCTCGTCTCAGGAGAAACTGAGGGAATGATGCACAACCATTCAAAAACATGACTGGGGTTCTAACTATACAAAGCTTAATGCCAATGGGTGAAGTTTCCCTTTAAGTTTGGGGTTCATGTTGGATTTCTTGTAATTTCTTGTATGTAGTTGTTCTGTTTAACAGGGCTTCAGGCACGACTCAGCTTCCACAAATCACAGGCTATGAGACTAAAGTATGTGCGAAAGATTTCCTGTATACCATGGCCCTTTGAGGCAGTGGATGTGATGCATAAATTTAGATGTAACTAGCAAGCCGCACAAGGCCTTGGTGTAGCTTTCATATCGTGCCATTGATGCCTAAAGCACTTATTCATAGCTGTGCAGTGGCCACTCATTTATTAGCCCTCGCATTTGTAAATAATACAAGTGCACTAAAATCTCGCCAATGTTCAATTAAACTAGCACCGGCCATTTTATCATTTATGAGATGTCCGTAGGGTAGCAGGCTCATAAAGCTGCCACTGATGTGAATATTTTACCTTTATTTGTTCATTACAGTGGCGCAATGCAGAAAAGAGGCTGATAAAATATGAAATATATTTGTTGTTAGCGCTGGTCAAGAGACGTCTCTGTGATTGCAGTGATATACTTCGCTTTACGATTGCCCTGTTGTTTTGTTGGTTTTTTGGAATAAGTAAGGTTTGACCTTACCAGACTCAGCTGACCCCAGACCCTTTAATGTTGAACTTTGGCAAAATGGTAATATTTAGGTAGTAGACACATGCTGGAATTTAATTAGGTTAACCTTTTCCTTTCTGTCGAAAAGTTGTCCCTACCTAGATAAATGTGATTGATATGTTAACGCTGAAATACCTTTCCCCTAAATTCGTTTTTCCTCATCCTTCGCACATACTGCCAGAGATTTCATCTTAGCACGCTGGGTGTTGGAGATTAGGATGCAAATTAAAGACTGGCCCTTCGCTGTGGCAGCTCACAGTTAATGGCACTGCCTTGGGATGGACTGACATTCAGCCAAACGATTTCAGAGAAATCAATAAACTTCTGTGCTGAAGACATTTTAAATGCCTGTGGCGCTCACATCATTTCATCACTCGCAAACTGGGTTCCTGCTGATGTTCTGGCAGTCCAATACGGACAACTATGGCCAAACTGACCCCTAGGTCAACAAAGTACAATTTTAATTAGGTTGTCTAAGCTGAATGACATGTAGTTTACATTTGCTGCCCAGGTCTATGCATATTTGGTGTTGTGCTGGGGTATGGTGTGTTTTGTATGCTGGTGCCCATGTAGTACATAGAGATGGATGTCTGTTAGCATTTTAAAGGGGCTATGGCATGAAAATCTGACTTTTTTCATGTTTAAGTGCTATGATTGGGTCCCCAGTGCTTCTATCAACCTAGAAAATTTGAAAAAAATCAACCTAGTAACTTAGTTTTGGTAAACCATTCTCTACAAGCACATGGACAAATAGGTTGTTGAAATTTGGCTCTCCTTATGATGTCATAAGGAGCTCTTATTAACATAATAACACCCCTTAATCTGCACTATCCAACTACAGCACTGCCATTTAGTGCAGAGAAAAGCACAGTTGAGTTTTAATTGCAACAAACCACCAGCATTGTGATCAGTGTTTTGAATTTTATCAGCGTATTTGCATTTTAAAGGACACACCCAAAACGGCACATTTTTGCACACTCCTACAAAGTGGCAATTTTAACATGCTATAATAAATTATTTATATTGTGTTTTGAGCTAAAACTTCACATATGTGCTCTGGGGACACCAAAGATTTATTTGACAACTTTAAAAAGTATTGTGCCATGGCCCCTTTAAAGGTAGGCTTACCTCAAAGATCCTTTACATTTTCTCAGTCTTTTATGTTTGCATATGGGCGCTTTGGACATGGCAATGCTGATTGGCTTGTGCCATTATGAGAACATGCACAGGCCCCACCCCTTCAATGGCAACTGTCCTTCTAGTGCATGCCAACACCAAAGATAGCAGCTAGAAAAAATAGGTGCTATTAAAAATCAGTTATATTTAGGGCTATCACGGTTATGAAGTTCGGTTAATTGTCTAATAAATCATGGAGGTTATGACGATAAATAGCCTTTTTAGGACTTTGAAGACTATGACGATTAATTGTTTGTTTTGACATTTAATTCTCATAATTTTTTTGTTCATGAATAATTTTCACACATTATTATGATTATTTAAATTAAATCTGGCAGTAAATATTAATACACATAACACACATTTAAAAGTAATTATTTAATGAATATATCTTTCAAAAACTGAAAATTCGTGTTACACTTTCAGTTAAGGAGCACCATCTGATACGGTCTCATTTATACACGTGCTGCAGCTCCCCCTTGTGTTTTTTAAAGAGATGTGCAGTCATTGCGGTGATCTGAAATCATTGCGATGATGTCAAACAATCGCGATGAGACGATTATTTAATCATTGTGACAGCCCTAGTTATATTGCATTGCTTTAGCCCCTGTGCACACGTACATGGGTATTTTCAAAGCCATACCTTTTTTATGCAGTTTGGCTGTTCGTCCAAGAGCAGTATCAGGTGACTAAAACCAAACTTTCATAAAAACTCCTGTCAGGGTGAACATTTTTAGGAATTCCGGTTGCAGCCAGTTAGCCAGTTAAACCAGAGTTTTTGGCCTGTGCCTAGCTGAGGGGTACTCTGCAATGGTTACTGATTAGCCAACATGGTTTTACAGGTAGGGATATATCGCCATTGGTTTGGCTTGCTCTTGACAGAACTTCATACGGGTTTTCGGACAAAACTCTGTGGACTAAAACGTGTGGACTAGGCCTTTGTATTTTAGAAATAATATATAAGAACTAAGGGTGTCACGATTTCGATTTTTAATTGAAGTCGATCGAAATTAAAAGCAACACCATGTAGTTTTTTACCTTTAAATAATGTCTCTAAAATTATTTTAGTGATAGAACAACTTTTAACTGGACAATTTGTACTGTTGCTGTAACCTGAGCAGCCTCCTAGCTGCTACAAGCACACTCTGAAAGTGGCGGTGGAGGGTAGAACACACAGACCCACCCCTTTCCCTGCCTGCAGAAGAGTGTCTGATACCAGGCACTGTTGCGCTTTTCAACCACATGGGGGAGCTGTAAGTCATTTTTACATGGAAACTACATAGTGTTGCTTTAAATCACAACCTCGAACTTCGAATAAAAACATGGAATTGTCGATGCTGCCATGCCTCCATGTCACGTCCGGTCGGCTTGCCAAGCTTTTGTAGTGTAAACGCACATGTGGTTTCAATGTGTTCAAACAGCCACAGGAGACCACCTTCTCTCCACCCATTTATGTAATCTGAGGTACTGAACACAATGTTTTACGTCTTTTCTGACTTCTGGCGCGAACACACGGTGTAAATCGCTATTTTTAGCCTTTCATTGATAAAACTAAAGCGGCTGATCTCCGCAGTTTCATTTTGCAAGCGTGTGAAACTTGCGTGATCTTATTTTATCAATTGCGCTAAAAATTCAGAGAAAGCTCTAACATATTCATGTATATAACACTGTGCAGCATGTTTACTTACAACACAAGCAGCGGATTCCGACATAATATTAGTTTGCGTCCATATAAACTCGTCATTACTTCCACTCGCGTTTAAATGACAAGGTGCAAAGTACTGACAGGAATGTTCATCTGACAGCAAGTTTCTTTTTAGCAGGTATGTGCGTGTACCATATTTTTCCACTGGCAGCACAACTAACATGGCAGGGCATCTCCGGGTTCAAGGTCAGATATTATATTTCATAAAAGTCTAGTCTACAAATGGCATAGCATTTTTTTGTGCTTTAAAAAAAAGGTAAATCGAGAATCGAATCGTAACCTATGAATCGAAAATGTAATTTAATCGAGGATTTGGAGAATCGTGACACCCCTAATAAGAACGTGTTGTCAGAATATATAACAATTCCAATAAAGCTGTCAATAGAGAAATATACAGTTGTGTTCAAAATTATTCAACCCCAACTGAAATTGATTGTTTTGGCCGGTTTGACATTGATTTTGATCATTCAGTCATCCTGCTTACAATAACATCAAAGAGGCATGTGTAGGTCAGACAAATATAACATAACATTTATAATGAAATAACCACAAATGTCTTTTCTGTGCTCACATCATTATCAGTTTTATTCAACCCCCAAGTGACATTCAATCTTAGTACTTAGTACAACATCCTTTTACAGTTAAAACAGCTTTTAAACGTGAAGCATAGCTTGGCACAAGTGTCTTGCAGCGATCTACGGGTATCTTCGCCCATTCATCATGAGCAAAAGCCTCCAGTTCAGTCACATTCTTAGGCTTGCGCACTGCAACTGCTTTCTTTAAGTCCCACCAGAGGTTCTCAATCGGATTTAAGTCTGGTGACTGCGATGGCCACTTCAAAATGTTCCAGCCTTTTTTCTGCAACCATGCTCTAGTGGATTTGGAGGTATGCTTGGGATCATTGTCCTGTTGAAAGGTCCAACGTCTCCCAAGCCTCAGGTTTGTGACGGACTGCAACACATTGTCATCCAATATCTCCTGGTACTGAAGAGAATTCATGGTACCTTGCACACGCTGAAGTTTCCCTGTACCTGCAGAAACAAAACAGCCCCAAAGCATGATTGACCCCCCACCATGCTTCACAGTAGGCAAGGTGTTCTTTTCTTCATAGGCCTTGTTTTTCCTCCTCCAAACATAGCGTTGATCCATGGGCCCAAACAGTTCTAATTTTCCACAGAACACTATCCCAAAACTTCTGTGGTTTGTCCACATGACTTTTGGCATACTGCAGTCGACTCTTCTTATTCTTTGGAGACAGCAAGGGGGTGCGCCTGGGAGTTCTGGCATGGAGGCCTTCAGTACGCAGGGTGCGCCGTATTGTCTGAGCAGAAACTTCAGTACCCACATCTGACAAATCTTTTCTCAGTTCCTCAGCAGTCACACGGGGACTTTTTTCCACTCTACGCTTCAGATAGCGCACGGCAGTCGCAGTTAGCATCTTTTTTCTGCCACGACCAGGAAGCGTTTCAACAGTGCCCTTTGCCTTGAATTTGCGAATGATGCTTCCTATGGTGTCTCTTGGTATGTTTAACATCTTTGCAATCTTCTTATAGCCATTGCCCTTCCTCTGAAGATTAATCACCTCTTCTCTTGTCTTCCTGGACCATTCTTTTGACTTCACCATGTTTGTAACCACACCAGTAAATGTTTAGAAGGAGTTGAGTATCACAGTAATTTTAAAGCTGCCTAATTGGTGCTTATTTGGCTTTATTGCTGTTCCCTGACATCCATAGGTTTTTTTTTAATACCTGATTGAAAACACTTCAATGAACCTCTGTTCTTCAGAGTGGTAGTTCTTTAAGGGGTTGAATAATTGTGTCAATGAAGAATTCACAAAAGAAACATTTACTACTATATTACAAAACCAACTGATGTCATTTTAGTTGCATATGGTTCTTTAAGAAGTCATTGTAGGATTTCATTCTGAATACAATTACAAATGTACACTAAATTCCCTACAACCCTTAACAGCATTGGGGGGTTGAATAATTTTGAACACAACTGTACATTAGCCCCTGAATTTTGTATTTCGCAGGACTATGTAGTTGTTTTAAAAGGTGTCTAATTCGTATAAGAAGCATAAGAGAAAAAAACAACAATAGCCGAGCCCCTAAACTCAGCATCCCTGGATGAAAGCATATTGTACCAAAACTATAAATGAGAGACTATGAATAGATATGAATTAGTCACCTCGAAAAAGAGTTAAGAATTGCAATGAGATTGTTTTGGAAGTTACTGCATCAACTAATCAGCTTTACCAGAAAAATCATGCATGCATAGATGTCACAGTTTTACCGCTAGATTAGCACAGACTACCTCAGTGGCGATATGTTTAACTCGCATTAAAATTATGCAAATCTGAACACACATGGTCGCGTCATCTTGGGGATTCTCATGTAGTGTTGAAGGTTAAGCTGGTATCTGTAGATTGTAGCTAATAAGAAGCTCTCTATGTTAGTAAAAATTTCGAGCATCCATTAAGAAGCTTAACCACAGGCCCTATTGGGAACAACTAGCGTTAGAAACTGCAGAAGAAAGGAAATTAAAAAGGGATATTTTCGAGAGCTTCCTTGCCCACTTACAGTGAGTGCCGCTGAGATTTTCTCTGTGCCATTATTTCCCCTCCAAAGTAAAAAAATAAGGCTTGCTTATTCTGGGATGATCATCAACAAGATTCTGGACCTGTCAGATTTCTAGACATATCGTGCCAGGGGACAACCAGGAAGTAGTCAATTGTCTAAGCGGTGTTTCTTGCACATAGCTGAGCAGCTGTTATTGAATACCCTGAAGGCTTCTTGCACATTATGTAGAGGAACCTCTTAGGGCAACCATAAGCCTCGTCATTCACCGCCGGTGCAAACCGCTTGTCATGGACCTACCCTTTCTTTAATCGATTAGTTTGCTAGTGTCCGTACAGCTTGCACCAATGATAAACAGCACCACTATGGACCTGACTGAGAGAAAAGATGGATCCCAGAGGAGACTGGGCACCGAACATTATCTTACTCCAGCAGGTATGGGCAGAACAGAAAGAGAAGACCTTAGCAGCCTTATAAGAGTTGCATTAAGCTCAAGTGTTTTGTAGCCCATTAAAAATGTGCCTTGTTGTTGGTGATGAGAGACAGTACCCTTGTACATGAGTACTGGGCTTTTGTCACTTTCAGATGACTCACAAATGAGTAGCTGATGACTCAGGTGGGGTTGGTGACATAAACAATGGCATGTGAAAAACAAGAGGCATTTATATCTGGTTTTTAAGAGGGACGGCACAGCTGTGAGTCCTCCGTGGTTAATGCAATCTCAGTTAATGGTTTCTATTTTGTATATATTAGGTTGCTCTTCTGATTAAAAGAGACTGAATGTAGAGCAGATCTTCATGTGGTATCATTGCGTTAATGTTAACAGCCGACCTGCTGTCTGAATATTTGGGTTCGTCGGGGGGCAAAGTAAGCCAAGACTTGCTTAGTTTATTCAAAAGGTTCCTGGTTACTGTGACTTAATACACTTTTTAAAGGACAAGTTCGGTATATCAGTGAACACCCCTGACCACTCGGTAAGTTTCACGTCTTTGTTAAAGAAAGTTTAATGCATTTTAGAAAGGATTGTTCCAGTGCACCATTAAACCCATTGTAAAGGTAGGAGCTGAAACACAAACACCCAAAAATTCTCGGGGCAGCCGCAAATGACGAAATTTCAGTCAAAACCGTTCTATTTCATCATAAACAATCTGAAAACAGGGCTTTAAGTGTAAAATACCGAACTTGTCCTTTAATGCTTAGGCAAACCAAAATGTTTTAATATGTGTATGAATGGTTTAAATGCAAAACCCTCTAAATGTTTATTTTGTAAATGAGTTTCAGTAAATGTCCCTTTAATGGCAACAAAGAGGTTGTTAGTCAGTAATTAAAAAGCCTTATTTTTTTAAATGTCACTTTGGACATTTCATTGGTATTTAACTGATTTGCATGCAAGCTTTTTGACAAAACCAACATCTGATGACAAGACATATTAAACAGTTGCAAAATCACTAAAGATGCAACTAGAAACATTTTAAATGATGAAAGTCAGAATTAAAAATGTAAAAAACTTAACCATACATTAGGGGGTGCCGTGATGCATGTGGCTGCCAAATTTGGGATGTTTTCAAGTTCCCAAAAAGGACCCAAGTTTGAATGTGATACATGGTTGTTTCACATTCTTATTTTGTCCACTTAGAGGGCTTTGCTGAAAAATCAACTTCAACAAAGTTGTATTTTTTGAGTGGCCTAAGGCCAGGATTAAGCAGATTAAAGGCAAAGTTAAAGTATTTGATGAACATATAATATGTGCCCGGAGCATTCAGTTAATATCAATATCCATTTTTTGACGGAGGTGGTGTTTAGCACCTGGTGGTTTTGGTTTTCACAATTTGATTATATCATTTTAAGTAATTTCCACAATTATTTCCCCATATAAATAGAAACATACTTCTGATTCTTTGACCACCAGCTTGTTGTTTTACACATCTTATTCATAATTTGTTTAGTTCTGTTCATCTGTCAAGACCTCTTTGATTTGTTGTGGAATTTGAATAGTAGCTTAAAGGAACAGTATGTAGGATTGTGGCCAAAACTGGTACTGCAATCACAAAACTGGTGGTCAATACACAACATCAGCTGAGGGCTGCAACTCCACTTTTTAAATGACAAAATCCTGGCTGGACCGCTGTAGTGATATCAGTATTTGAAATGAAAATAATTTCTTAATGTCTAGTGACATATCAGGGCCATTTTATGATTAATTGATATAAATTTCTTACATACTGTTCCTTTAATAGTAAGACTAATAATAGGCAACGTCAATTCAGTGGTGTTGACAATTTCATACTAATTTCCCTGTACTCATAAAATATCATTACACAATCCAAAATAGCAATCTGCCCACAAGTTAATACAAACGGTTTGGCAATTCATTGAGAAACCCAGTTGGTAACTAACTGCTAAGGTTATTTGCATTTAAAATACTTCCTGTACTTTGAGTTATTATAGCAAAAGTCTACATTTGACATCATTGAACTCTTTCTTCAAAAGCTACCATATCTTCCAAAGTAGAAACTGAATAAATAAGATATCATTGTGGGGATTGAGTCGCTACATGTGTGCTATGGCTTTGGGATTAAGGGGACTAGCTGATTTTTGTCAATTTTGTGTGGTGATACTCTGGTACCCTTGAGCTAGCGGCAAAACGCACCGAATATTTATGGGCAAGCTGGATAACCCATCCGTCTCAGTAGTACCTAAAGCAGGACAAGATGATCAAAGCATTCTACAGTATAGTCACCATAGCATTTAGCTTGTTGTCGTCAACAATTCAGCGATTCAGACATTGAATATTTCATAAAATGGTGAACTATTTATGGATCCTGAAGGTGGATGCATTTTGATGTATAATCAATGCTTATAGTTAGCACAGTGCTTTCCAGAAGAAAACCTTTTTTTTTTAGATGTTATGCCACAGATGACTAACATGATAACCCTTGAACCACTAGATAAAAAATACAGATTTAACACTTTGTGGCTCAGTGGTTTTATAACATAATATAATAATATTTAACTGTGCTTGACCTTCAAATATCTTTTAGTTGTGTCTGGTGTCCATTACTGAGAAAAGTAACAGACACTGAAACACACATCGGCCAGAGAGGTCAACAAAAATCGGTTTGTTCAATTGAATGGATCTATGCCTTCAACAAAGCTTGTGATTTTCTCAGTGGCATTACACCATTGCATTAATGAGAAATTGAACCTGTGTTCCTAATAATCCTTTAGGTGAGTGTATTTTTCCTGCGATAGCTACATATCCTTAAGCCAAAGTGCCAAACCTCCTCTGCACAGCAGTGATTCATGCTCACCGTTTCCCTCGTCTTTTGGAATACAAGTACAAATACAAGGTATTTGTTCCAGAGGTCAGTTACGCCAGACCGATAAACAAGCACAAACCGGAAGTTAACTTTGGGCCAGGCGCGTAACCGTGGCAACGCGCGTGCATCCGATGAAACATCTATATTAAAATTTATATTCAATTTATTTCTATAGCGCTTCACACAATTTTGCATTATGTTAAAGTAGCTTTACAGTAAAGATATTAATACAGGCTAGGGATACTAATTTCAGTTTATTTTCCCAACAACCATAGCTTTTTATCCGAACATTAAAGGTGCTCTAAGCGAATCTGTGTGATATACTTTTTGTTGATGTTTGAACTGTTTTCAAACAAACGGAGCGTGCTTTCATGCTTTCATGAACGCGCCCAAACCCCACCCCCAAATCGTTCTTGTCATTTATTGGCTGGAACACGTTGTCATCGTTTCTGGTGGTAGGTTTGGCCACTTTGTTATTATTGCAGTTTGTGGAGCCTAGGCTGTCTACAGCGATCATGCTTTTTACAGTTGGATCAGCGGACAGGCAGCAAGCAGATAGTGAGGAGATGTTTGCTGTATGTAACAAAAAATGTTTTATGGTCTAAAACTTGTGAATTCGCTTAGAGCACCTTTTAACTGATAAGATTTTTAATATTAAAGCAACAGTATGTAGGATTGTGGCCAAAACTGGTATTGCAATCACAAAACTTGTGGCTAAAACTGGTACTGCAATCACACAGCTGGTGGCCAATACACAAAAATGACAACATAAACATCAGTTGAGGGCTGCAACTCCACTTTTTAAATGACAATATCATGGCCGGACAACTGTTGGGAGTGATTTAAGTATTTGAAATGAAAATGATTTCTTCATGTCTAGTGACATATCAGGGCCATTTTATGATTAATTGATATAAATTTCTTACATACTGTTCCTTTAAAGTGCAACCAGCAGAACAGAATTTATACATTATCAAATTTTCACGCAACATTACATTATTAAAGAGCACACGATCAGTCCAAACGATTAATGTCCAAAGAGGGCGGATTGTCTATTTTTCATCTACCACAGTGGCCATTTCTAAAGCCGGACACATTTCAAATAGTTTTTGCTTTCTTTGTTTGTGGAAAAAATGAGATGTTTCTGGTCAGGGTCTAGACAGAGATGATCAGCGAAGGTGCCCTTAATATGTGCAAACATATGCGAGACGGAGATGGACTGTATGCAGCAATCATGAAAACACAGGGAATAAATTCATTTGAGTCTAATGAATACTATGAGAGAATAGTATGCATTTTTACTTATTTAGCTTCAACCCTTAGTTTTCAGTGGATGTACTGTAAGCGGACAGACAGTCCTCTGTTTGAATGGGAGATCATTTTAGCCTACTGTATAAACAGTTTTATTCCCTTTTCTGACAGATTTTGAGGGCTATGCATAACAGTGCGTTTCTAAACATACTCTATGGGGCGGTTTCCCAGACAGGGATTAGACTAATCCTAGACTAAAATAAATGTAAGAGCTGTCCAAACTGAAAAACAACTTGCACTGACATATCTTAAAATACACCAGTGTCCTTTGTTTTGCCTTAAAATTCACATAAGTAATGTTTTTAGTAAGGCATTTTTGTTAAAACTAGTTATATTAAACTAAGGCCTAGTCCTGGTTTAAGATAATCCCTGTCTGGGAAACCACCCCTATGTGTACTATACAGGCTCGCTACAATATTACATTCAGTTTGCTTTTGTGAGGATGTGTGTGAAAACCTGTGTGAAAATGGCATTGCATTATATGCAAAAAGAGTTTTATATTACTCAAATGACGAGAGAGTTCGAGATCTGGTGGACTGGTACATGTACAGTAGAATTTGAAAGTGGCAGATGTTCCCTCATAATTATGCAGATCAGGTTTCTCGAAAAAGCGCTGCATAATAACCTAATGGATGAGGGTAGACAGTTCGACGTGTTTGGACATTAGTTTGTGCATCTGGGGGAAATCAAAACATCACACAACCTTTCTTTTCGCACCTTTGCATTACACATTCCAGTGGTGTAGCAATTAGCGCGCTTCATCTGAGCATATAAATTCAATTGTTCAACAATAAAATCCTCACTGTACTTATTACTGCTTTTACGTATGGGATATGGTTTGTGGTACATTTGATGAAAACAGGTTATTTTTTCCTGAGAAATAACAGGACACATGTTTATCATTATGTTTTCAGAGACTATTCCACCCAATACCAAAGTGTTGGTGCATGACGGCGGGGCTGTTGTCACTCGCTAAACCTGTTAAGCGTGACGTGACTAAAGACGCCAAGTAATGTCATTTTGTCTGGGTCACATTCATAGGACACACAGGCATCAGGTCGCATTTCTTCATTAAACAGGCTCTGTTCACCGCTAAGTTTGTGTTACCTCTGAACTTGTTTGTTGTTTAGATTTTATTTTTTTTCTATATGGTGGCATTTAGAAATTTGAGAAGGTTCTTGACTAACAACATGATTATCGTCCATACAATTTGCTGTAAAGGGTTCAAAAACGTGTACACTCTCAGAAAAAGGTACAAAAGTTGTCACTGGGATGGTACCTTTCAAAAAAAGTCCCTCTAATATGCACTTTTTAGGTACAAACTCTTCTTGTACCTTTTCTTTGTGAGTGTAGACACAATATAGTTCCTCAATCTGAGTGTGAAAATTCAATGCATTGATTATAGAATTTGAAAATTGATTAGTTAATTTCTTAGACAAATTACAAATATTGATCTATTTTTAAAATCAATCCAATCCATAGACACATTCGATTGCCTCTTCACTTATACATGTCTGTGTTGTTTTTTGGGAAATAAGTAAGCATACCAAAATAAATCAAATTGACACAAACAAAATAGTGAAGAAATATACCAGATATACAGATACATTGCATGATTTAGTAAAGAATTAAATAACCAACTGACAAACCCATAAAATGCCTTCTAGATAGATTATGTGCATTATTTTCCTCTGAAGATCATAACTTCAGTTTTACAGCTCTTGAATTAAATATATATATTTAAGTGACAGGATATTTTTTATGTGAACAAGTGCACTTACAGGGCATGACACTTATGGTTCTGCAAGCGAAACTGTAGGTTTAAGTTACACAGCGCTTTGAAACTACTGTAATAGGGCATCTTTAAGCCTCCTCAACTCCTCAAGTGTTTTTCTCCTTTAATCTTCTTTCTTTGAAAGTAGGGCAATTCCAGCATTATGGATGTGCCATTTGCAGTAAAAACTTATTTAATTGCTCAGAGATTTATTACCAATATATTCAACAATCTGTTTATATTTTATTAAACCCCTGAAGATAGCTTCCAGACATCAGAAAAATATCATTCTATACTGTACTCGTGTTTTCTAGTTTAGATGAGGGAAACATGCATTCGTTATGGATGTAACAAGAAAAGGACACACATTTTCCAAACAGACTTTGAAGGAATTCTGTGAATTAAAATGCACAAACCAGAATCAATAATACCCAACCAATGGAGAAGGGGCGGCTCTTCAAAGAGCATTTAATATTTATTTGATTTGAAGATTTGTATGTGCATTTAAAAGAAACAGCGTTGTGGACCTGACAATTGTGAATTTTCATATAAAAAATGCTTTTAAACTTTAACAAAGACATTGCATGGGTATTTAAACCACCAAATATTTCCACCTGAGATATCAGTATGGAGACTAGATGTCTTTTTAACTCTTATCAGTATCATTCTTTAGTTCTCACCTACTTTTTCACATCTGTACTCATTATGTACATATAGACCCTGTCATGTTTTTGCATGCTCTGTTTCATTTGCTTTTTTCCTTATGTTATTTTTTCTGTTATTTTGTTTTCTTCTTGCATGCCTTTCCTCTTCAGAAGGGATAGATTTCTGAGTTCTGCTTCAATGGTCCAAGATGACGGCCTCAAGAAAGGTTTTGTCTTGTTATTTTTAGTGTGAAACCTTGGTGGGCTCAGGTTGAAAAACACCCCAGTACCCGTGTGGTTCATGGGCTTGTTGGTTTTGAGATTATTATTGGTCGTAAACTGTAGTGGGTTCATTGAAATTGTAAGTCCAATCTGCTTGTTTTACATTACACATGTTTGGCTAGACATAATCTAAAGACATCCTAAATACATTAACCATATGTTGTGGATTTTTTTTCTTATGATCTTAAAAAGCTTAGGAAATAGGTTGCCAAAGAAGGTAAAATGATATAGCCTATGTTTATTTTATTTATGAAGTTCAGTACGTTATGTAGTCGTTTTTAAGACATTACAGTTATTGTAACATGTGAAAGATACCATTAATACACAATCAGGAGGTGTTTCCAAAGACACATCATGTGTACTTTAAATATATCCTATATGGTACATATACAAAAAACATGGTAGTGTTTGTTTGGACTTTTGTTATTGTAAGTAAAGATGGTTATCTCCTATCATTACTTTTTAGTGGATTCACCTCATTTCTTTTATCTGTAATATAAGTTCCTCGCATTCAAATTACAGTTATGCAGTTTTCTCAGTACAGAACATTTCATTGTGCCTAAAGCGCTATATTAATGATCATAAGTTTCAATTCAGAACCCATGGTGTTACACGATTTAATGCAGAAATAAACTTTTTGAAAATGTCTATAATCAAATTTTTCATTTTGTAGCTATGGAAGAAGTGAATAATGTTTATACCCGTCTATATGTGCACCAGTGTTTAAAAATACACTAGAAAAATTGTTTACATGAGACCAAATTGGCATATGACCTCATTGTCTGGAAATGCAATGCTGTATATATATATATTTTTTGTATAAATATCTAATGGTAATAAATAGGTCCATTGTTTATTAACCTGAGTCCATCATGGCTTTAAACATTGCTGTGACTTTGCATTAACAATATCACATTCATCTTGGTTTTGTGTTGCATTCATTCTAAAGCCAATATGTCAATCATTTTGTCCTTGCCTACAGTAGTTTCAGGCTTAGTCAGGCTGACAGCACTTATAAAATGTGTCCTTTGTGATGCTGTATTAGGTCATACAGTCATAATTAAAGGTTACATTTGCTTTATCAAGTTTAACACATTTACAAAACATCTGAAAAAATATACAACAGAAGAAATATTCAACCCAAAGTCCTTTTTTGTTTGGTAAACTTTTTTATAGATATGAATGTTATATATTTATATTTATATATTTATATTATATTAATTGAGTAATCTAATGTTTTTATTAACGTTATTAAAGTAAATTTTTATTACTCAAGAAGAATCAAGTAATCGTAACGGCTTCTACACAGTGTGCTCATCCTTATTTTTACAGTTTCATTGCTGCTTTGAGCAATGCCAGTGTCACACAGTTCTGTTTTAAAGCATCGGTTGTCCTCCAGCAAGAGCGAGATGATCAGTCATATAGACATCAGCCTCAAAGCATGTATGAAGACGTGACGGACAGGCTCTGTAAATAAAGTATGAAAGGGCACGACAACGACGCCCTCTGTTCAGACTCGCTGTCCATCACCATCACTCTTTTAAATCATTCTTCTTTAGTGTGCCATGTTTCAACCAACATCTATAATTTAAGCATGTGCAAGTGACACAGATTCAGTCAGAAGCAAATCAATATTGACCATCAGTCAAATGATTGACTGTTTATCCAGTGTTTATAGAGAGTTATTCTCGTTCCATTCTATAGGTGTTGATCAAGACAAATGACCCACACGGGCTGTATAGACAGTGTAATGTAAAGTTCAGCTAGACATCCATTAGTCATTGTAGCCATCACTGTTATGTTGATGAGGCCATTGGCTACATTTACAATCTTGGAAGGAGTTGTAAGGACCTGGGAAGTAAATGGATTCATTTGTAGCATCAGTATTTAAGCAGTTTTTACAAACAAAGCAGCTCAAACGTGCCTAGTCTGGGACTAAGCCCTATCCAGGAAACCACCCCATATAGTGTAGTCTAGACTTTTAGATAACAAAGATTCTTGAAGGAATGGCTCATGTAAAATAAGCAATGAAAATACATTAAAAGCATAGTAATGCTCTACCCAGTAAAGTAGTCCGTAATTTTTATGTACACTAAAATAATATGCATTTATTTACTGAAAATATTGCCCTCATCATCTCATTTGCCCTTCTGCACATTTAAACTTGGTGCTTTAGGAACAGTTTTGAGACACATGGGAACATATTTTTTACATTAACATTACGTTTACGCACTTTTATCCTGAGTGACTTTGGATGTATAGATTTTACTATTATGTGTGTTCCCTGGGATCGAACCTGTGACCTGTTATTTTGCTAACGCAATGAGCTATACTAACACTATCTGAATGAAAATAGGATTAGTATTAGGCTTTAATGCTGACATAAACAACTCTGTGGTGCTTTGTATTACTTGAATGATGTCCAAGATTTATGATTATTTGTTTATTCATGAGTTTTTCATTTTTAATAAAAGTTGTGTTGTAGATCTTGTTGTGTAGCACAGTAGGGTGATTCTCACAAAATCCAGATTTAGAAGGTGTCCAGCATCAGAATTTTTAAAAACCCCTTGAAGCCAATTTTTTTCTGTACATATAAGATTAAGGTCTGAACTTACTATAACCATTATTTTTAGAGGATTTAAAAAATGTTTCCTGTAGAATTATTTACATTTTTTAGATTATCATTATCAAAAATGATCATTACCGCAACATGATATTACATTAAATATATGCATTTACAAACTCATGTTTCGGTAATGAGGACTAAAAAGTTGTCTAGGTACTATGACAAACAAAATTGTAACTTTTATCTGAGAGAAAAATGTTAGTTCCTTGAGGGCTTAAACAATGATTGAAATTTGTTGCGGAGGATGAGAATTGGTCTTGGACACATTTATATTCCTTATTATTGTCTCTACCTTTACCAATGATCACCAAATACAACATGTTTCTTTACTGTATATGTTTATAGTATAACATGCAATGAAGCTTTTTATTTTTTAGATTTTTTAAATTATAAATATTTCCATGTCAAAGAACCCAAATCCAGTCATGGACACGTTGCGCTAATGAAAATTTTCCCCTTAAATGTGGAAAAAACAACAAAATTGGTTTGTATGATATCATTTGAAATCAAGTGCAAAGTATTACATGAAGAGATGTTTGTAACGGCATGCTTCTTATTTTAATAGCATTTACTTTTTTATCAAAATGTTTCATGACACCTCATAAGTCTAATTTCGCGAGAATCAACCAGTACTGTCCTGCCCATATATACATAGGCTATATAAAGTGAGAAACAAGCGGTGTAAGAAAATATTGATACACATGCATATCATAACATATGAATATGTTTTGTTTGTAAATACCAAATCGATTCTCAAAAATGCAATATCAATGTTTTTTTGTAACATCCCGACCGCTGGATAGCAGTCTTCTTATCTCTAAACTTCAAGATTGACAGGAAGTACTTGCTAAGGTTTGCAAATGGTGGTGTGTTTTTTTATGACATATCAATTTCCTATTATATTTCAAAAATAAGAATTATTCCAATATATCAACTTGCACCAAGCAGTGTAATTTTTTTAATTCAGCGATATAAGTATGTTAATATATTTCCTGGAGCTGCCTGTGTAATGGTTCTTCTTCTGTGGCGCATGTTGAGTTTCTGCACGAGAGCGCCCTCTGGCTTTTGGATGTAGCTGCATTTTACCATAATTTATTGCTAAGCATAGCAAGCAGAATCGCACAATGTATCGTTACAACCCTAACCACAACACATGTATTGTGGGTCGTATTGTATCTCCATATTCTTGTGGATACACAGCCCTATGAGGTACTGAATGGACTGAGATGCATCAAATCTCTCACATCAGTTACTAGGGAAGTCGCGTTTTGAAGTCACGTAGTCTACTAAAGATCTTATAACTGGGTTTACCCAAGGGGGGCAACCCAATAAGCGAACAAGCTTTCCCTCCATTTCACTCAATCGCTTTTAACACATTGAGTTAGGAGGAGAGGTAATTCAAGAAATGAGACTCAATTAAATTGGAATAAATGAATAATATTTCCATAATTCTCCATGTGTTAAAGGTTTACGGGCTGAGCTCTTGATTGAGCACTTGAGTTGGCCCACTGTTCTGTGGTTTCTCATAAACATCTGAATTTGGGAGGATTTCTCTCATGTCTTATTATGGTTTCATTATGGGTGCTTGTAAATCAGATTCTTTAGTCTGTCAATTTTCTGCAGATGGAATATATTAGTAGCTTTGTGGGACATCACACCCATTTGTCACATAATGTTTAGTGTCAGACTGATAAGGAACGAGTTACGATGGTTGGCTAGTTGTCCAACAACCGTTCAGTACTTTAGCTGCTTGACGGTTTTCAGAGGTAAACCTTTAATCATTTTTAAAGTGATTGTGTGGCTGAGTTGGTAGGGCATTGCGTTAAGGTCATGGGTTCAATCTTAAAATGTGTAGCTTGTAATTCACTGTAGGTTGCTTTGAATAGACGTGTCTGCCAAATGCATAACAGTAAATGTAGGTCTGTTGCTGCAGCCATGCACATGCACATGCAGGAGTAATATAACTGCATTGCAACTGCATTGTTGTATTAGGATGACTTGTGTTCTCGCTATCCCTGCATACTGTTTTGCAGCTTTCCACCTACAGAAGTTGTTTTGAATGCAAGGATGCATCTTATGTAAATGCACCACTAAGAAACGCATCTGGTTGAGGTTATGTAAACCTGTAACCAAGCTAAGTTATCCAAGGTTTATTTAAGATCGATGTGTCAACTATTCATTGAGACGGCCATTAAATAGTTAGTTTTAAAAATATGTAAATATGTAAAAACGAAGATTTAGGGTAACACTGTGTTTTCAATGTGAAAAGCTGGAATGCCGAATTTTATAGGCTTGCGTATCTTTTCACCACATTCCCTTGAGAAATACTCTACTCCCATCCTCATGCACACAGCTGCCAAACTACCTTGACATGTGTTCCCAGTTCCTCGCTCACAACCGCATCCATTTAGTCCCGCTGTGTGCCCGCTGTCAGCTCTTCTAAATTGAAGTCGCCCTGAATTTCTCAGCCGTCTCTGAGGATGCACAGTGCAGGTATCGGACACGCATTATACTGTAGTGATGACCTTTCGTATTACAATGGTTTGATCTATTCACGGGGGTACTGGGGGAAATGTGTCTTCTGGGTAATAGTTAGATTGTACAGTGTGTAAAAATTGGATTACTCATTATAAATTGTAACAAATAAGGTAACTGACTTAAAGGCACACCATGGAACTTTTTGGCCACAAGGGGGTGCTAGACCTGTATTTTTCACGCCTAGCGCCCCTAGAGGCCACAAGCGCCGCAGCACTGTCGTAAAGGAAAGGAACTGGAACTTTTCCTCTCTTTTGTGTGAAAATTGTCGCTCCAAATCCAAGTAAACCGATGTGTTTAGGTCTGCCGCTTTGTAATACGTGACATATTACAAAGAGGCAGACCTAAACACGGTTTACTTGGATTTGGAGAGACGAGTGATAGCGGAACGCAGCAAATGAGGAAGAGAGAAACGCTCGGATCTGATTGGTGAATGAATAGGGTTTGGTTTTACACTGTGTGAGTTTGAGCAAGTTTGACTGCTATAGCATCCTGGATTGTAATGTAAATACCATAGACACAGTAAAAGAAAGGTAAATACGTGAACGCAGCATCTGAATACAGGGAACTATATGCAAGATAATCGCCGTCATTTATAAAGAAGATCGCATTTATGTATGAATCAAGATCGTGAGTTTATATTAAAAATTGCCTTAAAGGGGAATCGAACCCGGGTCGCCCGTGTCATAGGTACGTGACACTAACACGGTGCCACAGAGTCATACAATTAAAGTTGCTCTCTACACTCCTTAAGTAGCCTCCAGCAAAATTCACGTTAAAAACAAATTGTGTGGAGGAAGTGACGTATGCCGTAAAGCAGTCGAATTTTGTATTTTTTTGTGCTCTGGTTACTACCACAAACCCTAAGTTTTAAAATACGAGTAAAATTGATACAGACCCCGTCAGGCTATGGTAGACATGTCATTCAACCTATTTAAAGTCAATGTACTATCACAAGGGTCTTGAAAATGTATTATGAAGGTTGAAAAATTACACGGTGTCACTTTAATTAAAGGTTACTTTTGCATTATTAATTATTAGCTTTGTGTACTATGGAGATATACAAATTTTGCTTGTACAAAACAAGTGTTTATCCTTTGAGTACAGCTGGATTCTGCTGATGCACTTGGATGCATTTTCGTTTACTAGCAGTATTTTAAAGGGGACATATCATGAAAATCTGACTTATTCCATGTTTAAGTGCTGTAATTGGGTCCCCAGTGCCTCTATCAAGAAAATGTGAAAAAGAACAACTTATTAACTTAGTTTTGGTAAATTCTCTGCAAGTATGTAGAAAAAATAGGTCATTGAAATTTGGCTCTCCTTGTGATGTCAGAAGGGGATAATACCGCCCCTTAATCTGCACTATCCCACCATGGCACTTCCATTTAGTGCAGAGATCAGCTCATTTGAATTTAGAAAACCCGCAGTCAACTTGTCTAGCATGTAGCCCCTCAGCCAGTCAGTAATGATCAGTGATATATGTTGCAGGCGTTCAGAGTGTTATGACAGTGAGTTACAGTTTACATTTTAGTTTATAAGATACTGTAAAAATGAATTCAAATTTAAATCTGGCCCTGTCATATCTTCCTCTTATTCTCCTTCCTCTTCACTCTTTTAAAGTTTCCATGTTTTTAGTTGGCTTACTACTTTCTCCATCAATAAAACTGGCAAACGTCCAAAAATGATATTTTAGCATGTGCATTATTGGAATGGTAAAATATTGACCAATTTGTCAGATTGACTTCACTTCATAAATGTAATATGATAAAGCAAAGATGTTCAAGGTTAACTTCAGTAACCTCTGCAGTATAGCTTAGCATCTTCATTGGATTTGCTATCCCCCAGTTGATGAGATTTGGCCATAATTAATAACATGTCAAGCATGCCTCTCACTGTGGCCTAATGATCCCCTATAATTAGCATCTGTTTTCAATGTGTTGCAGTTGTCATGACAGGGGTGCTGCCCACGGGAAGGTCCCCATGCATTGCCATCCATTTAGCCTTGTTTTTTATTCCAATCTTCTCATACTATGAGGAGGTTAAAGCGTATGTTCACAACTTTTCTCTGAGGGATGTAAGGATAGTCAAAAAGAGGACTACTCGGGAAGACGGTTTTTTTTCGGTTTTAGTGTTAATAATATTTGACAGTAATGCGATGAAGTTAGAGATGCAAGAAAAGAGTTTTACTTCAGCATGTTGTTACAAAACTCTCCTAAATTCATTCCTTTTAAAGCACTGCAGTTACAGTTTTTATAACACCACCTACAACAAAAACTGTGAAGACAATTACTGAGTATTAATCACCTGCTGTGAACAATTATTAAGCATTAAATATGTAAACAAGTAAATGTAAACATGCACTCTCAGAATAAAATGTACAAAAGTTGTCAAGAGAGACATTTGTACCTAAAGAGTGTGTATTAGTACTTCATTGGTACCTTTTAAAATGGTACCATCCCAGTGACAGTTTTTCTACATTATCTCTAAGAATGTGTAGATGAATGATTTATCAAGATTATGCAGATTGTATTTTAGTCATTATCAACACAGGTAGAAATATTGCAGAAGTTTGTATTATGTTCAAGTTGAATTATCTGTAGGCGTCCCCCTGGGTTCACTCTTTGGCCATATTTCTTTTTAGCAGTTTTGATCTTTAAAAATCACAGAGACTAAATGTCACTTTTGACTTTGGTGCTGTTTATCGTATAATGCATGTTCTCTGTTTTTAGCAAGAAAGTCAACTGTCTGTATTAGTCCGCTTCGTTCGACTCACTATCATATGTGCTTTCATCTTTGGTAATTAATGCAGCTTCCATTCTCCAGACCTCAACACACCTACTTTGAAGATTTTTTGCTTTATGCTTCAACAAAGGATAGACACAGCATATGGGTGTCTATAAAGAGCAGTTTCCATGGAAACCACTGATTTTGATGCTTGAATTTAAATAATTAACTGCATACTGTACAGTATATGACTTTAGGGTAGAGGTTGTTGGATGCTGTTGTGTCACTGTGTCGTGTAGTTAAGGAGCTATTTTGCAAGTTGTTAATCTTCTTCACTTCCCCACTAAAGAATGAAGGAAAATGAGCTAAACACATTTTTTTGTTTGCTTTTCTCTACCACATTTGGCTGCAAGCAGTCACTTGAAAAAGATCAAGTATGTTTAGTTAAACTGAATGTGAAGATTTTTGCTCTATATAATTGAAAAATGAATTGAATATACTGTCATTACTTTCACTCTAAAAAATGCTGGGTTATTTTCAAAAATGGAGGAGCCCATTCCCTTGAGTTTTAATTCAACCTATGCAGGGTTGTTTTAACACATTGTTGGGTCAAATATAAACATTTTCTGGGATAATGTAACCCAACGTCTGGGCTCGTTTCTTTTTGACCCAATGCTGGGTTGAAAATAAAGTATTTTGTAGAGTATACTCATGCCAAATTTTGTTTGATTTTGTTCAGTGGTATTTTTTTTTTTTCATTTTTAAGATATAATTCGAAGATACTTAACGTATTACTCAGTCTGCATTGCAATTAAATTAATTAATTATTACAATTAATAATTTAGTTTTTAATCTCAGTAACTCAATGATTTGTTATCAGTGGTGTTTGAGGTAATAGCTTATTAAAGCGAATATAGGTATATGGATTTACATGAGTAAATAATATGTTTCATATGTTAAAATTATCCCTCTAATTCTGCCAGGAAAACAACAATAAAAACAGTTTGTGTAGAAGTGAAATCTTGATATAGATGTGTAACTTTACTATATGTCTGCTGTGCTTAAACTCGAAATGTAACATACCATACTGTATAACATGTGGTAGAGGATGCCACATGACAGTTCACTATGGCAACACAACATATAAAATAGAGGATATGCTGTAGGTTTCCAAGGTAAATGCAGTTGCCAAGGTGTAAAAACGTAGGATGAGGGAGAAATCGTGTTGGGATAAACAAAACAATTCCATGATTGAGTAACTGAAACATCAACCATTCAGTTAAACAGTAACCAAAACCAAAACTACAAGTTTGCATTATTAATTTACATTTAATATGCACGAGATGCAAAAACCTTTAAGTGCGTCTGACATGCTTTTTTTGTAAATGAAATTTTTAATGGATTCTGGCAACAAACCGGTATTTTTGTATGGCCTGAGGCCGGGATTAAGCACATCTGAAGTGTAAAGGTTTGATGAATGTATAATATAGACACTATAACCAGATTAGTTAAGATCATATGTTCAGTCCTTTAACTTTATATTTAAGGCTGGATAATCTTTGGGATCTGGAATTTCACATTTACGGTACAACGAGTCATGTTTGGTGTATTACTCACACTTTGACTGTATCAGTGTCTAATATTAAACTCAGACTTGTTTTATTTTAGCCTTTGCTATCGCATCAATCAACACTTCTGGTGTGAGTTAACAGTGTTAAATCTCCTGTACCCTTTTACAGGCAACATGTTGTTCGTGCTTGATTGAGCGGGCATATGGGCACAGCTATGGCACAGCTATTATTGGTATTAATTTAAATTAAATATGCAGCATTTTTGTCAAATCAACATAGATTTTTATGTTACTTAGCAAATTAAGTTAAACAATTTCAGGTTATGTCAACTTATCACAAGCTAAAACTTAAAATAGTATTGTGAATTGACTGGCAAGTTGTTTTAACATCATGCTGCATATTTGTTTACAGTTTATTTATGTATTTCCTCTATTTTACAAATTCCTGTAAAAATGTTTTGTTATGCTTTAAAAGTAATGGATCTAAAGCACTAGGGGTACCGCCAAAATTGTATTGACTTCAGATAGTCATTGTTGAATTTCAACATTGCTGTTAGCAATGTTAATGTTATGCCTGATCTGTTGGTCTTTTTAATGAGGAATGTAATTGGATAAAGGTTATATTTTGTGAATAAGATTGTAATTAGTGTTAACTACATGTATGATCGAACACAAAACATAAGGTGCAGATCATCCCTGTACATTCCTGCTTTCTATTAAGGGCTAATGAGAATCATTTAATGCCGAGCAGTTTTGTGTGATCAGATCTTATCTGTTTGTCACAGATGAGCTACTGTAAGTCAGCTATACAGTGTACTGCAAATGTGTGCAGATTTGTTTTGAGCTGAACAAACAAACCCTTGCTTATGTCACGCATAACATAATAGTCACGATTTGAGTGCATGCTAGTTTGTGAAACCAAGGAGATATTTTTAATTAGTCTCTGGGTAGAAATTAAGCTCAATGATTACTGTTGATGAAGGCTTAGATGAAATGTGGTGAATAAAATGAAAATGGGTGTTTTTTTGGACTATAAACAAGCTAAACAAAGCAACACGTGTCATGTGCCACGCTTTTAAAATCTGAATTTTTATTCTCCAACATTGCACAGAAAGTTAATAGAATGGATTACTGTTTGCTATCATTAGCTAGCAGGCTTAAAAAGCTTTTTGTTGATTTTTGTTGCACTTTGCCTCAGGTTGGTCCCATTTTAAAAGGATCTATATGAAACAGATATTTTTTTGGCTCATAAGTCGCATTGTGGTATTTTTTGGCACAGAAAACTCACAAAGCCCATGGGCCACCTGGCAACTTCAGTCCATAAGAATATCAGGCCAAGGCCAACTCACAAATAAGCCCTCCTGCTTAACTCAAACAATCTTCAGATGGGATACAATCATTGGTACAAAGAGTGTACTGTAACTCACACGATTGAATTTAATGGAATAGAATAGATTGGAAAAGAATGGAATAGAATTGGACAGGATAGGATAATGGGAATCAGGTAGAACAGGATAAATTAGTTTTGGTTTGGACAGGAATAGAGTGAGCGATACAGCGATACAGATGTAGCCATCAAGCCAAATATTGAATTCCTACAAAGATATCCGAACATTTAAGTATACAAGTTGAGTCATAATAAATAAAGTGAAATGACACAGGGAATAAGTGAACACACTTTATTTAATACTTTGTAGAAAAGCCTTTGCTGGTGATTTCAGCTTATGGACGCCTCTTGTATAGGAGAGACCAGTTGTCTGCATTGCACTGTAGTGATTCTGGCCCATTCTTCCACACAAATGGCTTTAAATCTTGTGTCAATAGCCCACTTAGAAATCCCCTTTCGGATAAAAATGCTGATGTGTCAAATGCTTATTTTCCCCACTGTATATTGGCCGGTATTTGGATATTTTTATCATTGGCATCGGCCAATAATCAGTTAGTAATTTTTTTGTTCCTTAAATTTGTTGTTTGTAATGAAAAGACGCTGAGATGTAAAGCCTAAGTCTGACAGACAGTAAAACGAGCAATCATTATTCACTTTTTAACACGACGTTATGTTATACATAACAACGCTCTGGTCTTATTCAAACAGTACCGTGAGATGTCAAATGCACATCCAAATATTTTTTGAATACTTTAAAAGAGTATATTTTTAAATATTTTGTATAACAAATGTTTTTTTTGTTTGACCAATTTTCTGTTTGTTTCTCATTTACTGTAATTACGTTTGTGTTATATTTGTCTCATATCGGCCATACTGCTTTCTTAATATTGGCATCGTTCATTAAAAACCCCATATTGGTCGACCACTGGATAGAGAAATAACCATATAGACGTTTGTAGTCAGAGAAACACTTTTAGTTCCACCTGCAGTGCTGTGCCATTAAGATGCAGCTTCCTGTTGCCATCGTGTGACTTCTCACATCTATCTAACCTGACATTTCACCTCCAAGTGAACCTCAGTCTTCATTAAAAATCCATTGTGGGAGTTTTGCTCCCTACGCGCTACAGCTAAAAGTTCAGGGCTTTTATTGCCACCGCATGTTCAGGGCCCAGGGACCAAGCAGATCCTGATAAAGGAAATGGAAACTAGAGGGTCAATGTTTCTCATGTAGTTTGGGATGCTTTACAGTCCCTTTGCCATTTAGTTCTGACAGAATAATCAGTCTGAATTGCGTAGTCCATCTATGAGGGATTCATTCTGGAGACCAAAACTGCTGAACAGGGTACTTGGGGTTGAATAACAGCAGCTACAACGATGATTGACAGGAACAATGACCTCTCGTATATGCAGTGGGTTTGTAATAGTGACAAGTTATAGGCTTTGATATGTCCAGGGCTATCGCTGGAGGGAAAACCAGCAATGCTTTCTGATGTTGGGACCCAGTAAGGTCCTCCATAGTATAGTTTATTCATTTGCCCAAGGAGACATTGGCACAAGATTTGCGTTCCACCCCTGCTTGGGAGCACCTGTATACTGTAATGTCTGTTGTTTGTTATCTACTGTAGGGGTTTGTTGTGTAAAAGAAATGATGACTGCCTGGGACCAGTGCGGCTTTTGTGCGAGCATGTTACCTCTGTATACCTATGTCTGTAAGAGAATGTGGTTGTTTTTCTGGCCTGCAAAGAGTCTGCAGGAGGTTAATCCTCTCAAACACACAAGTCTGCTCAAACCACAGCACTTCTGTGATAGATTTGGAGTGAAGACAGATGTCTGTGTGTACATGCATATAAAACAGCACTGGGGAAGTTGCTTTGATACTTGAGTGTATTTCAAGCTACTCATAAGTTAAAGTAGATTAACCCTTTTGAAAATGTAATAAGCTACACTACAAGCTCTCAGTTAAGGTTGCTGCAGTGCTACTGTCTTAGATGATTTATGCATCTTTTTTATTTATTTTTTATTTGTATTTATTTTTCTGCAATGAAACAATGAGGAAACAATTAAGATGACAGCATCAAACTTAAATGAAGTTATAAAACTAAAAACATGCTAATTCATGTAAAGTAGATAATATATTTACAATACATACCAAAAAGATTAGTCTAATGATGTGCATGGTGCAAATAATTTAAAAACTCATATCTTCAGGGTTCCCACACCTTAGTTAACTTCAAATTCAAGGACCTTTCAAGGACTTTCAGGTCCAGTACCCTCAAATTCAAGGAGTAAATGTGGGGACACATTTCAAGGGAGAGCAAGGTTACATCGTGTTACCTTTTAAGATACATTGTTATAGTTCCCTTTCGAGGGAACTCGCGCTGCGTCACTGGGGTGACACTTTGGGGACGCCTCTGAATGTGTATATCTACTTCAACAATGGTGAGGCTTAACGACAAAGATAGGGTGACGCGGGAGCCAGGAAGTATATCGCTATCTGAAATAGTGCCAAAGACGGAGTTACAGGAAGTATGGCAAGGGTGACGCAGCGTCTCGTTCCCTTCTCAGGGAACAACAATTACATAGTAACCCGAAGCGAACAGTTTAGCACGTGTTCTTAAAAATTCTAGAATTTTTATGACATTATCCCACACTACACAGGGAATAATATGGATTTTTCCCCCCAGAAAACTTCTTGCATAAAATAGATTCAAGCACTTTCAATGACCTGTATCTATGTATGTATATGTTCAAAAACTTCCCAGGGCCTTGAATTTTTTTCCCCAGATTCATAAACTTTTAAGGATTTTAAGGACGCGTGGGAACCCTGTATCTTGTCTCTCATCTGATTTTTTCGACATTATTTTTGTGGCTTTTTTGCCTTTGCTGCCCAACACTCAAATAAATTGAAGTGAATATTCAGTGTAATTAAAATTGTTTGATGTATGGGCTTTTTTTTCAAAAAATATTTTGAATTTAAACAATATTTGGAAGACCCCAATACCATCTGGACCCCCTGCTGAAGACCCATGACCTAAACAGTTCATAGTATCTCAGAGGTACAAATTGCTACCAAAGACTGCTATGTAAGTACCTCAATATTGGTACCAAATGTATTTGTATCTGTACAGAATTGTAAATTTCTGGACTTTTTAAAGGGACACTCCACTTTTTTAAAAGTTAAGGAACTGTACACTCATTCTGGTGTAATAATCAAGGACTTTGCTGCTGTAACGTGGCTGCAGCAGGCGCAATGATACTACGCAGTGCCTGAAAATAGTCTCCTTGCTATTGAAAGTAACCAAGCGGACTACTCCCAGGCACAGCGCAACATCACTACGCCCGCCGCAGCCACGCCACAGCAGCAAAGTCCCCGATCACCACGCCAGAACGCGAGTACAGTTCCTAGCCATATCTGCCTAGTAAATCACAACTTTTAATTTTTCATCTGTCTTAGTACACGATGTAACTACCGAAGAGTAAATAGGAAAGTTTTAAATAGGAAAAATATCGAAACTCTTTGGTTATTTTTTAGCGCAATGCTAATGGTCTAACCAGATTCAATGGATTATGCTAAGCTATGCTAAAAGTGGTAGCTCCGGACCCGGAGATCAGCTGAATGGATTCCAAAATGGTAAAAATCAAATGTTTAACTCTAGGAGAGCTGGAAAATGAGAATTTTTTTTTAAAAGTGGAGTGTCCCTTTAAGAGTTCTGCCTCAGCTAGGGACAATTTTTGACCGTTTTGCCTAACAGTGTGGTTTTAGAAGGTTTGCATTAATGTGCAGAGATACAATATATGTTAGACTATCGTTTTATAGAGGAAAAGAGAGTGTAAATAGATTCAGGATAGAGGTAGAAAACGATTAAAAAAGTTGTGAACAATGTGAAAATTATTTAACTCCAAAATGTTGAGTCCTTTGAAAAGGGCAGCAGGGCGAGAAATAGAGTTGAGAGTGGAGCAAAACTGCAGGAGAAAGATCAGATTTGGAGAAGTAAAGAGGGCCTAACTGGATTCCCAGCAGGAAAACAATACCTCCAAACCTATTCAGGATAATAGAGGAGAGATAGATTCTTCCAAAGTGAGAAGATCCAATTCGAAACCTCAGGTTTGCGGTAAAAACAAATACTCTCAGAAAACTTGCCTTTGAAAGTGATGTAGCTTCAGTATACGCTCTCCGTTCAGTAAGGGTGGTAAAAATAACCAGTAAATTACTTGTTTAATGGACTCCCAAATGGAGGCTGGGCTCTGTGGTGGTGAATCCTGCACTGCTGCTGTGGGACTTGAAGCGTGTCTCTCTGTGTGTGTAAGTATAAACGTGCATCCGCATGTGTTTGAGAAATTCAACGTATGTGATCATTAATGTCTCCGCTGGAGTCTGTGCTGATCCCTGTGGCTTTCACTAAATGGTAAAAAATACACAGCGTGGGAGCGTTGTTAATCAATATATACTGTAATGTGCTGATGTAAAACAAGCATACTGCAGAGTTTTAATAGCTACTCGACAAGCGCAATATCATGACTTGATATTGATTCAAACTTAAAAACCTCAAAATCATCATAAAATAAGTGACGTCTCATCCTTGTTAGTGTAACATTGCACCCTAAAGTCAGCCAATCAGATCCCAACAAGCTCCCTATTGAAGCCAGCTCTTGGCATTTTGTCTGCAACGTGCATAAGCGGGTCATTGAACGTAAATCTCCTGCTATACATTTTCTAACCAATAATGCTTAGTAATACATTAATAATGACTTTACAAGCTCAGACATACAGAAATATCCTATGAAACATTAATAGTGTCCTGTGCAGAGTGCCACACTAAAGACCTTTAAGAAAATGGCAAAGGTGCACAGCACCAAGCATCACATTAATGCAAAGTGAACACTTGCCGTAGGCCCTGGTGCTCCTACCTCTTACCTCTGTGTGTGTTTGTCTGCTTGTCTGTCTGGCTTGGTACAAGTCTTTTGTTGTGTGTTTGTCTATCAGTTTATGGATCTTATGTTTTGTAGCAATGCACCAGTTTGCATACTGTAATAGCTGGCATAACTCTAGGTGGCAAGAATGAATCCATCCTGACCTTTAAAACTTTATTGGCTTGGCGCAGTCTGGCATGTGACACGGATGACTAGACTTTATTTACGGACCGTCTGGTCTCGCGTGACGGCCGCCAATTATCCGCAGGGAACTTCGTTCTTTTGTGGACAGAAATTTTTTATTGTGTTAGAACGCCTCATGTTTATGTTTAGGTCTTATGGCACTGGCCAACCAAGTGCCAAATATATCCTACAGGAAAACAAGCTGGAAAGAGCAGATAAGCTTACTGCACAAGAAGAGAAATGTGGATCACAGTGATTGCCAAATCAAAAAACACTGTAAAATCATCAGTGCTTTTAATAGTTGAAAAAATACAGGTGTGCATGCTGTGATGGGTAATGGAGACGAATAATAATGAATTGTGTTTGTTTGTAATATTTTCGTAGAAGTCATTTCTTTTATTTTTTTCATATTTTCCATGCCCAGTTTTTTAACTCTTTAATTTGATGTGAGGCATACTTGGGTAAGGAATGTAAACTAGTTTCATCAGTTAGCTGCCCTCTTTGTTCTTAATCACGTGCTGCATCCGAAATTGCCTACGTCCATTCTATATAGAGGGTGAAAGTCAGTAGGCAAGGCGCGTAGTATGTCCGAATTCATAGTATTTGGAGAAAAGTCCCCGGGTGGCCTTCTACTTTAAGCAAGATTTTAAAGTGAACATTTGATGGACACTTTACTATCCCATGAGCCCCTGGGAGAGGAGTCACCCAACAAAGAAGATGGAGAGTCCTTGTCAGATCAAATATATTACAAAGTGATAAAACTGCCTTATTCAAATGTAAATATATCAGTCCCTTCAGAAAAACGTGATTATGTGATTGCATGATTCAACACATAATCAGCCAAAGTCCGCATATTTATGCGGGGGACGCATTTTTTTCAAATATGCCGCACTTTTTTTGCAAGTTCCCGCAGTTTTTGCAAGTTTCCGCAGTTTTTACTAGTTCCGCAGTTTTTGCAAGTTCCCGTAGTTTTTGCAAGTTCCCGCATTTTTTGCAAGTTCCCGCAGTTTTTGCAAGTTCCCGTAGTTTTTGCAAGTTCCCTCAGTTTTTGCAAGTTCCCCTAGTTTTTGCAAGTTCCCGCAGTTTTTGCAAGTTCCCTCAGTTTTTGCAAGTTCCCCTAGTTTTTGCAAGTTCCCGCAGTTTTTGCAAGTTCCCGCAGTTTTTGCAAGTTCCCGCAGTTTTTGCAAGCTTCCGCAGTTTTTGCAAGTTCACGCAGTTTTTGCAAGTTCCCCGCAATTTAATCGCATAAAATAGCATGAATATCCCGCATATTTCATTACATTTTTTAAGAAAACGTGCCACAAGATTAAGGATTTTTGCCTGCAACAATCACAAAAAAATTTTTTCTGGAAAGACATATATAAAACAGTTCTTCTTTGTGGTTGCACTTATTTAACATTAAACAAAGTAACAGTTCACTTGTTATGATGACGTATGTCACATGATATATTAACATGCAGATGTTTTATTCACACTACCCATATTCATACTATATAAAAAGTCGATGATAGGTACTTCATCTAATTCAGTACGTACTTTCACAGTACAGTATGCGATTTCAAACACAGGTCAATTGACGACGGGGCGTTGAATTATTCGAAAATAATGCACACCCAAGGTGATAAAAATTCAAAGGACCAGAGTTAATTATTCCGCTTATACAACAGTTAGCTGTGAAATGGCTCTGCTGGTTATTTTAAGACATTTGACGGTTTAGGTGTGCGTTTATTGAAAACTTTTCCAATCCGCAGGTCCCACTTTTATGAAATTATTGGGCCTGCCCGCCTCGCACCTGTGACCATTAAATAGACATTTTAATGCAAGTGAAACAGGATTATTTCAACCTTAAAGTGCTTGGAAACAGCCATTAGATTACATTGCTACGTAAACTGGCAACCCGCTTACGACCCGCACATCAATAATACCCATTGCTCAACCAATCAGAGTAAAGTATTTAACAGCCCCGTGGTATAAAAGACAAATAATGAATATTTGAAAAATATTGATTTTAAACAGTGTTTATACTTTGGGGAAATTAACCTACCAATGGTTTACTTATAGTTGACTCTCTGTATTAAACTATTGCACAAATGACTTTTTTTAAATAATAAACACATTTCCCTGAGGCAAGTTAAAACTTTAATATGCTGTTTATACAACGGTATACTAAAGGTCTCCTAATTGCAGGCTTCATTTTGTAGGAGAGCTACATAGTTTTATAGAGAACTCTCAACAAATGTCAGAGTACTATTTAAATTAGTGTATCCGGTTGGTCTGTTTTGCTGTTTATTTACTACTAGTTTGGGGACTGTTTGTACCCAATAAGTTTCATTCCTGGAATCTGTTACTAATGTATTTGCTGTAGTATAATAGGTTCTGTAATTACAGGCAGTTAACAAATTATACACAGTTCACGGTAGCAGCACTTTAGCTTCTTTCTCTAATGGATTGTTGAATTGCAGACAGTGATTTTACCTTTTACGTTTCAATTGTTTCTTCGGAAAGTAACACCATCTTTGGCTTCCCAGTGTGCAGCTGTGTAAAATCAACTGGGTGGCATTGTCCGTCTTAGCTCACCTGTGCTTCCAAACCACTTTCTCCATCCTCTGGTTTTTCAATTGAGCCCTTTTTTTTAAAGTAGAATGTAATGAAAAAGAGATCAGTGTGCCCAGACATAAAGAACTAAATGAAATGGACTGATTTTATAGACAGGCCACCTGAGAGAGTGACTGCGAGTCAGAATCAGGCGAGGTCAAAAGTCAACCCGAGCGCAAATGGCCATCGTCTCACTCGCTGCTCCTCTGATTCAAAAGAGAGAATTGCCTCTCCTGAAAACAAAGGTGTGGAGTGAGTGAAAAAAATGTTTAGTGTATTGTTGTCCAACAGCATGGAATTAAAGTGAAACATTTCTGAATAGTTTTGAATGTGGCATATTATCTGTCTTATTATTACGTTTTTGAAAATTTTTGATAGTTGTAATGAATATTGTATGATGCAGCATGACTAATTTGAGTTTGTACTATCTTTGTATTGTAGGGTATCTGGTGCAGTGGGTAAAACTTAGGGCTTGTAACTAGAAAGTTACTGTTTCAAAGGAATAGTTCACTAGGGGTCAGAGCCGGAGCCAGACCATAACTAACAGGGGGCACGCAGGTTTCAACGGTTGGGGGGCACGCAATTAGCAACAATAACTTGCAAAAACAAGGCATTAAAACAACAAATACAGTGCACGCACACACTCATACAACTGGTACAGTCTGTCAGCTCATTTCCCGTGTAAAGGAAAGAAGATCACAAACTACTCAGGTTTGAGCCAACCAGTGTTTGCATGAAGTCAGATGGAGCAGGCGGTGCTGGTTCGTTCTAAATGTTCTTATATCCATATTTTACACGATCCATAAAATGCAGCGAAAAAAACACGTTGCTAGTATCAAGTCACATTAATATGCTAAAGACGTAAAGACGCATGAGACGCCGCAATACAACCAATCAGAGAAACTGGTCTATTTTAATTAAAAAAACATATATCAACTACATTTTCCTCATTTGATTACATTAAAAGTCATGAAACATTCAATGCTTCATTTATTTGAATTATTCTTGATATATATTAAATCAGGGCTCTCAAGTCTCACGCATTCACCGTGAGACACATGCATTTCAGTCAGTTCACACGCTCACACGGTAGATCTAACCCATTTTTAAAGCATTTTAGGATTCCTGGACGAAATCATTACCTTTGATTAAAGACAATGATAGATAATATTGGGGAATAAAACCAAATTCGTGCTAAAATATTGATTCAGTCAAAAACTCCAACAGCTTTGCAACCAGAAGCTTTAGTTATGTGAAACTAAGAAAATTACTAGATGGTTCCTGAAATTAATGTAATAGAGATGCATTTCATTATTATTGCCCTTTCATCATCAAATGTTCTGCAATACTGTATGTGTACGGTAAGCTCAAGTTAAAAGAGTACAATTCCATAATCTACTTAAAGGTGCTCTATTTTCATGTACTAATTCTGTACTTAATATAGCATACATTTTTGTTCTTTAGTACATTAATATGAAATATGCTAAAATGTAATTTAAAAATGTATTTAGGTACCACTTGTAATACAGTTGAACCCAACTTTGTATGAAAGATGAGTACAAGTTTACTTCAAGTGTAAAAATTTTTGTAATATGAGATAGTATGTTAAATGCATTTCAGATCATATTCATGACATCTCAAAATAACACCGATTAGGACACCTATGTTTTTAAGATTATCTTAAGTACTAAAAAATAAGTTTTGGTATATTATGTAGTGTGTGAAAATAGGGCACTTTAAAGGAACACGCCAAGATTTTGGGAATTAATCTTATTCACCGTATCCCCCAGAGTTAGATTAGTCCATACATACCTTTCTCATCTCCGTGCGTGCTGTAACTCTGTCTGACGCAGCCCCGCTAGCTTATCTTAGCACAAAGACTGTAAGTGAATGGCTTCAGCTATCATACTGTTTCCAATAAGTGACAAAATAATGTGAACATTTTCCTGTTTATGTGTTGTGCTTCATGTAGTCACACCGTGTACAAATAACAAGGTCATATGAGACACAGCTATCTTTAACAGTATACATACTGGGAACTATATTCTTTTACTTGGGCGGAGTGATTGGGACATTGTGCCATTTTCAAAGAGTTTATTTTACTCTGTCCCCACGAGTTAACTTGTCAATTAAGAGAAGACACTTCCCTGCCAATGACAAGTTTTTCCGGCAATCCATATTTCCGATATAATCCACCCAACCTGATCTCATGAATTTCCGTGGCATAGTCACAGAATTTTTTGCTCATTATTCCGTTGCATTCTCACGGATCGCCGCATATTTCCGTGGCCCTGCCACAGACTTTCTTTTCACGGATTGGTTACTCAACTGTTTTGTCCTATTTTCTTACCATTGTCGCTTCAGTTTAGGGTTAGATTTACATAAAATGACATCCCTGCCCCAATGCCAGGCGACAATTGATTAAAGTTTAGAAAATATAAAAGAATATAAAAGAATACATCAGAAAAAATAGTATAAACAAATACTTAAAGTGACATACTAACGCAAACACCAAATCTAACCCTAAACCGAAGCGACAATGGTTTGAAAATAGAAAAACGCAGTAACCAATCTGTGAGAATGCCACGGAAAAGAAAGTCCGTGGCAGGGCCACGGAAAATGCGGAGATCCGTGAGAATGCCACGATAAAATGAGCAAAAAATTCTGTGATTATCCCACCAGGTGATGCTTTTACCCAACTTACAAAACCTGGTAGCAACCACTAAGGCCAAACCGTTCAAACTCCGTGTACGTTTTGATCATCGCGAATCTGATCTCTATCAAACGTCCTTGACAAAATGCAATTATCTCAACTTATTTTTTTTTTTTTTTTGAAGAAACCTACCCATATTTGAGAGGTGGTAAAAAGAGAACAAATAAAGGTAGGATAAAAGTTTTTTTTTTTTTGAAAGCGCTCTTCTTTCATTTGATATATTGTATGTTTATATATTTAAAGAAAAACATTTTCTGGAAGACATTAAACTTTTGTTGTAACGAAGGGGCTGCTTAAACAAAGCGAGAGAGAGCGAGATTAATCCAAGTTCAAAGAGGTTTATTGTAAAATCCTAAAGGGCAGGCAAACGTATCCAAAAAGGGTAATCCACAAACTTAATCCAGACAGCAGGCAAGGGTCATAACATGAACAAGGCAACATGAAACAATGAACAATGGCAAAAAACAATGAAGACACTTAGTAAGGCAGCTGTTACACTAAACAATACTTAGCAGTGAGATGATGAGATTGAACCGACTATATACTGACAAACAGGAAGTGAATGGTGAAATGAGACATAGTTTCAAAATAAAAGACCAGAGACATGACTTCAACATAAAAGACCTTAACAATAAACCACACAGAACACAAGACAAAACCCTCACATTTGTCTATATCATAAAAATGCTGGCGCTTGCTGGCAACTTTTTTTTAAAAAGAGAGTTAAATGTTCATGTTATATATTTTGGTTGCATTTGTAAGTAAAAATGTAACTGCTTAACTATGCATGTCATAGAAAAATATCGATAAATTAATTGAATCAAATTGTAATTGCACCGAAGAAGTGATTGATGTATCGACAAATACCGCATCGCTGGTGGAGAAAACCAACATTGTATCACATCGCAATGAACTGTTTGATTTACACCAGAAAATGAAAATTCTTCAAAACTACCTTCATGTCATCCCAGCTATATATGACTTCCTTTCTTCAGCTGAACACAATCAGTTTTTTTTTTAGTACTGTTCTGGCTCTTTGTAGCTTTGCAATGCCATTGAATTGTGGTCCACATTTTTAACCGCCTGAAAGGAAAATATCAATCCTTTTCTCTCACAAGTGAATAGGTTTGCTTCAAAAGATATATTATAGTACACGTATGAATACATACTGTAATAAGGGGTGCACTGAATGTTCGCCAACCAAAACAGTTTGTCTGAAAATAGCAAAAAAGCCTCTTTCTCTGACACTTTAAAATGCTTTCACACTGCCATCATTTTTGTTGCTTTTATAAAGCGTCTGCATCTGTGTTTGAAAACGTTATTGTTTGGTGAAATGTATTCAGTCTTTTTTACTTACTCGGTCATACAGAAGTTTTGTTGCCATTTTTGGCTGAATGTTTTGGTTGCTGTTCATTTGGTAATAGATTTAGACAAGATTAATTTATTTAAAAAAAATTTTTACCATAATGATCAATTGTATTTATAAGTATTTTTTTATTATGTAAAGCAGTTTTTACAAGAAGTTGTATACACCCACACTCTATAGTCATGCTTTAGCACCACTTATGGTTCTACCGAGGTGTTTAGTGCTGAAAATGGTTCCCCTATGATTACGAGCTTTTAGTACTATTTAGCACAATTCTTACCCTGGATTTCCACCGGCTGCGGAACGGTGGCGGAGTCAATCGGTTTCCATGCAAGTCAATGTGTGTTTTCCACTGACTGCGTTCCGAATCCGTCACAGCTCCGGCCATCCACAGCCCTCCAGAACAAATACGCAGAGCTTCTATTTTTGCCGGATGCCGGACAGCTCCGCAGGGTGGAGCCATGACTATATCGCGTAATCATACCTGAATTTGCGAGATCTCGTATCATGATCTGGGCTGGTCCAGCAAAAGTCATAATTTACCGTCATAATGGGCGGAGACAGAACTAGATATCGCGTGATCATCACGTGAATTTGCAAGACCTCATAGGTCCTCGTCACTTCAGCAAGCAACCGCTATGCAACAAATACAGAACTGGTGGGTATTGGCAGACGAAGGAGTGCGGAGCCGTAACGCAGCGGAGCCGATCTGCAGCCGCTCCGCAGTTGGTGGGAATCCAGGGTTAGAGTGCATACGTGAAGGACAAGTAATCACTATTTTCGACAGTACATTTTAAATGTCTTGGTCTGTTAAGTTAATTTGATCAATTGTTAAGGGTACATAAGCACATAAATGCCCCCAAAGCTATTGGAGGTAGACTACAAGCCACATAACTCTAGATAAAAAAAATTCCAGGTTGCTACACATTGACTTCCCTTTAATAAATTTATGTCGTTCTTTATGGGAAAATTCATGGAAATAAATTTCCTCTGCCATTTTGTGTGGCTATAAATTTACTCACCATAGTTCATTTCATCTGAGAGGGTTTAAGCATGAAATCTGTCTGTGTCTAGTTTATCAGCTCTACTATATTGCGTCTCCTATCAGCCTTTGGTGTCTGATTAACTCCTCTTTGAATGATCTCCTTAAGGATTCCTCACTGGACGTGAACTGAGTTTGAAGAGCCCTTCGCATAAGATTCTTAAACCAATCACAGCTTTTTACGCCTGCGTGTAGAGGTGATTTATGGGTGCTTACGCCGCCGCTGGCCCTTTTGTTTTATCGGGTGTATACAGAGACGTACGCTGGGCTGTTGTTATCTGATCTGACAGTTATTGTTCTTTGCTTTTGTCCACTCTTAAAGGCAGGCTGACTGTTATTGTAGATATTTATGTGGAGGGATCGAAAGCCCTCTCAGAGAACCTTAAATATATTAAGCCTCCTTGCTTTCTAATACCTATAGGCAGCTGCCTTTCAAGGGAGTGTGGATTCACAGTTGATAAGCTTTTTGACAAAGTAAAAGATTGCACAAGTATGGGTTAAAATAGTCAGCGTGTCTCTTGTTTCAGATCACCATCTTATATTTAGTTTGCTAAGCTACTTGCATTGCATTGTGGGATTGCCTGATGCATGTAGGGTATGTGTACTGCTACTTTAAAGCTAAAACAAGAAACTTTATAGCATCTTTTACATTGGAAATTTGCCTATGATGTCTTTAAATAATGTATTTTTGTATTGATATAACACATTCTAATGTCAAACCAAAAAAAAGAAAAAAAATATTTTGTCACAGAACAGCGCAGTGTACAGGTTTGATAGGTTTCCCTTTAAAACTCAGCAACTCCACTGGTCTTGTCTATTGCTGGTATGCATGTGCTGACATTTCTAGCATGCGTATGTGTTGCAATGCTGTTCTGGCCGGATGCTCGACTAGATTGGTTTTAAATTGAGAATGTGTGACACTCATTACACATAGGCGGGGCCATATTCGCCATTAACTCTAGTGCCCTCCAATACCGAGAATAGGTTTCTTGCATAACAAATGCAGCAAATAACTCATGAATAAATCAGATATTTTTTTCCATTAAAACGTGGCAGATGTTCCACAGGGGAAACGTAAAGTTCAGTGCAAATATCTAACCTTTGTTTTGCAGAAATAGGACCAAAAGTACAGTGGGGTCTTCTCTCTCTCTTACTCTCTCTTTTGTTTTCCTGCTGGTGAAGTGATGTTAACAAGATGTGTTGTCACTGTGGGTTGCTGATAGAGCATGCTGGGTATTTTTTAAGACATTAACTGGACTCAGAGTCTTTATAGTTTTATGTTATTAGATGCATCAAAAGTGCTTGTGCAAGGTTAATATTTGAGCTTAGGAGTTTGTTGAACTTTAAACAATTTTATTTGTAATGCTATTCTATCAGCAAACAAAAGTTGTGGTATTTATTCTTGGTTTCGGAAAATAATGTGAATGTGGTTACCAAAACAACCAAAATAACAGCTTGGCTGTCTTCAACACACCCAGCCTCTGCTTTAACAGTCCCACAGAGGACTGAATTAGCTGTCAGGGCCTGTGTGGTGTGTTAAATCCATGGATCGTAATTACCCCCTCTCCAGATTTATGGAACGCTCTACATCCACGCAACAACACCTTTCACTTGCTCAACCAAAGGTCAGGGTAAATCAAACACAGTGGTCCCCTAACACACAAACTCCATTCTTAGGGACACACGAGCCAAGGGACCTTTCGAGAGTGGATCTGTGACATGGCTGTGTGCCGCTGATGGATTTATAAGGCTCTCCCGCTGAGAAAGAGATGGCTTTATTATGGGGGTAAGTCTGTAGGGAGCTTCTGTTACAAATTGACTTTAATAGAGAGAAACGACTTGTGTTGGATGCTAAATTTTAAACGATATTAAAATTCATTTTTTGAGTTTTAATCTGTAGTTGACCTTTCATGGGGTCTTGCTTCTTGTGGGATTCTCTGCATCGCTGAACGTTTACATAAGGAAGAAAGTAGGAAAAATAAATGGATCATATTTACATGAATATTTACAAAATATAATCGTCTTGTATAAAATGTGTATATACAACTATAAAACATACTATGTTGTATAGTTTAATTCTAAGAGATCTTTAGTGGTGATATCCTGAAAATGTGCACAGGTGTTACTCTCTAGAGTCAAGCACCCTCACTGCAAAAAAAATGTGTCGTCCCTATACTAAGACACCTTTTGTGTTATTATTCATTGTGCCGCCCACCACGATCCTGCGACATTAGATCAGAAATGTCTTGTCTGCAAGTGTTCATTTATCACAAAATACACTGTAAAAAAAATCAGTAGAAATTGCAGCTGGGTTGCCGGTAAATTACCGTAGATTTAAATTTATGTATTTTACTGGTGTAGCAGGATTAGGTGAGCTGTGATTGACAGCTACTGTCACCTATCAGGAAGGGGCAGTCCCTTTTTAAGCACTGATTGGCTGCTGCTCGGAATGCGTCATGTCCTGTGTTTCCCCCGGGTGTTTGTAGCAATAGCGACAGGTGAGAATTGTTAATGTGCTGTTCGTAGTTTTAATCTGTATGTTATTTAAAACTTTGTGTTGGTTTTAGCGTGTTTGTCCAGCGTACTGGTGCCCTTGTGCTGTTGGTGGCTTAAATGACTGTGCACCCTCAGTTGGCTGTGGTTGACCTGTTGTAGGTTAAACAGTGCTGTAAAAGACGTTAATGTGTCTGGGGTGATGCAACTGTGCGGTAAGTGTCCAACCACAAATTGTAATGTTAGTGTATGATGTTTAGATTTTTAATATTATGTTTGTTTACTTTAGGGTTCTCCCTTTTGTTCTACGTGGTTTCCTCTGGTTGCTGCCTGTTTGAGTCTCGTGCTGTTTTATCGCACCGCTGTAACATTACATTATTGTCACTGTTGTAAACCGGACCGTCCACTGTCTGGTTTCTGACTTGAGTGTGTATTATCTTGAAGTGGAGGATTAGCGCATTGGAGCCGGCGTATGGACTTTGGTGTTTGCGCCATGACTTTCGTGTAGCTGCCAGTTTTCTTTGTTTGTTTGTTTTTGTTTCTATTGTAAAATTTGTATATTATTGTTTTGAATATTTATTTAGCTTTATATCCTTTCAGGAGCTGGGGTCCCCACGGGTGAGGGATCTTGTGGTGGTGGTGGTACCGCTCAACGGTTCCCGTGTTACACATTTGAAGTGTATAAGTGTGTGTACATTGAGTTCACGGTGTGGTGTGCGAAAGTGTGCTTTTGGACAACTTGTGCCAGTGATCCCTCGAGTGGGTAACCTCAGCTCTGTAGGTTTGTGTATTATTTTAATTAGTTTATTATTTGTCTTCCTTTCCACGCACTGCATTGTAGCAGTGAGGACCATTAAACCTTCAATTGTTTTGTATTTTTGTGTAACTTTGTGATTGTGATGTTTTATGTCATTGTTTTTTTGTATTTACTGCAGTGAGACAGATTTGTTTTGAATAATGTTGTCTTCTGTTTATTTTACATCTAGCTCATTGACATGAACACAGAATATTGTGGAATAAAAATTATATTTTTTTGTACTATTTTCTGCTCCCTTCACTTTTAAGAGGAACGAACCTGTGTGCCTTACCGCCTTTCTGGGTGTAAGGAATATTTCCCTGGGTGTAAGTCCCAGGGTGGCGTAGTCGGAATTTTATGTAAAATCTTTCTTTCGTCGAAGCTAACTTCTCACCCCCTCGTCGCCACACTGGCAACATTTTGCTCAAAGTTAAATGAACATTAAACATCTACAAGTCTTTGTCTTTACAGAGTAAAAATAAAAAAACAAAAGCAAAACATTCTGGGAAACAAAATCTGAAGCAAAAAACAGAAAAAGGTTGATGATGATTTCTGGTTCCCAGAATGCTTTGCTTGAGGCTGTTATTGTATAGTTTTATTCTGTAAAGATAAAGACTTGTTAATATTTAAAATTTATTCAACTTTGAACAAACTCTTGCCAGTAAATAACATAAATGTAAATCTACGGTAAATTACCGGCAACCCAGCTGCAATAACATTGTAATTTCTACTGAATTTTTTTACAGTGTAGAGTAACGTGAGTAACCAACTCATTTAAATTTCAGTAATTGTAACTGCGTTACTTGATTTAAAAACAATACTTCGTTACATGTTTATTACCGCTAAAAGTAGTGGAATTACAGTAACAGAATTAATTGTAATGCGTTACTCCCATCACTGTTTTTAACACAACTTGTGTTGTCTCTTTCATTTATTTTAACATGAAATAACGCCTTAAATAGCATGACACACACAATGTGTAAAAAATTATGATGAAGGCCTGTTTAGGGATGGGCAATATAAACGATATGCAATATAAACGATACAAAATTGGCATACGATAGAGATTTTAAATCTATTGCACTATCGCGATAATGCAACATCTATTATTTGGATTTAAGCCGTCAAACAAGCAGCAGGAACATTTACTCTGTAGACTAGAGCAAGAGGTGTCCAATACGGCAATGCTGGTAGATCGCACATAAGTTAACTGCTGCTCCACGTGCGAAATTGGCATTATGGTCTAGTAATTGTGAAACATGCAGTATATATATATATATAAAGGCCTATGCAGTATAGTCCTCACAAGCATTTCAAGTGTTTAGTGTTATAAAAATAATTAACTGTGTTTTTTAGCAGATAGATCTTGTCGGCTTTATCATTTTAAAAGTAGATCACCAGACAAAAAAGTCTGGACACCCCTGCTGTAGAGTGTGTCAGGCAAAAGTTCCAGCTAAGAGAAGTAACAAGACTAATCTATCCATAACGGTTCACTTTTACTTACTTTTTTAGCAGTTTGGCTTTTCTAAGGGTCTATGTAACCTGTTCTGAAATGAGTCTATTTAAATTATTATATCGCAATACATATCGCTATCGCAAGAGGCTGCAATGTATAACGCAATATGGATTTTAGGCCATATCGCCCATCCCTAGGCCTGTTTGGGTTGAAACGCGTTGGTGATTTTACTTTTCCCTGTCTTTACAATAAAGGCTTTTTACTTTTATACTTGCGAGTGCCTGGATGTGGATTTTTTTCTATCACTATCCATTTATCATGTAATGGTTTTAGGTTTTCTTAAATTTTTTGCATACATTTAGAAGACATTTTGATACGAACGTTTTTGTTGAATCACAAATTGTTCGTGAAAAATTTGTACGCACATCTCAAACACAAATTTGTGTGTACGCATGCTTAGTGAATGAGACCCAATATTGTACAAGGAACTCTGCAGAAATGTTGTCGCTAGTTTTTACGCATTTTTAATTACACTCATAATTATAAATAGTACATTTTGAAAAACAGAAATAATCTTGAAGTAGTCTCTTCATTTTTTCCACGGCTGTATATATTTGGTTTTCTATTAAAGAGGAACTGTCATTTAAACAAACAGCCATTGTTCGTTGTTTTTAATAAATGTACCAATAGCTGCATTGCCACTGTCCTTGCCTGTTTCTTTAAACAACGTTTTAAAAAATCCATAACTTTCACTTTTCAGAAAGATCAATGTAGATTCATATCTAGTAGTGTACGCTGCCATGAAGAAATGGTTAAAATCTGTACCCCACAGCATGAGCCTGTACCCCTATAAAAAAGTACAGCTTTGCACCTAAATAGTTTATATTAGTATCTTGAAGGTACATACCTGTATTGGTACCAAATATATATATGGTAGATATTAAGACTTTTTTAAAGGAGTTTATCCCGGTAACAGCTGTGTACAGTATAGCCGATAACAGATATGTTTACATTTGGTACCAATATGTACGTTTGAGTTACTATTATTCAGGTGCAAAGTGGTACTTTTCCAAAGGGTACCAGCCCAGTGACAGGTACAGGTAGAGACCTTTTATACCATGTTTTCCTGACATAATAGATAGACTTTTCATGAGACTGAGAATGATTTGTAATTTTTTTTACCATAAAATGAATCTGACTGCATTAGTTGTGCTGTGTGTTTGCTGTTGTAATCAACCTGTGTGTGTAAAGAACGCAATCAAACCATAAACTATTTTATTTTCTGTCAGAAAATTTTTGCACATTGTTTCGTTCAAATTTAGTTGAACAATGCAGATTCCAGTATTATTCAAGTAATTTAGTACCTATATTTTTAAAAGCATTTCTGTAAAACCAGTTCTTTATTTTTTTTTAACCCTGGCAATATTCTTGACTGTTTATTCTTTGCTCCGATTTAATGACATTACTACACAACACAGCTTTACCTCCAATGCAATTTCTACTGTTACTGTAAATCTATGGATCCATTTTCTGAAGCCTTGCGTGCAAACACAGGAAAGAACAGGAACTCTGCCCAACGTATGCTACATCTGTGAGCTTCCAAGAGCCCCATGGGATATTTCATGAATAAAGCTTGACGGCAGCCATTAAAGATTAATCAAACACAAAGCACATCCTCAGTCTAGATTTTAAAGGATATGTGGCTGATATATCATCCATGTAGCTGTTAAAATTTATACTTAGTGGTTTGTTGTGTTAGTTTTCTACCATCCTATTAGTTACCGTGATGCATTCCGGGGATGTTTCTTTGCAGACAGCAGACACTAGAGTGTTTTTCAAGTGCAGTGGGTGCATTTGGAGGTTATTGGATACTGAAGCCAAAAAAAACTTACTTTGAGTTTAGGGTTCATGCTATGCTCAGTCTTTGATCCATTCCCCTCTCAAAACAGTCATGCTGCTCCCAGGGGTGCATCTTATTCGGCTGAAAAGGATGTTTTGAATTAATCCAAATAAAATCATTTCTCAATATATGAACTGCGCCTGGACTTTCAAGATGACTGGTTGAATTTTTGACTGAAATAATTTTTTCTTTTGTCTTTGTCAAGGCTGTCAAGCTTTGACAAAGAAGCTTGACAGCCAACGACGTAGTCCACACGCTCATATTTCATTCATAGTCTGTTTGTGTTTTGTAATGGCGTACGGCGATATTAAAGAAATGCTGACAGAATTATTTGTCATTGAACGAAATCAACAGTCAGGCGGTTGCAGTTTCGTTTACTGACAATTTTCAAAGCACCACATTCAGTGAGAAGTTCAGAGTAAAAATAGTATACGTCAACACCATGCTTTGAAAACATTAACAAGTCTGTCTAGTTTTTTTTCTCCCGTTGTTTAAAGCGGTGTAGAACATGTTGTAATTATGCCTGTTTCTCCCCTAAGACTAACACCTCTGCACCACCACCTTCTAATCAACACTTTTTAATTAGCGCTTTGCTAACTCATCCACACTGACGTCTGTGCCAAACTGAACCCTGCTAGACAGCAATGTACTCGACATGCCATAATGGGCATTTGCCAGAAGCAGGCTACTGGGCTCTCTGTACGCTATAACTATGCTGAGAAATGGTTGCTTTTCTTGAGAATATGATGGAGTCCATGCCCTCGGGCTGGGTGAATCCTTCCTGGCTTCTTCTTAGTCTGCAGGGATTAAATATGACATATATTGCCCTTATTACCCAGTCAAGTCAAGTATTGTAATAGACCATCAATTGGCAAATCTCATCTGTTTGTAGTAACCAGCAGTGACTGTCAACATAATGAGACATTTAAACAAATGACTTTTTATGCCATCTACAGTTAAATGGCATTGGTCCAGAATCTCACTTTATGTTTGTTCTGATTGGCTGGTGCTTTTTTAGTTCCATTATGTTTTATTTGGGTAGCCTATAATTTTTGTACCTCATGCCTTTGAAACATATTTGATTGGATTATGCTGTTTTTAATTTTACTAGGAAGTAATATTAAATGTTTTTTTGTTTTTGTGTTATTTTTATTGAAAATATATATATTTTTTTAATTCAATATTTGTATCATGAAAATCGCAATGGAGGCTGACAATAGTATTAAATCCAACCCAATCTGACGAATTGAAACGATTTTCCGCTGTTTTTCGTGCCACTGGAGCACGAAGGTCTTTTTCGTGGCACAACGCACAAATTTCTATAAACAGTTTTTTCTGTGGACAACTTTGTTTATTGTGTCATTTTATATTTTGTTTTCTCATAGTTTTTTTTTTTTTTTACAATTGTCGCTTGGGGTTGGGGTTAGAATCACTTTTTTGCGACATCCTAAGTCAAACCCCAACTCCAGGCGAGAAAAGTTTTAATAGCGGACGAAAAGCATGCAGAAACCAATGCATAAAATTACATCCTAACGCAGTGTTCTTCAACCCTGGTCCTGGAGGACCCCCTTCCAGAATGTTTTAGATGTCTCCTTAATCAACACACCTGTTTTAACTTATCAGCTTGTTAGGGAGACATTCTTGAAGGAGGCTGATGAGTTGGCTCAGGTGTTTTAAATAAGGCTACATCTAAAACTTTCTGGAAGGGGGTCCTCCAGGACCAGGGTTGAAGAACACTGTCCTAACGCAAACCTCGAATCTAACCCTAACCCCAAGCGACAATCATTTAAAAATAGGAAAAACAATGAGAAAAAAATAAAATGACACTATAAAGAAAGTCGTGCCACAGACACAAAAAACTGTTTATAGAAATTCGTGCTGTGTGCCACGAAAAAGGCATTCGTGCTCCAGAGGCACAAAAAACAGGTCAATAGTACAAAAAAATTAATAAAAAAATGTGTGACTATAACATGACTTGCCGTGAGATAAGGTAGATTAAATCACAAAGAAGCAGATTGTTTTGAAAGAATTTTATTGAGAAATGTTCTCATTAACGGATCTTTTTTGTAAACACATCGTTTATAATTAACATTATGGGCCCTATCTTGCACCCAGCGCAATTGACTTTGTCAGTGACGCATGTATCATTTCGTATTTTGCACCGGCGCACAGCGGGGTTTTCCCTCCACAGACGCATGTCGGCAAACTAGGGAATGAACTTGCGCTCCCTGGGCGGTTCAGCGCAAAAATGGAGGCGTGCTCCGGCGCAAACCATCTCTTATGCTATTTTGCAGTTTCAAAAAACAATTGCGCTACTAACCAAAAAAAACTAGTCTAAAGTCAGTGGCGCGTTGCGCGTAGTTCATTATGCTATTTTAAGGGCGCATGCTTGACCATAATGTATAGCGTGCACAACGCGCATTGCTTATCTAATCTACACAGATGCAACAGTTATTTTTGCAAATCATAAATTGTTACAATAAAAAATATAAGATAAGGGAAATCATTAAATCATAAATTGTTACAATAAAAAATATTAATACATGAGATAAGAGAAATCATTTTGGTGAGCATTGTGGTGATAGTTTTTATTTATTTTGTGTGGCAGCGTTAAACAATTATCATGCAAATAACGATTAATACATTTTCGTAAGTTTGTTGTGTGGCTGTATTACGTTTATTTTATCTAAATAATAATTTAAATGTTTTCATAAGAAACCTTAATGTATATGAACTTGATTTGTAATTGTACTTTGGGGTTGGACCTTGCTTGCGTTTCTTGGGTCCGATTTCAAAGCCCCCAAAACCCTTTCAGCGGTGAGGGTGGACGCAGCGATGTCCTCCTGTGTGCCCGGCGTGCCCGATTTATGCTGGCAAGCTTGGGATCCCCCGTCCCCTGACATCATTGTAGCATGCTGATGAGACAATTGTGGCTATTTCTTCTCACGCCTGTTTAACCGACGCTGATTTTCTCCTATCCCCATACAAAACAACTTCTCTGTCTTTGACTGCTCTTACAAGAACGTGGGTCTCCTCGGCTGTGAACCGCTCCTGGCGTGCGCCTGGTAAATCCGTCATAATAATAGCAACCCGCCATGGAACTTGCGCCCTTGCGTTTAAAGGGAATGTTGAATAGCGTTCTGATTGGTTTATTTGACGTTACGCCCAAACCACACCTATGAATAATGAACCTACTTCAGACCAACCCCTTATTGATTTGCGCCTGGCGCAAGACTCATTTCTCCCGCCGGGAAAATAGCAACAGCGCATAAGATCCGCCCACAAAGTCACTTGCGCTTTGCGCTTCGCATTTGCGTTTCAGATCGTTAAAATAGGGCCCTATATATATGAAAAATATCACATTATCATCTCATTTGACCGTTAACCCCCATTTCTGTTGGAAAATAAAAAATGTAACTGGAGGTCAGTTGACATCTTAAATGTCACTTAGTCATTTCATTGGTATTCAACAAATTCTGTTTTTTTGTTTTTGCTGCAAAATCCTTTAAGTGCATGCAAGCATTTTGGTAAAAAACGGCATAAAAAAGGTAAACAGATTCAAAATCACTGATGAAAACATGTTTGAATGATAAAACATTGCAGAATTTAAAAAGTGACCGTCTTAAGTGAAAGTCTTAAGTCACATTGGTATATTTGTAGAAAAAGGCAAAAATCATTAGTACATTGTGTAAAGATCATGTTCCATGAAGATATTTTTTACATTTCCTACCCAAAAAATATATTCAAACTTTATTTTTGTGAGTGGATGCAGCAAAATTGTGACCAGAAACTCGCCTACAAACTTTGCTTTGCTACCCATTCCTAAAAGATTTCCCATTCAAGCTTGATTTTTATGTAAAAGCTTCTCCCATTCAGTCAAGAATGCCATTATATCTGTAAGCCAGTAGAGAACACTAAAACAAACCTTTTCTTTACTAATATGTGTTAAAAGGGCTTAATTTGGTCTTTAAATGGATTTTCTCAGTATTCTGTTTATATTGCACTCTCAGATTCCAGATTTTAAAATCATTTTATCTTGGACAAATATTGTCCTATCCTTACAAATCATACATCAATGGAAAGCTTATTTATTTAGTCGACCCTTACGACTGGGTCAAATATATAAATAAAAAACTGAACCACAAATTAGGTGGCCAGACAGACAGACAGACAGATCGGATTCGGCCAACAAACCGGTATTTCTGAATGGCCTGAGGCCAGGATTAAGCAGGATATGGATAGATAGATATGGTTCTATATTTAGTCTTGATGGCAGTATTGTAGACCTAATTTACAGTTCTCTAATGCAGCACAAGTAATATGGCATAAAGTAATCTGGAGTAATGTGCTTTAGATCAAAGGGTTAAGATGTCAATACTGCAAATGTGCTTCCCTTTTTCTTACTGGTGAGACCTTCACACTATAATGAGTTTGTCAGATGCTGATCCAATGCTTAAGACTCCCACATTTGGTACCTAAGGGCAACAAAGTGATTCTGTGCTATGAGTTAGATTTGATTTGACCTTTGACACTAACTGTTGACACACTCACTGTTGCAAGCCAGTGGGAGTTTTGATCACAAATTGATTTATAGACCTGTTTTTTTAAGTTTGTTGGTCAGGCTGTTTTTCGATTTAAAGTGTGTTTACATTGACAGTACGATGAATGGTGTTGTAGCTGCTCTAAATTTTTTTGTTTTAACACAGCAGTGATGAACAACGTGTATGAATGTGAATGAAAAAAAAAGTAACAATAAATATAGCAACTGCAGGCTGTAGTCATACCTTTCCTTTTAAAAGCCAGTCACCATTTTGATAGAAATGGGAAGGGAAGTTCCACGAATTCAGGTCAGCAGGAGCTGTGACTTTGGATACTTATAAGAATCCTATCTCATACTATTCTCCTACTATGCAACATTTCACCAACCACTGCAAGACCTCTGTGAGGTTCTTTGATGTCCAGCTGGACTGAGTCCTGTTCAATTATCCCACTATAATCAGTGAAACATTGCAGCGAAGTACAGGCTTAGATCAATACCAGTGTGAGATATTGTCCTTGAAGGCTCCCTTTACATGATCCCAATCTCTGCCGTCTGGTTATAGCAAGGCAGGCCTGTCATCATCCGCCAACTCATGTTTATCAATTGAGGTGTCCGCTATTGCAACTCTTGCTGAATTAAATAAGACCTTTTATTCTAACCATCAACCAAAGCCATAGATCAGACTTCTTATTGAGAGACAAACAAAAGGGTTCGTTATATTCTTGCATGTATCCATGCATAACAATATCTGTATTTTTCGTCTACGTTCACATCAGCTTTGCTAGTCTTCATTGTCCATTTCACCCTTACCTGTCCTAAGTGATGGACAAACACATGAAATCACATTTCCAAGGGTGCATTTTGTGGTACCCAACTTGACTAAATGTGCACGTACGTAAAAATAGATCACGGTTTATATCATGTAGCACAGTGGGGCCTAAATCAATGCATGGCATGATTTCTGCCATTTTTTAAATCCTCTTACTGCACTGAATGCAGATTACCATTAGTACATTGAATCTGTACCATTTACTTGAGTGGGATTTAGCTTTTCCTTATGTAAAGAGTTTCACATGGCTTTAATCTCGCTCGCTCAAAGGGTGTTCACCTACTGTATCATAAATTCATGCAGTCTGTTCATTTAATGTACAGTACATGTACTGCATACCTCGGAGAATAAATGTTAAGTATCCTATGAGGTTTACCCAAGAATATTGTGAGCACATACAACAAAGTGAACAATCCCAATGTCATATCGTCCTCAAGCAAACTAAATGTTATGGCTTTTTGGTGTTTTACAGGAGTTTGCCGCCCTGACCAAGGAGCTCAACGCCTGCAGAGAGCAGCTGCTGGAGAAAGAGGAGGAAATATCCGAGCTGAAGGCCGAGAGGAATAACACAAGAGTAAGTTCATACTGTACACTGTTTTCCAAACATTTTAAACAACACTTTGTTCCTCAACCATCAGCTTTGGTTTACAATAAAGCCAGCAATCTCAGTTCTTGCTCACATAAATGGATGCTTTGGTTGCTCCATAGTGCTTTTGCTAAACCTGGCACTAAACTTTGTGAAATTTGAGTAGTTTATCTTAATAAAGTTTTTGTTTTATTTATCTTAATAGTTTCAATATTTCTAGCTCTGATGCCAAGTGCACAACAGTTTGAATGGAAAGACCCCCTCAATTGGGTTGCCCCCTAATTCACCTTCTTATTGCAACCATACAAATCCAAGCAAAAGTATTTGGTCATTGCACAACGTCACCCACATATTTTGAGATGCCAACCACAGATTCACAACATCCTAAATTGAATTTCATGACAGTTAGATAATTCAGCAATTACTTGTAAGTTTGAGATAATAATTCTGTTGATGTCAAGAAAACAAGCAGGCTAGTGCAGGGAAGTTGCCAAAACGTCTGACAAAAAAAACAGCACTCTGGCTATCGCTTCCATCTCATGAGAGAATAGTCATTTGCATCTTATGCTTCATTTTCACCACCATTTTTTTTCGCTGCACCCCTTAGCGCCTGCTTGAGTCACTGCTATGTAACCCGGCCCTTCAGTGTCTATTCTGCAATTCAATTAATTACTTGCGTTACTTAGCTCCGGCCAAACGTTTGAAGAGTCAATTATGGAATTGAGGATATTGAAGGGTATTAAGACAAGATAGTGGGGATAAGGGGAAGTAGTGAAATGAAAAGAACATGAGAGGTCAAGTGAGATTAGTAACGGACTCTGCCAGTGGCATTTCAAGTAAAATTTCTTATCTTTTATGGGCGCAGTCATTATGGAAAAGGTCACATGTTAAAAGTAAAAGTGTTTTGTTTGAGTGTACACCTTAATTCACAAATCATGGTTGTAAGAATCATTAAAAATGGGAATGTCCATCCATGGTAGAATTGCGTCAGCAGCGTAATAGTCATGGGAACACATATAGTGCTTTTCCATTGCATAGTACCCCACGGATTGGGTCGGGTCAGCTTACTTTTGGAGGCTTTTCCACTGAGTGCAGTACGTAGTACCCAATACTTTTTTTAGTAACGCCTCGGTTGGGGTTCCAAGCGAGCCGAGTTGATACCAAAACATGATGCGAAAACACTGTAGATCACTGATTGGTCTGAGAGAATCATCACTACCAGCGTCATCCCTGTAATTTAAAAGATTAGCTTTACCTTCATGCTAGCTTGCGCTTTCTCGAGTAAACCTGTTGTCAACTGTGCTTTGCTGTAAGTTCCTGTTTTGCTGTAAAACATCCACAAGTTGAGAATCAGGAACACCATATCAGTTTTTATACAGACTTTTGTGGCGGCACATTTGCGATGCGCACGTCCACATATATGCTTAAATGCAACTTAAATGAAGCTCAGCGGAGCATGTCGACTGACGCCACGGGTGTTTGTACAGAAACTGTCACGTGTGACAGAGGGAGTGATAAACGCGATGAGAAATAAATGAATGTATGGTACCTTATAGCATTCCAACAATGCTCTCACTTGTATGATGTCTCAGCAGTTAGCAGCGCAAATAAAGAGGGGAAAATAAGTATTTGACACATCAGCATTTTTATCAGCAAGTGGATCCCAAACATAAGGCCAAGGAAACTATAAAGTGGTTTGAGTATTAAATAAAGTGTGTTCAATACTTATTCCCTGTGTCATTTCACTTTATTTATTATGACTCAACTTGTATACTTAAATGTTCTGATTTCTTTGTATGAATTCAATATTTGGCTTGATGGCTAAATCCGGTGGAAATTTTGTGCTCAATAGCCTACTGATAAAAATGCTGATGTGTAAAATACTTATTTTCCCAGCTGTATAACGAAATGCCTATAATCCCTCCCACTCCGAAGTGTTACTAAACTCGATGGAAAAGCTAACCAAGCCAAAGTGAGGTGAGCTGACCCAACCTAAACTGTGGGGTACTATGCAATAGAAAAGCGCCATTAGTGATAACAAAAAAATATAGATTAAATGCACTCCAAATCACTTTGGATAAAAGCACCCGGCCAATGGGTAAATGTAGATGTCATAACATGATACTGCAGTCATTTTTTGCGTAGTGTTTGAATTTGAGCAACTCTCGTGCAAAAGCCGCAACATAAGGGCCTGATAAAAAAATTCATATTTTGAAGAAAAGATGTCAGACGCACTTAGAGGGTTTTGCATCTGAACTCCTTATTTGCAAATAGTTTGTGGTATCAGTTTTAACATGTATGTAAAGTACCTCATTAATGTTACATATGTTTCAGATTCCACATTGAATTCCCAGACAAGAAACAGGAAGTAAAATGATACTGTTTCTGTAGAAATATTGATTAACATCACTGTTGAGATTCATGTATTGTTTAATGGCCATGTCTGCAGAAGGCACCACTGCGAACCCATTCCACCCACAGAATGCTAGAGAGAAAGTAACCTAACCTGTATTTTCCGGCTGTAGGGTTGTTTTTATGCTGAGCTGGCGGTAGGAAACACACAGGCTGACACAGAAACAGGGTTATGAAGGAGAGAGAGCATAAAGCCTAGCAAAAATAGAAAGGTCAGCTCTTCTGTTGGTTTTTGGAGCAGCACAGTACAGATGTCAGCCCAGACCTCAGGCAGATACATGTACAGTACTGAGGCAGGCCTAGTGCAGCGACTCATTCAATGTTCTGCTTTGTGCAATAGATGTACCCTGGATATTTGGACACAAATTTGAATGTATCAGTGATACAGGTGCATAGACCATGTGTGACCCTGTCTGTGAAATCAAGGTTAAATTCTCATAATTTAATTTTGAGAATAGTTTTTAGTCATTAATTTCAATCTTTGACATGATCTTACTCAGTGAGTATTAAAGATATCGAAGTTATATATTCACAGAATGTTCTTTATATTATGTACAGTAGGATGCTTAAATGCAGAAAACAGTAAATCATAAAAAATGAGTTCAGGTTTAGTCTCACATGGCTAGATGTAAACAACACTGGTCCAAAATCACTTTTTGTTTCAGTTTTTAGTTTTTTTGTTTTGTTTTGTTTATTAAATATATAGTTTATAAAATAGAACTTACTGCAGATTTTATTATCCTCATAAATAGATTTTAATCTAAATAAATTGTATTTTTACCGGATTTTTGAACATGTAGTCAATTAATATGATTAATTGGCGTCATGTTAAACTAGACATGCCTTTCCATCTTAAATGGAAATGGCCCTTAAAAGAAGAAAGATTATATAAGAGCAGGAGTTTGACATTACATAAGGATAATGCAATAATACAGCAATGTAAAAAGCATAAAGAATTAAGTGCACCACACACCTACAAAATCAAAACGGTGATGTCTTTATAACTATTAAATACATGAAATAAATATAATTTAATATGTTGTTTGCTTTGTGCATGTCTTAATAAGCACCCATGTATAGCGACGATGTGCAGTCAGCAACTCATTAGTGTAAAATAAACCCCTTTAGATTGTATTCCCAGTAAATAATTTGTATTTTTGATTAACAAAAAACTAACATTGCATATCATTGTTCTCAGCAATTTGGTTGCAGTCAGCAGGGATGCTTTTAATTTGAGCACCTGCAAAAGAAATGGTACTGTTGCATTGCGATTTTGTTTCATAAAACTTTCACATAGCAAACAATAGAACAATATATGGTCAGAAGTCTGAGATTTAAATCGATATGATTGAAATATCACACATCCGGCTTTAGATGCAACATAATTATACCAGGTTTTCATGCATATGTAAGTCTATAAGTTTATCCCCAACATTTGACCATTAAAAGTTCTCGTACAATGTCCACTAAACATAAAATGATTCTCATGAGTAATGATCTGTTATTGATGATAACATTTGATGATCTCTCTCTCGATTTTACATGCCATGTACCAGACCAGAGAGTAACCACATTAACATAATCTCCTTTGTGCCTAGTCCAGGGGGTTTCAATTTGTTTGGTCTGCTTTATTGTTTCAAGTAATGTAATGGGTTGTCTTGTGTCTAATGTTGTTACCCTGCTGAAACTAGTCCCTTGTAAAATGAGAAAAGATGATGTTAGTGAGAAAATGGTGTTAAGCACATGTCATTACTTTTCAAATGAAAGTTGTCCTTGAGGGTTTTAGTCAAATCAGTCTACAATTAGACAAGGTTTTCACATACTTTTTCTTGCCACTGTACTTTCACACTATTTTCAGCATTATAATTTAAATGCCACTATTAATTAAACAAACAATCAGCATGACACAGGGAGCGCATTAAAACTTACGTATAGATTAATCGGTTTGTGCCATGTATATAGCCACAGATGCTGGTGTTAATAAAAAATAAACTAAGACATAATTTTGTATCTCCAACAGCTTAAGCTGTAGTTTCAGTATTTTTTTTCAGTTTAATATTTGTAAAGGTTTGAGTGGATTAAGGTGCAAGTGATGTCAAGTGTCCTGTGGGTAACCATTGTGTGTTCAACAGCTGCTGTTGGAGCATTTGGAGTGCTTGGTGTCAAGGCATGAACGCTCCCTACGCATGACGGTGGTCAAACGACAGGCTCAGTCTCCTTCTGGGGTCTCCAGTGAGGTGGAGGTCCTCAAAGCCCTCAAGTCTCTGTTTGAGCATCACAAAGCACTGGATGAGAAGGTAAACCGTGACAGCAACTGCTACAATGTTGATTTCATGAGGGAGTCACAATACAATCTATACCTTCCCACAATGCATTGTATATTTAACATATTTGAAAAAAGTGTCTTAGCAGACAAAATGTAATTTATTCTCATGCAACGTTGTGCTGTTTTGGGATTTTGAGATCTTAACACATTTATTGCAAAACTGTGCCCCACTATCCCGCATGTCCTTTCCTTTATCCCGTGGCCTTTTATTTATGGATTAAGTTCCTGTGCCTGTTCATCCAGTTGTAATCCATTATGCTCCCTTCTACAGACAGTGTCATTTATAAGGCGTTAGGTAACGGGCAGCAGAGAAACACATGATTTATGAGGCAGCAGCTTCAGTGAGTGTTTAACCCACCTCAATAGTGGGGTTTCCATCCAAACGTGAAGCCATTTTTTTTTAATTGGCAGAAAAAGTAAAACAAACAAATGCTAGGTGCGTTTCCATCAAGAAAATGTCAGTGGTATTGGTAACCTAGTAAATTAAACTCTGTAAATAAAACAAGGCACACTTAGAAAATGGAGACAGGACTGCATTTAGTTACAATTGGGCAAGTTATACATTTACTTTAGTTGTTGCTAAACTGAATTGTGTGCACAGAAGAAGAAATGCAGAATTTTTTGATGCAACCACAAGCAGCAAAGGCATTAAGATGAGGTCAAGTGCCCAATAAATGGGAAAGATAATATTAAAAATTTTAAAAATTGGTATAATATGTGACCTTTAACTTAGAAAATGTCCATATTTGAACCATCCATGGTTTGAAACAACCTTGCATTTTGGGTTTAATTTTATTTAAAGCCAGTGGTTGGGTTTGTTTATATTTGACCCAACAATGGACTGAAACCACAGAGCATTTATTATCATTATTAAAAATACTTTTATAATAAAAATAACATCTATTTTTAACTCTTTTCCAGGTACGAGAGAGATTGCGGGTGTCACTGGAAAGAGTCTCTGCCTTAGAGGAGGAGTTAGCTGCAGCCAATCAGGAGGTAAGCTCAGATAATGTAACCATAAAGCCTCCTGCAACAAAATTGTGCTGAACATCGGGTTACATAATCAATTGACACAATAAGTGTATCAATCAGTGTCGATTTATTTCATGTTGTTTGTTGATCTGAATCGTGTGAAATGCAAAAAAGAACAGGAAAAAGAACATTGTCATAAGTTGCCAATACTTGCTGTCCAGATGGTGTAGTTCTAGCTGAAAGAGTTTCAAACTTTTCTGCAAACGTTTCTTTAGGAGAAGAAAGATGAGAATCAGTGGGATGATTTCGAGCCTAAGCGTGTGGCAGTGATTCCCTACCGTGTGTTATAACATCTCTATTTCTGAGTTAACACTCATCTCAAAGGTTTGTAGGAGGGCACTGGATCAAAGAGAGAGACAAAGAGGAGAAAAGAGGTGAAGGCAGACATTTAAAAAAGGATTATGACTCAGCCAATTCTAAGAGATACGTAGAGAGTTACCATATGGTGAAAATTTGCAGCCATTTAACAAAGCGAACAAGAAATATTAACTTTTATGTTTGGTTGAGGCTTCTTTCCATCTCATAGGTCTTAAAGTGACAGCACACCAAATAAATTCCATGACACCAAAACTAGTTGTTTTAATGAAATATTGATTACTAATTAATACTGGACTGAATCAAATCGAAACCATATACAAAAGAATCAAATCACCAAATTGGTCACAATCTCCTGAACTCCAAACTGAATGTCAGAATGGGAAAGAAAGGAGATTTAAGCAATTTTGAGCGTGGCATGGTTGTTGGTGCCAGACTGGCCAGTCTAAGTATTTTACAATCTGCTCAGTTACTGGGATTTTCACACACAACCATTTCTAGGGTTTACAAAGAATGGTGTGAAAAAGGAAAAACATCCAGTATGCGGCAGGCCTGTGGGCGAAAATGCCTTGTTGATTCTAGATGTCAGAGGAGAATGAGCCGACTGATTCAAGCTGATAGAAGAGCAACTTTGACTGAAATAACCACTTGTTACAACCAAGGTATGCAGCAAAGCATTTGTGAAGCCACAACACGCACAACCTTGAGGCAAGTGGTCTACAACAACAGAAGACCCCACCGGGTACCACTCATCTCCACTACAAATAAGAAAAAGAGGCTACAATTTGCACAAGCTCACCAAAATTGGACAGTTGAAGACTGGAAAAATGTTGCCTGGTCTGATGAGTCCCGATTTCTGTTGAGACATTCAGATGGTAGGGTCAGAATTTGGCGTAAACAGAATGTGAACATTGATCCATCATGCCTTGTTACCACTGTGCAGGCTGGTGGTGGTTGTGTAATGCTGTGGGGGATGTTTTTTTTGGCACACTTTAGGCCCCTTTGTGCCAATTGGGCATCGTTTGAATGCCACGGCCTACCTGAGCATTGTTTCTGACCATGTCCATCCCTTTATGACCACCATGTACCCATCCTCTGATGGCTACTTCCAGCAGGATAATGCACCATGTCACAAAGCTCAAATCATTTCAAATTGGTTTCTAGAACATGACAATGAGTTCACTGTACTAAAACGGCCCCAACAGTCACCAGATATCAACCCAATAGAGCATCTTTGGGATGTGGTGGAACGGGAGCTTCGTGCCCTGGATGTGCATCCCACAAATTTCCTTCAACTGCAAGATGCTATCTTATCAATATGGCCCAACATTTTTAAAGAATGCTTTCAGCACCTTGTTGAATCAATGCCATGTAGAATTAAAGCAGTTCTGAAGGTGAAAGGGAGTCAAACACAGTATTAGGATGGTGTTCCTAATAATCCTTTAGGTGAGTGTATAAAAGCATCTACATACTTTAATATTATGAAAGAGTGCTTCATTTTGGTACAAATATGACTGAATTTCTTGCTCACGCAACAGTTGGAAATGTTGTTTTACACCCCCAGTCAGGTGCCTCACGATGAATACAGTTTCTGTGAAGTAGTTGTTTTTGTGTGAAACAAACCAGCGTTTCAGACGCAGATGCTCTCGCACGCACTCTGCTTTGATGAGACAAAATGAACGACATCAAAGCAGACATGCTCACTTTCAGTGGGCTCCCACTTTTCATTTACCTTCATTTGCATGTTGACTCAATATTTCACCTCTTTGTGGAGAAAGAAGAGGTTTGATCTTAAGGCCTAAAAAAAGCCCAGACAGTCCTCTTTCTGCACCTTCAAAAGCGCAAAGCCTCTTAATTGCCGCTTCATTAAAGGAATGCATTGTGAGCAATCAAATAAAAGCACCGAATCTCTCATGTCTGTGTATGTGTGCTGCTTGCTTTAAGCTCACGGTGAACGAGGCATCTCAGCACGGGTGTGGGATAATCTCCCAATGCCCTTTAGCCTGGAGAGAGCACAATGTGTGTGTTGATGTGACGGAGTGGTCAGCAGTAAGATACTGTACGAATAGGGTGTTATATATATTATAATAGTATAATATTACTCTGTCAAACATGGTTTTTAAGTCATTTTCTTAATTGGTGAGCCATTGCACAGTAGCTATTACGTGGTGCTCCTGCAGGTGACAAAGGTTTGAATCTGGCATGCTGTGTTTTCCGAACACATTTGGCCACCATCAGGTAACTTCTGGTTAGAGATGCTAATCTCCTCTGGGCCTTTGGTACTGTATGTCTTCAATTAAAAATTGTGGTTGTTGTAAATGTGTCATATTAAGACACTTCTAAACAGTTACTGTTTGATTTATGATGCTGTTTTCCTTTAATGCATGCTAATTCGTGAGCTATCAACATTACATATGAATATTAGGGACATAACCCCTCCCCAGTCTGGTCGTAAAAGCATTGTGGATATCCCATTACGATATAGTCCAAGGAAAAAGTCTCTTCAGCTACAAAATAAAAAGTTTGGTCAATGTTACCCACAGGAATGAGCTCCAGTGTGTTTGTTGCTCGCAGGTGATGCACATAATGCGAGACATAAAGCTGTAAAGTTACAGGAATGACTCGGACTGCGGCAAACATCTATGTAGCTTCAGCTATTGTGTCTCTGAAACTTAACCCTTTACCTGGCACCAGTGTTGGGGTTAACGCATTACAAGTAACGTCCATTACATAATAATATTACTTTTCCGAAGGAACGAGTAAAGTAACGCCTTACTTTTTAAATGCACACATTAATATTTAAGTTACTTTTTCAAAAAAGTAATGCAAGTTACTTTTTTAGTTTAATTAATTTTATTTAAAAAAATATGTACTGAATTAAACTGAACGTAGTCACATTATGCACTCTATGCGTATACGTCTGTCTGGGAACAGTTTGAGTCAGAAACTGAGATGGCTCGACATTTTTGGGATGAATGCAGAACTTTGCAGTCATAAAAACACCTGCAAGGCCTGAAAGAGATCAAGCCTCAGCCAAGAAAAAGTAACGCAAAAAAGTAACGTAAGCATTACTTTTCATGAAAAGTAACTAAGTATTGTAATGCATTACTTTTAAAAGTAACTTTCCCCAACACTGCCTGGCACAGCCCTTTTTGACCGGGGGATGAAAAGGTGATGTACCCCTTCGAATTAATATAACTGGCATTTTTTGGTCTAGAAGCCTAATTTTGGTCTTGTTTTACAGAAGTGTCTGGAGGTAAAAATATTAAATAAGATTTTTTTATAGCAGTTAAAATTTATTGTAATAAATAAAAATAATGCAGTATAGTATTATTTTATACATAAATTATCAAAAGAAATTAAGTTTGTGTTGGTTTGCCGTGAGGTTTGCTGCATACTCTTGTCACAAATTGATAAAATACAGTCACTGCATTATTATTACTGCTAAAAGGTTTTTAAAATATGAAAACTACGTTCTTAGACCTTTCCCGTTTGTCGTGATAAATTAACATTTACATGAAAAATATTGAAGGAAACTCGAGTGTCCCGGTCACATTACAGTGCCAGTTAAAGGCGGAGTCCACGATGTTTGAAAAACGCTTTGGAAAAGGAGACGGGCCGACTACCAAAACACACTTATGCCCAATCAGCAGTAAGGAGCGTGTCTACTAACCGACATCCTTGCCGGGTTTGCGTATGTGTGTGGTGGGTCTATCAACAGAAGGTCCAGATTCTATTGGGGTAGGGGCGTGTTTGTTTAGGTGATTTCAAATATCAACATTGGCTTTCAAACATCGTGGACTCCGCCTTTAACGGGTTTTAAAAATAACCCATGGAAATGTAATGATAAGAACTAAAAACAGCAATGTAAAGGTAATAATACATTTATTTGATTTACACTTTAAAAAAAATGTGTGTGTGAATTTAAATTTCACCTTGCCTTGTCTCTTTATATGGCAGGATAATATTTTTGTATTACTTCTATGTTGTTTAGCCAATACAATGTAATAGTTAAAAGTGTTTGCTAATTCTCATACTTACTGTTTGTTTGTTTAAATCCCTTACCTTAAAGTCCCTGTAAATTCAGATATATTAAATATGTTTGTCACACCACAGAAAAATGGGTTATTAACCACCCAACCAAATTTAAATGATGGAAAACACCAAGTAAATAAAATAAGTTATCAAAACCTTGGAAAAATAGGCAGCATTCCCTGCTCTCAAGCAGTGAGGGTTTGTTTGCTGTCGGCGATGAAACCACGCCCACTTGCGGGAAAGCATGATTGGATGCTTGTGATTGTGTTAGGGGTGGGGCCATGCGTGGTGGCTCAAGTGCGTCATTGAGCCACCGTTTTAACCAGGGCCGCCTTAACCTAATGTGAGGACCCGGGGCTAAGAGGTTTTGTAGGCCCCCCTTCCCCTCGATTTATAGTCTCTTTTTTTAAGTGCAATATCTAGGTAATCTACATCACAAAATGCATTAGTTTCTTTCGAGACATACAACAGTGAGTTTTCCCTCTTTGAGCCAGAAAACACCATAATATCATTATTAACATATCACTGAGCCTACTTGAGCATAAACACAAGACACTTTATTTCACAACCACACACAGCAACTTGTGGTGATAATAAAACCAAAATGTGTGAAAGTGTATATGTTTATAAGCTTTATGTTTATATAGTTTTTGGAATATACAAATTTGCAGAAAATTGCCACTCACTAACTAAATGCTCACAACAGTTTTAAAAATATAAGAAGTTCAAGTTAGTTTTAAAGTGAAAAGGCATTAATGATAACAAAAGATAAATCTTTATAGACAGAATCTTGTTAAATGCATTAATGATAACAAAAGATAAGTCTTTATAGACAGAATCTTGTTAAATGCATTAATGATAACAAAAGATAAGCCTTTATAGACATAATCTTGTTTTTTAATCAGTTATTTATTTTGTAGGCTATTGAAGATATAGTATGCATTGTATTTAGTATTTATGCATACATAAGTATGTAAAACGACAAAGTATGAATATGCACAAGACATGGAACAGGGAACATACCTGTATATAAGATCTTTAGATAATGAGATTATAATGGTGCTATCAGGGGATGATCATTTGAGATGGTCTTGTCTCTCTTTACTTTCTTGCACCTTTACCGTTGCGTCTCTTTCTCGTCTTTCTAAACCAACAGATGTGTGTTCTGTGAGCTAACGTCGCGTCAAACTACATCGCTCCAGCTGCGCACGCGTCACTGATATAAACGCGAGTAAACTTAAACTTTATAACAACTAACAGCATTATGTGCGGGAACTCCTTTCTTAATTTAGTGGCACAGTTTCTTGTGCACGTTTGGAGAGACTTCTGCATGCCAGAGACTCAGACAGCTGAACGAGCACAGAGAGAGAGCGAACGACCGAGCGCGCGCACGAAAGAGAGAGAGACCTGCACCTCACTGGTGCTTATTATGAAATTTCAGAAATTATTCTTTCATTTTGTTGGTGGATTATTTCCCGTTTCTCTGTCACACTCAATCTAACGTGCAGGAATGTCAAGTTGACAACGTGCACTTAATTACATTACGCGGAATAAAAAATATGCTACGTCTGACATTTTATTTCACGTTAAGTTACAATGGACCAGCAGTCATGTAACGTGCAATTAGAGTGATTGACAGAAGACCTGACAAGTTACAAAACAATATGACCTTTTCAGCTCATCATGAACGCAAACTTGGGAGGCGGCGGAGGCCCTTGAACTTGGGAGGCCCCTGGGCTTCAGCCCAGGTAAGCCCGTGCATTAAGGCGGCCTTGGTTTTAACCCTGACTAAATGTAAATTGTCCTTTCAGCAAAAGACAAAATCCAGTTTGTTTTGATGTCAGTTCAGCTGGCTATTATTTCTAAGTAACTTTTTCTCTTAATCAATCTTTTGCAGATTGTAGCCTTAAGGGAGCAGAATGCACACATTCAAAGGAAGGTGGCATCAGGAGAGGGCGCTGAGGACTTGCTGGAGGGCACCGATGCCCAAAAAGTTCATGGCAAAGTGGGTACCTGCACAACCACTCCAGTGTGGTTATTGTTTATCACCAACATGAGATGGTTTGCTGGGCACGTTTCAGTTGGTCGAGCTGGGACAACGACTGGCCAAACAGCTAAACTGAGGTTTACCTTGGCCAGTCTAGGATACCATCCCATTCCAGTGGGGTGAGACAATGAGATTTAGAGTATTATGTAGTGTTGAAGAGAAAGAAATACATAACTTCAATGTAATGTGAAAATGTGACATGTTATGGTAACCCATACTCGAAATGTGACCTTTGCATTGGGAAGCTATCCGTGCAGCACCTGGAGGGCACCACAGTTGCAACCTGCCAGCCAAGAGACTTGAACAAGGCAACCTTTGGGTTACAAGCCAGTTTTTCTAACCACTAGGCTTCGACTCCCCCAGATGACTGCACTGTCAACAAAAACACTCCTTCTGACTTATATATTACTAAATCATACTTAATGTGCACTTAAATAGGTCCCAGGCAAATGTTCCTCTGAGCGATGCCAGAAAAGTGTGGTTTCATTGCAGGCAGGCTGGCAAATTGACAGTATATGGTACATTTAGTCAAATTTAATCTTGTTTAATGGACAGTGAATATAGTGGCATTACTGACAATATTCATACCCTACCATCTAACACTGATTTATTGGTTTGGCCAACTGCCTAGAGCAGAGGCGTCAAGGGAAAAGGTTGCATGGAGACCCGGGTTCGAATCTTTAAACCCCATTCAAGGGTGTGTGTGTGTGTGTGTGTGTGTGTGTGTGTGTGTGTGTGTGTGTGTGTGTGTGTGTGTGTGTGTGTGTAAAATTGCATACCAGATGAGGAACACACGGATTCATGCACACTAGACAAAATCTTGAGAAATATTATTTACACAAAATGGCATTTGATGTGTTGCTTGTACATCAAACAAACAAATCTGACCATCACATTTTCAAATAGATAAATAAAAACAAAAATAGATCAAATAGACAGAAAACAGGATTGTGGGACTGCGTCATTATTAGCCCTCGCTGCCTCTCTAACATATTTTTATTGCCGTTCTTTGTCTTGTCATTGTCTATTTACGAACACGGATCTCTTCTGTTGAAGACGCGTAGATCGCTCATAGCTTCACAGCTTTGACAGATTAAATTCTGTGTGCTCGGCAAATGATTTTATCACCCCGTCTGTGAGTCTGCACCATAAATTAAACGGAAATAAAGTCTAATTTTAGTACAGCATAAGGCGTAGCAGGCTTTAGTGTGAAAATGTGACAGAAATCTTTATTTTCGGCTCTGCAGTGGAAAGATTTCGCATGCACGTAATAATGCAGCTAGATTTAACAGACTGATATGAGCATACCAAAAGGCCACAAAGGCCATAATGAAAGCGAGGATGAATAAATGACAGAGATAAATGAACAAACAAACCAGAATAATTCTGTATATTTAGGCTTTGAAAAGACACATGCTTCTTATGTAAGCTTTCAGGAACTCGCATAGAAGTAATTTCAATTCACAGTTAAAACACATTTATGGCTCCAAATTGCCAAGGAAATCAAGCTGTAAATATAGCTTTAAAATAAATATAAATACACTGTAAAAAAATACATACAATATAAATAAATAAATAAATATATATATAAATAATAAATAATACAAATATATATATTATATATTTAATAAATAATACATAACATTAGTAAATAATAATAGCTGAAAAACTTTATTGCTTATTATTAGTTTGTTAGCTAATGCATTTACTAATGTCAGCAAAAACCACCTTATTTTAAAGTGTTACCATTATTTTTAATCCATCACCCTCACAACATTCACCAGACCTGCTGTGTATTGTTTATGTTTGTACCACAGCGGTTGTCTAACGGGTCGATGGAGTCCGGGGACGAGGCCAGTCAAGTGGTGGAGCTGCAGGAACTGCTGGAGAAACAGAACTACGAGTTGGCGCAGATGAAAGAGCGCATGTCCTCGCTCTCCTCCCGCGTGTCCGAGGTGGAGCAGGAGCTAGAGACGGCCCGTAAAGACCTCATCAAGAGCGAAGACATGAACAACAAGTACCAGAGAGATATTAAAGAGGTGCGGTATGGATGGATGTCACGTACAATAAATGTGAAGCATCTGTCTCAACTCAGTCTCTGGCTGTGTCCAATACTTTAAAATGCTGCCTGATTTGCAGAGGTAGAAAAATATCAGGATGCTTCTTAACCCAATTTAACACAACAAGAAGTCTACCTCCTTTTCGTTGTTTTTTAAAGGCAGTGTAGATGTATCATCCGTTGCCTATGATGCACAATCCAGAGCCTGGTTGCTTTTTTGCCCGGAAAAGTCAATGAGCTTTACAAGCATGTGTGTATATATTTGTTTATGTATTTGTGTATGTAAATAGTGCATTCAGAAAGTTTAGACCACCTTCACTTTTTATGTTGCTGCTGGATACACCAATCATTTAAAAAATGTTTTTTCCTCATTAATCTATACTCAGTATCACATAATGACAAAGTGAATGCATAATTTTAGAAATGTGGTTACATTTTTTATAAATGCAAAACTGAAATATAACATTTACACAAGAATTTAGTACTCAGTAGTTGAAGCACCTTTGGCAGCAATTACATCCTCAAGTCTTTAAGGAATCAAGCTTTGCACACCTGGATTGAGAAATTTTTATTTACAAATCCTCTCAAGCGCAGTTAGGTACAATGGGGGACCGTAGGTGGACAGCCATTTTCAGGTCTCTCCAGAGTTGTGGGCTTTCTGAATGCAGTGCATATTTGTGATAATATATCTTGCATTGGCACAGACAATTAAGAAAATGCAAAAATTTAATTGAATATTAAATGCTAGTCAGCCTCTGTAACTTGCATTTTAAATGTGGCATTGCTACAAACCCACGCTGCATGAAATGCAATATTCTCAAGTCTTTAAAAAATGTATAACAGCATCTAGAAAGTATAAATAATTTACAACAAAAAAGCTAATATTTTTTACAGTAAAGTATATCATAAATATTAATGTTATATTTATTATTATTACTTTTTATTAATACAGATTTATAATATTTTTACATGTATTTTGTTTATGCTGATAAAGTTTTGAAATGTTTGTAAATTAAATTGTCATAAATGTTTCAAACATTTAGAAAATGTTATTAAAGTGACATTTTTTGTAATTTTGTTTTATTAAAATATATTATTTTATGATAAAACATTACTTGCAATAATTTAGCGAAATTAATTTGTACATTTTTGTCATGATTGTAACATGACAAAATCACGACTATATTTCAAAACAATTATGTTTTTGTGATTGTTGCAGGCAAAAATCCTTGATCTTACAGCACGTTTTCATAAAAAATGCGATGGAATATGCGGGATTTTTATGCAATTAAATTGCGGGAACTTGCAAAAATTGCGGTTGGTTGAAAAAGAGATAAAAAGTGATTCACCAAAACCCTGTTCTCATTCAATGATGTTCACGTCACGTAATTACGTCTCTTAATAATGTTCCCATGGCAACAGGGGGCATGGCTGCGCTTGTGTGAAGTAAATGCAAAATTTTTCAACTTTCTGCTTCGGTATAAGTGACTTTTTGCTACGAAAATGCGGGGATTATGAAATCATACAAGCCCTGGATATTTTGTGTGCGAAAATCTGCAATTTATGCGGCGAAAGTGCGGCGTATTTGAAAAAATGCATGGAATCATGTGATCGCATGATCACGTTTTTCTGGAAGGACTGAAAAAAGGCTGTCTGTTAAGGCATCAACTGATCTGTAGATGTATACTTCAGTATAGACCACAGCCACATATTGATGTCAGTCAGTTTAAAAGTTAGTGCCCGGATAGACTCAAGAAAATGTCTGTTGATCTGGGAAAACATATTGATAGAGAAAGCTCATGACATCTCGGAGCAGAAAGTGTTTGTCTGTGTGTCTCTCTCTCTGTGTGTGTGTTTGCTTTACATTGATATTTGTCCTAAAGCATGTGTGTAATTATATGGCAGGATTTTTGATTGACAGCAGCTATTACACCTAGAGGCTTTGTGTGTCTGAGCACCTCAAACTTTCTTCGAATATGTGTGTGTGTATACAGGCTATGTGTCAAAAGGAAGACATGGAAGAGCGGATAGTGACGCTTGAGAAGCGCTATCTCAGTGCCCAGAGAGAGTCCACGTCACTGCATGACATCACAGACAAGCTGGAAAATGAACTGGCCAACAAGGAGGCGTTCCTCAGACAGGTCAGGTTTGACCCCTGTGAATACACAAAACCACTTGTATTCCAATTTCCTTTTGTAATATTTCAAATTACATGGAAGTTTTTGAAATGACTCGGGAATAGTTCACCCAAATGATTTTCATGTGAAGCACTACTATATAACATGTTAAAGAATTGTTATGCAGCTCTTTTCATGCAATAACAGTTCATAATGGTCATGACTGTCACACTCCAAAAAGTACAATAAAAAATTGTTTCGATTTTTTTGTGAGAAAACAAAGTTATTCTTTGACTCCTCCCACAGTCCAAAGACATGCAGGTAAGGTGAATTGGAGATACCAAATTTTCCATAGTACTGCATAAATAAATAAATTAACAAACCATGTGTCTAGGCTGATGTCTGAAAAATGGCAAGTCAGCATAATTTACGCCAAAATGTGATTAGTAACCAAATACTTTGTGGTGTTCCATTGAAAAATAACAGCATATATTTTGGAACAAAGTAAATTACCAACTGTTTTAACTTGTAAACATAATTTTTCTACACAGTAATCAAACATTTACTTCCATGATGGCAAGGTCAGACTGACAGAACATTTCATCTCTTGCCAAATGATTTACTTAATATATTTGGGTGCTATGATAGATTTCATTGAAAATATTTCGAATGTATCCCAGGTACAATTTATAATTAAAGTACATGACAAATCTGTTTGGTTATGACATTTCGTATATATTTGTTGATAAATCGTATTATTTAAAGGTGCAGTGTGTAAATTTTACTGGCATCTAGTGGTGAGGTTGTGAATTGCAACCAACGGGTCAGTCCACTGCTCACCTCTTGCTTTTGAAACACATAGAGAAGCTATGGTAGCCGCCACCGGACAAACATGTCATCGCCAGAGACAACTAAGTAAAACAGTTTGTCCATTATGAGCTTCTGTAGAAACATGGCGGGACAAAATGGCGACTTCCATGTAGGGGGACCCTCGGTGTATGTAGATAAAAACGTCTCATGCAATAAACACATAACGGTTAATTATGAAAGGTCTTTATACACCCCTGATAATATAGTTTTGTTTATTATTTTGCATTTCTGTCAAGAAATCTTTCTAAAAATTACACACTGCACCTTTAAGGGAGTATGGACTTGCATTACTTTTTCCTTACAGAACATAGTTAAATTTTTTAAAGGTCCCGTTATTTCTGTGTTTTTGAAGCTTTGATTGTGTTTACAGTGTGCAATATAACATGTGTTCATGTTTCACGTGTAAAAAACACGGTATTTTTCACACATTTTACTTAGCTTTATACTGCTGTTTTCACTGTCCTCAAAACAGGCTGATCGTTCTATGAAGTCCCTTCTTCAGATATACGTATCGAGTTGTGATTGTGTAGTTTGTTTAGTGTGTTGTGATTTGATAGCAGCTTAGCTTAGCAGAGCCGTTTGAGCTTAGCTGGTGACTGACAAATTTCTGTGGGCGGTGCTTAGTCAAAAAACTGTTCTAGTGACGTCATTAAAGCAGGAAGTAGAGGGCTGTAGTCCAAACCGGCCGTCTGCTGTAGGCTTTGAAAGAGGAATATATCGCCTGGCAGTGAACTTTCTGCTTTATCATTTAACAGATATTATTTATGAAACATTACACACTAACTAGGGTTTAAAAAATGGGATCAGACAGAATGTGACCTTTAAAAAATACACTGTTCTTCATACAAAAAGTAAATTGGGATTGGTGCAGTCAAGCTCCAAAAAAGGCAAAAGCACCATATACTGTATGTACCTGTATTAGTGTAAATTAGTCTTTTATACATTAGTTAGTGTGTGTGTGTGTCATGCAAATTGAATCTACAAACTTAGCACTGTTAAAACAATGCTCTACCAATGGAGCTACAGGAAGACTTTACTTAAAGGAATATTCCATTTTCTTAAAAGAAAAATCCAGATAATTTACTCACCACGATGTCATCCAAAATGTTGATGTCTTTCTTTGTTCAGTCCAGAAGAAATTATGTTTTTTGAGGAAAACATTGAGGAATTTTTCTAATTTTAATGGACTTTAATAGAACCCAACATTTAATACTTAACTCAACACTTAACAGTTTTTTTCAACGGAGTTTCAAAGGACTATAAACAATCCCAAACGAGGCATAAGGGTCTTATCTAGCGAAACGATTGTCATTTTTGACAAGAAAAATAAAAAATATAACCTTTTAAACCACAACTTTTCGTCAAGGTCCGGTCCAGCGCGACCTAACGTAAATGCGTAGTGACGTAGGGAGGTCACGTGTTAGATATATAAACGCACATTTGCGGACCATTGTAAACAATAAACTGACACAAATACATTAATTAATATCAGTTGACATACAACAACGTAGGAACGGTCCTCTTTCAAGACGCTTGTAAACACTGGGGCGGAGTTTCGCGTTCAACCTCTGTGACCTCTTGACGTGATGACGTATTGCGGTGACGTAGTGGGGTCAGCTGGCGCATCACGACCGGATCTACACGACGAGAAGTTGTGCTTTAAAAGTGTATATTTGTTTTTTTTAATGTCAAAAATGACAATTGTTTCGCTAAGACCCTTATGCCTCGTTTGGGATTGTTTATAGTCCTTTGAAACTCCGTTGAAAAAAACTATTAAGTGTTGAGTTAAGTATTAAATGTTGGGCTCTATTAAAGTCCATTAAAATAAAAAAATCCTGTAATGTTTTCCTCAAAAAACATAATTTCTTCTCGACTGAACGAGGAGGGACATCGACATTTTGGATGACATGGTGGTGAGTGACTTTTCTGGATTTTCTTTTGAGAAAATGGACTAATCCTTTAACTTATGTTATATTCCAAGTCTCCTGAAGCCTTATGAGAGCTTCATGTAACAGAATCAGACTGAAATATTGTCTGAAAGTCCTTATTTATAAATAATCTTAAAATTATAGCTTTTACGTCAAATATGGGGCTATTCAGATGAGGTTTGTGACATCAGATGTATTTGGTTCTTATGTATCCCACAACCAAATGTTAAGACTTTGGCCACACACTAATGGTGCTTCCTTCTCATTTAAATTGTAAACACCACCTATTATACGCAACTAAATGAGACATTTTTATTTACATTATACTATTTCTTTAAAACTTGTGCATTCCCACTTGTTGAAATCTATTAATGATAGCGAAAAAAATAGGCTTTTATTTATTTTGTTTGGGCTTACTGAACGTGGGCTTGCCGATCTACCGGTTGCCGTGGAAGCAGGACAATCCCATGATATCTGCTACACAAGGATAAACTCGCCGTGATCAGAGACTGTTTATGTCCTCCCACAGATGGAGGAGAAAAACAGGCAGTTACAGGAGCGACTGGAGCTGGCAGAGCAGAAGCTTCAGCAGACCATGAGAAAAGCTGAGACGCTGCCTGAAGTAGAAGCCGAGCTAGCACAGAGGATAGCAGCTCTCACCAAGGTACTGTATATAACACACATGTTCCAGTACTGCGTGAGAAGATTTTGCATTTTTGTCAAGAGATCCTTCTAAAAGTCCCACATTGCACCTTTAAAAAAAAGTATCCATAGACAAGCTGTCAGAAATCAAACTTTATTTGATTCCATTTATCGATAAACTTTTTGATCCTGATATAGAGCATTTTATAAATCGTACACCTGATGACTTAAACTCTTAACTGATTTTAAAACTGACTAAAATGATTCATTTAGTATTCATTATTAACGTGCTGCATTTTTCTGTATTGTGTGGGTTGGTATAGTCTGATATGGAAGTTAAACTCCAGGACATGAACTCCAGTCTTAGGAAGGTGGGGCGGAAAGCCACTTTATTCGTCTCATTCGCTGAACTCTTTCCCTTAGATGTCTTAGTTGCGGGTCTGTTCACTGCTACTGTATTTCAGGTGCATGTTTATGCTCAGCTGGGATTTCTTCGCTTTCGTAAATTGCTTACGTACTTTGTTCTTTCCGTTAGCCCATGAGAAAACAAAAGCTTAAGGAAATACACAGTCAATCTCTTTACTTGTCTGCTCAACCATATCTGTGGTGTTTGGTGCATCTGCGTCACTTATAAATCCAGCTTAAGAATGAGCCAACATCACAGTCATGGTTCAGGGCTCTTTTTCTGCTAGCTTTCTGCTAATTTGTTGTTTTACCGTTTCACTTCTGATCAAATAAAATGTTGTTCAGGCGGAGGAGAGGCATGGGAGTATCGAGGAGCGTATGCGACATTTGGAGGGACAGCTGGAGGAGAAGAATCAAGAGCTGCTCAGGGTCGGTATCACTTTATATCATTACAGACTACACTGTTCGAAATGGTATACTACACTTTAGTAGTATGCAGTAGGTATACAAAATGGAATACTGTATCCTTTCATTTCCAGTGTGATGAATGAACCACTGGGGTTATTTTTATCCCTTTCTTGATTCATAAGATCAGACTTATAAATTAACTCTTTCACCGCCAGCGTTTTTAAATAAGTTGCCAGCCAGCGCCAGCGTTTTTCATGATTTTCACCAAAGTTTAATGCCTTCCAGAAAATTTTCTTCTTTAAATATATAAACATACATAATACCAAATGAAAGAACAGACCCTTGCTTTAAAAAAAAAAAAAACATTTCATCCGACCTTCCGTGGTTCTTTTGTGATCAGCTTTTGAATATGGGTGGATTTCTGCAAAAACGCCACATTTTGAGCAAAAAAATAATTCTATTTTTGTGACGGACTTTTCATGGAGATTCCATTCGGAGCGATCTTTAAAACGGACATGGGCATGCAGGCGCTTGCCATAGGGCAATACTTCCGGGTTTAAAAAGTTGCGGAAGGGCGCCACCTGGTGGATAATAGCGGTATTGCGGAAAGACGGAAAATCTCGTCATTGGCGGGGAAGCGTTTTCTCTTAATTGACGAGATATATCGTCAATGGCGGTGAAAGAGTTAAAAGGAACACGGCAACTTTTTGGGACTTTGGCTTGTTCACCGTGTCCCCCAGAGTTAGATAAGTCCATGCAGTAGTACATACCTTTTTCATTTCCGTGCTTGGCGTAACCCTGTTTGACGCACCCACCGCTAGCCTAGCTTAGCACAAAGACTGGAAGTAAATGGCTCCAGCTAGCATACTGCTCCGAAAAAGTGATAAAATAAAACCAACATTTTCCTATTTATATTGTGATTTGTATAGTTACAGCGTGTACAGATAACAAGGTCATATGAGACACAGCAATCTTTTAACCGTATATATACTGGAAACTATATTCTGTAGCAAAGGCTAGCGGAAGGTGCATCAGACGGAGATGAAAAGGGTATGGGGGTTTTCACACCTGCCTTGTTTAGTTCGATTGAATCGTACCAGAGTTCGATTGCTCAGTTGGTGCAGTTCGTTTGGGCAGGTGAGAATGCAGCAATCGAACTCTGATGCGCACCAAAAGTGGACCAAACAAGCGGACCGAGACCAGCTTGCAGAGGTGGTCTCGGTACGCTTTCAAACGAACTCTAGAGCGGTTCGTTTGTGGTGAGAACGTGATCCGAGATCGAACCGACCTAACTGCAAAAGTACTGCGCATTTTGGACTAAACCAGCTGCCGTAGTCAACTGCGCAGTGCATTATCGGATGAGGAAGTGTGTGTTGACCGTTTCTATTAGCAATATTAGCACAATGACAAATTGCGGACATACCTGGAGTTGCGAGGAGGTGCGGGCGGAGCCTCGGAAGTTTTTTGTGTTCGCCGTTTGTAGTGCATTAAACCGTTGTTTTCAAGCCGCATCCGCGATTCATTCTGAAAATGAACAGTTTGTCTAGAGTGCTGTATACAAACTATGTATAACAACCACGGAGACATATTTACAGCGCGCAGCCGTCTGTCCATGGTGTCTGCTGTATTATCCTTCTTTTGTTTACTTCCGGGGGTTCAGTTGGAATTTGCCGCACGTTGATTCTGACCAATCGTGAAGCCGTTTAGGAAATACGTTCAAATACATGTGGCCAATGAGTGATGTTGATCTTATCACATGACAGAATTTTGGTTCGTTTCAATTGGTGCGGATCAGAGCAATCAGTGTGGTGTGAAATGGAACCAAATCTGCTAAAAAAGTTACAATGTATAATTTTTTGCTTTTGATCCGGACCAAATGAACCGAATTACAGATGTGAAAACGCCCTATGTATGGACTTACCTAACTCGGGAGGATACGGTGAACAAGGTAAACTCCCAAAAAGTCGGTGTGTTCCCCTTAAAATTAAAAACAAATTTTAGTCGACCACTAGTTTTAATTCATGTATTCGAGTATGAAAACTGTCCTTGTTTGTTTAGGCTCGACAGAGGGAAAAGATGAATGAGGAGCACAACAAGCGTTTATCAGACACGGTGGACAGACTTCTGACAGAGTCGAATGAGCGATTACAGCTTCATCTGAAAGAGAGAATGGCGGCTCTCGAGGACAAGGTACACAAAGACCCAGCCGGTAAGGTTTGGGATTTCTCTGCAGGTTGACGCTCACATTTTATTTCTATTTCAGAACGTTTTAATACAAGACTCTGAGAATTATAGGAAACAGTTAGAAGACTCCATACAAGAAAAGGTAAATTTGCTTTCTGAACACAATAGCTCAGCAGAATGAATTTTAATGTGACGCTTTGCTGTCCATCCTGAGTAAAATGAAACTTTAATGTGCTTTGTGGTTGTAGACTCATCTCTCAGAGGAAATGGAGAAACTAAGATCTGAATTGGATCAGTACCGGTTAAGGGCTGGATCCCTTACGGAGCCCACACTATCACGGTGAGATGGACACAATCCCTAAACTTTGTGAGAAACATTAGGACTGTTCCAGAATCTCTTAAAATGGCTTTATAAGGAATCATAGGATGTTGATGATGTGAAGGTTGTTCCAAGTGGTACAAAGCAACTTTATGCTACCTTCATCACTTTAAAAAATTGTCAAAATATGTACCCCAGTTGTCACTGGGACATTACCCTTTCAACGAGAACAGCTCTGCACCTAAAGCAAAGGTCTTCAAGCTTTATCAGGCAGTGGACTCCTTAATGGATAGAGAGGAGCAAGGACCCCCACTGCATGCATCAAATTAAGACTGGATTTACATCCTTTGTTCTGATGGTTATGTTACAAAGATATTAAAATAATCATTTTTGGTAAACAGAGTCACATACAGTTACATTACATTTTTAATTTATTGAATAGATTTTAACATGTGAATCTTCATTTGAATCCAGATTTAATGTTTATTATTAGTCTATTAATGCATTTTGTTTGATGCCTATCCCCCAAATTATTTTGAATTGAAACTATATTTGGAGGACCCCTGGTAATACCATCAAGGACCCCCATGGGGCACCGGACCCAGTAAAAATTTTTTTCAGTAAAATTATCTAAAAACTCTTAAATTAAAAAGTATTTTCTTGATGAGCAAAATGACATATAAATAAGTATAGTTTTTAGACAAAAAATAACTTTAAAGGTGCAGTGTGTAAATTATAGCGGCATCTAGTGTTGAGGTTGCGAATTGCAACCAACGGCGTAGTCCACTGCTCACCCCTTGCTTTTGAAACACATAGAGAAGCTAGGGTTAGCTAGTGATGGGCAGAGCGAGGCTTCGTGAAACACTGAAACAGTTGAATCAATTGTGTCGAGGCTTCGAAACATGGTTCGAAACCGCCTCCACAGTGACATCTAGTGGTCAATCGCACGTATTACCATAGAGCAGCCTTGACAAGGTTTTAAACGAGCGCTGACAAATTGTATCCCACCTGTTGATTGATTAACACAAGTGATCAGGTGAGAGAGTGGATAGTGTCCTCGGTTCTCATGCAAAAAAACCCTTGGATCGAACCCCGGAAAATGCGTTACTATTACCGTTGTCACAATGAAGTTACATATTTTTTGTTGTTGTTTTAACATCTGTTTGACAACTACATGAGCTTTTAGGCTCATTATTGTCAATAACTGTAAGATGGTCTATTTAATAAATAAATTGAATAGAGATAAATACCACATAAACAATAAGAAATTAATAAAATATATCAAGCCACCATGTCACATATAAATATCTGCTGTGTGTGGAAGGAATTAGCCTACTTCTTTTTTTACAGATAATTTCTCCAGCCTTTAAAAAACTCCTCTCACAAAAACCCACAAGGTCAATATGCGTTTATTTCACTTTTATACAGATGTGCGATTGTGTTGTCTGTTCCCGACCGTGCCAATCAAAGGGTGATTCGGCAGACCACACCTGATGAAACACTTAGTGAAACACTTCGAGGCTTCATTTGGTCATAGTCACGTGACATGTGTGTTTTGAATCACGCTTCGGATCAGTGTTTCGACACATCTGCGCTTCGGGATCTCGCAAAGCTTCGGAACGACTGTTTCGCGTCAGCCATCCCTAGGGTTAGCTGCCACCGGACAAACATGTCATCGTCAGAGACAATTTAGTAAAAAAAAATTGTCCGTTAAGGGCTTCTGTAGAAAAATGGCGGCACAAAATGCCGACTTCCATGTAAGGGGACCCTCTTGTATGTAGATAAAAAGGTCTCGTTCTAAGGTAATAAACACATAACAGTTCATTATGAAAGGTCTTTGTACACCCCTGATAATATAGTTTTGTATATTATTTTGCATTTCTGTCAAGAGATCCTTCTAAAAATTACACACTGCACCTTTAAGTAAGTATATTAGTGCTTAAAACAAGCAAACAAATCTGCCAATGTAATAAGAAAAACATTCTTGAAATATTTTATTTTACTTTTTTCATAAAAACTTAATTCAAGAATTTTTTTCTGATTCCATTGGCAGATTTTTTTTTTTTGCTTGTTTTAAGCACTAATTTACTTAAAGTTAATATTTTTTTGTCTAAAAACTATACTTATTTTTATAGGTCATTTTGCTCATCAGGAAAATACATCTTAATTTAAGATATTTTTACTGAAAACAAGACAAAAATACTAAGTAAGAAAGTCATTTTTGCAGTTTAGTACTTTAGAGGTCTTGGTACCACAGAGAGCTTATTAGTACCTCAAAGATACATATTAGTGTCTCAAAGGTGTTGGTAAAAAATATATACCAGTTCCTACAGATATGTATAAATTTGGTACCAATATGTTCCTTAGAGACACCAATATGTATCTTTGAGGTACTAAAAAGCTTCTCATAGTAGCTTCTCATGTATCTCATAGTAGGACCTTTTTAAAGGGTACTGCCCCAGTGACAATTAGGGTACATATTTTGACCAATTTGGTAAGATAAAACTCGTAACATACTTTAAACATATTTTTACCTACTATACATCTAAATCAAGTTAATGTAAGCAAACATACAAGTGCTGTATTCATTTGTGTGATCAAGATGATATGCTAAACATATGGCAATTACTATATATACATTATTTCTCTCACATGATTTGATTGTATAATGTTCTTTTGCTGCATAAAAGTACATTTAGTATAGGCTTGCTAAGCATAAAGTTATTGGAAAAATTGATTTTGTGTGTCTAGTTTCCAGTTGTCCTGATGATGTAATGTTATCTTTTTTGCAGGTCTCATCTGGATGCATCTGGAGATCTGCGTTTTTCTCTGGGCTCTCTGGCAGACACACAGTCAGACCACTATCGTTCAACCAAGGTGATCCACAGGCCTCGGAGAGGACGCGTGGGGCTACGTAGAGAGGAACAGAAGGTAAGAGGTCTTTACACTCCTCCTGGCACCATTTTAACTTGAAATTTGTTGTCATGGTTGGGAACTGAAAATCGTTTCTTACTCAACACAGGTGCCATTTAAAAAAAATCAACCGATTTGAAAGTTTTGTTGTTGTAAATGGTACTTAAAAGAATAATAACTGGAATTTTTTTTATATTGTAGTTGAGACCAATTATTATTCAAGTGTTTTGGTTTGCTAATGTAATCTTTTTTTTTTGCTGAACATTGTGAAATATTACATTTTTATTTTAAAGTGACTCAATTTAAGTGGCACAGATCGGATATGACCCAGAGAAGTGTAAGCAGGAAAAAGCGCATAGATTATCCTCATTCATATGTGGAAATAAATCGGATATGAATCGGATACCTGCATTCGCGTTTGCAATTTAAGTTTTGTCTTGTTACAGAAATAAAGCTCTATAATCTTGTATATTGGGCCATCCTCTGTGGATTAAGCTGTTTCGGGTCTGTATGCCTAACTTGAATTGTTTCACCAAGTGTTTAGTGTAAATGCTGATATTGGTTATGAGTTGCTTTTAAAAGATCATCTAAACAGGTCGTTAAAAAATCGGATATAGTCAACAAATCGGACTTGGGCATTAAGATCTGCAGTGTAAATCAAGCCTCATATTCCATGCATTTGTTTTCCTCCAGGCAAAGTCTCTGGGAGAGCATGAATGGCGAGCTCAGCAGCTCGGCGTTTTGGGTGGCCACCCATATGAGAGTGACACAGAGATATCAGACATTGATGATGATGACCGGGAAACCCTCTTCAGCTCAATGGATTTGCTGTCTCCTGGTGGACATTCTGATGCTCAGACTCTGGCAATGATGCTGCAGGAACAGTTAGATGCCATCAATAAAGAGATCCGGTGAGTCTATTTACTGTGACCACAGCATCTTCTTGTAAACCAGGCACATGTGTTGAATATCAGCTTTCTGGTAAATGTCCAGAGTTGTGGCTTTCATATCAGTACATTTCTTAAAGCATTTTGCCTGATAATTTTTACTTCTGTTTTATCAAATTTTTGTGGGAGGAGATTGCTCTAGTCCAGTGCTTCCTACTCCTGGTACTCGAGAATTCAACTTATCAGCCTTCTATCAAAATGGTAAACACGTCTCCCTAACAAGCTGATGAGTTAAATCAAGTGTGTTAAATAAGGAGACATCTAAAACTTTCTGGGAGGGGGTGCTCGAGAACCAGGATTGGGAAGCACTGCTCTAGTCATTATGTCTAGTCTCTAATGCCCGTAATGCGATCCCTAATCCAGAAAAACGATGACAGTTTATCTAGTCTGGGGGACATGTAGTGCTGTGTTATCATGCATAACAAAAAAGTAGCATCATGTTTTATTATAATACCACCCATGGGGAATTCGTACATGAACAACAAAGGGCCTAAAACCCAGCCTTGTGGGTCAACTCAGCTCCTTGGGTAGAGGCCATCTGCAGGTTTGCAAAAATCTATCACTTTTGCACTTTTTGAGAACAAAAGCAACATTTATGTGCAGTTGTGTTGTTTCATCCACAATTTACAATATTAATTCCCTTTATACTTTTACATTTCTGTGGAGACTGTGTAAATTCACAGAGTTAACAGTTCTGGAATAAAGTAAAAAGAGGCTACTTGTGAGCTATGTTTCAGGCGTGGTATATGCAGATTTTAATATCAGCCAGAGTTCAGGGTTCCCCCGGAGGCTGTTCATACTGTGCATATGGTAGAGGCTAATTTAACACTCGAGAACTTAAGGCAGGAGTTTGGCTGTTGCTATAAAAAACAAGCAGTTGGGTTAAAGGTAATGGGGTGGTAATTCTATACAGTATTTTTGTCGAATGCTCCCTGAGATTCACAGTGTTTTATCGGTGCATCTTCTCTTAAGTTTTGGAGCCAGACTTGAATTTGAACCTAGCACTTAAATTAAGTTTGTCACTGAACTATAAATACATTTTAATTAAGGGATTAATAAGAAAATTGGATTAATTGAAAATAAAACGAAAGTTGTTAAGTACAAACAAATAACTTGTGTCATAACAAAACCCTTATGCACGAAGTAGACGTAAAATTAATATTTGAAGAGATCTAAATAAACATTATACACTTGAGTCCTTCTTGATCTGTATTATTTACTTAGACTTTCAAATGTCATTTTAAATTCACAAAGCTGCTCACTGCAGACAAATGTAATTTTTGTAGATAGTTCTCTGTGGCCTTGTTTGGATCGTTAGTTTTGGTAAGGAGCCCCTTTATGGAACCCATTATTTAAATGATTACAACCGCATACAGTATGTAACATATCTACTGTACATACACTGTTATCAGACCTAATTTGATTACATCTATCAAATACAGCTTAACATACTACTAAAATGTGTCTGTAGTACATACAGTACTGCATCAAACTGTCTGTTTTTTCTTATCTCGTAGTCAGTTTAATATTGGTATTTGTACTTTTGGGCTATAAATATGTGCTTTTGGTAATTTTATGTACAACTTTTGTATGACTTGCAACTAACTGTAAAAACACTAAATAAATACTTGACATGTTAAAGGAGACATTTCACAAGACTTTTTAAGATGTAAAATAAATCTTTGGTGTCTCCAGAGTACGTATGTGCAGTTTTAGCTCAAAATACCATGTAGATCATTTATATTAGCATGTTAAAAATGCCACTTTGTAGGTGTGAGCAAAAATGTGCCATTTTGTGTGTGTCCTTTAAAATGCAAATGAGCTGATCTCTGCACTAAATGGCAGTGGCCTGGTTGGATCGTGCAGATTAAGGGGCGGTTTTATCCCCTTCTGACATCACAGGGGGAGCCAAATTTCAATGACCTATTTCTTCACATGATTGCAGAGATTGGTTTACCAAAACTAAGTTACTGGATTGATCTTTTTCACATTTTCTAGGTTGATAGAAGCACTGGGGATTCTACAGCTTATACTTTCTGCCTTATGTTCTCGAGTGTTATCTAAAACTTATATTTTACCCTTGTTAGTTACCACCTATAACATCAGTCTTCAGCCAAAAAAAAACAGAAAACTCTCTCTGTCCAAATTTTGCAATCGGGACATTGTTCTGTGTAAGGTGATGTTTGTTTTTTGGATATTAAAAACTTTCACCTAGCTCAGTTTGATGCAGATATACAGGTAACTACATAAACTCTGGCTCGACCAATGGTATGAGTCTAGGAGGCAGGACTATTTGACTAATGCCAGGCGGATTATTTTTGCAGATGTGGCATAGAAGTGTACTTAACTTTTTAAAGTATTTCCTAATTTCCAGTGTATTGTAGAGCCCTGCACGGGCCAAAAATTCCAGCCCTAACCCGGCCCTGGCCCGAAGTGTTCAAGCCCTACCCGACCCAAGCCCGACAATGCCTGCAATTTTTCAGCCCGAACCCGACCTGACCCGAGACCAATATCAATCACTTTTAAGCTCTCTCTGACGCGCGCGCTCTTTGATGCACGCTCTCTCTCTCGGATGTGTAATAAGAGGTGAAGTATAGCTTTAGCCTACAGATTAGAAATGCTTATTGCTTTAATGTAGGGAGTTAATAGTTCATTGTTCACAGTTCATATTTATGATCTTATAGTCCATTTGAACATTTTTGTACGAACTGACTGTATTCTTCAGAAAAACACTAAATAACTTATCTTCCCTTACCTGTCGCTGTTCAGTGTGCAATTAATAAATAAAAATTAGTATGACGTTAATTTTTAAAAGTGTGCGAGGTCCGTGCACGTCCTCCGCTATAGCAAAAAGCGCAATCGGCTAAACAAGCATTAAATATTAATATGACGTTGATTTTTTGTGTTTATTCATTTATATTCACAAAACTTATCAACAAAACAGCGATTAAAATTAAGAGACAAATTATATGAAACGAAATTCATTTTAAAGTAGCAAGAAAAACTTAAATTAAACTCGAAAATAATGTCTGACCCATTACAATTCTCCCTTCAAATTAATCTTTACAACGCGTATGGCGTTTAAAATTACGGTCTATCTTTCGTAATAAGCTAAATAAATTTAAACAAAACAACAACAACAACATTACAACAATATTCAAACCTAACAATACTCAAACATAAATATAAAACAGACATTATCTATAAGGATACATGTTAAAACAATCTGATATGCGTTTATAATAGCTGGTTGGTATAGATGTTTACTATTTTGGCAAAACCTCCGTTGCAAACCTCCATTTACCTGAATAAAAATAATTTTTACTTTGAAAATGATGGGCTGTCACTGACAGCGCCTGTCACATTAACATGAGCTGTTCGTTTACAAGACTCCATCTACGTTCATTTACACTGCAGCGCAACGTCTTGAGTTCTCAAACTAAAACAAGGTCTGCAGCTTTTGCGAACGAATCCGTTTATGAGGGTCGAAAACGGTGGTGTGTAAATGAAAGGAGTAAACGTAGCAAAAGTAACGTTTAAAGGATAAACCCATTAATGTAAGCCTCAGATGCGCGCTGTCTCTGCTACACACGCAAACACACACACAATGAGGAGAGACGTTAAAATAAGCCCGAGCCCGGTCTGTAAAAAAAAAACGGCCCGAGCCCGGCCCAAATGGGCTTAGCCTGTCGGGCCCCGTCGGGCCCCGACGGGCTTGCAGGGCTCTAGTGTATTGTACAAAGACAATTATATAAACCATTTGTAGCTTTGCTTTTCAAAGAGTGTAAATTCTGGCAACAATAGTGTGAGTTTTGGATGGGACTTTTGTCTGCAGACGGTGTAAAGAGGGTTAGGAACATTGGGAACACTTCATTTCTGTTTAGTAGATAGTGATGTAATAAATAGTAATACATATGTATTGCCATTTTCAAAAATATACTCAAACTTTGCCAGTTGCCAGCTTGTGAGAAGTCTTGAAATACTAAATATATAGCAGACAAAAAAGCTATTTTTAAAATGGTATTCATTGCGTGGGGAGCGTCTATTGGCTTTTTAATGAGTTCTAAGGATAGAATATTCTTTACCTTTTGCTCTCCTAATCTCTTTTTAATGTTAAGGTTATCTAAAAAAGCAATAATCCTACGCCACAAAGGCAGTATTTAGATTTACTGAGACACATCAGAGCTTCAGTCTGAACAGATTACATTTCCTGTTGGTGATTTTCCCCCTCATAGCTCAATAATCAAGTCATCCGGGCCGTGCCATTCATCTTCAGATACACACAGCTGGCGGAGACTGGCATCAGTACAGCAATTTCAAGTCGCACCATACCATCTGAGACCAGAAAAATCACAGTGACATTTAACAATCTCAATTCTCTAACTTGAGCCTTGCACTTAGACTAAAAATAATGACATCCTTACAGACTTTTCTGAGGCTTAGAGGCTTAAAGGGATAGTTCACCCAAAAATGAAAATTATGTCATCATTTACTCATCCTAATGTTGTTACAAACCTGTATAGATTTCTTCACAAAAGAAGATATGTAATCAAGCAGGAAACAGAAGCACCATTGACTTTCATAGTAGGGAAACATAAAACTATGGAAGTCAATGGTGCTCAAGTTTGGTTACAAACATTGCTCAAAATATCTTTCTCTGTGTTCAGCAGAACAAATTTATACAGGTTTGCAACAACTTAAGGGTAAGTAAATAATGACAAAACTCCAGTCGTACCAAAGGTAAATATCTACAAAAGCCAACATTACTCTGAATGCAAACATGTCCCAATGATGTCACGATTAGCACAAGATGCCATCTAGCTGCAATAGTCTCACAGAATCCTTTGGGAAACACTAAATGTGCATTTCATTTCCTCCTATCCATTATTGTAAAATACAGTAAGACCTTACTGTTGTTTTAGCCTAAACATTTTTCATTTCACACAGCAGGCTAAGCACTCCAAAAACGTTACAGCCCAAAATGCCGGAGCTTATTGTCAACTAACCTGTAATGATTCAAGTGTGGGTTAAACTGCCTTTAATCTTCAGGTTGATCCAAGAGGAGAAGGAGTCGACTGAATTAAGGGCAGAGGAAATCGAGAACCGAGTGGCCAGCGTCAGCCTGGATGGATTGAACCTGGCACGGGTGCACCATCCCGGAGCCTCCATCACTGCCTCAGCCACTGCCTCTTCCCTCGCCTCCTCATCCCCTCCCAGTGGACACTCCACCCCTAAACTCACGCCCCGCAGCCCCGCCCGGGACATGGAGCGCATGGGGGTCATGACACTGGTACGCAAACATAAACTACTCTATATACGGTGCTTATGTACACCAACCATGCTAAGAATTATGTTTAAAAAAAACACACACACACAACTTAGCTTTAACAACCCTATATTTTAATTTCACTTAAAGGAAAAGTTCGGTATTTTACACTTAAAGCCCTGTTTTCAGATTGTTTATGATGAAAAAGAACGGTTTCGAAATTTGGACATATGATGCTGGCCCGAGAATTTTTGGGTGTTTGTTGTATCACCTCCCACCTCTAAAATGGCTGCATGTGCACTGGAACAATCCTTCCTTAAATGCATTAAAGGCATTGTAGAAGTGGGAGGTGAAACAACAAACACCCGAAAATTCTCGGGTTCTTTCAGCAAACGGGCACCTTAGCTCCACCCCATCCCGCCTCCTATTCGCGAGTAATGAGAAGCGCGGTGATCCGCTACCAAGATGGATGGCAGGCTCGCCAACTTTGGGCTTAAAAATAGTATTCACATCCTATCAGTAACATCACGGACACTACGTCCGTATTTTTACAGTCTATGTTGATGCCTCAAAGCCAATTAAGTCACCAATGACCTCAATGACTGATGTATTGCATTGTAAAGTAATTTCTTTCATAGTTGCTTTCAGGGACTTTATGACTATCAACTGCTAACTTTTATTGTTTTACTATCTGCAGCCCAGCGACTTGCGAAAACACAGGAGAAAGGTACTTAACATTTGCCATCTTTACTAAATTTCTTGTTGTTTTTGCTATGATGGTTAATATGGACACTATAAAAGGACAACAGGATGGTTCAATATTCCGAATTTAAGAATTGACTAAATTTTTTCAACATGATACACATAATGTTTGTGCCAAAGTGGAATATCTTTATTTCCAAATGTCAATGATTACACCTTAAATTTTGAGAATGTCAGTCCTTCCAAAAACAAACAAACAGAGTTTTTATGTGATTATTGCGGGCAAAAATCCTTGATTTTGCAGCACGTTTTCTTAAAAAATCTGATGGAATATCCAGGATATTTATGCAATTTTATGCGATGAAATTGCGGGAGTTTGCAAAAACTCTGGGAACTTACAAAAACTGTTTGCAGCTTTTGAATGATGTTCACATCACATAATCACGTCACTTCATAACGTTCCCATGGCAACAGGGGACATGGCTGTGCTTGTGTGAAGTAAATGCAACATTTTTCAACTTTCTGCTAAGATATTGGATTATGAAATCATGCAAGCCTCACATATTTTGTAATATGCGGCGAAAGTATGGCATATTTGAAAAAATGCAGCCCCCGCATAAATATGCAGACTTATGCATTGAATCATGCGATCGCATAATCACGTTTTTCTGGAGGGACTGGAATGTCCAATATGTAGAATATACTGTAGTTTTCCTAATACTGTTAATATGTGCAATACTGTCAAAATAAATTTTCATATGACATGACATTTTAATTCTACCACTTTACTCCTTCAAATACAAGATTTTTAATTGTATCCCTCGCAGATTGCAGCAGTGGACGAGGATGGTCGAGAGGACAAGGCCACCATCAAATGCGAGACCTCTCCACCCCCCACCCCTCGCCAGGTCCGCCTGACAAAAACGCTCCCTTCTTCCTCTCACAACGATGCACGGTGAGAGCCGTCAGAAGCATGCTGTGTACACACACACACTCCAAATGCTTTCAGCTAGCAGTTTTGCTAAGGTTTATTTACTTGTGCTTGTCCCCAGCCTGACAACTGCATTAGAGACCGAGGCTCTGAGCAGTGTAGCCAGCAGTCAGGACTCCCTACATAAGCAGCCAAAGAAGAAAGGCATCAAGTCCTCCATCGGACGCCTGTTCGGCAAGAAAGAGAAAGCCAGACTGGGGCAGCTAGGAAAAGAACTTGTGGGACCAGGACATGGTATATACATTCACAAAGCTCTATAGAAATATTACAGACACAGCTAACTTAATATATTCACGTATTCCAGAATTAATTTAAGTATCTAAGCATCTATAATTTATCTTACAATTTCAAAAATAAGTATACCCAACAAACCTTCACAATACCTACTTTGCTTATTTAACTTTTTACTTGCAAGAAATATGAGAAAAAAAATGTAATGCATAACCAAAAGTTAATGCCTCTATTTTAGATAGAAGTAGTTATTTAAACAATTTTAAGGCACAATATGTAGGATTTTCACCACTAGAGGTCACAATAACAAAGGCGAAGCTTAATGACAGATAGTTACAAGTGATGCGCGGGTCAGTGTTTTTTCAAACCTGCAGGTTCCGCTTTTATGAAATGATTTGAAATGATAATGTCCACGCTAGCTGCTATATGTTTTGCATTAAGATTATTCTTGAGGCTCGATGTGCTGCGGTGATATGTGAATTCCTTGTTGCATAGCTTACACACAACCATGCTCTTATCGACGCTTCCATCCGTTTGTTTTTTATAAAAAAAAATTCTCATCCACGGGGCCAACCAAAGCGATCTTCTTCTTCGTTCATGTTCACTGTGGTTTGTTGTTTGAAGTCATGAACGCTAGTTGGTGCTCCAGTATAATCGGTCCGCCGAAATCGCCGAATCCAATGAGAAATGTTCCGCGGTGCAAAAATAAGTGAGATTAAAATGTGTTAAAAAAAATTCATGCGTTATTTTTTGTGTAATTAATTAATCTTAATTAACGCGTTAAAGTCCCGGCCCTACAAAGAACCTAATAAAATATGACAATAAGTATTCCTAAATATTTTATATAGGCTATAGGGAATTGCACGGAATATAATTAAAAAAAAAATGTTATTTCTTTTTTAGTGACATCCCCCGACTCGCCCAGCAAATAAAGTGACAATTTCTTTACTCGCCTCAACCCGACCTCCTGGTTATTAGACAATCCGCGCATCACTAATAGTTACTGTAGCACAGATATTTCAAAGTCAAAGTATCTTTATTTGTCTCCCTAGGGAGAAATTTGGTTTGGAGATAAGGGAATTGCTACAGGAAAAATTAAGACAAAGACACAGCACAAATACAAAGATAAAAACAGATAAAAAATACAAAAAAAGTAAATAAAACGTTAGGGCTACACAAGTAGCTGTGCAAATTTGCAATCCACCGTTCAACACAAGTATCAAAGTAATATTGTATCATGATCCTAAATAGCATTCAATCACAAATATCAAAATATTTACATTAATAGGAAAGTATGACTAGTCTCACCTACATTGCTGCTTATTTATAAGATTAATTGAAAGAGGAACCAGTGAGCACTTAAACCTATTATATTTACACAGGGGGACCCTATAGACGGTTTCAGCAGTAACAACATAAACAAACGGCTGTCGCGGTCCGCACGTAACTTCCGGTAAACTCCGCTAAGAATAAATAACAACAAAGTTCTTTAAACGTAGTTTATTTATATAACAAGCAAAAAACAACACATAGATTACCTATGAAACCAATACATTTGTTATTTTCGACGAGGCATTTGTTCAAGAGATCAGTTTAGCAACTAGTCAGACCATTAAAAAAACGAAACCGGAAGTAAGGTTCGGAACCAGACGTGTATCATGTGCGTCCGATGAAACCGTCTATACCTCTTTCCTGAGTTTAAAAGTTCGAACTCTGAAGAAAGCACATGAGAGTTATCTGATATAATGATCTTAGCCTGCCTGATTATTGTCTGATCAAAAAGTTCACCCGGATTTAGAGGTGCTGGAGTACCCATGATCTTGCCTTCTGTCTTGACCAAATAAAAAAATCTGAGTTTTTGATTTAACTGTCAGATTTCCAAACCAGCTGGTGATTTAGTTACTAAAAGAGCGACAATTACAAGGGAGACAGGGGACGAATCATTATTTAAAACAGGAATTTCTCAAATCATTGGGAACTTTTGGGGTGCATGATTTTTGAAAAACACTTTGGAAAAGGGAGTCAGGCCGAGTACCAAAACACACTTGTAGCCAATCAGCAGTAAGGGGCGTGTCTACTTACCAACATTGTTGCCTGAGTTGCGTATGTGTGGGGCGGGTCTATCAAAAGAAGGTCCAGATTCATTTGGGGTAGGGGTGTGTTTGTTTAGATGATTTCAAATGTCAACATTGGCTTTCAGAGATCATGTACCTCGCCTTTAATGATATATATCACACTGTGCAAGTGGTTTTTGAATATTTTATTACAAAAATCTAACATACCGTATTACATATTGAGTTATTTAGACTAATTCCCAGCTTAAATAACAAATTTTTGCATGTATGACATATAATCGTATATATGTGACTGTGAAATCCAGGCTAAAGTTTCAAAGTCTGAGATATGAAGAATCAAAGTTTATAGGGTATATTTTTTTACAGAATATTCTAAAAAATTATGTATGTCAAACACAAAAATGACTTTAACTGGGTTTTCACGGGTAGGGTCAAAAATAATTTTGTGGCTGGGGCACATAAGATAATAGACTAATGACTGTATTCCAACAGTAGGGAACGTGAATGATCCTGAGCTTATGGGTCAGGATATTGCAGTAGGAAAACTGGGAACACAGGCGGAGAAAGACCGTCGGCTCAAAAAGAAGTGAGTACTTTATCAGTTTTATATCACGTATTAACAACATCAAATTAGATGTCCTACCTTATGTAAAGGTAATTAATTTCTGGTCAGTTCCTGTAAACCAAACTGCAGGTTAAACACAACAGCCTTCTTTGTTAGCAAATGATAACACAAATGTACACATTTTACATGTCTTATTGTGATATAACACAATAATATTGAACAAAATGCCATTTGGCTGTACTGTAGTGCCTTAGGCCAGAAGCATACTCAACGCAAGCATGCAAGCAAGCACAGATGCTTAGAAAAACACAAAGCCCACTCCAAAAATCCTACTATTATAGCTCTAAATACACAGCAAAATCACCAGTGTTAAATCAACACTGCTGGTGTATATATGGGGACCACCAGTGGCCGGTTGCATAAACATAGCATAACTGCGTCTTAAGTATGATTCTGACTTACTAGCAATTAGTTGGGGCTAATCAGTCTTATTATTTGGATTTAAATTAGACCAATCTACCTTTCTATGTAACATACTTAAAACAGTTATGATCAGTCTTGAAGAAAAAAATTCATGACTAACTTTAAAGACTAGTCTTAAAGTTTTATGCAACCGGCCACCGGTCTGATGTTACTCTCATAAACACCTGCAGTGTTGATTGAACTAACTTTCTTTATGGGAAGTTTTATTAAACAATTGCTCTGCCATGACAGTAAAACCAGATTTTTTTTTTTTCGTATTGCATATTGGCATTGCAACCATACTTGAAATTAAGCTGAAACCTTGAAATAGCTAGAAGCTTGCACTTGAACATGCTTGTTTAGAGTTTGTTTAGGGCCTTAAGATAAGATTAAGTCTAGTTAAACTGTGAAGTTTTTTTTTAGCTTAATATGCAGACAACAGCAAATATGCTATAAGTATAAACACTGTGGCTGTGTAATGCCTGATCAGCCAAACTAATATAGCCTTAACCAATGGCATGAGTTTAAGGTGGGTCCATCCAATAGTAGATGAGAAACCTCTTACTGCACACCATGCTGATTTGTATTTCAAGTGAAATGGGCTTTATACTGTATCAGTAGCAGCCGTGACTTCTTTTTTCAAGGGCGCTCGATGCGAAGTTCGTCACAACATGTATGTAGCCCGTCATGTGTGTGGTTCGTAATTTCAAAATATGTGATCCTATGTGCATCACATGTCTTGTCAAAATAAGTGCCTGCTGCAGACGCATCCAAAGGGTTTATGATAAAAGAGACGCTCACGTTTGCCAGATACTCGCATAATCTCATGCGTAATCAGAGTTTACTGTTAAGGGAGTGCCTTGCGTGTATTTTGTGAACGTGAGCGTCTCTTTTATCACAAACGGGTTTGGCGCGTGTGCGGCAGGCACTTGTTTTGGCGGGACACGTGATGCACGCAGAATGCATGTTTTGAAAACACAAGGAACACACATGACACTCCAAACACTTATTTTGAATTTGCGCCCCTCGGATGAGCAGTCACGAGCCGCCACTGGTTTATATTATTTTCTATACCACATATTTGTTGTTCAAGTCATGCAATTTTCTGAACTTGTGTGATTTGTATACTGTGTTTTAACATAAGAATTGTGCTGTGCCTTTTATAGCAGGATTGGGCGTTTGTTGCATACTTGGATGTGTTGATGCTGCCTTTGAAGCATGTTGATAAAGTGCTTGCTGAAACCACATTTCTTTGCCTCAGTGCTAATTTGAATGTGACGTAATTTGACTTTTTTTGGTTTCATCCATCGTGGTGCCCCGCGAGGCGAAACAGCTCCCCGCCGTTTCCATCGCACAGTCACTCTTTCTGCATGCTGTATGATAAAACCTTTAAAAACAACAAGTAGATCTGTTCAATCAGTACCCATGAGTCGAAATCAAGACTTAAAAATTCCTGGATAGCAATGCACGCGACTAAGCCAACTAAAGTGTTTTCTGAAGTCTACATACAGTATGCTCAATGACAAACATTTAATTTTGTCTTCCAGCGCTTTCTCTTTTTTCTTTCTCTTTTTCTCCTCATCTGACTGTATCAGCGGGTAAGTTTGGTTTATGTTGCCGAGACTTGCTGCATTTTCCACTGTCAACGCTCTCTGTCCGTGTCTGTCGTCATGCACCTAAAGTGTGTGTCTATCTATCTTCGGGGGGTTGAGACGCATTTTCTTTCTGTACATCTACAGACCCCACGTCTGCCTTCTTTTTTTCATTTCAGTGTAAATGTACTTCTCCCCCTCTGCAGTATACTATAGAGGATGCATCTCTGCCTGGAGAGAGAATGTGTGCCTTTATAACAACCTGTTCTTGATCTGCCATACCGAGGCCTTTCTCCTGTGTATGTGTGTTTGTGCGTGCGTGCGTGCATTGTGTGCCGTTTTTAATAACCAGGTCTCGTCTCTGGTTATGGACTGTCAACTCATTGATTACTTCCCTGCTCTATTTCTTTCATTTCGTTTTCTGTCATAACTGTTTCTCTCCCTGCTCAGCTACAGTATGTTCAGAGGATGTCCCTCATATGCATAACACTCAACCTGAACATATTCAACTGGACTTGTAAACAAAAGGAGAGATACAACATATCATCACCACCACAAAGGCCTTATTGCCTTTAAACAGACAGAAATGAATTTCCACTTCCATTGGTTTTGACACTGACGTGGTGCCACTGCTGGTGCTGCAAGCGGTCTGCCCCCTAATGCAATTTTTGGCATGTTGTTTGGCATAGGAAATTTGATTCCATACATTTTTCATTATAAAAGACCGGTATGCCAGTATGATAAAGTGTAAAATAACAAGTATCACTTTTTATTAGACAACTTTATATATAAATGTGACGCACAAAACCAGTCGTAAGGGTCAGTTTTTTATAATTGAGATTTATACATCATTTGAATAAATTATGCTGAATAAATAAGCATTCCATTGATGTATGGTTTGTTAGGATATTTGGTGAAGATACAATGATTTAAATATATCTGAAATCTAAGGGTGAAGTCGCAAAGTTGTCCAAATCGTGGGCCCTATTTTAACGATCTGTGCATTGTCTAAAGCACACTGCGCATGGTCTAAACAGGCGTGTCCGATCCCACTTTTGCTAATTTAACGACGGGAAAAATGGTCTTAAAAGGTTGTTCCTATTCTCTTAATGAGTAATGGGTGTGTTTTGGGCGTAACATGCAATTAACCAATAAGAGTCTCATCTCTCATCCACTTTAAAAGCTAAAGTCGATGCCATTTCCCCTATTTAGATGGCAGATTTGTAAACTGAAAAACTAAGCAGAGGAAGAAGACCACCAGTTTACAATTGATGTTAAATTGCGTTACATTTATTTGTATTGAAATGGTTATTTTTTGTATTAAAATCTTTAAAAGTCGTTTTATTTCAGTCATGGAAGTAAAATTAGCAGGCTTTAATTGCTGTAAATAGATCAGTGTAATCTCAAAGAATAATTTACAAATATGTAAGAAAAGATTTGTACTGTAAAAATACTTAATTTGTAACAAACAAGAAATAAAGAATTTACAAAGATGTGGAGAGCCTTAAGCACTCGGACAGCGCTGTGAGTGCTTTGAAAAGCATTACATAAAAATGGTTCTCATCTCATCATATCCACAGGTACAAAGTCGTCATATATACAAAAAAAATCCGTGGGGTCGCATTTAAAACAAAACATTTCAGACTAGATGCAATATTTACATTTGTTTAAAGCAAAACATTTTATTACTTAACAGGCTACAGGTGATGCTTTTCTTTACACCTTTAACATCTCGTTATTGCTCCTTATTTATGTCCAAGAATCTCAATAATAATCTTTTACATTTTAATCCTTTAAAAATAGGGCCCAACGAATTTAGCAACATATATTACTAATAAAAAGGTTTGTTTTATCGCTCCCTACAGGGTAACCGCTGTAATGACCTTGTAGACTGAATGAGGATACATAAAAACCAGAGGCGATTCTAGGGTTAGAGCTTTAGGGGTGCTGAGCACCCAATGAGCTCCGCTGCCACCACCCGCTCTTTTTTCCTACAGAAACCAATAATATGTATATTGTAAAATAGCTTTCATTTTAACATTGGTTCAACTAACTCCAAAATAAAGATTTTTTGGAGACCTTTCAGGCATGAAAATGGGTCAGGGGTGAAAAAGATGAGAAGAATATTACCCCTAGGGTCCGGGAGCATGCTCCCCCTTAGAATTTTTTTAAAATTACATATTTTAAAGCATCAATCTGGTGAGTTTTCAGATGCATTTTTTGCCAACCTTTTTATTTCTAATTAATGGTGAGCTAGCACATTTTTGCCATTAATGCCATATTAAAGTCTCAGGACAAAAGGTGGGCTACACCAGCAGTGTGGGTATGGCTTTATGTGAATATACAGTGTATTGTTTGCCTTTGTCAAAATGACAAATCTCCTAATTTATAACTTTTATGCCTACAACATATGGTAGGTTTATTAATAGTTTGTTAATTTGCAGCTTTTCTTTTAACAGTCCTTTAATTGAACCATTACCTTTACTATATGTCTAAAACAAAACACTTGTGACTCCTGCACTAAGGGTTAAAGACGTTATCACCTTCATATTAGTCTACATGTGACAAACTAAAAAAATATTTATTGTCTAGTTTGATAGTCAGACAGTTAGTGATTTCACACAAAACTTACCGGTAGCCTACTGGTGGTATACAGTAATATGTAGTTTGTTTTCACTCTGTTCCAAACGCCATGTTTTCATGACGACTGACCAGAAAAGACGCCCGTGATGTCATGTTTACATGACTCCCGATTGTTAAAATAAGTCTCAAATTAACGATAAATCATACAATAAACTTTAACAACGGAGACACACGTATGCAACCATAGATATGTATATACCCACTGAGACGCACTGCATGCGTCTTGCGGAAGAACATTGTAACCGGCGCTACTTCTCTCCGTTTAAGTCTATGGACGAGTCACCCAGGTACTGTGCTACTCCGCAGCGCGCGGGTACCCGCCGGACTTAAATAATCCGAAAATAAACACTTATTATACGTGTACCATGGTGATTCATTATAAGACAAAAACACGACTTGAAAGATTGATTCGTGATGTACTCGCTCATTATAAACATAACGTAAACATTTTGTAAGATTTGAACAAAAAAGTTGCATCACAACAGTATCTGATTCTCACTCTGCGTGTGTTTCACGCTGAATGACGGACGGGCTAAGCGATGCAGGTACAGAGAAGTAGAAGAGGATGACACCATTTGCTAAGCGGGGAGGTTTTCATTTTCTACCTTATTATATATTTTAAACCACAAACTACGGAGTATGTTTTGGACATTATTTAACCTGGTCAAAGACGAACGAACATTTTAGAATAATTAAATTTCTTGCCCCAAGTTTTAGGGGTGCTGAGCTCCTTTTTAGGGGTGCTGAAGCACCCCTAAAAAGGGGCTAGCCTCGCCCATGATAAAAACCAAACTTGAATGGGAAGTCCCCAAAGGGCAGTAGGCGAGTTTTTGGCCAATTTTGTTTGCGATTTTCAAGCATCCACTTACAAAAATAAAGTTTACAGTAGAAAAATGTACAATATCTTTATGGAACATGATCCTTACATAATATCCTAATGATTTTTGGCATAAAAGAAAAGCGATAATTTTGACCCATGCTGTATTTTTTTATTTTTTTTACAAATAAAATCGTGCGACTTATGACTGGTTTTGTGGTCCAGGGTCACAAATTAGCGCTGCAAACTATTTGCACGATAATCTGCTCTGAAATCCCTTGAAGAATATGGGTGAAAGAATGAATACATGGGCACATGCCTTGCTCTCATTGGCTAGATATTTGTTTGGCACCGGCTTGATGCGTCGATGACTAGTTTACACTAAAAGATTGGCGAGTGCTGATCACAGCCCAAACTGTTGGCGAGCTCAAGGACTTGCAAATCGAGCTTAACATCCTGTAGTGTGAACTTGGCATTAGCTGTACCGGAAAAATGAAGTGGGCATATAGTCAATGCTCCAGCACCAGTATTGGCAACATTTTGGTGGATTATAAATATCAGTGGTTACATAAGCAGTTTCGTGAGTCTGTGCAAACAGAATCATAATCACTCACTACAGCATGTGTTAAATGTGTTCAAAACCAAACACATCATTCAAGTGTCCTTACTTTAGACTGCTCACTGGGTGAGGAACATCCCAACTGTCTCTGCAGTATCCATCTACCATATAATACTCACCTTTACTTTATTTTCTGACTGCCTTTAGAATTACAAAAAAGGTTGACAAAATATGAAGTTATACCTATTTTATGACTGGTTAATGTTGGATCCTTGAGGACACATTGTGAAGAAGGATAGTTACAAAATAACAAGAGGCGACCTTAAAAGAATCTAGACATATTTCCATGCGGAGAACATGCATGTGATTGAGATTGAACAGAGTTTATGACAGCAGCTTTGTCTTAAAGGGATAGTTCACCAAAACCTGTATACATTTCTTTGTTCTGCTGAATACAAATAAAGGTGTTTTGAAATGTTTTTTGTAACCAAGCAGTTCTGGGGCACCATTTACTTCCATACTATGTCCTACTATGGCAGTCAATGGTGCCCCATATCTGTTTGGATATTTATCTTCATTTCTATTCATCAAAACAAAGAAATTTATACCAGTTTGGAACAACATGAGAGTCAGTAAATAATGACAGAATTTTTATTTTTGGGCGAGCTATCCCTTTAAAGCACAAATATTTATCAAGAAAAACACAGGAAGAGATTAAAAGCAAAATGTGTCTCTGCTCTTCCTTGATAAGTCACAGCTTTCGTGTTTGATTTGAAGGTGAGGATCAGTTCACAGCAAGGAAATGTCACCATATCTTTATCTGAGACACGGGAAGTTTCAGTTAGCTTACGTCCCAGCAGGATTTTCTTAACCCAAAGTTTTGTCCAACCTCAACCGTGTCTTTGATTCTTAAAGGACTAGTCCATTTTCTTAAAAGAAAAATCCAGACAATCCACTCACCACCATGTCACCCAAAATGTTGATGTCTTTCTTTGTTCGGTCGAGAAGGAGTTGTGTTTTTTGAGGAGGGCGTTGCAGGATTTTTCTCATTTTGGTGGACTTTAGTAGGGCCCAGCATTTAATACTTAACTCAACACTTAACAGTTTTTTTCAACGGAGTTTCAAAGGACTATAAACAGTCCCAAAGAGGCATAAGGGTCTTATCTAGCAAAACGACTGACATTTTTAACAAGAAATATAAAAAATATGCACTTTTAAACCACAACTTCTCGTCAATGGCCGGTCGTGATGCGCCAGCGTGACCCCACGCAATACGTCAAGAGGTCACAGAGGACGAATGCGAAACTCCGCCCCAGTGTTTACAAGTGTTGAGAGAGAGGACCGTTCCTACGTTGTTGTATGTGAAATGATACTAATTAATGTCTTTGTGTCAGTTTATTGTATACAATGGTCCGCAAATGTGCGTTTCATATATGTAACACGTGACCTCCCTACGTCACTACGCATTTGCGTTAGGTCATGCTGGACCGGATCTGGACGAGAGGTTGTGGTTTAAAAGTGCATATTTTTTGTTTTTCTTGTCGGGAGTGACAGTCGTTTCGCTGGATAGGACACTTGTGCCTCGTTTGGGATCGTTTGGTGTCCTTTGAGGCTCCGTTGAGGAAGCTGTTGCGTGTTGAGTTGGGTATTGAATGTTGGGCTCTATTAAAGTCCATTAAAATGAGAAAAATCCTGCAATGTTTTCCTCAAAAAACATAATTTCTTCTCGATTGAACAAAGAAAGACATCAACGTTTTGGATGACATGGTGGTGAGTGAGTTGTCTGGATTTTTCTTTTAAGAAAATGGACTATTCCTTTAAATGCAAACAGAGCAGTTTATTGCTTTTGGAATTGCATATTTACATGAAAAGAGACATGCATTTGTAATGCAACATGCCAACTGAGTTATTAAATAAGAAACTTTCGCACACCGAGTTAAATGTTACAGATAGTAGCCAATAAAGTGCAAGAAACCCGGCAGAGACAGATAACGCATCTTACTTTCTATCTTTATATGTTTTTTCTTTCTTTCTCTATTCAGTTGATTATCTCTAAGGGCTGCCGATTCTGTTTTGCTACTTACTCGACTGTCTCTGTCTCGCCCTTTCTCTGTCTTTCTTTCTCTCTCTAGGCACGAGTTGTTGGAAGAAGCCAGGAGAAAAGGATTACCCTTTGCTCAGTGGGACGGCCCTACAGTTGTTGCGTGGTTGGAGGTGGGCGGCACTTGCTGGCGACAAAACAATTGAGCTTCAAAACATTTAAGAGAAATGTATCAGAGTTACAAAGCTTACACATAAGATAAATCTGCATAGACAAAAGTATTGTGATGCCCCATTCTGATGAACAGGTTTGACTACTTAATCCTAATCCCAATACTTTTGTCTATATAGTGTATTTGCTTTATAGTCCCACCTGATTTGATGAGGGGCCGATGCTGGTAATCCAGTAGGTTATATTTGGTTATAGCAGATACTAGTAGGCAGAGGCATTTGCTTGCTCCTTAAGTTGTATATATATTATGCTGGCTACAATTTGGCCAAGGACACTCGTATATACAGTACAGTAATATATCCGGATGGGCGCTTTCTGAAGAAAATGTGAATAGTGCCATTTAAGCCCACTAAAAGGTCTCATTAAACTGCAATAGTCAACAGAATATCTCTGCTTTGTTGCTGTGCTGAGATATAGCTAGATTGAGATATCCCAACATATACAATATATTGCTATATATGGTTGTTACAGTAGGGTGCTTGGGCTGCCCAACAATTGGTATTTCTTATGAAGCTGGCAAAGGAGAATTGAAGATAAAGCCAGGACAATGAGGTGTCACAAAACACTTCATAGGATGTTTCTCTTTTTTGCACAGAGTACTGCACACTCTGGAAATTGGATCCAAGTTGGGAATTATTTCTTTCATTTTTGGCCCATAATGACACAGTTACTGTATTGTTTGGTGAAGGAAACGCCAGACCTCTTTAATAGCAGCAAAGGTCAATGCTATGTTGACACAGCACATGATTTCCATTTATTATACTGTGCATGAGGCCGTACTTTAAAATGGGGTCGCGTGCTGGGCAAGAAGTGTTAAGTATCTAAAAATCAAACATATTATTTTCTATGAATGTACACACACCGGCAGCTGTCCGATTAATATGCATATTTTAATCATTGCTTTAAATAGAGCATTCAACACAGTGTCCGTGGAAGAACCAATGGAGTATGTTTGGGAAGGCCAGTGTCCCCGGAGGGAATGTTTAGGGAGAACAATGTTTAATATTTTTACCATTTTTAGTTCACCTTTAAAACTTCAGGACATCATTTGACCTATGGCAATGGCACCACCTAGTGGTAAAACTTGCAATATTTAATTGCACTTTGTATACGTGGAGCATCTCTTTCATGTACATTTTTGTTTGTATTAATATTCAATGTGATGTGTATATATAATGTATTTCCGTTCTTAGCTGTGGCTGGGAATGCCAGCGTGGTACGTGGCAGCATGTCGTGCCAATGTTAAAAGCGGTGCTATTATGTCGGCCCTTTCGGATACTGAGATCCAGCGAGAGATTGGCATCAGTAACCCACTGCACCGTCTCAAACTACGCCTGGCCATTCAGGAGATGGTCTCGCTCACCAGCCCCTCTGCTCCACCTACGTCTCGAACCGTGAGTACCCCCCACACTCACACAATAGCATTACTGTCGGTTCTTTCCATTAGCATGCATGCTGGAAATGTACACATTCATCACAAATCAGAAACCTAAAAACTCATCAAGCCCTCGCTACACCATGACCTAACCAGACTCAATGAATGTGTGTTAAAAGTTGATCCAACCAGCCGCAACAAGCCACGGGTCACTCGTTTAGTTTTCTGCTATGTTCGTTTAGGTAGCCCCACCCACTGCAATATTCAATTGGTTCGAGTGTTAGTGCACCCCACTAGTGTCACATCCTTACTGCCTATTGTGAACCCCCTCTGCAGATTTCAGATTTTTTTGTCGTCATAGTAATTGCATTTTGCCTTTAATGCGACAGCTGAGCTGTGATATCGTGTAATCACACTTTGAAGGGGTGAGATGTGCACATCCCAGCAGCCACACAAACGGCAGCTTATAAAGTAATTTTAGTCGCACTTTAAAATGCACAAACAACACTAAGCTACTCACAGAGACGTTACTTTATGTGAACTCATGCCCAAAAACGCAACACTGGCTCAACCAACAGCATATGTTTGGGATGATTTCTGTTTGAAAAACCTGGTTGAAAAATACTGTATTAGAGACCCAGAATGACAAACTTAAAATGTAATTGTTTATAATAAAATTTAATTTCTCAACAGTCATTGCACTAACTGCAACAAGGCATCGCTCATTTTGCATGCTGCAATGCATTTTTCCCCTGCAGCAGCAGTATCTGATCTATGTGTTTTGTCTTCAGTTTGTGTTTGTGTCTCAGTGGGCGGGTCTTGCTAATTTGCTTACAGTGCTGCTGCTCTTCTTCTTTAACACTGCTTGCCCTTCCTGTTGGATTTGCTGTAATCTCTGGGGATGCCCACATAGCCGTCGGGTAATGTGTGGGTAACCCATGAGGAAATGGAGACCCTTGCTGCCCCCTCGAAAACGGTCAGTCACATCATCCTTTTCCATTCTCTGTTATATATCTTGAGTGAAGCCTCCTCTCTCATCCTCACATTTGCTGTCCTTTGCTTATATTAACTCTTGTACCCTGTTAGAAAAATGGTGAAAATATGTAACCCGGCTGTCACTGGGGCAGTACCCTTTAAAAGGTCCTTATTTGGTACTAATATGTTCCTTTGAGATACCAATATGTAATGTACCTCTTAGGTACTACTAATACGAACTCTTTAGCTGCAAAGCTGTACTTTTTGAAAGGGTACAGCCCCAGTGACTGCTGAGGTAAATATTTTGATCTTTTTACTAACAGTGTAGAATTTAAAGTCATTTATTATAATTGTCAATTATAATTGTCATGTAACATAAAATAGGAATAAAAAAAATTGACTTTGGTCTTTAAACTGAGTGGAGTTTTTTTTTACTTGTGATTGCATCCAGTTGTAATAATCGCAGGACTTCCCGCAGAAAATGTGTTAGTAAAGGTGGTTTGGGGCCGAGGGCGTGGCAATCAAACGGGCGTATGCGTCATGATGAAAATTAAAATATTTTGATTTAACACTCAAAACCTAATTTTGAAGAAACTATGACAAAAAATGAACACATCCTAGGTTATTAATGAATTAAATGTTTTTACCTCTAACGGGAATAGCTGCGTGGTGAAGTGAAACTAAAGGGTTAATAAACACAAACTAAAGCAGATGTTGTAGAACGTCTGGCGAACGATGATAGATAGCGTAAAAACTGATGATTTCCCACTATTAATTACATTATCTTAAAGGAGTGTAACTACTGTAGCATGTAAATAATGCACATAAATAACGTGAGCAAGAGCGCTCAACAATTATATCTAATCAACAGGCACGTGAAACCTAGCTAGTTGCTCAAACAACAAAATCACCAGCTAACTTACTTTAAAAAAAATGCAAGAACTATAGACTAATACAATAACATGCTTAAACTAGATATTAAAGTTTGAAGACAAACTTTATGTTGGCTTGAAAAAGCGTAGCCTGAACGTTTAAAACGGTTTGACAGAAGTTTAGTTTAGTAGGCTATCTGGCTGTTAGTGTGTTTAAGTATGAAGGTAGCATGATTTAACATGGTTTAGCATGATGCTAACATGATAATCATGAAGCTAGCATGAAGCTAACATGATTAGCATGAAGCTAGCATGATGCTAGCATGATTAGCATGAAGCTAGCATTATGCTAGCATGATTAGCATTAAGCTAGCATGATGCTCGCATGATTAGCATGAAGCTAGCATGAAGTTAGCATGAAGGTAGCATGATTTAACATAATTTAACATGATGCTAACATGATAAACATGAAGCTAGCATGATTAGCATGAAGCTAGCATGATGTTAGCATGATTAGCATGAAGCTAGCATGATGCTAGCATGATTAGCATGAAGCTAGCATGATGCTAGCATGAAGCTAGCATGAAGTTAGCATAAAGTTAGCATGATTAACGTGAAGCTAGCATGATTAGCATGAAGCTAGCATGATGTTAGCATGATTAGCATGAAGCTAGCATGATTAGCATGAAGCTAGCATGATGCTAGCATGATTAGCATGAAGCTAGCATGATGCTAGCATGATTAGCATGAAGCTAGCATGATGCTAGCATGATTAGCATGAAGCTAGCATGATGCTAGCATGATTAGCATGAAGCTAGCATGATGCTAGCATGATTAGCATGAAGCTAGCATGATGCTAGCATGATTAGCATGATGTTAGCATGATTAACATGAAGCTAGCATGATGCTAGCATGATTAGCATGATGTTAGCATGATTAGCATGAATCTAGCATGATGCTAGCATGATTAGCATGAATCTAGCATGATGCTAGCATGATTAGCATGAAGCTAGCATGATGCTAGCATGATTAGCATGAAGCTAGCATGATGCTAGCATGATGCTAGCATGATTAGCATGAAGCTAGCATGATGCTAGCATGATTAGCATGAAGCTAGCATGATGCTAGCATGATTAGCATGAAGCTAGCATGATGCTAGCATGATTAGCATGAAGCTAGCATGATGTTAGCATGATTAGCATGAAGCTAACATGAAGCTAACATGATGCTAGCATGATTAGCATGAAGCTAGCATGAAGCTAGCATGATTAGCATGAAGCTAGCATGAAGCTAACATGATTAGCATGAAGCTAACATGATGTTAGCATGATTAGCATGAAGCTAACATGATTAGCATGAAGCTAGCATGATGCTAGCATGATTAGCATGAAGCTAGCATGATGCTAGCATGATTAGCATGAAGCTAACATGATGTTAGCATGATTAGCATGAAGCTAGCATGATGTTAGCATGAAGCTAGCATGATTAGCATGAAGCTAGCATGAAGCTAGCATGAAGCTAGCATGAAGCTAGCATGATGATAGCGTGATTAGCATGAAGCTAGCATGATGATAGCGTGATTAGCATGAAGCTAGCATGCTGCTAGCATGATTAGCATTAAGCTAGCATGATGTTAGCATGATTAGCATGAAGCTAGAAGCTAGCATGAAGCTAGCATGAAGTTAGCATGATTAGCATGAAGCTAGCATGATTAGCATGAAGCTAGCATGATGCTAGCATGATAAGCATGAAGCAAGCATGAAGCTAGCATGATTAGCATGAAGCAAACATGAGGTTAGCATGAAGCTAGCATGATTTAACGTGAAGCTAGCATGATTAGCATGATGCTAGCATGATTAGCATGAGGCTAGCATGATTAGCATGAAGTAAACATGAAGTTAGCAAGATATTTTATGAAATTAGCATAAAGCTAGCATGAAACTAGCATGATGCTAGTATGACTTAGCATGAAGCTAGCATGAAGCTAACATGACCCAAAGACCCAACCCCCATGTCTCTATGATGTTCAGATCCAGAGATATAAGGCTTTGTTTATTATGTTGCTAGGGTGCTCTTATTTGGTTGCTAGGGGCGTGGCTTAATGCCTTAATAAGAATCCTATTAAGACTGATTGGATGCCTGAGTAAAATGAGCCCACCCCTATGTTTCTATGACACTCTGGTCTAAAGATATCCATCTGGGCTTTTCATAATGGTAGTCTATGGGAGATGTTGCTAGGGTACCCAAAATTGTTGCTAGGGGCGTGGCTTAATAGCTCTGGGGCGATCCTAAGAGACTAATTGGATGACTGAGTAAAATGAACCCACCCCCATGTCTCTACGACACTCTAAAGTGAAGATATTCCATCTGGGACGCTTTTATTCCCTTATATGGGCATGTTTCCTGCCCCATTATAAGTCAATGGGAAATTTTGGGGGCCTCTTACACCCCAGGGGTACAGCATACACCCCATTTTGATGTATGTTCTTACAGAGGCTGTCAGCCTCCTTAAATGTGGTAAGCCACAAGTTTCTACAAGTTTCTCACTCACAGCTATGACCCGTCAAAGTTTGTCTCCATGTTAAGTAAATGGGAGTTTTGGGGTGTTTGAGCGCCCCGTTTAGGAATTCGGAAGGTCCCATCAGTTAGAAAAGATATAGCACACTAAGTCAGACCAGTCTTAAGGTCCGTTGAAAATTTGGTGCATGTAGCTTGAAAGCTCTAGGACGAGTTAGTGTCAGAAATTTTGGGGTGCTAAGAAGAATAATAATAAGAAACTAGATAGGTACATTTCCTGAAGAAAATGTGAGTGGTGCTTGCCGTGGCAAAATTCTGGGTAACATATATGATTACACTCCGAGTCACAAGTAAAACGGTCCAACCCCCGTGTCTCTACGATGTTCTGATGCGGAGATATAAGGCTTTGTTTACTCTGTTGCTAGGGTACTGTATTTGGTTGCTAGGGAAAAAATCGGCATCCCATAATGATTACACTCCGAGTCACAAGTCAAACGGTCCAACCCCCGTGTCTCTACGATGTTCTGATGCGGAGATATAAGGCTTTGTTTACTCTGTTGCTAGGGTAATGTATTTGGTTGCTAGGGAAAAAATTGGCATCCCATAATGATTACACTCCGAGTCACAAGTCAAACGGTCCAAACCCTGTGTCTCTACGATGTTCTGATGCGGAGATATAAGGCTTTGTTTACTCTGTTGCTAGGGTACTGTATTTGGTTGCTAGGGAAAAAATTGGCATCCCATAATGATTACACTCTAAGTCACGAGTCAAATGGTCCAACCCCCGTGTCTCTACGATGTTCGGATGCCGAGATATAACTGTTTGAATTTTATGTTGCTAGGGTTCTCAAAAGTGGTTGCTAGGGGCGTGGCTTAATACCTATGTAAGGATCCTGAGAGACTGATTGGATGCCTGAGTAAAATGAGCCCACCCCCATGTCTCTATGACACTGTGGTGCAAAGATATCCATCTGGGCATTTTATAATGGCAGTCTATGGAAGATGTTGCTAGGGTGCCCAAAAGTGGTTGCTAGGGGCGTGGCTTAATAGCTCTGGGATGATCCTGAGAGACTGATTGGATGCCTGAGTGAAATGAGCCCACCCACTTATCTCTACGACACTGTAAAGCAAAGATATCCCATCTGGAACTGTTTTATTCCCTTATATGGGCATGTTTCCTCAATGGGAATTTTCGGGTGCCTCTTACACCCCAGGGGTACAACTTAAACCCCAATGTCATGTATGTTCTTACATAGCCTACCACCCTCTTTAAATTTAGTAACCCACATGTTTCTACAAAATCCTCACTCGTACCTATGACCCGTCAAAATTTTTGCAATGGTAAGTCTATGGGATTTTGCCCCATTGACTTTTCATTGGGCATTTTTGGGCACCTCTTACACCCCAGGGGTACAACTTACACCCCATTGTTATCCATGTTCTTACAGAGCCTACCACCCTCTTCAAATGTTGTAACCCACATGTTTCTACAAAATCCTCGAGCGGAGCTATGACCCGTCAAAGTTGGGCGCAATGTTAAGTCAATGGGATTTTTCGGGTGGTTTTTCGCCCCCCTTTCGGAAATTCTGCACCCGACCGCTTATAAAAGTCATAGCCACCATCTCTTCAATAAACCGGTCGATTTGAGCCCTCTTTCATGGGACTACGGCAAACCGTGCGGGACGAGTTACGCGCCGAAAAAACGTGCAGACATAAGAATAATAATAATAACTAGATAGAAAAGTTTGTTGACAAACTTTATGTTGGCTTGACAAAGCCTGGCCTGAACGTTTAAAACGGTTTGACAGAAGTTTAGGTTAGTAGGCTATCTGGCTGTTAGTATGTTTAAGTATTAAGCTAGCCTGATTTAGCATGAAGCTAGCATGATTAGCCTGAAGCTAGCAGGAAGCTAACATGATTAGCATGAAGCTAGCATCAAGTTAGTATGATTAGCATGAAGCTAGCATGATGCTAACATGAATTAGCATGAAGCTAGCATGATGCTAACATAATTTAGCATGAGGCTAGCATGATGCTAACATGAATTAACATGAAGCTAGCATGATGCTAACATGAATTAGCATGAAGCTAGCATGATGCTAACATGAATTAGCATGAAACTAGCATGATGCTAACATGAGTTAGCATTAAGCTAGCATGATGCTAACATGAATTAGCATGAAGCTAACATGATGCTAACATGAATTAGAATGAAGTTAGCATGAAGCTAGCATGATGCTAACATGAATTAGCATGAAGCTAGCATGATGCTAATATGAATTAGCATTAAGTTAGCATGATGCTAACATGAATTAGCATTAAGTTAGCATGAAGTTAGCATGATGCTAAAATGAATTAGCATGAAGCTAGCATGATGCAAACATGAATTAGCATGAAACTAGCATGATGCTAACATGAATTAGCATGAAGTTAGCATGATGCTAACATGAATTAGCATGAAGTTAGCATGAAGTTAGCATGAAGCTAACATGAATAAGCATGAAGCTAGCATGATGCTAACATGAATTAGCATGAAGCTAACATGATGCTAACATGAATTAACATGATGTTAACATCAATTAACATGAAGCTAGCATGATGCTAACATGAATTAGCATGAAGCTAGCATGATGCTAACATGAATTAGCATGAAGCTATCATGATGCTAACATGAATAAGCATGAAGCTAGCATGATGCTAACATGAATTAGCATGAAGCTAGCATGATGCTAACATGAATTAGCATGAAGCTAACATGATGCTAACATGAATAAGCATGAAGTTAGCAAGATTTATTATGAAATTAGCATAAAGCTAGCATGAAACTAGCATGAAGCTAGTATGACTTAGCATGAAGCTAGCATGAAGCTAACATGACCAAAAGACCCAACCCCCATGTCTCTATGAGGTTTGGATCCAGAGATATAAGGCTTTGTTTATTATGTTGCTAGGGTGCTCATATTTGGTTGCTAGGGGCGTGGCTTAATACCTCAATAAAATCCTTAGAGACTTATTGGATGCCTGAGTAAAATGAGCCCACCCCCATGTCTCTGTGACACTGTGCTGCAAAGATATCCATCTGGGCATTTTATAATGGCAGTCTATGGGAGATGTTGCTAGGGTGCACACAAATGGTTGCTAGGGGCGTGGCTTAATAGCTATGGGACGATCCAGAGAGACTGATTGGATGCCTGAGTAAAATGAGCCCACCCACATATCTCTACGACACCCTAAAGTAAAGATTTTCCATCTGGGACGCTTTTATTCCCTTATATGGGCATGTTTCCTGCCCCATTATAAGTCAATGGGGAAATTTGGGTGCCTCTTACACCCCAGGGGTGAAACTTACACCCCAATGTGATGTATGTTCTTACAGAGCCTGCCAGCCTCTTCAACTGTGATAACCCACAAGTTTCTACAAATTTCTCGTTTGCAGCTATGACCCGTCAAAGTTTGTCGCAATGTTAAGTCAATGGAAAATTTGGGGTGTTTGAGCGCCCCGTTTAGGAATTCGGTAGGTCCCATCAGTTAGAAAAGTCATAGCACCAATCTACGTACCAGTCTTAAAAGTTTTGTAAAGTTTTGTGGGTGTAGCTTGAAAGCTCTAGGAGGAGTTACTGTGAGAAAAAGTGTGGACCAGAAGAATAATAATAATAATAATAATAAGCTTAGATCGAAGAACAGTATGTTGGCTTTGTCAAGCCAACATAATAACTAGATAGGTACATTTCCTGAAGAAAATGTGAGTGGTGCTTGCCGTGGCAAAATCCGGGGGACCATATATGATTATACTCCAAGCCTAAAGTAAAACGATCCGACTCCCGTGTCTCTACGATGTTCTGATGCGGAGATGTAAGGTTTTGTTTACTCTGTTGCTAGGGTACTGTATTTGGTTGCTAGGGAAAAAATTGGCATCCACTAGTGTTTACATGCCGAGTCACAAGTAAAATGGTCCAACCCCTGTGTCTCTACGATGTTCTGATGCGGAGATATAAGGCTTTGTTTATTCGGTTGCTAGGGTACTGTATTTGGTTGCTAGGGGGAAAATTGGCATCCACTAGTGATTACATGCCGAGTCACAAGTCAAATGGTCCAACCCCCGTGTCTCTACCATGTTCTGATGCGGAGATATAAGGCTTTGTTTACTCTGTTGCTAGGGTACTGTATTTGGTTGCTAGGGGGAAAATTGGAATCCACTGGTGAGTACATTCCGAGTCACCAGTCAAACGGTCCAATCCCCGTGTCTCCATGATGTTCTGATGCGGAGATATAAGGCTTTGTTTACTCTGTTGCTAGGGTACTATATTTGGTTGCTAGGGAAAAAATGGCATCCACTGGTGATTACACTTCAAGTCACAAGTCAAACGGTCCAACCCCCGTGTCTCTATGATGTTCTGATGCGTAGATATAAGCCTTTGTTTACTCTGTTGCTAGGGTACTGTATTTGGTTGCTAGGGAAAAAATTGGAATCCATTAGTGATTACCCTCCAAGTCACGAGTCCAACGGTCCAACCCCCGTGTCTCTACGATGTTCAGATGCGTAGATATAAGCCTTTGTTTACTCTGTTGCTAGGGTACTGTATTCGGTTGCTAGGGAAAAAATTGCCATCCACTAGTGATTACCCTCCGGGTCACGAGTCAAACGGTCCAACCCCTGTGTCTCTACGATGTTCTGATGCGGAGATATAAGGCTTTGTTTACTCTGTTGCTAGGGTACTGTATTTGGTTGCTAGGGAAAAAATTGCATCCATTAGTGATTACCCTCTGAGTCACGAGTCAAACGGTCCAACCCCCGTGTCTCTACGATGTTCTGATGCAGAGATATAAGGCTTTGTTTACTCTGTTGCTAGGGTACTGTATTTGGTTACTAGGGAAAAAATGGCATCCACTAGTGATTACCCTCCGAGTCACGAGTCAAACGGTCCAACCCCCGTGTCTCTACGATGTTCTGATGCGGAGATATAAGGCTTTGTTTACTCTGTTGCTAGGGTACTGTATTTGGTCGCTAGGGGAAAAAATGGCATCCACTAGTGATTACCCTCCAAGTCACGAGTCAAACGGTCCAACCCCCGTGTCTCTACGATGTTCTGATGCGGAGATATAAGGCTTTGTTTACTCTGTTGCTAGGGTACTGTATTTGGTTGCTAGGGAAAAAAATGGCATCCACTAGTGATTACCCTCCAAGTCACGAGTCAAACGGTCCAAACCCCGTGTCTCTACGATGTTCTGATGCGGAGATATAAGGCTTTGTTTATTCGGTTGCTAGGGTTCTCAAATTTGGTTGCTAGGGGCGTGGCTTGGGAGTGGCCATTGATGTGCCCAATTGTTACACCCCTAGTCACAAGTAAAACGGTCCAACCCCCGTGTCTCTACGATGTTCTGATGCCGAGATATAATTGTTTGAATTTTATGTTGCTAGGGTGCTCAAAAGTGGTTGCTAGGGGCGTGGCTTAGTAAGTATTTAAGGATCCTGAGAGAGTGATTGGATGCCTGAGTAAAATGAGCCCACCCCCATGTCTCTGTGACACTGTGGTGCAAAGATATCCATCTAGGCATTTTATAATGGCAGTCTATGGGATAGGTTGCTAGGGTGCCCAAAATGGTTGCTAGGGTAACCTTACACCCCATTGTGGGGGACGTCCTGACAGAGTCTAGCACCCTTTTCAAATGTAGTAACCCACATGTTTCTATGAAATCCTCGCTCGGACCTATGACCCGTCAAAGTATTTGCAATGTTAAGTCTATGGGATTTTCCCCCATTGACTTTTCATTGGGGCACTTTTGGGCGCCTCTTACACCCCAGGGGTACAACTTACACCCCAATGTGATATATGTTCTTACAGAGTCTACCACCCTCTCCAAATGTTGTAACCTACATGTTTCTACAAAATCCTCGAGCGGAGCTATGACTCGTCAAAGTTGGGCTCAATGTTAAGTCAATGGGATTTTTCGGGTGGTTTTTCGCCCCCCTTTTGGAAATCCTGCACCCGATCGCTTATAAAAGTCATAGCAGTCGTGTCCTTAATAAGCCCGTTGATTTGAGGCCTCTTTCATGGGTCTACGACAAACCGTGCGGGACTAGTTAGGTGCCGAAAAAGTGTGCAGATGTAAGAATAAAATATAATAATAATTATAATAACTAGATAGGTACATTTCCTGAAGAAAATGTGAGTGGTGCTTGCCGTGGCAAATTTCGGGGAACAATATATGATTATACTCTAAGTCACGAGTAAAATAGTCCAACCCCTGTGTCTCTACAATGTTCTGATGCGGAGATATAAGGCTTTGTTTACTCTGTTGCTAGGGTACTGTATTTGGTTGCTAGGGAGAAAATTGGCATCCACTAGTGATTACACTCTGAGTCACGAGTCAAAAGGTCCAACCCCCATGTCTCTACAATGTTCTGATGCGGAGATATAAGGCTTTGTTTACTCTGTTGCTAGGGTACTGTATTTGGTTGCTAGGGAAAATATTGGAATCCACTAGTGATTACACTCTGAGTCACGAGTCAAACGGTCCAACCCCCGTGTCTCTACGATGTTCTGATGCGGAGATATAAGGCTTTGTTTACTCTGTTGCTAGGGTACTGTATTTGGTTGCTAGGGAAAATATTGGCATCCCATAATGATTACACTCAGAGTCACGAGTCAAACGGTCCAACCCCCGTGTCTCTACGATGTTCTGATGCGGAGATATAAGGCTTTGTTTACTCTGTTGCTAGGGTACTGTATTTGGTTGCTAGGGAAAAAATTGGCATCCCATAGTGATTACACTCAGAGTCACGAGTCAAACGGTCCACCCCCCGTCTCTCTACGATGTTCTGACGCGTAGATATAAGGATTTGTTTACTCTGTTGCTAGGGTACTGTATTTGGTTGCTAGGGGAAAAATGGCATCCACTAGTGATTACACTAAGAGACACGAGTCAAAAGGTCAAACACCCGTGACTCTACGATGTTCTGATGCGGAGATATAAGGCTTTGTTTACTCTGTTGCTAGGGTACTGTATTTGGTTGCTAGGGAAAAAATTGGCATCCACTAGTGATTACCCTCCGAGTCACAAGTCAAACGGTCCAACCCCCGTGTCTCTACGATGTTCTGATGCGGAGATATAAGGCTTTGTTTACTCTGTTGCTAGGGTACTGTATTTGGTTGCTAGGGAAAAAAATGGCATCCCATAATGATTACCCTCCGAGTCACAAGTCAAACGGTCCAACCCCCGTGTCTCTACGATGTTCTGATGCGGAGATATAAGGCTTTGTTTACTCTGTTGCTAGGGTACTGTATTTGGTTGCTAGGGAAAAAAATGGCATCCCATAATGATTACCCTCCGAGTCACGAGTCAAACGGTCGAACCCAAGTGTCTCTACGATGTTCTGATGCGGAGATATAAGGCTTTGTTTACTCTGTTGCTAGGGTACTGTATTTGGTTGCTATGGAAAAAAATGGCATCCCATAATGATTACACTCCGAGTCACAAGTCAAACGGTCCAACCCCCGTGTCTCTACGATGTTCTGATGCGGAGATATAAGGCTTTGTTTACTCTGTTGCTAGGGTACTGTATTTGGTTGCTAGGGAAAAAATTGGCATCCCATAATGATTACCCTCCAAGTCACGAGTCAAACGGTCCAACCCCTGTGTCTCTACGATGTTCTGATGCCGAGATATAACTGTTTGAATTTTATGTTGCTAGGGTGCTCAAAAGTGGTTGCTAGGGGCGTGGCTTAATACCTATGTAAGGATCCTGAGAGACTGATTGGATGCCTGAGTAAAATGAGCCCACCCCCATGTCTCTATGACACTGTGGTGCAAAGATATCCATCTGGGCATTTTATAATGGCAGTCTATGGGATAGGTTGCTAGGGTGCCCAAAATGGTTGCTAGGGTAACCTTACACCCCATTGTGGGGGACGTCCTGAAAGAGTCTAGCACCCTCTTCAAATGTTGTGACCCACATGTTTCTACGAAATCCTCACTCGTACCTATGACCCGTCAAAATTTTTGCAATGTTAAGTCTATGGGATTTTCCCCCATTGACTTTTCATTGGGCATTTTTGGGCACCTCTTACACCCCAGGGGTACAACTTACACCCCATTGTGATCCATGTTCTTACAGAGCCTACCACCCTCTTCAAATGTTGTAACCCACATGTTTCTACAAAATCCTCGAGCGGAGCTATGACCCGTCAAAGTTGGGCGCAATGTTAAGTCAATGGGATTTTTCGGGTGGTTTTTCGCCCCCCTTTCGGAAATTCTGCACCCGATCCCTTATAAAAGTCATAGCCACCATCTCTTCAATAAACCGGTCGATTTGAGCCCTCTTTCATGGGACTACGGCAAACCGTGCGGGACGAGTTACGCGCCGAAAAAACGTGCAGACATAAGAATAATAATAATAATAATAATAATAATAATAATATCCCTGAGCAATAGTAATAGTGATGCTTTGCATAAATGCAAGCACCACTAATAATATCCCTGAGCAATAATAATAGTGATGCTTTGCATAAATGCAAGCACCACTAACTAGATAGGTACATTTCCTGAAGAAAATGTGAAGTGGTGCTTGCCGTGGCAAATTTCAGGGAACAATATATGATTATACTCTAAGTCACGAGTCAAACGGTCCAACCCCCGTGTCTCTACGATATTCTGATGCGGAGATAAAAGGCTTTGTTTACTCTGTTGCTAGGGTACTGTATTTGGTTGCTAGGGAAAAAATTGGCATCCAATAATGATTACACTCCGAGTCACGAGTCAAACGGTCCAACCCCCGTGTCTCTACCATGTTCTGATGCGGAGATATAAGGCTTTATTTACTCTGTTGCTAGGGTACTGTATTTGGTTGCTAGGGGAAAAAATGGCATCCCATAATGATTACACTCCGAGTCACGAGTCAAACGGTCCAACCCCCGTGTCTCAACGATGTTCTGATGCGGAGATATAAGGCTTTGTTTACTCTGTTGCTAGGGTACTGTATTTGGTTGCTAGGGAAAAAAATGGCATCCCATAATGATTACACTCTGAGTTACGAGTCAAACGGTCCAACCCCCGTGTCTCTACGATGTTCTGATGCGGAGATATAAGGCTTTGTTTACTCTGTTGCTAGGGTACTGTATTTGGTTGCTAGGGAAAAAATTGGGATCCCATAATGATTACACTCTGAGTCACGAGTCAAACGGTCCAACCCCCGTGTCTCTACGATGTTCTGATGCGGAGATATAAGGCTTTGTTTACTCTGTTGCTAGGGTACTGTATTTGGTTGCTAGGGAAAAAAATTGCATCCCATAATGATTTCACTCCGAGTCACGAGTCAAACGGTCCAACCCCCGTGTCTGTACGATGTTCTGATGCGGAGATATAAGGCTTTGTTTACTCTGTTGCTAGGGTACTGTATTTGGTTGCTAGGGAAAAAAATGACATCCCATAATGATTACACTCCGAGTCACGAGTCAAACGGTCCAACCCCCGTGTCTCTACGATGTTCTGATGCGGAGATATAAGGCTTTGTTTACTCTGTTGCTAGGGTACTGTATTTGGTTGCTAGGGAAAAAATTGGCATCCCATAATGATTACACTCTGAGTCACGAGTCAAACGGTCCAACCCCCCTTTCTCTACGATGTTCTGATGCGGAGATATAAGGCTTTGTTTACTCTGTTGCTAGGGTACTGTATTTGGTTGCTAGGGAAAAAATTGGCATCCCATAATGATTACACTCTGAGTCACGAGTCAAACGGTCCAACCCCCGTTTCTCTACGATGTTCTGATGCGGAGATATAAGGCTTTGTTTACTCTGTTGCTAGGGTACTGTATTTGGTTGCTAGGGAAAAAATTGGCATCCCATAATGATTACACTCTGAGTCACGAGTCAAACGGTCCAACCCCCGTGTCTCTACGATGTTCTGATGCGGAGATATAAGGCTTTGTTTACTCTGTTGCTAGGGTACTGTATTTGGTTGCTAGGGAAAAAATTGGCATCCCATAATGATTACACTCTGAGTCACTAGTCAAACGGTCCAAACCCCGTGTCTCTACGATGTTCTGCTGCAGAGATATAACTGTTTGAATTTTATGTTGCTAGGGTGCTCAAAAGTGGTTGCTAGGGGCGTGGCTTAAAAGCTTTAGGAATATCCTGATAGACTGATTGGATGTCTGAGTAAAATGAGCCCACCCCCTTGTCTTTACGACATTGTAAAGCAAAGATATCCCATCTGGAACTTTTTTATTCCCTTATATGGGCATGTTTCCTCAATGGGAAAATTCGGGTGCCTCTTACACCCCAGGGGTACAACTTACACCCCATTGTGATCCATGTTCTTACAGAGTCTACCACCCTCTTCAAATAATGTAACCCACATGTTTTTACAAAATCCTCGCTTGTACCTATGACCCGTCAAAGTTTTTGCAATGTTAAGTCTATGGGATTTTCCCCCATTGACTTTTCATTGGGGCACTTTTGGGCGCCTCTTACACCCCAGGGGTACAACTTACACCCCAATGTGATGTATGTTCTTACAGAGTCTACCACCCTCTTCAAATGTTGTAACCCACATGTTTCTACAAAATCCTCGAGCGGAGCTATGACTGGTCAAAGTTGGGCGTAATGTTAAGTCAATGGGATTTTTCGGGTGGTTTTTCGCCCCCCTTTCGGAAATCCTGCACCCGATCCCTTATAAAAGTCATAGCACACCTCTCCTCAATAAGCCGGTCGATTTGAGCCCTCTTTCATGGGTCTACGACAAACCGTGCGGGACGAGTTAGGTGCCGAAAAAACGTGCAGATGTAAGAATAAAATATAATAATAATATCCCTGAGGAATAGTAATAGTGATGCCTTGCATAAATGCAAGCACCACTAATAATAATAATAACTAGATAGGTACATTTCCTGAAGAAAATGTGAGTGGTGCTTGCCGTTGCAAAATTCTGGGGACAATATATGATTATACTCCAAGCCAAAAGTAAAACGGTCCAACCCCCGTGTCTCTACGATGTTCTGATGCGGAGATATAAGGCTTTGTTTACTCTGTTGCTAGGGTACTGTAGTTGGTTGCTATGGAAAAAATTGGCATCCACTAGTGATTACATGCCGAGTCAGGAGTTAAACGGTCCAACCCCCGTGTCTCTACGATGTTCTGATGCGGAGATATAAGGCTTTGTTTACTCTGTTGCTAGGGTACTGTATTTGGTTGCTAGGGAAAAAATTGGCATCCCATAATGATTACACTCCGAGTCACGAGTCAAATGGTCCAACCCCCGTGTCTTTACGATGTTCTGATGCGTAGACATAAGGCTTTGTTTACTCTGTTGCTAGGGTACTGTATTTGGTTGCTAGGGAAAAAATTGGCATCCCATAATGGTTACACTCTGAGTCATGAGTCAAACGGTCCAACCCCCGTGTCTCTACGATGTTCTGATGCGGAGATATAAGGCTTTGTTTACTCTGTTGCTAGGGTACTATATTTGGTTGCTAGGGAAAAATTGGCATCCCATAATGATTACACTCTGAGTCATGAGTCAAACGGTCCAACCCCCATGTCTCTACGATGTTCTGATGCGGAGATATAAGGCTTTGTTTACTCTGTTGCTAGGGTACTGTATTTGGTTGCTAGGGAAAATTTTGACATCCCATAGTGATTACCCTCCGAGTCACGAGTCAAACGGTCCAACCCCCGTGTCTCTACGATGTTCTGATGCGGAGATATAAGGCTTTGTTTACTCTGTTGCTAGGGTACTGTATTTGGTTGCTAGGGAAAAAATTGGCATCCCATAATGATTACCCTTCGAGTCACGAGTCAAACGGTCCAACCCCCGTGTCTCTACGATGTTCTGATGCGGAGATATAAGGCTTTGTTTACTCTGTTGCTAGGGTGCTCAAATTTGGTTGCTAGGGGCGTGGCTTGGGAGTGGCCATTGATGTGCCCAATTGTTACACCCCTAGTCACAAGTAAAACGGTCCAACCCCCGTGTCTCTACGATGTTCTGATGCCGAGATATAACTGTTTGAATTTTATGTTGCTAGGGTGCTCAAAAGTGGTTGCTAGGGGCGTGGCTTAGTACGTATTTAAGGATCCTGAGAGACTGATTGGATGCCTGAGTAAAATGAGCCCACCCCCATGTCTCTGTGACACTGTGATGCAAAGATATCCATCTAGGCATTTTATAATGGCAGTCTATGGGATAGGTTGCTAGGGTGCCCAAAATGGTTGCTAGGGTAACCTTACACCCCCTTGTGGGGGACGTCCTGACAGAGTCTAGCACCCTCTTCAAATTTAGTAACCCACATGTTTCTATGAAATCCTCACTCGGACCTATGACCCGTCAAAATGTTTGCAATGGTAAGTCTATGGGATTTTGCCCCATTGACTTTTCATTGGGCATTTTTGGGCACCTCTTACACCCCAGGGGTACAACTTACACCCCATTGTGATCCATGTTCTTACAGAGCCTACCACCCTCTTCAAATGTTGTAACCCACATGTTTCTACAAAATCCTCGAGCGGAGCTATGACTCGTCAAAGTTGGGCGCAATGTTAAGTCAATGGGATTTTTCGGGTGGTTTTTCGCCCCCCTTTCGGAAATTCTGCACCCGACCGCTTATAAAAGTCATAGCCACCATCTCTTCAATAAACCGGTCGATTTGAGCCCTCTTTCATGGGACTACGGCAAACCGTGCGGGACGAGTTACGCGCCGAAAAAACGTGCAGACATAAGAATAATAATAATAATAATAACTAGATAGGTACATTTCCTGAAGAAAATGTGAGTGGTGCTTGCCGTGGCAAATTTCTGGGTAACATATATGATTATACTCCAAGCCAAAAGTAAAACGATCCAACTCCCTTGCCTCTACGATGTTCTGATGCTGAGATATAAGGCTATGTTTATCTGGTTGCTAGGGTACTGTATTTGGTTGCTAGGGAAAAAATTGACATCCACTAGTGATTACCCTCCGAGTCACGAGTCAAACGGTCCAACCCCCGTGTCTGTACAATGTTCTGATGCGGAGATATAAGGCTTTGTTTACTCTGTTGCTAGGGTACTGTATTTGGTTGCTAGGGAAAAAATTGGCATCCACTAGTGATTACCCGCCGAGTCACAAGTCAAACGGTCCAACCCCCGTGTCTCTACGATGTTCTGATGCGGAGATATATATGGCTTTGTTTACTCTGTTGCTAGGGTACTGTATTTGGTTGCTAGGGAAAAAAATGGCATCCACTAGTGATTACCCTCCGAGTCACGAGTCAAACGGTCCAACCCCCGTGTCTCTACGATGTTCTGATGCGGAGATATAAGGCTTTGTTTACTCTGTTGCTAGGGTAATGTATTTGGTTGCTAGGGAAAAAATTGGCATCCCATAATGATTACACTCCGAGTCACAAGTAAAACGGTCCAACCCCCGTGTCTCTACGATGTTCTGATGCGGAGATATAAGGCTTTGTTTACTCTGTTGCTAGGGTACTGTATTTGGTTGCTAGGGAAAAAATTGGCATCCACTAGTGATTAACCTCCGAGTCACGAGTCAAACGGTCCAACCCCCGTGTCTCTACGATGTTCTGATGCGGAGATATAAGGCTTTGTTTACTCTGTTACTAGGGTACTGTATTTGGTTGCTAGGGAAAAAATCGGCATCCCATAATGATTACACTCCGAGTCACAAGTGAAACGGTCCAACCCCCGTGTCTCTACGATGTTCTGATGCGGAGATATAAGGCTTTGTTTACTCTGTTGCTAGGGTAATGTATTTGGTTGCTAGGGAAAAAATTGGCATCCCATAATGATTACACTCCGAGTCACAAGTCAAACGGTCCAAACCCCGTGTCTCTACGATGTTCTGATGCGGAGATATAAGGCTTTGTTTACTCTGTTGCTAGGGTACTGTATTTGGTTGCTAGGGAAAAAATTGGCATCCCATAATGATTACACTCTAAGTCACGAGTCAAATGGTCCAACCCCCATGTCTCTACGATGTTCGGATGCCGAGATATAACTGTTTGAATTTTATGTTGCTAGGGTTCTCAAAAGTGGTTGCTAGGGGCGTGGCTTAATACCTATGTAAGGATCCTGAGAGACTGATTGGATGCCTGAGTAAAATGAGCCCACCCCCATGTCTCTATGACACTGTGGTGCAAAGATATCCATCTGGGCATTTTATAATGGCAGTCTATGGAAGATGTTGCTAGGGTGCCCAAAAGTGGTTGCTAGGGGCGTGGCTTAATAGCTCTGGGATGATCCTGAGAGACTGATTGGATGCCTGAGTGAAATGAGCCCACCCACTTATCTCTACGACACTGTAAAGCAAAGATATCCCATCTGGAACTGTTTTATTCCCTTATATGGGCATGTTTCCTCAATGGGAATTTTCGGGTGCCTCTTACACCCCAGGGGTACAACTTAAACCCCAATGTCATGTATGTTCTTACATAGCCTACCACCCTCTTCAAATTTAGTAACCCACATGTTTCTACAAAATCCTCACTCGTACCTATGACCCGTCAAAATTTTTGCAATGGTAAGTCTATGGGATTTTGCCCCATTGACTTTTCATTGGGCATTTTTGGGCACCTCTTACACCCCAGGGGTACAACTTACACCCCATTGTTATCCATGTTCTTACAGAGCCTACCACCCTCTTCAAATGTTGTAACCCACATGTTTCTACAAAATCCTCGAGCGGAGCTATGACCCGTCAAAGTTGGGCGCAATGTTAAGTCAATGGGATTTTTCGGGTGGTTTTTCGCCCCCCTTTCGGAAATTCTGCACCCGACCGCTTATAAAAGTCATAGCCACCATCTCTTCAATAAACCGGTCGATTTGAGCCCTCTTTCATGGGACTACGGCAAACCGTGCGGGACGAGTTACGCGCCGAAAAAACGTGCAGACATAAGAATAATAATAATAATAATAATAATAATATCCCTGAGCAATAGTAATAGTGATGCCTTGCATAAATGCAAGCACCACTAATAATAATAATAATATCCCTGAGCAATAGTAATAGTGATGCTTTGCATAAATGCAAGCACCACTAATAATATCCCTGAGGAATAGTAATAGTGATGCCTTGCATAAATGCAAGCACCACTAATAATAATAATAATAATAATATCCCTGAGCAATAGTAATAGTGATGCTTTGCATAAATGCAAGCACCACTAATAATAAGCTTAGATCGAAGAACAGTATGTTGGCTTTGTCAAGCCAACATAATAATAATAATAATAATAATAATATCCCTGAGCAATAGTAATAGTGATGCTTTGCATAAATGCAAGCACCACTAAATATAAGTTTAAAAGCAATAACAGTATGTTGGCTTTTTCAAAGCCAACATAATAACTCCAAAACATAAGTCCACTTACAGTTATCACGGACACGCGTGGCTATCCTCCAGACATGACGGACCACGTCTTATCTCATTTCGGCCATTTGGTGCGCTCATTTCGCGGTGTGAAGCGCGTCCGCGCTATTCTCCGAGATGTTTTATTAACTGGCTAGTTATCCTCCAGACAGTGACGGTCCGGACCACGTCTTTCTCATTTCGGCCGTGTGGCGCGTGTCCTCGCTCGCGGTGTGATGCGCGTACGCGCTATTCTCGGAGATGCACTTGACGCCCTTTTGTGGAGCGATTTTTTTTTTTTTTTTTTTTTTTTTGGACGACCTAGTTAAGGCGGTAAGGTTTCCAAGCTTACCCTGAACTGAAATGTGTTGCGGGAAACCCTGAATCGTCATAAGGGTAAAGTAGAAATGAAAGAAGCCGTAATTTGCCATATACTGTAAAACTGACCTGACAAAACTCGAGCTGAATAATGTTCATATGTTCAAATCAAAGGTGAATAACACATTGAGACTCATTTTGATGTGAGAGCAGTTTCACAATAACAGCTTGCTCTCTGTTCACCCCTTACCTCTCATCAGCATAACAATCGCTCATAACTAAACCCAGGCAGTATCTGAGGATGTATTTCACATTTCTGCACTTTTGAAGTTTTGAAGAAAGTGAAGCAAGGGACATGAAAATCAGGTCGATTATGAATGTAATTTGGTCATGAATCTGACTGATTGTGCCCAGTTGGACCAGATCTATTTCAGTTGTGCTCAGTCTGTGTGTACAGCCGGCAGATAAAGTTGTGTAGTATGGTCTTAAAGTTAAAAAAAAAATTTAATAGTACAGATCAGTAATAACTAAGGAATAACTAAATTGAAATTGCATGCATGTTGTGTATTAAATCAGGGGTTTTCAAACTTTTTGATGGCAAGGACCCCATTTTAGTGAAATGTAAAGTTCTAAAATGTATATCCGTATTTGTTTTTATAAAGAAACATTTATTCTGTCCTAAAAATAGTAATTGTGATTATTATAAAGACAGCAAATTTGTTTACAAACTTAAATAATTAACTACACATAGGGCTCTATTATAACGATCTAAGCGCATTGTCTAAAGCGCACATCGCAACGTCTAAATGGGCGTGTCCGAATCCACTTTTGCTAATTTAACAACGGGAAAAAAAATTTTTGCGCCTAGCGCATGGTCGAAAAGGGTAGGTCCTATTGTAATGGGAGTATTTTGGGCGTAACGTGCAGTAAACCAATCAGAGTCTCAGCTCTCATTCCCTTTAAAAGCAAGTTGCGCTGGCGCTATGTCTAATCCCTATTTAGATGACGGACTTTGTAAACTGAAAAACTAAGCGGAGGTAGAAGATCCCCAGTTTAAGATTAATGTTAAATAATTGTGTTGTTTTTCCCTTATATTGAAATTGTTATTTTTTTATTAAAACCTTTAAAACCCGTTTTCTTTTAGTCATGGAAGTAAAAAGCAGGCTTGTAATTGCTTTAAATGTATGGCTATCCAATATCATCAAAGCATAATTTACAAGTATGTAAGATAAGGTTTGTACTCTAAAAATACTTTATTTGTAACAAACAGGAGATAAAGAAATTACAAACGGCTCTCCTCACGTTTCAGCACTTTGGACAGCGGTTTTTTAGCAAAGAGTTTTTTTAAGCATTACTTACAAATATTTCTCATCTCGCCATATCCACAGGTACATCATATACAATAAATCCGTGAGGTAGCATTAAAAAAAAAACATTTAAAAACAGATGCATTTGTTTAAAGCAAAGCATTTATTTACTTATCAGGCTGCAGGTAAAGCAGCTCTTTGCGCCTTCTAACGTCTCATAATCAGTCCTCATTTATAAATATGTCCAAGAGACTCAATAATAATCTCTTAAATTCAATCCTTTAATCTTTCATATTTAAAAGCATTTTTGTGCTGCTGCGCATTTATGTACTTTGTGATAAGCAAACCCGCGTTGTCCTCCCGCTTTTAGGCGCATATTACTAATGCGCTCTTTAAATAACATAAAACATATTGCGCCATTGACTTTAGACCAGGTTTTTGTTGGTCAATGGCGTAGTCTATTTTAGTTGCCTCAAAATAGCAACGCACCAACAATGCGCCTGAACACACCTCGTTTTTCAGACCAGAACGCCCATGGGCGCAAAGGGGGCGCAAATGCATTTGCTATTTAAACAACGCGGCGCTAACCTGAAAATTAGGGTGGAAACTAGCGAAAGACACTTGCGTCGCGCATTGCGCTGCATTGCGCCGGGTGTAAGATAGAGCCCATAGACTTTTAACACTTTTTGATTTGTCTTTTCCTCTTGAAATTTTCTGGGGACCCCAGTTTGAAAACCCCCGTATTAGATTACAGTATATTTGAAGTTGTGTGTGATGTTGAAGTGTCTTGTATCCTGTACATCTGCATGTCTGCTGCGTTCTTTGTAATTATATTATAGAAAAATGTTAAAAGCCATCCTAATGCATTAAGTACAGTAGCATGATGGCATGGGTAGTTATGGGATTGTCACAAACCAAAGTATGTGTTTGTACTCTGTCTGAATGTGTATGTAGTGTAATAATTTGCAGACCTAATGCTGATAAATCGCTTTCTTTCTTTACCCATCAGAAGTCAGATTCAGAAGAGGGAAGCTGGTCACAGGTAGGAATCTGATAGTTTTGGGCTAGATGAGTCCATTTAACTGCATAACAATATTTTGAGGTTTTTAAGAGAGGTTATTGGAGTAAAAAATTGTTTGTAATATGTAAAGTGCACAAAGTGTATCAAAATGAGCTCCTTTAGTTAAGACTCTAGGATGTAAGTGTCATCCGTGTTGTTTAGACGCTGGCATATGGAGACATGAACCACGAGTGGATTGGGAACGAGTGGCTGCCCAGTCTAGGTCTACCTCAGTACCGCAGCTACTTCATGGAGTGTCTGGTGGACGCACGCATGCTGGACCACCTTACAAAGAAAGACCTCAGAGTGCATTTAAAAATGGTGGACAGCTTCCACAGGTACTTGAGCTGGCACCCTGGCTATATCAATTTCATTTCGATACCACTTTTAAGCTGGAGAATCTTAAAATGCATACATACAGTAGTTTTTTATAAACGGCTACTTGGGTATAGTGGGAGATGAAAAGTTTGCTGTAGGAGGTTTAAAATACATTTTAAGGTGGTATAAAAATATTTTATAAAACGGGCAGTTCTGGTTCTTCATTCTGATTGGTTGAAACGCGCTCTAAGCCGTGATAATATACCCTGGTAAACCCATGGTTCAGACCGCATTACATAAGTATCACTGCGCCACTGTTGCTGCGTACTGATTTTTGAAAATAAACACCACACTCTTTAATCATATTTTAATTTGTCTACATTTCCACAATTATGGCGATATCCAGATAAATGTCAATAAATATTGTTGAGTCATCTCATCAATAAAGAGAAAACGCTCCCTGAGGAGTTTCTACCTTAAATTCATATTTCCGCTATCCACTGGGTGGCGATCTTACCCAACTTAAACACTGACACATTCACTCAACACTAAAAACACAGTTTTGTAAGTTTTAATGGCTCTGAATCTAATCGCTTACAAAAGTAATTCACAAAAATTGAATAATCTCCGCTTTTAGCGGAACATTTAAGAGGTGATAAGAGAACAAATGAAGGTGGGCATGGCGGATGGTCTGTTCTTTCATTTTATATTTTATGTTTATTTAAAGAAGATAACGTTAATTTTTCTGTAAGGCATTAAACTAAAGTGTGCCGGTCTAAGGCATGAAACTCCAGGGCTGAAAATGAGTCCCACTCCGGCCCTGCTTCCAAGCATATTTGATCATCACTTCAACAGTTGCACGATATAGATTTTAATGTATAAATTAGATGAATGTTGATTTATAAAATAAACACCACAATCTTTAATCATATTTTCTGATTAAATTTGTGTCTTTGTGTCATTGTGTCTTTGCTGTGTCTGTGTTGGTTGGGAACTGCGTTCTGTTGCAGACACACTTGATTCTGAGAACTACTTTGTTTGGCGGAAGAGTAATATTTGTAGTAATATAATTACAACTTATTCGTGTTTTATTTTATGAATCCTGCTAACGTTATGCATATGAAGTAACCGTTTTATAAAAGCAATAAGCCCTGCAAAGCAGTGGGGTTACAGTGCATTTACAACCGCTAAAATAAAATGCACTGATAACCCACTGCTTCTTGGGACGTATTGCTCTATTATGGATTGACATGCAGAAAACTTTACAGTACCTGTCCAGTTTCCAGACAGAAGTGTGTCCTGAAAAATTTTTCGTGTTTGTACATTGTAATAAACAAAAAACTTTGAGTTTGAATGTTCCTTTACATGACATGGCAATGACACCCACCGCTAGGGATGGGCGATCTAAATAAAAAATGTATCGCGTCTGCTGCAGTGTCCTTAGCTTTAAACTGCATCTTATCATTTGTTTTCATTGTAATTTTCGATTTCCCCAATGTGTCTGTTAGTAGTAACAGAATTCAGACTTCGTAAGATTATTTGATTCATTGGTGGACCGAAAACACAAAACACCTGAACAAGTCGCTCAGCGTGGTGTGTGTACATGTGTGTGTCTGTTGTCTAAACGATTTACAGTGTTTCTTTAACCAGAGTGCTTTACTGAACCAAAAACATGTGAAATACATAAACATGACAACCAAATGCAGAGCTAAATGTTTTGTACATTTTGTACGTTAATATCTGCTTTATTAGCGGATTTAGTTTTTAATTTCGCTTTGCGTGAGGTAAAATGCACTTGTTTTGTACTTTAGAAGTGATCACGATCTATACAATTCGCTTAAAAAGTGGATCGTGGACTTCTCCAAGATCGATCACGATATAAAATTGCCAGATTGCCCCATCTCTACCCACCTGCTCTACCTGACTGATCAAGCATCTCTGTGTGCAACCATCTTTGAATGGTGGGGGTTAGGAGATGAGTGTCTAATTCAAATATAATATTGCAAAATGTTGCTTATAACACATTTAGATTCATTCAGCTAAATTTTCATTCTCTGTTAGACAAAAGTTAAAGGTCCAATGTGGGACTTTTAATGGCATCTAGCAGTGAGACTGTGAATTGCAACCAATGGCTCGGTTCACACCTCACCTCTCATATTGCATTTCTGTAAAGAGATCCTTCGAAAAGTCCCACATTGCATCTTGAAATGTTCATTTTTTTGTAGGCCATAAGTTACTGTTTTTAACAGTTTATTAAGGGCTTATACAGTGTAACTGTTTTATTAACTCTAACAGAACCAGTCTCCAGTATGGTATCATGTGTTTGAAGAAGCTCAACTATGACAGAAAAGAGCTGGAGAGACGGAGAGAAAGCAGCCAGCATGAAATAAGAGGTAGGTTTATCTTTTCGGTAACACTTTATTTTGATAGTCCACTTTAGACATTTTACTAATTATAAGTAACTTTGCAACTACTTATCAACTATTAATCTTTAGAGAATTAGTAAACTCTCTGCTTAATATCTACTAACACTTTATTGTGATGATATCTCAACAGACATTCAACTGTCTATAAGTATCTTTGCAGGTGCATGTCAACTTATTCCACTAATCCAAACCTCTTCCCTAACCCTTACAGTCTACTAATACTCTAATGACAGGTAGTTAAAGTATGGTTGCAAATTATTGAAAGTTAGTTGACATGCAGTTGCAAAGTTATTTATAGTTAGTAGAATGTCTAAAGTAGACTATCAAAATAAATAGTAACCATTTTTTCTTTACCTATTGGTGTTTATAGTACTGCAATAAGACTGCATGTGCATTACTGTGCATTCACACCAGACGCGGTAGAGGCGGCAAAAACGTGCTATTCGCGCATAGTTGGACGCTTGAATCATTTTGAGTTTACTCGCGCATTCGTGTGTGAAATTCGAGTCATTAGAGACATTTACGAGGAAATTTGCGTCATGGGAGGGGCTTCTGCTTCGCTTCCTGTAATCATGTCACTACTAGAGCAAGCTCCTGATTGGTTAACGTGGCGCAACTATCCACCAAAGTTCAGATTTTTCAACTCGCGCGTTTCAATTTGCGCGTTCCGTGCCGCAGGATGCCTATTCGCGTCTTTGCATTGACTTAACATGTTAATCACTTCCGCTTGCTGTCTCTTCCGCATCTGGTGTGAATGCACCATTAGGCACACACAGCCACACACGTATGCTTGTAGAAATCAACTCAATTTATATTTATTTATATACAGAAGCTCTTTTAACAATTTTGCATTGTTAATACAGTTTATACATATATAGGGTAAATTAAAAAAAGAAAAATAACAAATAAGGGTTCCCGTTTTAAATTGAGGATTTTTAGGATAGGACAATATTTGGCCGAGATACAACAATTTGAACATTTGGAATCTGAGACTGCAAAAAAAAATCTAAATATTGAAAAAATCACCTTTACAGTTGTCCAAATTAAGTCGTTAGCAATGCATTTTTTTAATATATTTACGGTAGGAAATTTACAAAACATGATCTTTACTTATTATCCTAATGATTTTTGGCATTAAAACATTTATCATTTTGACCCATATAATGTATTTTTGGCAATTGCTACAAATATACCAATGCTACTTATGACTTGTGACTAGGTCCAGGGTCACATTTGTGTACAACTTTTCTAGATGTACTAGTGTGGACTAATGAGCGCGTTATACGCTGGATTCAAAGCATCGGCCTCCGTGACTACGCCAACATCCTGTTCGAGAGCGGAGTGCATGGAGCGCTCATTGCACTCGATGACAACTTTGACTACAGCAGCCTGGCCCTGCTGCTGCAAATCCCCAACCAAAACACTCAGGTCACAACACACACACACGCATAATACAATTACTGCTGTTTTTTTAAAGTAAGAATATTACAACAATCTTTTTCCAACAGGCTAGACAAATTCTTGAAAGAGAATACAACAACTTGCTGGCACTGGGAACCGAGAGACGATTAGATGAGGTCAGGCAATAGTTTCATTATATTTTACTTACAGTTTAACATTAGAAAATAGCTCTGGTTCCAATACCTATAGTAATGAGAGGCCTTATTGTGAACTGCCCATGTAAGAAGCATTTTTACTATAGTGGACTTAACTGATTCTGGGTAGACTAAACAAGGAATTCTGGGATTGCCTCCACTCCACTTTTTTGAAAATATGCTAATTTTCCAGCTCCCCTAGAGTTTAACATTTGATTTTTACCATTTTGGAATCCATTCAGCTGATCTCCGGGTCTGGTCCTACCATTTTTAGCATAGCTTAGCATAATCCATTGAATTTGAGTAGACCATTAGCATCACGCTGAAAAATAACCAAAGAGTTTCAATATTTTTCCTAATTTAAAACTTGACTCCTCTATAGTAACATTGTGTGCAAAGGCCGACGGAAAGTTAAAAGTTGCGATTTTCTAGGCTGATATGGCTAGGAACTATACTCTCATTCTGGCATAATAATCAAGGATTTTTCTGCCGTAACATGGCTACAGCAGGCGCAATGATATGACGCAGTACCCAAAAATAGTCCCCAGCTATTGAAAGTTACCAAGGGGACAATTTTCAGGCGCTGCGTTATATTATTGTGCCTGCTGCAGCCATGTTACGGCAGCAAAGTCCTTGATTATTTGGTATTGTTGAGCGTGATGCTAATGGTCTAATCATATTCAATGGATTATGCTAAGCTATGGTACCGCAGATCCGGAGATCGTCTGAATGGATTCCAAAACGGTAAAAATCAAAAGTTTAACTCTAGGGGAGCTGGAGCATATTTTCAAAAAAAGTGGAGTGTCCCTTTAATCCTCCTGTTATTCAAATTTTAGCAACACATTTAATGTTTGGGGTCAAATTGGTTTAAAAATACAATTAGCATATTTGTCAAAGATGTCGTTAGTATTATATGCGGGTTGCTTTAGATTTAGTCGAGAAGAAAGCATTTTCAAAGAAAGCATAATCATGCTGCCCATTTACGACATCTTCAGGTCAACAGTGAACCATCATAGTTTTAAAAATGTGCTTTATGTGCCCTGCGCAGTAAGTTTTGGAACAGAGCTTGGTTATGGCAGATAAGGTGTTACCTCTTATAAATCTTTGGACTAAATCCCTCCCACAGTGCGATGAGAAAGATTTTAGAGGGCCGTCGTGGAGGCGGCAGTTTCCTCCACGGGATGTCCACGGGATCAGCATGATGCCCGGATCAGCAGAGACCCTGCCCGCTGGCTTTCGTCTCACTGCCACCTCTGCACACTCGCGTAGACTGCCACCAGAGGGTGAGACATGCACACACACACAACCAGTCGAAACTTCACTACGGCAAAACAAGGGTTAATCTGTTTGGAATGGACTACTAGCATACGTTTTACTTAATATATGCTGTCTACTTTTTAATTTGGTCAAAAGCTAGGATCAGTTCACTGAAATGTTTCTGATGATCCTAACCTTTTTTTGTTTAAAGGCATAAGTGTTTTACATTTGTTTAGCAGACAAAAATGGTTTATTTTGAATTTTTTAAATTATTTTTAAGCTTTAATATTAAGTAGGTCACTCATGGTAATTTTAAGTTTGACAAAAACAGCCTTATTAGTATGGTGATATACTATTTCAAACATAGCCACTAACACACACAAACACGCACACGGCTGATTGTGTTTCTGTTGTTTTTCTATGGACTGCTGCTGGTAGTCCTGTATGAGGTGATGGATGACAGTCCTGACGACATGTATTTGGAGTGGTTTCAAGGTTAGATATAATGGAGCCTCATCGTGTGGCATCCTTGACCCCTTCTCCCCATACTGTACTCGTTCCCCTTTGCGTGGTTTCACTGTCTCCTGTCCATCTTTACTGTCAAATATTCTTGTTTGTAATGTATAATGCATTCAGTGATTTTTCTATTTGGACTTTACATTAGCCCATAGGGTTGTGCTGGGTATGGTATACCATAAAAACAAAACAAAAGGAACAGTAACAATTAAAAGCCTATTCACGTCCAGTCCAAACTACTGCCACAAACATGCATGTCATTACAACGTAGCAGTGCATGCTAAATGTGTACTGTAATGTGAACTACAGATCGTTTGCCAAACATCCCTTTAAATAACGGTGATCTATGATCACCGTCTCCCCTCGTCTTTAGGAAACCGAAACATTTGTTATTTTCAACAAGGTATTCGTTCCAAAGTTCAGTTTAGCCACTAGCCAGACCATTGAACAAACAGAGACCGGAAGTTAAGTTCTGCCCAGACGCGTAACCACGACAATGCACATGCATTAGTTGAAACGGCCTATAAACTCTTTCATATCAAGTCTAAAATATTGTGTTACCAATGCATGTTATAATTGATTTATATATTACAGTTTAATCTGGAGACTTGTAATGTCAGAATGGGATCTTATTATAATAATACCACCCCTTGATCTGCACCATCCAACCACGGCACTGCCATTTGGTGCAGAGATCAGCTCATTTGCATTTAAAAGGACACACCCAAAAACGTCACTTGAGCTAAAACTTCACATTTGTACTATGGGGACACCAAAGATTTATTTTACATCTTAAAAAAAGTCTTGTGAAATGTCCCCTTTAAAGCTTGGTATTGTAATCCATAAGTATGCATGGGTGCTTACAACCCTACCATCCTTATGCCACCCAAAAACTAATGTTAAGGACCTGTTCCTGCAGATGCCAAGAAAGGTTTTAAAACTTTCTTGAACACAAAATTTTGCATTGAACTTGATGTGAAAAGGTAACGAAAATGTGTTGTGTATAGTACCCTAGCTGAATAGTGCTTTTTTTAATGGGCTAGCTGGTAAGATGAGAAGCTCAGTGTTAAGACTGAGCTGTCTAGCAGGTTGAAATTTGTATGGAGAGAATGGAAAGTAAAGCAGGGTGTCAATGGTGTGATACTGGAAGGTAAACGGCATGTGTCTAAATAATAGGCTGCAGTGATGTTTTGTATATATAGAGAAAAGAAGGGGGCCAAGTACAGAACCTTGATGTACCAAAGTGACAAAGTAATTTGACTTTAGCACTACTCCTCTGCAAAATACCTCACAGATACATATTTGAGGGTTGGACTGAAAGTAGTTAAATCAAGTTTTTGTTATGTAATGTTTTGTTATGTAATAAGTGGGTGTATGGGAGAATTGGTTAAATTTTGTTTTTGGTTAAAAAAAAAGTTCCACGGTGAGTCTAATGGAGTTATTTTATGACACTTTTGTGTGCTTTGGCAGTTTGTGAAGAGTCAGAAGGGTGAATATAAATGACTACGTTTTTTTTTGTCCAATGGAATGAGTATTGATAATCTGCAGGATTGCACGACTTGAATGATATGTGTTACCTCGATGTTCATGTACCGTTCTTCCTGGAGTGTCTGTGTGGAGATTAACCATCTAAATATTTGGAAACATTAGGGACATAACTGACTGAGTGAGTGACTGTCCAACTAACCATGTAATGGTTTTTGAAATTGTGATGTCCTTTATGTTTTGGACACAACACGAATGAGACTGAGCCCAGTCCCATCAGGATCTTGCACAAGTTTGGTTTCTGATTAACAAATGAATTTAACACAATTTGGATGTATTCACTATATGCATATAATACATTTTAATGTAGTTTGAAAGTTAAAAAAAATAATCACCTAATTATGTATTAATAATTACATGGGTCAATGACATGGCATAAATATTTTTGTGTCTGTGGGCATTATTTACTGTAAAAATAACATGCATTTATGACATGTCACTTTTTTCTCTGTCCGAAGATGTCGTTCAACATAAATTTTGAAACACAATGGGTCTTATTGTCTAAGCATGCATTCGCTCGAATTTTGTGGTTAAAATTACATACAGACATTTTCACCAACAAATCATGATTCAACAAAAACTTACGAAAAACTCAAAAAGGAATAATACCAAATGTACGCAATAATCACTTCTGCTACAAATACTGGGCTATAATTATAATGTATTTAATAATGTTGATATTTACTATTATATTTTAATTTATAATATGTATTATAATATATGTTATATAAAAATATATATTTTGATATACATGATCTTTATTATTATTATTATTATTATTATTATATACAATATATTATACATTATTATATAGGCTGTATTATTTTCTCAATGACAAATACTTACGCTTTGCTTCCTCACTTTTTAAATCTCTATTAAAGCAGTAATGCCTAATGTAAATGTAATGTAATGAGAAGTCCAAACGTCAGTCACTTGATCTAGGCCTCCTGTCATCACCGAAGTCATATTATACGAAAAACGTACACAATTATTAGTGAATAAGACCCATTGTTCCCAACTTAAAATGTGCATTACATCCATTTTAAAAGATGTATTAACATACAGTATATGTTTAAGAGCTTATTTTGTCATTGACCCAAAACACAATGTAAAAGTCATTACCACATATCACAAACTTGAAAAAAATCTTTACACAGGACCAACCAAACATACACATAACACGGCAGGCCATAGTCATGCTTACCTTTAAATGAAAGTTACTGCAATAAAGCAGCACATGCTTGACTGAACTAAACTTGTTTAACTAATATTGCTTGCCTTTTTCCTCAACTTATATATATAAATATTTTAGGGAATGCAAAAAATATTTTTTTCTAAATAAATGGCAAATAGTGCAGCAATCAGTTACACTGGCATGAAATCGTGTCAGTGGAAGATGGCAAAATCCTGTGGGGACTGAGAAATGACCTATTCAAACCAAAATGCAAATTCAATAATAATTTTGTTTCCTTGTAGTTGGGCCATCAGCAATACAGCGCCTGGACAGTTCCACTGTGAGGACCTACTCATGTTGAGAGAAGATAAAGACTATAAGCTGTGAGTCTACACATAACACTATGATTCTTATTTGGAGCAATCACATCCTTAGGGCATACTTGGGTCACACTATACGTATCGTACCGAACTAAAGTACGTTTGGATCATAGAGTGTAGCGTAAGTGCAAACCAGCGAGGAAGTGGGGAGGGGGGACAAACGCACTCGGGTACGGTTTGGTATACAGTTAAGTATAATGCAAGTGCCCCCTTAGACTCAGAAAAAATGGGTTTGCATCTCTACGTAGCCTTAAATTCACCTCTGTTTGCTCTGTTGTAAATAACAGTGGTTGTAATACAAGGGCATAGAAAACAGTGATGTTTGTCAACTACCGTTATTGTTAAGTTGCCTTCATGACAATTCAACTAATAAGTTTGAGTAAATTGTAAATAGTTTCTATAAGTACTGCAATTATGCTAATTCAAACACAATATTCCCCTACCGCTATTAAAATTACTGTAATGCACAACAGATCATTGCCTTATGTTTAAAGGATTAGTCCACTTTCTTAAAAAAAATCCAGATAATTTACTCACCACCATGTCATCCAAAATGTTGATGTCTTTCTTTGTTCAGTCGAGAAGAAATTATGTTTTTTGAGGAAAACATTCCAGGATTTTTCTCATTTTAATGGACTTTAATGGACCCCAATACTTAACAGTTTTAATGCAGTTTAAAATTGCAGTTTCAAAGGACTCTAAACAATCTCAAACAAGGCATAAGGGTCTTATCTAGTGAAACGATTGTCATTTTTTCCCTGTGACGCGCCAGTGCGACCTCACGTAATATGTCATCAAGTCAAGAGGTCACGGATGAAGCATGCAAAACTACGCCCCAGTGTTTACAAGTGTGGAGAAAGAGGACCTTTCTGATGTTGTTGTATGTTGAATGATACAAATTAATGTCTTTGTGTCAGTTTTTGTTGTTTAAAATGCTCCGCAAATGTGCGTTTCATATATGTAACACGTGACCTTTCGACGTCATTACGCAATTACGCGAGGTCGCGCTGGCTCGTCACACAGCTGGAGGAAGACGAGAAGTTGTGTATTAAAAGTGCATATTTAGGGGTCAAGCCACGAAGTGGCGTAGACACCTATTGTTTCTGTTAGTTTTCTTATTATTATTAGGGGTCAAGCCACGAAGTGGCGTAGACACCTATTGTTTCTGTTAGTTTTCTTATTATTATTTATCTTCCTCGTTCTTCCACCCAAAAGTCAATGGCAGCCCATAGAACCGTACGTAGGAAAGTTATGAAATTTGGCACACGTGTAGAGGACAGTCTCAGAAGTTACTATAGCAACATAGGTGTGTCTGACTCAAACCCTCTAGCGCCACCAACAGTCCAAAAATCCACTTATGTTCATGCTCATAACTTCTGACTCGTGAGTCCTAGAAACTAAATTCTTGTTTCCACTGAATCATTGGCTCATGATGATTCAATTGCACACATTGATGTCATTTGTGTCATGCACATCTTTCCGCCATTTTGAATTTTCCGTAAAACCTACTTTTTCGAACTCCTCCTAGAGCGTTCGTCCGATTTGCATGTCCTTTGGTATGTAGCATCTAGAGACACCCCAGACAAAAAGTTATCAAAAGCTTTTTGATAGACCAATGCGTTCTCGTATAAATTGACAACATATATGGCGGCGAGCACGCCAAAACAGACGTGAGGCCGTATGTTCGCAAAACTTTATTGTATCGACACGAAACTTGGTATATGTCATTACAGTCATGACCTGAGGGTGCCTGCAACGTTTCGTCACAGCGCCACCTAGTGGTCACGAGATTCGAAAAATGCCTATTTTTGCATATAACTACTACAAACTTGAGTCTAAAATCATGAAGGTGGTCTTGTTAGATTTCTTGAGGCATGCCGAGTCAAACGATACCAAACGGTTTTCGGTCAGCCATATTGGGTGTCGGCCATTTTGAATTTTCTCATTAAGTTCAGTATTTCACAAACAGAATGGCGTATCGCTACGAAATTTGGCATGGTTCATCAGTGACATGTTCTGAGCGCACCTATAAATGTTTAGGACGGCGCCACCTAGTGGTCAGGATATGTAAAGAAATTGTTTAAAATCTTTATATCATTTGATTAAATTGCCACTATGACATAAGACTTCACTCTATTGATTCCTTGGCTCGTGCTGAGTCCGACTGTACCAAAAATGTCTGGTTCAAACCTACTTCCTGTCGGCCATTTTGAATTATATTGAACACCTACTTTTTCGAACTCCTCCTAGAGCGCTCGTGTGATTGGCTTGAGTTTTTGGTATGCATCATCTAGAGACACTCTAGACAAAAAGTTATCAAAAGCTTTTCGGTAGACTTATCCGTTGTCGTATAACGCATCAAAGAATGCGAGGGCGAGCACGCCAAAATGTGTTTGAGCATGTATCTTCGCAAATCTTTTGCGTATTAATATGAGACTTGGTATATGTCATAACAGTGATGACCTGAGGGTGCATGCACCATTTCGTCACACTGCCCCCTACTGGTCACGAGATATAAAATATGTCTATTTTTGCTTATAACTACTGCAAACTTGAATGTAAAATTATGAGACTGGTCTTGTTTGATTTCGTGAGGCATGCCTAGTCAAACGATACCAAATGGTTTTTGGTCGGCCATTTTGTGTGTCGGCCATTTTGAATTTTTTCTTTAAATTCAAGTATTTCAGAAACGCAATTGCATATTGTTATGAAACTTGGTATGGTTCATCAGCAACATGTTCTGGGAGGACTTGTAAACTTTTCGGCGCCCCCTAGTGGTCAAGAGACTTGAAGCTATATCTCTGCATCTCTTTATCGTATTTACACCAAATTTGGTGGGTGTCATCACAGTCATGGCCTGAGGCACCATCTATTGTTTCGGCACAGCGCCACCTAGTGGTCTCAAGATACTAAAAATAGCTATTTTTTTCCTAAAACTAATGCAAACTTAGATATTAAATCATGACAGTCATCACGTATGAATCAATTTTGCCATGTTTGGCTTGACCCCGGTATCGCTGCTTGCAGCTATATTTAGGGGTCAAGCCCCGAAGGGGCGTAGAACCCTATTGTTATTGTTAGTTTTCTTATTATTATTATTAGGGGTCAAGCCCCGAAGGGGCGTAGAACCCTATTGTTATTGTTAGTTTTCTTATTATTATTATTATTATTATTATTATTATTGTTATTCTTGTTCCTCGTTCTTCCACCCAAAAGTCAATGGCAGCCCATAGAACCGTACATAGGAAAGTTATGAAATTTGGCACACATGTAGAGGACAGTCTCAGAAGTTACTATAGCAACATTGGTGTGTCTGACTCAAACCCTCTAGCGCCACCAACAGTCCAAAAATCCACTTATGTTCATGCTCACAACTTGTGACCCATGAGTCCTAGAAAATAAATTCTTGTTTCCTCTGAATCCTTGGCTCATGATGATTCAGTTGCACATGTTGATGTCATTTGTGTCATGCACATCTTTCCGCCATTTTGAATTTTCCGTAAAACCTACTTTTTCGAACTCCTCCTAGACCGTCCGTCCGATTTGCATGTCCTTTGGTATGTAGCATCTAGAGACACCCCAGACAAAAAGTTATCAAAAGCTTTTTGATAGACCATTGCGTTCTCGTATAAATTCACAACATATATGGCGGCGAGCACGCCAAAACGGACGTGTGGCCGTATCTTCGCAAAACTTTATTGTATCGACACGAAACTTGGTATATGTCATTACAGTCATGACCTGAGGGTGCCTGCAACGTTTCGTCACAGCGCCACCTAGTGGTCACGAGATTCGAAAAATGCTTATTTTCGCTTATAACTACTTCAAACTTGAGTCTAAAATCATGAAGGTGGTCTTGTAAGATTCCTTGAGGCATGCCGAGTCAAACGATACCAAACGGTTTTCGGTCGGCCATTTTGGGTGTCGGCCATTTTGAATTTTCTCATTAAGTTCAGTATTTCACAAACAGAATGGCGTATCGCTACGAAATTTGGCATGGTTCATCAGTGACATGTTCTGAGCGCACCTATAAATCTTTAAGACAGCGCCACCTAGTGTTCAGGATATGTAAATAAATTGTTTAAAATCTTTATATCATTTGATTAAATTGCCACACTGACATAAGACTTCACTCTATTGATTCCTTGGCTCATGCTGAGTCTGACTGTACCAAATATGTCTGAGTCAAACCTACTTCCTGTCGGCCATTTTGAATTATATTGAACACCTACTTCTCGAACTCCTCCTAGAGCGCTCGTGTGATTGGCTTGATTTTTGGTATGCATCGTCTAGAGACACTCTAGACAAAAAGTTATCAAAAGCTTTTCGGTAGACCTATCCGTTGTCGTATAACGCATCAAAGAATGCGAGGGCGAGCACGCCAAAATGTGTTTGAGCCTGTATCTTCGCAAAACTTTTGCGTATTAATATGAGACTTGGTATATGTCATACCAGTGATGACCTGAGGGTGCATGCACCATTTCGTCACACTGCCCCCTACTGGTCACGAGATATAAAAAATGTCTAATTTTGCTTATAACTATTGCAAACTTGAATGTAAAATTATGAGACTGGTCTTGTTAGATTTCTTGAGGCATGCCGAGTCAAACGATACCAAATGGTTTTTGGTCGGCCATTTTGTGTGTCGGCCATTTTGAATTTTTTCTTTAAGTTCAAGTATTTCAGAAACGCAATTGCGTATTGTTATGAAACTTGGTATGGTTCATCAGCAACATGTTCTGGGAGGACTTGTAAACTTTTCGGTGCCCCCTAGTGGTCAAGAGATTTGAAGCTATATCTCTGCATCTCTTTATCGTATTTACACAAAATTTGGTGGGTGTCATCACAATCAAGACCTGAATCACAATTTATTTTTTGGTCAGTGCCCCCTAGTGGTCAAGTCATTTAAGGCTATATCTCTGCATCTCTTTATTGTATTTACACCAAATTTGGTGGGTGTCATCACAATCAAGACCTGAGTCACAATTCATTGTTTGGTTAGTGCCCCCTAGTGGTCAAGTCATTTAAGGCTATATCTCTGTATTGCTTTATCGTATTTACACTCAATTTGGTATGTGTCATCACAGTCATGACCTGAGGCACCATCTATTGTTTCGGCACCGCCATTGAAGTCAATGGCAGCCCATAGAACCGTACGTAGGAAAGTTATGAAATTTGGCACACATATAGAGGACGGTCTCAGAGGTTACTATAGCAACATTGGTGTGTCTGACTCAAACCCTCTAGCGCCACCAACAGTCCAAAAATCCACTTATGTTCATGCTCATAACTTCTGACCCGTGAGTCCTAGAAACTAAATTCTTGTTTCCTCTGAATTCTTTGCTCATGATGATTCAAATGCACACATTGATGCCATTTGTGTCATGCAAATCTTTCCACCATTTTGAATTTTCCGTAAAATCTACTTTTTCGAACTCCTCCTAGTGCGTTCATCCGATTTGCATGTCCTTTGGTATATAGCATCTAGAGACACCCCAGACAAAAAGTTATCAAAAGCTTTTTGATAGACCAATGCGTTCTCATATACAGTGACAACATACAAGGCGGCGAGCACGCAAAAACGGACGTGAGGCCGTATCTTCGCAAAACTTTAATGTATCGACACGAAACTTGGTATATGTCATTACAGTCATGACCTGAGGGTGCCTGCAACGTTTCGTCACAGTGCCACCTAGTGGTCACGAGATTCGAAAAATGCCTATTTTTGCTTATAACTACTTTAAACTTGAGTCTAAAATCATGAAGGTGGTCTTGTTAGATTCCTTGAGGCATGCCGAGTCAAACGATACCAAACGGTTTTCGGTCGGCCATTTTGGGTGTCGGCCATTTTGAATTTTCTCATTAAGTTCAGTATTTCACAAACAGAATGGCGTATCACTACGAAATTTGGCATGGTTCATCAGTGACATGTTCTGAGCGCACCTATAAATCTTTAAGACAGCGCCACCTAGTGGTCAGGATATGTAAATAAATTGTTTAAAATCTTTATTTCATTTGATTAAATTGCCACTATGACATAAGAATTCATTTTATTGATTCCTGGGCTCATGCTGAGTCCGACTGTACCAAATATGTCTGAGTCAAACCTACTTCCTGTCGGCCATTTTGAATTATATTGAACACCTACTTTTTCGAACTCCTCCTAGAGCGCTCGTGTGATTGGCTTGATTTTTGGTATGCATCGTCTAGAGACACTCTAGACAAAAAGTTATCAAAAGCTTTTCGGTAGACCTATCCGTTGTCGTATAACGCATCAAAGAATGCGAGGGCGAGCACGCCAATATGTGTTTGAGCCTGTATCTTCGCAAAACTTTTGCGTATTAATATGAGACTTGGTATATGTCATAACAGTGATGACCTGAGGGTGCATGTACCATTTCGTCACACTGCCCCCTACTGGTCACGAGATATAAAAAATGTGTATTTTTGCTTATAACTACTGCAAACTGGAATGTAAAATTATGAGAGTGGTCTTGTTAGATTTCGTGAGGCATGCCGAGTCAAACGATACCAAATGGTTTTTGGTCGGCCATTTTGTGTGTCGGCCATTTTGAATTTTTTCTTTAATTTCAAGTATTTCAGAAACGCAATTGCGTATTGTTATGAAACTTGGTATGGTTCATCAGCAACATGTTCTGGGAGGACTTGTAAACTTTTCGGTGCCCCCTAGTGGTCAAGAGATTTGAAGCTATATCTCTGCATCTCTTTATCGTATTTACACCAAATTTGGTGGGTGTCATCACAATCAAGACCTGAATCACAATTTATTTTTTGGTCAGTGCCCCCTAGTGGTCAAGTCATTTAAGGCTATATCTCTGCATCTCTTTATTGTATTTACACCAAATTTGGTGGGTGTCATCACAATCAAGACCTGAGTCACAATTTATTGTTTGGTTAGTGCCCCCTAGTGGTCAAGTCATTTAAGGCTATATCTCTGCATCTCTTTATTATATTTACACCAAATTTGGTTGGTGTCATCACAATCAAGACCTGAGTCACAATTTATTGTTTGGTCAGTGCCCCCTAGTGGTCAAGTCATTTAAGGCTATATCTCCATATCGCTTTATTGTATTTACACTAAATTTGGTATGTGTCATCACAGTCATGACCTAAGGTACCATCTATTGTTTCGGCACAACGCCACCTAGTGGTCTCAAGATACGAAAAAATTGCTATTTTTTCATAAAACTAATGCAAACTTAGATCTTAAATCATGACAGTCATCACGTATGAATCATTTTTTGCCATGTTTGGCTTGACCCCGGTATCGCTGCTTGCAGCTATATTTCTGTTTCTTGTTCTTCCGCCATTGAAGTCAATGGCAGCCCATAGAACCGTATGTAGGAAAGTTATGAAATTTGGCACACATGTAGAGGACAGTCTCAGAAGTTACTATAGCAACATTGGTGTGTCTGACTCAAACCCTCTAGCGCCACCAACAGTCCAAAAATCCACTTATGTTCATGCTCACAACTTCTGACCCGTGAGTCCTAGAAACTAAATTCTTGTTTCCTCTGAATCCTTGGCTCATGATGATTCAATTGCACACATTGATGTCATTTGTGTCATGCACATCTTTCCGCCATTTTGAATTTTTCGTAAAACCTACTTTTTCGAACTTCTCCTAGACCGTTTGTCCGATTTGCATGTCCTTTGGTATGTAGCATCTAGAGACACCCAAGACAAAAAGTTATCAAAAACTTTTTGATAGACCATTGCGTTCTCATATAAATTGACAACATATATGGCGGCGAGCACGCCAAAACGGACGTGAGGCCGTATCTTCGCAAAACTTTTGTGTATCGACACGAAACTTGGTATATGTCATAACAGTCATGACCTGAGGGTGCCTGCAACGTTTCGTCACAGCGCCACCTAGTGGTCACGAGATTCGAAAAATGCCTATTTTCGCTTATAACTACTTCAAACTTAAGTCTAAAATCATGAAGGAGGTCTTGTTAGATTCCTTGAGGCATGCCGAGTCAAACGATACCAAACCGTTTTCGGTCGGCCATTTTGGGTGTCGGCCATTTTGAATTTTCTCATTAAGTTCAGTATTTCACAAACCGAATGGCGTATCGCTACGAAATTTGGCATGGTTCATCGGTGACATGTTCTGAGCGCACCTATAAATCTTTAGGACGGCGCCACCTAGTGGTCAGGATATGTAAATAAATTGTTTAAAATCTTTATATCATTTGATTAAATTGCCACTATGACATAAGACTTCACTCTATTGATTCCTTGGCTCATGCTGAGTCCGACTGTACCAAATATGTCTGAGTCAAACCTACTTCCTGTCGGCCATTTTGAATTATATTGAACACCTACTTTTTCGAACTCCTCCTAGAGCGCTCGTGTGATTGGCTTGATTTTTGGTATGCATCATCTAGAGACACTCTAGACAAAAAGTTATCAAAAGATTTTCGGTAGACCTATCCATTGTCGTATAACGCATCAAAGAATGCGAGGGCGAGCACGCCAAAATGTGTTTGAGCCTGTATCTTTGCAAAACTTTTGCGTATTAATATGAGACTTGGTATATGTCATAACAGTGATGACCTGAGGGTGCATGCACCATTTCGTCATACTGCCCCCTACTGGTCACGAGATATAAAAAATGTCTATTTTTGCTTATAACTACTTCAAAATTGAATGTAAAATTATGAGATTAGTCTTGTTAGATTACGTGAGGCATGCCGAGTCAAACGATACCAAATGGTTTTTGGTCGGCCATTTTGTGTGTCGGCCATTTTGAATTTTTCTTTAAGTTCAAGTATTTCAGAAACGCAACTGTGTATTGTTATGAAACTTGGTATGGTTCATTACCTACATGTTCTGGGAGGACTTGTAAACTTTTCGGTGCCCCCTAGTGGTCAAGAGATTTGAAGCTATATCTCTGCATCTCTTTATCGTATTTACACCAAATTTGGTGGGTGTCATCACAATCAAGACCTAAGTCACAATTTATTTTTTGGTCAGTGCCCCCTAGTGGTCAAGTCATTTAAGGCTATATCTCTGCATCTCTTTATTGTATTTACACCAAATTTGGTGGGTGTCATCACAATCAAGACCTGAGTCACAATTTATTGTTTGGTTAGTGCCCCCTAGTGGTCAAGTCATTTAAGGCTATATCTCTGCATCTCTTTATTGTATTTACACCAAATTTGGTGGGTGTCATCACAATCAAGACCTGAGTCACAATTTATTGTTTGGTTAGTGCCCCCTAGTGGTCACGTCATTTAAGGCTATATCTCTGTATTGCTTTATCGTATTTACACTAAATTTGGTGTGTGTCATCACAGTCATGACCTGAGGCACCATCTATTAATTCTGCACCGCGCCACCTAGTGGTCTCAAGATACAAAAAATTGCTATTTTTTCATAAAACTAATGCAAACTTAGATCTTAAATCATGACAGTCATCACGTATGAATAATTTTTTGCCATGTTTGGCTTGACCCCGGTATCGCTGCTTGCAGCTATATTTATTCTTGTTCCTCGTTCTTCCACCCAAAAGTCAATGGCAGCCCATAGAACCGTACATAGGAAAGTTATGAAATTTGGCACACATGTAGAGGACAGTCACAGAAGTTACTATAGCAACATTGGTGTGTCTGACTCAAACCCTCTAGCGCCACCAACAGTCCAAAAATCCACTTATGTTCATGCTCACAACTTCTGACCCGTGAGTCCTAGAAAATAAATTCTTGTTTCCTTTGAATCCTTGGCTCATGATGATTCAATTGCACACATTGATGTCATTTGTGTCATGCAAATCTTTCCGCCATTTTGAATTTTCCGTAAAACCTACTTTTTCGAACTCCTCCTAGACCGTCCGTCCGATTTGCATGTCCTTTGGTATGTAGCATCTAGAGACACCCCAGACAAAAAGTTATCAAAAGCTTTTTGATAGACCAATGCGTTCTCGTATAAATTGACAACATATATGGCGGCGAGCACGCCAAAACAGACGTTTGGCTGTATCTTCGCAACACTTCGGTGTATCGACACGAAACTTGATATATGTCATTACAGTCATGAACTGAGGGTGCCTGCAACGTTTCGTCACAGCGCCACCTAGTGGTCACGAGATTCGAAAAATGCCTATTTTCGCTTATAACTACTTCAAACTTGAGTCTAAAATCATGAAGTTGGTCTTGTTGGATTCCTTGAGGCATGCCGAGTCAAACGATACCAAACGGTTTTCGGTCGGCCATTTTGGGTGTCGGCCATTTTGAATTTTCTCATTAAGTTCAGTATTTCACAAACAGAATGGCGTATCGCTACGAAATTTGGCATGGTTCATCAGTGACATGTTCTGAGCGCACCTATAAATCTTTAGGACGGCGCCACCTAGTGGTCAGGATATGTAAATAAATTGTTTAAAATCTTTATATCATTTGATTAAATTGCCACTATGACATAAGACTTCACTCTATTGATTCCTTGGCTCATGCTGAGTCCGACTGTACCAAATATGTCTGAGTCAAACCTACTTCCTGTCGGCCATTTTGAATTATATTGAACACCTACTTTTTCGAACTCCTCCTAGAGCGCTCGTGTGATTGGCTAGATTTTTGGTATGCATCATCTAGAGACACTCTAGACAAAAAGTTATCAAAAGCTTTTCGGTAGACCTATTTGTTGTCGTATAACGCATCAAAGAATGCGAGGGCGAGCACGCCAAAATGTGTTTGAGCCTGTATCTTCGCAAAACTTTTGCGTATTAATATGAGACTTGGTATATGTCATAACAGTGATGACCTGAGGGTGCATGCACCATTTCGTCACACTGCCCCCTACTGGTCACGAGATATAAAAAATGTCTATTTTTGCTTATAACTACTGCAAACTTGAATGTAAAATTATGATAGTGGTCTTGTTAGATTTCGTGAGGCATGCCGAGTCAAACGATACCAAATGGTTTTTGGTCGGCCATTTTGTGTGTCGGCCATTTTGAATTTTTCTTTAAGTTCAAGTATTTCAGAAACGCAATTACGTATTGTTATGAAACTTGGTATGGTTCATCAGCAACATGTTCTGGGAGGACTTGTAAACTTTCCGGTGCCCCCTAGTGGTCAAGAGATTTGAAGCTATACCTCTGCATCTCTTTATCGTATTTACACCAAATTTGGTGGGTGTCATCACAATCAAGACCTGAGTCACAATTTATTTTTTGGTCAGTGCCCCCTAGTGGTCAAGTTATTTAAGGCTATATCTCTGCATCTCTTTATTGTATTTACACCAAATTTGGTGGGTGTCATCACAATCAAGACCTGAGTCACAATTTATTTTTTGGTCAGTGCCCCCTAGTGGTCAAGTCATTTAAGGCTATATCTCTGCATCTCTTTATTGTATTTACACCAAATTTGGTGGGTGTCATCACAATCAAGACCTGAGTCACAATTTATTATTTGGTCAGTGCCCCCTAGTGGTCAAGTCATTTAAGGCTATATCTCCGTATCGCTTTATTGTATTTACACCATATTTGGTGGGTGTCATCACAATCAAGACCCGAGTCACAATTTATTGTTTGGTCAGTGCCCCCTAGTGGTCAAGTCATTTAAGGCTATATCTCCGTATCGCTTTATTGTATTTACACTAAATTTGGTATGTGTCATCACAGTCATGACCTGAGGCACCATCTATTGTTTCGGCAAAGCGCCACCTAGTGGTCTCAAGATACAAAAAATTGCTATTTTTTCATAAAACTAATGCAAACTTAGATCTTAAATTATGACAGTCATCACGTATGAATCGATTTTGGCCATGTTTGGCTTGACCCCGGTATCGCTGCTTGCAGCTATATTTATTCAGTTTCTTGTTCTTCCGCCATTGAAGTCAATGGCAGCCCATAGAACCGTACGTAGGAAAGTTATGAAATTTGGCACACATGTAGAGGACAGTCTCAGAAGTTACTATAGCAACAATGGTGTGTCTGACTCAAACCCTCTAGCGCCACCAACAGTCCAAATATCCACTTATGTTCATGCTCATAACTTCTGACCCGTGAGTTCTAGAAACTAAATTCTTGTTTCCTCTGAATCCTTTGCTCATGATGATTCAAATGCACACATTGATGTCATTTGTGTCATGCACATCTTTCCGCCATTTTGAATTTTTTGTAAAACCTACTTTTTCGAACTCCTCCTAGACCGTTTGTCCGATTTGCATGTCCTTTGGTATGTAGCATCTAGAGACACCCAAGACAAAAAGTTATCAAAAGCTTTTTGATAGACCAATGCGTTCTCGTATAAACTGACAACATATATGGCGGCGAGCACGCAAAAACGGACGTGAGGCCGTATCTTCGCAAAACTTTAATGTATCGACACGAAACTTGGTATATGTCATAACAGTCTTGACCTGAGGGTGCCTGCAACGTTTCGTCACAGCGCCACCTAGTGGTCACGAGATTCGAAAAATGCCTATTTTCGCTTATAACTACTTCAAACTTGAGTCTAAAATCATGAAGGTGGTCTTGTTAGCTTCCTTGAGGCATGCCGAGTCAAACAATACCAAACGGTATTTCGGTCGGCCATTTTGGGTGTCGGCCATTTTGAATTTTCTCATTAAGTTCAGTATTTCACAAACAGAATGGCGTATCGCTACGAAATTTGGCATGGTTCATCAGTGACATGTTCTGAGCGCACCTATAAATCTTTAGGACGGCGCCACCTAGTGGTCAGGATATGTCAAAAAAAAAATTTAAATCTTTATATCATTTGATTAAATTGCCACTATGACATAAGACTTCACTCTATTGATTCCTTGGCTAATGCTGAGTCCGACTGTACCAAATATGTCTGAGTCAAACCTACTTCCTGTCGGCCATTTTGAATTATATTGAACACGTACTTTTTCGAACTCCTCCTAGAGCGCTCGTGTGATTGGCTTGATTTTTGGTATGCATCATCTAGAGACACTCTAGACAAAAAGTTATCAAAAGATTTTCGGTAGATCTATCCGTTGTCGTATAACACATCAAAGAATGCGAGGGCGAGCACGCCAAAATGTGTTTGAGCCTGTATCTTTGCAAAACTTTTGCGTATTAATATGAGACTTGGTATATGTCATAACAGTGATGACCTGAAGGCGCATGCACCATTTCGTCACACTGCCCCCTACTGGTCACGAGATATAAAAAATGTCTATTTTTGCTTATAACTACTGCAAATTTGAATGTAAAATTATGAGACTGGTCTTATTAGATTTCGTGAGGCATGCCGAGTCAAACGATACCAAATGGTTTTTGGTCGGCCATTTTGTGTGTCGGACATTTTGAATTTTTCTTTAAGTTCAAGTATTTCAGAAACGCAATTGCGTATTGTTATGAAACTTGGTATGGTTCATCAGCAACATGTTCTGGGAGGACTTGTAAACGTTTCGGTGCCCCCTAGTGGTCAAGAGATTTGAAGCTTTATCTCTGCATCTCATTATCGTATTTACACCAAATTTGGTGGGTGTCATCACAATCAAGACCTAAGTCACCTTCTATTGTTTTGGTCAGTGCCCCCTAGTGGTCAAGTCATTTAAGGCTATATCTCCGTATCGCTTTATCGTATTTACATTAAATTTGGTATGTGTCATCACAGTCATGACCTGAGGCACCATCTATTGTTTCGGCACAGCGCCACCTAGTGGTCTCAATATACGAAAAAATTGCTTTTTTTTCATAAAACTAATGCAAACTTAGATCTTAAATCATGACAGTCATCACGTATGAATAATTTTTTGCCATGTTTGGCTTGACCCCGGTATCGCTGCTTGCAGCTATATTTTTTATATGTTTCTTGCCAAAAATGACTATCGTTTCGCTAGATAAGACCCTTATGCCTTGTTTTGAAACTGCAGTAAAACTGTTAAGTGTTGGGGTCCATTAAAATGAGAAAAATCCTGCAATGTTTTCCTCAAATAACATAATATCTTCTCGACTGAACAAAGAAAGACATCAACATTTTGGATGACATGGAGGTGAGTAAATTATCTGGATTTATTTTTTGAAGAAAATGGACTAATCCTTCAATTTGAAACTTTTACTAAAATAAAACATCTGTGTTTCAGATGTATTTTGGAGTTATAACTTGAAGTTGCAAGAAGGGTCGCTGGGCCAAAATGAAGATTTCTGACGAGTCACACTGCCAAGAGAACAAAAGAAGCCCCAGTGGGACGGGGCAAGGAGGGGGGAACGGTGTGCCAGGCCGCCCACCCCCTCCTTTGCACTTAACAAGCCAAGGCCACAACCCAGGCACCCGCCGCAGGTGCTAACACACTCTCTCACCCTTTCTATATTTTACACCACGCCAAGCTCCTTCAGCTTACATACTGTGCATTTCTTTTACAGGGGATGTGTAGGTATTATTGTAAATGAATATAAATAATGCTGTTTTTATAAATCTATAAATATATATATATACACACAGGTCTGTATAAAAAGATAAAGACAAAGAACATATTCAGAGTTGTGCAGATTATGTCCTATACGTCATGGTTTAAAAACAATGCTGCTCTTTTTGCCTAGACCTGAGAGACGTTTTGTACATGTTAGTTACGTTTCATTTGTTCGTGTTTGAGGCCTGTTGAGGTGTAATGGTTGAAAGTCCCTCCCCCTCATTTAGATGTCACTTTTTTATGTACGTCCTCTTCGGAGTCTACACCCCACTGTTACGTCACACATAGCACAATAATCAGATCGTACACTGTAAAAAAAAATGTTGGTTCAACTTAAAAAACTTAAACGTTACTTGGTTGCCTTAAAAGGACAATAAGTAGGATTTACCACCATCTAGTGGTGAAATAGAATTTAGCATTCAAACGAATAGTGCTCTCTAGCGCCTCGCTTTTCCAAATGCGTGTTGCAACTACGGTAACCGTTATGTAATCATTGACCTAGTACGTGTTCTGAATGAAAACGTGTTGTGGAAACGCGTTGGTAGGCTAGTGCTTTTTGTCCCTCTCTGCTATTATAGTTTATCAATACGGCGGAAAGACATGGAAGCCTCCTTGGACTTACCCGTTCAATGTAAGTAAAGAGAAGAAATTCTAAGCTTACAAAGAAAAGTCAGATCACTGATAGAGGTCATTTGACACCAACGAGGACATATTTATGAATAAAGACATTGATTTTGATTAATAAAACATTTAAAATCCTACTTACTGTCCCTTTAAAAATGTGTTAATTAACTTAAAAATATTAATTGACAACTATTTTAAAAGTTGAATTCACTTAAAATTTTAAGGTAATCACACTGTAAATAAAATGCAGCATGAAGTTAAAACAACTTGGTTTTGCAGGTCAATTCAACTATACTAATTTAAGTTTTGACCTGTGATAAGTTGACACAACTTATAAAAACAAGTTGAATTGTTTAACCTAATTTGTTAAGTTAAAGCGTAACTAAACCCCTGGTTAGAGCCTGACTCCACCCACTGCCAATATTTGAAAAATGCAAGAAAAGTGGGCAGATCCCAACGGAGATAGAGGGGACGAACTAAGCTCGTACCAAGTGTGTGGTGAGATCGTAACAAGGCCGTGGTGAGCTTGAACCTGCTTACGTCACGAGGTATTTTTTGGACCCAACATCCAATAGGAAAATTCAACTGCAGTAGCCACCGTTCAACCTGAAGAGGGCAGCACTCAGACGTTTTTACACCATATATTGTAGTATTGAAACACTTTACATCCAAATGTCAAAAAACTTCTTAAAATCAATGAACAGCACTAATAAAGCCCCATTTTTACATATCAACTAAAAAAAGTTGGTTTAGGGTTTGGTTACTCTTTAAAGTAACATAAAAATGTTAATTTGACAAAAATGCTGCATTTTTTACAGTGCATGTAAGTTTTAAAGTTGAACCAATTTTTTTTTTACTGTGTACCTACTAAGTACCTCAATTCTTAAAGCACCATCGCGGCCAATTGGGCACAGTAGTGAACTTGACCACATATCTGTGACCCATTTTACTCTGGTGATGGATGTTTTCTTAAGAAACAATATTAATGAACAGTTTAAGCCACTGGTAATTAATTTTAAAGCAAGTGGGGTAAATTTTGATAATTTAACTCTTTCCCCGCCAGCCTTTTTAATGATTTTCACAAAAGTTTAATGACTTCCAGAAAATGTTCTTCTTTAAGTATATAAACATACAATATATTGAATGAAAGAACAGACCCTCTGCTTTCAAACAAAAAACATTTGTTCTCTTTTTATCACCTTTCAAATATGGGTAGGTTTCTTTACAAATACCAAATATTGAGCAAAAAGCTGACATAATTGCGTTTTTGTGAATGACTTTTGATAGAGATCAGATTCAGAGCGATCCCTTAAACCAGTGCTTCTCAATTATTTTCTGTCAAGCCCCCCCTAGGAAGAAGTAAACATTTCGCGCCCCCCCAACTCTCCGCCGTGACTGTAAATAGTATAATTTGTCTATAAAATTGCACATCTGCAAAACATTATATCCTTATTAACATTAAAGAAAACACAAAAAAAAGAAATATCGATCAACTTACAACAAAGAATAACTTTATTAACATTGTTTTTTAGTCTGTAACAAAAAAACTTAAAAATGCATCAATTTGCCTGAAATAAAAAAAAATCAATCCTTATTTAAAGTATAATATTTTTTGACCATTTGATACTGAAAAATTTAATTAAATATAATGAATAAATAATAATAAAAAACTCGGCTTATCAGCGTGATTGGGGTGTAATATGTCGGATTGGGGTGTAATAAGTGACGGTGCAAAAAAAATCACTTCCTGAAAAAGTATTTTCCCTGGGGTCTCGCGCGCCCCCCCTGGTGTCGCTTCGAGCCCCCCCTGGGGGTCCCGCCCCACTATTTGAGAAGCACTGCCTTAAACCGTGTGCCCTAAGGGAATACTTCCGGGTTTTATAAGTTGGGTAAAAGCGCCACCTGGTGGATAATAGCGAAAATACGGATTGCCGGAAAAACTTGTCATGGGCAGGGAAGCGTTTTCTCTTAATTGACTGGCGGGGAAAGAGTTAAAGTACATCATCCACTTGCCCTACGTGGATAAAAACGGTGGAAGCACTGCATTTGACTTGCCTAACCTCAGAGTAACAACAACTACAAACACTGCGTGTCACCTGCTGTCATTTATTAGATACCTGACCACCCGACGTACGATCGGCTGTCCTTGTATCAAGAATGTCCAACTCCCTCAACTGGGTCTCATTAGGAGAAATAACTAAAAGACAGGCTTAGCTAATAGTAAAAATAGAGGTGTATATCAACTTGTTGAAGTCCAGATTAAAGTTTTAAAAGACAAACCTGTTGCTTGCTGTGACTTACTTTGGTGTAAAACTGTTTGAAACTTTTTCTTTTGAGGTTGCAGGGCAAACCTGTTGTACAGCCCTTGACTTCCTGTCTTTGAGTTATTTCTGACAACTCTTTGACGGTTTGTACATCCCTGTTTTGCACGCACAGAGAATCATTTTATTTTGTGTCCATTTTTTTATTATTATTAATTACTGATTGTATTTTGGTCAAAACTATGTGGTGATCAAATAACTTTTCATTGTTAATAAAAAGTACAGTCAAATAGGTTTTGTTCATAGAAAATCATTGTTTTTATGAAAGCGTGTCTTTACATTGACAGTATACAATACATCATTACATTGAACATATACAGTGAAATTTGCTGTATTTGGTTGACATTCACTCAAATATACAAAATGTCTCGAATCAGATTTCACCCCAAAATCAAAAGAATTAAAGCTTAGCTGCTTAGCTTAGCAAAAATCACAATGTATTTAACTACATGTCTAAATGTTTTAGTTTGTCGTAATGCATTTATGCTGATCCATATTAACTGATCTAATCTAATCAGATAAAAAGCTTTTGGACACATTACGCTAATGGAAATTTAGGAAAATGTGCTTAAGTGTATTGAAAATACAAAAAACTTAATGATATAAAATCAGGCTTCAATTTTTATGCAAAATATAATTTTGTATTTGTTCTTTTCATTTAGGGAGAAATATGATCATGCCATGAGATTTTCTTATACCAGTGGGATTAAAAATGAGCTTGTATACAGTATTTGGTCCACATTAAATCATCGTTGTTTCTATCATTTATAGAGACTACTAAGATATTATGGTATATTAAAGGGATAGTTAATTCTGTCACCATTTACTTACCCTCATATACCCATTGACTTACCATTATTTATAAAAATATGTTTGTTTGTGTTAATAAAGAAACTCGTATGTATAACACTGATTTAGGGAGAGTAAATGATGACAGAATTTTTATTTTGAGGTAAACTATCCCTTTAAGACATAATTTCTTCTTTGTATCATAGTTATTTTCTATATGTTATATTCAAAATGTTTGGCAAAATTTCACATCTGTGGGTGGAACATGGCTCAGTATGAAAGTGCGTGTTGGTCCACATCTCATGGTGAATTATTTATCAGTCCCTTTAAGAGTTTTTTTCACTATCTTCTCAATGTCCTTAAAGACCTCTGGATCTTCTATGGTGGGAGTGATCTGTTCATTTAAAAAAATATACATTTAATCTTAAAATAGTCTAAAATTGTAGTATATAAATATATTTTCACAAAATCAAAATATCTACAGCTGTCCTATATGCAACTTGCAAACAATAAACAGTAGTTTAAATCAGGGGTTTTCAAACTTCATGATGCCAAGGACCCCCAAATATGATGAACCTTTTGTGAGGGACCCTTTACCTACAATATATATGAAAAATTTATATATTTTTATGTTTAACTAGATTTTACACTTTAGAGTAATGCTGGATGTATAAAGAGAAACATTTTAAATTTAAATGTGTTTGTACTGCAGCAACTTTGACAATGAATCTTGGTTCATAGGAACTTTTTAAAGGAAAACACCACCGGTTTTCAATATTTTACTATGTTCTTACCTCAACTTAGATGAATTTATACATACCCATCTTTTTTTAATGCATGCACTTAATCTTTGTACAGCCCTTCTTGAATGTGTTAGCATTTAGCCTAGCCCCATTCATTCCTATGGCTCCAAACAAGAGTTTTATTTTGTGCCACCATGTCTTTAAATATGGAAAACATGGAAGTGTTTGGTGCATATAAATTCATCCCTGTTTGGAGGCATAGGAATGAATGGGGATAAGCTAAATGCTAACACATTCACGAGCCCTGTACAAAGATTAAAAGTGCACGCTTTTCTCTGAATTTTCCCCCGGACCCCAGTTTGAAAACCCCTTGTTTAAAGAAATATTTTTAGTAAAAAGAAGTGGAAAAAATACCTTGTAAGACTTGGAGTTGACCAGTTTTGCAAGAGACGATCGTGGGATTTTTCCAGAGCGAGTTTTGGGAAGAACTTTGACAAAGAGAACCTTCCTGAAAGCTGCCACCGGGCCGATGTTGTCCCTGACCAAACTCACGATTTCTTTCACCAAGATATCTTTACTCTTCTGACAGTCTACAACACACAAAAACAATGTGCCTTACAAACAAATAGGGTACAAATAGGGCATATATTAGTGTACCAGTACCAATACAAAACGTATGGTCCATGAAACGGGTTAAACTATATATGTCCCTCACATTAACCATCAAGGGGAAAAATTAAAGTGTTGTCTTCACATTGCACAGCTCATTAAAAATTATTTTGTCCTCCTGAGGTTGCACCTGCAATATACTTACAATGACCATTAGATACAAATTTTGAATAGTTTCAAGCACTATTTGAGGAGCTCACCTCTATCAAAAATAAGATGCTCTCGGCATGCATTATACATTCATTAAATAATTTCACTTCAAAACGCGCTTAATCCCAGACTATTTAGAAATACCGATTTGTTGGCAGAACTACCCATACTGCAGTTTATCAACTAGCGGGCACACTGTAAATTTCAAATTGCAAAGGTTCCTTTTTTGGTCCCATTTTTGGCTTACCGTTTCTAAGCACGCATAAAGCCAGAGGTACGTGTCCCTTCAGAGAATCCTCAAGCCCCACTACGGCACAGTCAGCCACAGCAGGGTGAGAGAGGACAGCCTAAAACACACATGCACACAAGATATTGTTTGTTGGCACAGCAAGAAGACAGAAACATGTGATGTGTGATGGACCATCTGTGCGACGTTTCCCTCCTCACACCTCTTCAAGGGCACCGGTGGATAACCTGTGACCGGCGACGTTGATGACATCATCAGACCTTGACATGATGTACAGGAAGTCTTCCTCATCCACAAAACCTGCATCCATGGTATCATAGTAGCCCTGAGAATAAGAAAAAAAATTATATTCAGTTTTTAAGGGTTGATTTATCAACTCTTAGATTGAGAACAGGTTGTGATGGATATAAAATACAAGTTTTACCACTAGGTGGAGCTATACACTTAAGTATAAAAGTACAATACAAAAGTACACTAAAACTGCAAATCGTAAACAAATCATATCAAATTACAGCTTGTTACTTAACTTTTAATTTTTACTTTTTTCTTTAGTCTAAAAATGGCTACTTTTAAGATGTCTGTTAAAATCAATGCATAATACAGTATGATCATGTATTATTATTGCCTTTATTTATTTTTTAAAAACATTTTGGCATGAGCCAGAGTATTACAATGAAACGTATTGTTTCCATTTTTACTATATAACTGATACAACCATTAAATAAGAAATATTGAGCAGACAAACAATAACTAAAGCAAAACCACAGTGGAATTTCTGCAACAGGAAGATTAATGTTATGGACTGGAACTGACACAAAACCTACCTGCTGAAAATAGTTTTCTATTTCTATTTTAGCTGCTTCAAATTTAAATGTAACTTATTCTTTATGGCAATCAAAAAGGAAGACAACAGGGATATGGATGTACTATGAATAGTCCAATACTTTCCTTGCCTCCTACATTACATACTATACAATCTCAAACAGTACATGAGAATGTTGACGTATAATATACAAGTATGTTGAAAGCTGTAAGCAAAAAAAAAAGCATGCTTTTCAGTTATTATTGACAACAAACCCATGCTTAAAAACTACAATTAAACGTCTGTGACACCAGTGGTAAGCAATATTTCTCATTTAATCTTTAATTTAGTAACTTTTTACTGTTCAAATGATGATACACTTTAAAGACGCAAAGCTGCATAAAAGCCTAATGGAAATTTGCAGTCTTGATCAGAGACGTCCATCACATTGTATAACAATATTTTAAAATGCCTGTGAAAACCCAGCTAAAGCCATTTTTTGTGATTTACTACATAAAATTATCTTATATAATGTAAAGTAACATTCTGTGAAAATAAATCCTTGATATCTTTAAAGGGGACATATAATGAAAATCTGGGCCTTTATTCATAAAGAATCTTAATGCAAAGAGTAGCTCCTAGTGACGCAATTCTAAGAAAATTCTTATAAATGTGGGCGTTTACTCTTAAAATTAAAGAAAAACTTCTACTAAAGAAAAAGTCATTCAGAAAGCGTCTTAACCCTTCTTAAGGTCAAAATTGTTAGGAGCACAGATGAGGACTTTTAAGCGGCTTAAGAGTTTTTTTAGCAACCGGGAAAGTGGACAAAACATGAAGAGGGAGACAAAAAAATGTTGCACACAATGCATGACAGTAAGTTAATAACATGCAACACATTAGATTGTGCAGGAATCATGTTTGTGACCGATCTTATTAGAGACATAATAATATAATATAGCTCCAGAAATAAAAGTAATCACTACATTAACTACAGTTACAGATTCAGTAACTAGAAAAAATGCAACTATGCAGCAAAGATGATTGATTTAGGTCTGTTACAGACGTCTATAAGCAAAGTAAATCACACAAACTTACAGACCTTGTGTCGCTGTTTATTTCCTATCTAATATGTTAAGTATCACATTAACAGCACTATAATTAAATTTCAAATTGATGGCTAATAATAGATCCTATACTTAAAAGCACTCTTTTTCTTCCTTCTTGGACAACCAATCAATCACAGTCTTCAAAAGATTGTGTCACACGTAGCAACGGGGTCAACCCCACCTCCTCACCAAGATAAAAGTTTTTGTCCCGAATCGCTCTTAAGCTAAGACTCCTACGTAAAAGTTTTTAAGCTAAATTAAGAGTTTTCTGAGAGGACTCAGAATACGGGCCCTGACGAGTAGTTATACGAGCAAGTTTGGTGGTACAAAATAAATACTCCCAAAAGTGCTATTACACCATAAAATATAGTTCCTCTTTTAAATCCGCTTAGAAAAGCGCTACGTTTTATTTTGTACCACCAAACTTGCTCGTATAACTACTTGTCTTAAATAGGAAAAACGTTGATGTGTTTGGTCACTTCTAACTTTATCTCTGATTGGTACCATTGAATGAATGGAGCTAAGCTAAATGCTATCAAAGTGTTGCCGCGTGCCACAGCGCTTACGTGCACGCACACAGATGATAGAGGGATGTATCAACAATTCTTAGTTAAGGTAATAACATAGTTTAATATTGAAAATGAGTAGACTATTCCTTTAATTTACATGTTAAATGGATAGGTTTGCAATTGCAAGTTTTTGTCTAGTATTGCACCGTATACAATACACTGCAAACTAGTTCTAACATTGCTGAATACAACTTTACAACATTGGCTGTGATGAAACCAGAAAAAGTTATAGTCCTCCAAAGCATCATTACCTCCTGTCTAATGATCTAAAACTAATTCAAGTGCAATTAAGAGACAAACCAGCACAAACTTAAATACAAAGTATTTCTACACAAAAATGGAGTCAGAAGTTCATTTACTTGAAACCGCTTCATTAAAAGCTATTTTCATTCTGTCCACACAGGAATTAAAGGATATAAAACACTGTCAGAAAAAAATGGTTCCTAGCTGACACTGGGGCAGTACCGTTTTAAAAAGCACCTTTGCACCGAAGAGTTCATATTACTACCTCAGAGGTGCATATTGGTACCAAATGTGTATTTTTTGACAATTTTTAAAGCGAAATCGTCATCCTTTGCATCCTTTAAAAATCAACCAAAAGGTGGCATCTTAGTAAACAGGATGTAAAACAAAACATTAGATTTCTTGTTTCCTCCTTAGTCAGTAGCTACAGTCAAGGCTTTTAACCGGTTCACGGAACGAAAACGAAAACCAGAAATGTTCGATGTTTATCAAGGAACAGAAACGAAACCAGAAACTGAAAAAATATATAAATGTTCCTGAACAGAATCGTTTATTTTAAATAATGGTAACCGTTTAATACCATTATTTTTTTTCGTTCTTTGACAAGATTTCTGTGCAATATGACTCGGTGAAGCTCAATTCTGGTCATCGTTGACTCAGCGGAGAAATGAGAAGTGTGCCACCAGCAGGTAGCCTACTCAAACCCAAGTCTCTAATGCTCAATCATAAATATTGTAGACTACCAAGTATCTCAAGATGTTTGTTTTTTTATAGTAATTAGTGGTGTAACGGATCGCAGTTGATCCGTGATCCGTACAGATCACGACTCACGGTTCGGCTCGCATGTGATTCGTGGATTAATATGCAAATTTAAATAGGGTGAAAGTTGATAATTTGCACGTGTTTCAAAAGCTTGCAAATGTTAACACTTAAGTGATTTTAAACAATTTAACCGCAAATGGCGCAATAGTGAGTAATTTTCTGTACGCACAGACACACATGCGTTTGAATGTGTCCGGTCCAGCTCCAATCAAACGTGATTATCTTTATGCCTATATGGGTGATTCTCACGAAAACTTGGTTTTAAAAATGTCAAGCATGAAAATGTAAAAATTGCTTAAATGTACTTTTTTCCCACCAGACATTGAAAAACAAAGTCTGGAGTAAATGGGAACATTAATTTAAAAACTTTTACTTATCATTTAACACTTTTTGTAACATAATTTAAAAAATTAGTCAATACAAACAGTCAGAAAACATCAACACTGACATATTTTCAAAATGACATGACAAACCTGAAAGAACATAATTTGGAGATTCTGCACATGCATTTAAAATCAAAGTATTATGCTTCTATTAATTAAATTAACATTTAATAAGCATCTGTTGCGGTAATGATAATCAAAATGTTGTGTAAGCATTCTGACAAGACAATATTTCAAATTAACTGTAAAAAAATGATCTTACCTGGTAGCCATCTTGAAGTAACTGGTCCATGTGCTTGGTCACTCAAAATCAAACTTTATTAAAATTCTGTATGTGTGCTTAAACTGTTCTCAAAAAGTGTTGCGGAGGATGAGAACATCAAGCATGGACACATCATTTTCCTAATTTTTCTTCATTATTTTTATACACGAATATTCAGTAAATATTTTTTCTGTCATCTAAAGTAGTCTAGCAAAACATCCATTTATTTTTTTCTTAATATTTTTGTGTTAATTTGATTAAATTACAACATAATGCATGTTCAAACACAGCCGGACACATTGCGGTAATGAGAATTTCAGCAGAAAATTAGATAAAATTTCCAATTATAAATTCTTATGTTGAAATCACACATTGTGCAAGGTAGAACACAGTATTGTGTTAATTCTGATGCTTTTTAATGTTACTATATTACACATTTTAAAGCTAAAATCATTAGTGCCGTGCTGTTTCAATGGTTTCGTGAGAATCACCCGTATGATAAACTTGAGAGAGAGTTGCGCTACTGTGTCTCATAATGTAGTCCATTAAAATTATGGACAACGTAAAAAAACAACTGTTTATGCTGCATCTTCTTCCTGAAGAAGAAGAAGGAATTCGGAAGCCTTTTGGAATTCGTCCTCCATATGTGTGTGTGCGCGTGTTTAAGTGCACTCAACATATGTACACTGAAAAAAAATTCCATAGAAATTGCAGCTGGGTTGCCGGCAACCTACCGCAGATTCAAATGCATGTTATCCACTGGCAACATTTCGCTCAAAGTTAAATGAACATGAAACATTCACAAGTCCTTGTCTTTACAGAGTAAAACTAAAAAAAACAGCATCAAGCAAAACATTCTGGAAAACAAAATCTGAAGCAAAAAACAGAAAAAGGTTGATGATGATTTCTGGTTCCCAGAATGCTTTGCATGATGCTGTTATTGTATAGTTTTATTCTTTAAAGATAAATACTTGTTAATATTTAAAATTTATTTAACTTTAACAAACTCTTGCCAGTAAATAACATAAATTCCAATCCACGGCAAATCCCCGGCAACCCAGCTGCAATAACACTGTAATTTCTACAAATTTTTTTCACAGTGTAGGCATGTCAGAATTACAGTTATGCCGCTTACATAATGTAGCCTTTTTTAATGTTTGATGACAAGATAGAGACTTAAGGAAAATTATGTAGACTACTTTATTTTTGTTCTAACCGTTTCAGGAACGTCAATTTTAGGGTTGAACCGAAAACCGGAAACGTTAAAATACTGTTCGGAAGGAACCAATTGGGAAAAAATCTGGTTCAAGGCCCTGGCTACAGTATTTGAAGTTATATGGGTAAGATTTTATTATGTGATGTCAGTTAACATCTTGTACAGTAAATAAAAAACTATATTTTAAATATATAATATAATCACTGATATTACTGATGTAGGGTCAGTATTCATTCAATATTCCATGCAAAGTGTGATGTAAAATGGTATTCCAAACTCCGCTTTTATCACACACATTGTCAGAGGATGGTCAAAATATGTACCCCAGCTGTCACTGGGGCAGTACCCTTTCAAAAAGTTCAGCGTTGGACCTAAAGAATTCATACAAGTAACTCAGAGGTACATATTTGTACCAAATGTATCTGTACCTAACTGGTAGGATCTTTTTAAAGGGTACTGGCAGTGACAGACGGGGTAGATATTTTTGCTTTTTCTTTCTGACAGTGCAGCATAAAAATCGTGAAATTAGATACCATATTAAAATAATTCATTTTGCCTGAAGTGATTGAAGGGTGTGTATGTGGGAAACCTTACAGGGAACTTGGTGAAATACAGGTCCTTAAAAAGCTTGTCATTCTGCCAGAGACTAAGAGCAGCCCCGGGAGGTAGAGGAAGCCTGGTGAGAGAGAAAGAGAAGCCTTTAGAAAGAAAAACATCAAAACGTGACCTTGCTCTTCTTTTTACCATCAAACGACGTGATGTTCTTCAACCTTTCAGGGTCTGACAATTCTTAAGAGTACAAACACGACCTCTGACAGATTGCAGATAGCTGTGGACTGCAGGGCAGTGATAGACTTTGTAATGTCTCTGTTCGACTGCCAAAATAATGAAATAATTAATAACTCCATTTCAACAAAAAATAAAATCCTGTCATCATTTATTCAATCAAGTTTTAAAACCTGATGAAGATATTTTAAAGAATGTTTGTAAAAAGCAGATCTGGGGCACCACTGACTTCTATAGTAGGAAAATAATATTATGGAATTAATGGTGACACAGATGTCAAAATATGTTCCTTTGTTTTCAGCCAAACAAAAATTCATTCAGGTTTTAGGGTGAGTAAATTATACTTTTTTTGGGGGGGTGAACTATCATTTAAGTCTCTCCTCATTCAATACTGATACGTGCAATTCATTAGGGCCCGAGCACCGAGGAGCAGGCCAGAATGGCCTGCACCGAAAGGTGCGAAGCCCTATTGTTTTTGCTCGAATTTATTAGGGCCCGAGCACCGAGGAGCAGGCCAGAATGGCCTGCACCGAAAGGTGCGAAGCCCTATTGTTTTTGCTCGAATTTATTATTTTTAGGGCCCGAGCACCGAGGAGCAGGCCAGAATGGCCTGCACCGAAAGGTGCGAAGCCCTATTGTTTTTGCTCGGATTATTAGGGCCCGAGCACCGAGGAGCAGGCCAGAATGGCCTGCACCGAAAGGTGCGAAGCCCTATTGTTTTTAGGGGTCAAGCCCCGAAGGGGCGTAGAACCCTATTGTTATTGTTAGTTTTCTTATTATTATTATTCATCCTTGTTCTTCCGCCATTGAAGTCAATGGCAGCCCATAGAACCGTACGTAGGAAAGTTATGAAATTTGGCACACATGTAGAGGACAGTCTTAGAAGTTACTATAGCCACATTGGTGTGTCTGACTCAAACCCTCTAGCGCCACCAACAGTCCAAAAATCCACTTATGTTCATGCTCATAACTTCTGACCCGTGAGTCCTAGAAACTAAATTCTTGTTTCCTCTGAATCCTTTGCTCATGATGATTCAAATGCACACATTGATGCCATTTGTGTCATGCAAATCTTTCCGCCATTTTGAATTTTCCGTAAAACCTACTTTTTCGAACTCCTCCCGGAGCGTTCGTCCGATTTGCATGTCCTTTGGTATATAGCATCTAGAGACACCCATGACAAAAAGTTATCAAAAGCTTTTTGATAGACCAATGTGTTCTCGTATAAATTGACAACATATATGGCGGCGAGCACGCCAAAACGGACGTGAGGCCGTATCTTCGCAAAACTTTATTGTATCGACACGAAACTTGGTATATGTCATTACAGTCATGACCTGAGGGTGCCTGCAACGTTTCGTCACAGCGCCACCTAGTGGTCACGAGATTCGAAAAATGCCTATTTTCGCTTATAACTACTTCAAACTTGAGTCTAAAATCATGAAGGAGGTCTTGTTAGATTCCTTGAGGCATGCCGAGTCAAACGATACCAAACCGTTTTCGGTCGGCCATTTTGGGTGTCGGCCATTTTGAATTTTCTCATTAAGTTCAGTATTTCACAAACCGAATGGCGTATCGCTACGAAATTTGGCATGGTTCATCGGTGACATGTTCTGAGCGCACCTATAAATCTTTAGGACGGCGCCACCTAGTGGTCAGGATATGTAAATAAATTGTTTAAAATCTTTATATCATTTGATTAAATTGCCACTATGACATAAGACTTCACTCAATTGATTCCTTGGCTCATGCTGAGTCCGACGGTATAAAATATGTCTGAGTCAAACCTACTTCCTGTCGGCCATTTTGAATTATATTGAACACCTACTTTTTCGAACTCCTCCTAGAGCGCTCGTGTGATTGGCTTGATTTTTGGTATGCATCATCTAGAGACACTCTAGACAAAAAGTTATCAAAAGATTTTCGGTAGACCTATCCGTTGTCGTATAACGCATCAAAGAATGCGAGGGCGAGCACGCCAAAATGTGTTTGAGCCTGTATCTTCGCAAAACTTTTGCGTATTAATATGAGACTTGGTATATGTCATAACAGTGATGACCTGAGGGTGCATGCACCATTTCGTCACACTGCCCCCTACTGGTCACGAGATATAAAAAATGTCTATTTTTGCTTATAACTACTGCAAATTTGAATGTAAAATTATGAGACTGGTCTTGTTAGATTTCGTGAGGCATGCAGAGTCAAACGATACCACATGGTTTTTGGTCGGCCATTTTGTGTGTCGGCCATTTTGAATTTTTCTTTAAGTTCAAGTATTTCAGAAACGCAACTGTGTATTGTTATGAAACTTGGTATGGTTCATTACCTACATGTTCTGGGAGGACTTGTAAACTTTTCGGTGCCCCCTAGTGGTCAAGAGATTTGAAGCTATATCTCTGCATCTCTTTATCGTATTTACACCAAATTTGGTGGGTGTCATCACAATCAAGACCTGAGTCACAATTTATTTTTTGGTCAGTGCCCCCTAGTGGTCAAGTCATTTAAGGCAATATTTCTGCATCTCTTTATTGTATTTACACCAAATTTGGTGGGTGTCATCACAATCAAGACCTGAGTCACAATTTATTGTTTGGTTAGTGCCCCCTAGTGGTCAAGTCATTTAAGGCTATATCTCTGCATCTCTTTATTGTATTTACACCAAATTTGGTGGGTGTCATCACAATCAAGACCTGAGTCACAATTTATTGTTTGGTTAGTGCCCCCTAGTGGTCAAGTCATTTAAGGCTATATCTCTGTATTGCTTTATCGTATTTACACTAAATTTGGTATGTGTCATCACAGTCATGACCTGAGGCACCATCTATTGTTTCTGCACCGCGCCACCTAGTGGTCTCAAGATACAAAAAATTGCTATTTTTTCATAAAACTAATGCAAACTTAGATCTTAAATCATGACAGTCATCACGTATGAATCATTTTTTGCCATGTTTGGCTTGACCCCGGTATCGCTGCTTGCAGCTATATTCCTTAGGATTATTATTGTTTTTTTTTTTATTTTTATTTTTTTTTAACACTTTTGGCCACTTTGGGTGCCTTAACATACTCGAAAACTCTTGAAATTTGGCACACACGTCAGAGTGGTCGGCCATCAGGTCCGGGCAAAGGCTGGACCACGGGCGTGGCAAGGGAGCTCTGTAGCGCCCCCTGCAATGCAAAAACAAACATAGGGGCACAGATCGGGCAAAAATGTACACACATGTACGAGAGTTGGTACACTTATAGATCTCATCGACCCGAACAACTTTCGCCCTCTAACATTTAAGCTCCGCCCAACAGGAAGTCGGCTATTTTGGATTGTTTAAAAAATGCATGCGGTGAACTTTTGAATACTCCTTCTAGGGGATTCATGGGATTGACACCAAACGTGGTGATCATGATGTCGAGACATTGGACTTGCTAAATTGCGAAGGGATTTTTGATATCTCGAACGGTGTTGCCATGGCGAGGCAACAAAGTTGTGGCGAAATCAGAGAAACAGGAAGTGTCTAATATCTAAGGTAAAAAATGTCTTATTGTGATGCCATGCGGGGTGTTTGTTCGTCTGAAGATTCCGATCGCATCGATGTGCCTATTGTGAGTCTCGGGTATAGCGCCACCACCAGGCGCCAGGAAGTGTGTCAGTCACAAAGGTGGATTTTTTTGACAGTTCCATCTGATGTTCTTTTAAATACTCCTTCTAGGATATTCATTCGATTGACACCAAAAGTGGTCAACATGATGCCGAGACATTGTAGATGATAAATTGCGAAGGGATTTTTGATATCTCGAATGCTGTTCCCATGGCAACGTGTCAAACTTTACTTTCATTTTAAAGGCATATTGAAGCCTTTCAGTTCCATGCAGTGAACTTTTAAATACTCCTTCTAGAATATTCATTCGATTGACACCAGAAGTGGTCAACATGATGCTGAGACATTGTAGATGATAAATTGCGAAGGAATTTTTGACATCTCGAACGCTGTTCCCATGGCAACGCGTCAAACTTTACTTTTATATAAGGCTTTTTAAGGCTCTTGGCGTGTTTGGATTAACTTTAAATTTGGCACACACATCAGAGTTGTTGGCGGTTAAGTGTTGACAAAAAGGTCAGATAAAGGCGTGTCTATGCGAAGGAATTTTTGACATCTCAAACGCTGTTCCCATGGCAACCTGTCAAACTTTACTTTCATTTTTAAGGCATATTTAAACCTTACAGCTGCCTGCGGTAACCTTTTAAATACTCCTCCTGAGGAAATAATGTGATTGACTCCAGAAGTGGTCAACATAATGGAAAGACATTGTAGATGATAAATTGCGAAGGGTTTTTTGATATCTCGAACGCTGTTCCCATGGCAATGCATCAAACTTTACTTTCATTTTTACACATATTTAAGGCTGACAGTTACATGCTGTGAACCTTTAAATACTCCTTCTAGAATATTCATTCGATTGACACCAGAAGTAATCAACATGATGCCGAGACATTGTAGATGATAAATTGCGAAGGAATTTTTGACATCTCGAATGCTGTTCCCATGGCAAAGCGTCAAACTTTACTTTTATTTCAGGCATATTTAAGGCTCTTGGCGTGCTTAGATTAACTTTAAATTTGGCACACACATGAGAGTTATCAGCTGTTAAGTGTTGACAAAAACGTCAGATAAAGGCGTGTCTATTTAGTGGCTCACTAGCGCCCCCGATTGTCTAAAATGTGGGGTTTCTTTTACCTACAGTACCTAAATAGGTCAGTAGCAACATGAAATAGCCCACAGATATTTACCCACTTGATGCACTTGCCCACCGTGCATCGTTTTCCTCGAAGGCACCGTGTAGCGGTAAATAAACGTGCGAGGGCCCGCCATCGCTGCTTGCAGCTATATTTAGGGCCCGAGCACCGAGGAGCAGGCCAGAATGGCCTGCACCGAAAGGTGCGAAGCCCTATTGTTTTTGCTCGAATTTATTATTTTTTTTTTTTTTTTTTTATTTTTTTTTTTTTTATTATTTTTATTTTTTTTAACACTTTTGGGCATTTTGGGTGCCTTAACATACTCGAAAACTCTTGAAATTTGGCACAGACGTTAGAGTCGTCCGTCATTGCGAACAGACAAAGGCTGGAACACGGGCGTGGCACGGGGGCTCTGTAGCGCCCCCTGTAATGCAAAAACAAACAGTAGTACGCAGATCGGGCAAACATGTACGCACATTTACGAAAGTTGGTACACATATAGATCTCATCGACCCGAACAACTTTCGCCCTCTAACATTTTAGCTCCGCCCAACAGGAAGTCCGCCATTTTGGATTGTTTAAAAAATGCATGCGGTGAACTTTTGAATACTCCTCCTAGGGGATTCAAGCAAATGACACCAAACGTGGTGATCATGATGTCAAGACATTGGACTTGCTAAATTGCGAAGGGATTTTTGATATCTCGAACGGTGTTGCAATGGCGAAGCGGCAAAGTCATGGCGAAATCAGAGAAACAGAAAGTGTCTAATATCTAAGGCAAAAAATGTCTTATAGTGATGACACGCGGGGTATTTGTTCGTCTGAAGATTCCGATCGCATCGATGTGCCTATTGTAAGTCTCGGGTATAGCGCCACCACCAGGCGCCAGGAAGTGTTGCAGTCACAAAGGTTGATTTTTTTGACAGTTCCATGTGATGTTCTTTTAAATACTCCTCCTAGAATGTTTATGCGATTGACACCAAAAGTGGTCAACATGATGCCAAGACATAGTAGACGATAAATTGCGAAGGGATTTTTGATATTTCGAACGTTGTTCCCATGACAACGCGTCAAACTTTACTTTCATTTTAAAGGCATATTTAAGCCCTTCAGTTGCATGCATTGAACTTTTCAATACTCCTTCTAGGATATTCATGCGATTGACACCAAACGTGGTCAACATGATGCTGAGACATTGGAGATGATAAAATGCGAAGGGATTTTTGACATCTCGAACGCTGTTGCCATGGCAACGCATCAAAGTTTACTATTATTTCAGGAATATTTAAGCCTCTTGGCATGCTTAGATTAACTTCAAATTTGGCACACACATCAGAGGTGCGAAGCCCTATTGTTTTTGCTCGGATTATTATTAGGGCCCGAGCACCGAGGAGCAGGCCAGAATGGCCTGCACCGAAAGGTGCGAAGCCCTATTGTTTTTCTTAGGATTTATTATTAGGGCCCGAGCACCGAGGAGCAGGCCAGAATGGCCTGCACCGAAAGGTGCGAAGCCCTATTGTTTTTGCTCGAATTTATTATTTTTTTTTTTTTTTTTTTTTTTTTTTTTTTTTTTTTATTATTTTTATTTTTTTTAACACTTTTGGGCATTTTGGGTGCCTTAACATACTCGAAAACTCTTGAAATTTGGCACAGACGTTAGAGTCGTCCGTCATTGCGAACAGACAAAGGCTGGAACACGGGCGTGGCACGGGGGCTCTGTAGCGCCCCCTGTAATGCAAAAACAAACAGTAGTGCGCAGATCGGGCAAACATGTACGCACATTTACGAAAGTTGGTACACATATAGATCTCATCGACCCGAACAACTTTCGCCCTCTAACATTTTAGCTCCGCCCAACAGGAAGTCCGCCATTTTGGATTGTTTAAAAAATGCATGCGGTGAACTTTTGAATACTCCTCCTAGAGGATGCATGCGATTGAAACCAAAAGTGGTGAATATGATGTCGAGACATTGGACTTGCTAAATTGCGAAGGGATTTTTGATATCTCGAACGGTTCTGCCATGGCGAGCCGACAAAGTTGTGGCGAAATCAGAGAAACAGGAAGTGTCTAATATCTAAGGCAAAAAATGTCTTATTGTAATGACACGCGGGGTGTTTGTTCGTCTAAAGATTCCGATCGCATCGATGTGCCTATTGTGACTCCCGGGTATAGCGCCACCAGCAGGCGCCAGGAAGTGTTGCAGTCACAAAGCTGGATTTTTTTGAAAGTTCCATGCAATGTTCTTTTAAATACTCCTCCTAGGATTTTCATGCGATTGACACCAAAAGTGGTCACCATGATGCCGAGACATTGTAGATGATAAATTGCGAAGGGATTTTTGATATCTCAAACGCTGTTCCCATGGCAACGCGTCAAACTTTACTTTCATTTTAAAGGCATATTTAAGCCTTTCAGTTCCATACAGTTAACTTTTAAATACTCCTTCTAGGATTTTCATGCGATTTACACGAGAAGTGGTCAACATGATGCCGAGACATTGTAGATGATAAATTGCGAAGGGATTTTTGATATCTCAAACGCTGTTCCCATGGCAACCTGTCAAACTTTACTGTCATTTTAATGGCATATTTAAGCCTTTCAGTTGCATACAGTTAACTTTTCAATACTCCTTCTAGGATATTCATGCGATTGACACCAAACGTGGTCAACATGATGCCGAGACATTGTAGATGATAAATAGTGAAGGGATTTTTGATATCTCAAACGCTGTTCCCATGGCAACGCGTCAAACTTTTTACTTTCATTTTAAAGGCTTATTTAAGCCTGACAGTCGCATGCAATGTTCTTTTTAATACTCCTTCTAGGGAAATAATGCAATTCACACCAGAAGTTGTCAACATGATGCTGAGACATTGTAGACGCTAAATTGCGAAGGAATTTTTGACATCTCTAACGCTGTTCCCATGGCAACGTGTCAAACTTTATTTGCATGTCAGGCATATTTAAGGCTCTTGGTGTGCTTAGATTGACTTTAAATTTGGCACACACATCAGATTTGTCGGCTGTTAAGTGTTGACAAAAACGTCAGATAAAGGCGTGTCTATTTTGTGGCTCACTAGCGCCCCCGTTTGTCTAAAATGTGGGGTTTCTTTTACCTACAGTACCTAAATGGGTCAGTAGCAGCATGATATTTACCCACTTGATGCACTTGCCCACCGTGCATCGTTTTCTCGGAGGCACCGTGTAGCGGTAAAAAAACGTGCGAGGGCCCGCCATCGCTGCTTGCAGCTATATTTATTTTTATTTTTTTTATTTTTTTTAACACTTTTGGACTTTTTGGGTGCCTTAACATACTCGAAAACTCTTGAAATTTGGCACAGACGTCAGAGTCGTCCGTCATCGCAGAAATCCAAAGGCTGGAACACGGGCGTGGCACGGGGGCTCTGTAGCGCCCCCTGTAATGCAAAAAAAAACATTGATGCACAGATCGTGCAAACATGTACGCACATGTACGAGAGTTGGTACGCATATAGATCTCATCGACCCGAACAACTTTCGCCCTCTAACATTTAAGCTCCGCCCAACAGGAAGTCAGCTATTTTGGATCGTTTAAAAAATGCATGCGTTGAACTTTTGAATACTCCTCCTAGAGGAATCATGCGATTGACACCAAACGTGGTGATCATGATGTCGAGACATTGGATTTGCTAAATTGCGAAGGGATTTTTGATATCTCGAACGCTGTTCCCATGGCCACCTGACAAACTTTACTTTCATTTTAAAGGCATATTTAAGCCTTTCAGTTGCATACAGTTAACTTTTAAATACTCCTTCTAGGATTTTCATGCGATTGACACGAGAAGTGGTCAACATGATGCCGAGACATTGTAGATGATAAATTGCGAAGGGATTTTTGATATCTCGAACGCTGTTCCCATGGCAATGCATCAAACTTTACTTTCATTTTTACACATATTTAAGGCTGACAGTTACATGCTGTGAACCTTTAAATACTCCTCGTATGGGATTCATGTGATTGACACCAAAAGTGGTCAACATGATGCCGAGACATTGTAGATGATAAATTGCGAAGGAATTTTTGACATCTCGAACGCTGTTTCCATGGCAACGCGTCAAACTTTACTTTAATTTCAGGCATGTTTAAGGCTCTTGGCGTGCTTAGTTGAACTTTAAATTTGGCACACACATCAGAGTTTTCGGCTGTTAAGTGTTGACAAAAAGGTCAGACATAGGCGTGTCTCTTAAGTGGCTCACTAGTGCCCCTGTTTGTCTAAAATGTGGGGTTTCTTTTACCTACAGTCCCCAAATGGCTCAGAAACAACATTAAATAGCCCACTGATATTTTACCCACTTGATGCCCTTGCCCACCGTGCATCGTTTTCTCGGACGCACCGTGTAGCGGTAAAAAAACGTGCGAGGGCCCGCCATTGCTGCTTGCAGCTATATTTTTTTTTTTTATTTATTTTTTTTTTTTTTTTTTTTTTTTTTTTTTAACACTTTTGGGCATTTTGGGTGCCTTAACATACTCGAAAACTCTTGAAATTTGGCACAGACGTTAGAGTCGTCCGTCATTGCGAACAGACAAAGGCTGGAACACGGGCGTGGCACGGGGGCTCTGTAGCGCCCCCTGTAATGCAAAAACAAACAGTAGTACGCAGATCGGGCAAACATGTACGCACATTTACGAAAGTTGGTACACATATAGATCTCATCCACCCGAACAACTTTCGCCCTCTAACATTTTAGCTCCGCCCAACAGGAAGTCCGCCATTTTGGATTGTTTAAAAAATGCATGCGGTGAACTTTTGAATACTCCTCCTAGGGGATTCAAGCAAATGACACCAAACGTGGTGATCATGATGTCAAGACATTGGACTTGCTAAATTGCGAAGGGATTTTTGATATCTCGAACGGTGTTGCAATGGCGAAGCGGCAAAGTCATGGCGAAATCAGAGAAACAGAAAGTGTCTAATATCTAAGGCAAAAAATGTCTTATAGTGATGACACGCGGGGTATTTGTTCGTCTGAAAATTCCGATCGCATCGATGTGCCTATTGTAAGTCTCGGGTATAGCGCCACCACCAGGCGCCAGGAAGTGTTGCAGTCACAAAGGTTGATTTATTTGACAGTTCCATGTGATGTTCTTTTAAATACTCCTCCTAGAATGTTTATGCGATTGACACCAAAAGTAATCAACATGATGCCAAGACATAGTAGATGATAAATTGCGAAGGGATTTTTGATATTTCGAACGTTGTTCCCATGACAACGCGTCAAACTTTACTTTCATTTTAAAGGCATATTTAAGCCCTTCAGTTGCATGCATTGAACTTTTCAATACTCCTTCTAGGATATTCATGCGATTGACACCAAACGTGGTCAACATGATGCTGAGACATTGGAGATGATAAAATGCGAAGGGATTTTTGACATCTCGAACGCTATTGCCATGGCAACGCATCAAAATTTACTATTATTTCAGGAATATTTAAGCCTCTTGGCATGCTTAGATTAACTTTAAATTTGGCACACACATCAGAGTTGTCAACTGTTAAGTGTTGACAAACAGGTCAGACATAGGTGTGCCTCTTAAGTCGCTCACTAGCGCCCCCGTTTGTCCAAAATGTGAGGTTTCTTTTACCTACAGTCCCCAATTGGGTCAGTAACAACATAAATAGTCCACCGATATTTACCCACTTGATGCACTTGCCCACCGTGCATCGTTTTCTCGGAGGCACCGTGTAGCGGTAAAAATACGTGCGAGGGCCCGCCATCGCTGCTTGCAGCTATATTTAGGGCCCGAGCACCGAGGAGCAGGCCAGAATGGCCTGCACCGAAAGGTGCGAAGCCCTATTGTTTTTGCTCGGATTATTATTTTTATTTTTATTATTATTTTTTTTATTTTTTTCAACACTTTTGGACATTTTGGGGGCCTTAACATACTCGAAAACTCTTGAAATTTGGCAGAGACATCAGAGTCGTCCGTGATCGCCGAAAGCCAAAGGCTGGAACACGGGCGTGGCACGGGGGCTCTGTAGCGCCCCCTGTAATGCAAAAACAAACAGGAGTGCACAGATCGGGCAAACATGTACGCACATTTACAGAAGTTGGTACACATATAGATCTCATCGACCCGAACAACTTTCGCCCTCTAACATTTTAGCTCCGCCCAACAGGAAGTCCGCCATTTTGGATTGTTTAAAAAATGCATGCGGTGAACTTTTGAATACTCCTCCTAGGGGATTCATGCAAATTACACCAAATGTGGTGATCATGATGTCAAGACATTGGACTTGCTAAATTGCGAAGGGATTTTTGATATCTCAAACGGTGTTGCCATGGCGAAGCGGCAAAGTCATGGCGAAATCAGAGAAACAGGAAGTGTCTAATATCTAAGGCAAAAAATGTCTTATAGTGATGACACGCGGGGTGTTTGTTCGTCTGAAGATTCCAATCGCATCGATGTGCCTATTGTAAGTCTCGGGTATAGCGCCACCACCAGGCGCCAGGAAGTGTTGCAGTCACAAAGGTTGATTTTTTTGACAGTTCCATGTGATGTTCTTTTAAATACTCGTCCTAGAATGTTTATGCGATTGACACCAAAAGTGGTCAACATGATGCCAAGACATAGTAGAGGATAAATTGCGAAGGGATTTTTGATATCTCAAACGTTGTTCCCATGACAACGCGTCAAACTTTACTTTCATTTTAAAGGCATATTTAAGCCCTTCAGTTGCATGCAGTGAACTTTTCAATACTCCTTCTAGGATATTCATGCGATTGACACCAAATGTGGTCAACATGATGCCGAGACATTGGAGATGATAAATAGTGAAGGGATTTTTGATATCTCAAACGCTGTTCCCATGGCAACGCGTCAAACTTTTTACTTTCATTTTAAAGGCTTATTTAAGCCTGACAGTCGCATGCAATGTTCTTTTTAATACTCCTTCTAGGTAAATAATGCAATTCATACCAGAAGTTGTCAACATGATGCTGAGACATTGTAGACGCTAAATTGCGAAGGAATTTTTGACATCTCTAACGCTGTTCCCATGGCAACGTGTCAAACTTTACTTTTATGTCAGGCATATTTAAGGCTCTTGGTGTGCTTAGATTAACTTTAAATTTGGCACACACATCAGATTTGTCGGCTGTTAAGTGTTGACAAAAACGTCAGATAAAGGCGTGTCTATTTCGTGGCTCACTAGCGCCCCCGTTTGTCTAAAATGTGGGGTTTCTTTTACCTACAGTACCTAAATGGGTCAGTAGCAGCATGATATTTACCCACTTGATGCACGTGCCCACCGTGCATCGTTTTCTCGGAGGCACCGTGTAGCGGTAAACAAACGTGCGAGTGCCCGCCATCGCTGCTTGCAGCTATATTTAGGGCCCGAGCACCGAGGAGCAGGCCAGAATGGCCTGCACCGAAAGGTGCGAAGCCCTATTGTTTTTGCTCGGATTATTATTTTTATTATTATTATTATTATTATTATTTTTTTTTTTATTTTTTTTTTACGTTTCGGGGCAATTTGGGGGCCTTAACATACTCAAAAACTCTTGAAATTTTGCACAGACATCAGAGTCGTCGGCCATCAGGTCCGGGCAAAGGCCGGACCACGGGCGTGGCAAGGGAGCTCTGTAGCGCCCCCTGTAAATCAAAAACAAACATTGGGGCACAGATCGGGCAAAAATGTACGCACATGTACGAGAGTTGGTACACATATAGAACTCATCGACCCGAACAACTTTCGCCCTTAAACCTATTAGCTCCGCCCAACAGGAAGTCGGCCATTTTTGATTGTTTCAAAAACGCATGTGATGAACTTTTAAATACTCCTCCTAGGGGATTTATGCGATTGACACCAAACGCGGTGAACATGATGTCGAGACATTGTACTTGCTAAATTGCGAAGGGATTTTTGATATCTCGAACGGTTCTGCCATGGCGAAGCGACAAAGTCATGGCGAAATCAGAGAAACAGGAAGTGTCTAATATCTAAGGCAAAAAATGTCTTATTGTAATGATACGCAGGACGTTTGTTCGTCTGAAGATTCCGAACGCATCGATGTGCCTATTGTGAGTCTCAGGTATAGCGCCACCACCAGGTGCCAGGAAGTGTGTCAGTCACAAAGGTGGATTTTTTTGACAGTTCCATCCAATGTTCTTTTAAATACTCCTTTTAGGATTTTCATGCCATTGACACCAAAAGTGGTCAACATGATGCCGAGGCATAGTAGATGATAAATTGCGAAGGGATTTTTGATATCTCCAACGCTGTTCCCATGGCAACGCGTCAAATTTTACTTTAATTTTAGGCATGTTTAAGGCTCTTGGCGTGCTTAGATTAACCTAAAACTTGGCACACACATTAGAGTTGTCGACTGTTAAGTGTGCACAAAAAGGTCAGACATAGGCGTGTCTCTTAAGTGGCTCACCAGCGCCCCCGTTTGTCTAAAATGTGGGGTTTCTTTTACCTACAGTCCCCAAATGGGTCAATAACAACATGAAAAAGCCCACTGATATTTACCCACTTGATGCACTTGCTCACCGTGCATCGTTTTCTCGGAGGCATCGTATAGCGGTAAAATAACGTGCGAGGGCCCGCCATCGCTGCTTGCAGCTATATTTATTTTTATTTTTTTTATTTTTTTTAACACTTTTGGACTTTTTGGGTGCCTTAACATAATCGAAAACTCTTGAAATTTGCCACAGACGTCAGAGTCGTCCGTCATCGCAGAAAACCAAAGGCTGGACAACGAGCGTGGCACAGGGGCTCTGTAGCGCCCCCTGTAATGCAAAAAAAAACATTGATGCACAGATCGGGCGAAAATGTACGCACATGTACGAAAGTTGGCACGCTTATAGATCTCATCAACCCGAACAACTTTCGCCCTCTAACATTTAAGCTCCGCCCAACAGGAAGTCGGCTATTTTGGATTGTTTAAAAAATGCATACGGTGAACTTTTAAATACTCCTCCCAGGGGACTCATGGGATTGAAACCAAACGTGGTGATCATGATGTCGAGACATTGGACTTGCTAAATTGCGAAGGGATTTTTGATATCTTGAACGGTTCTGCCATGGCGAGGCGAAAAAGTTGTGGCGAAATCAGAGAAACAGGAAGTGTCTAATATCTAAGGCAAAAAAATTCTTATTGTGATGCCAAGCGGGGCGTTTGTTCGTCTGAAGATTCCGATCGCATCGATGTGCCTATTGTGAGTCTCGGGTATAGCGCCACCACCAGGCGCCAGGAAGTGTGTCAGTCATGAACTTTTAAATACTTCTCCTAGGGAATTCATACAATTGACACCAAACATGGTGAACATGATGCTGAGACATTGGACTTGCTAAATTGCGAAGGGATTTTTGATATCTCGAACGGTGTTGCCATGGCGAGGCGACAAATTAATGGCGAATTCAGAGAAACAGGAAGTGTCTAATATCTAAAGCAAAAAATGTCTTATTGGGATGAAACGCAGTGTGTATGTTCGGCCAAGGATTCCGATCGCATCGATGTGCCTATTGTGAGTCTCGGGTATAGCGCCACCAACAGGCACCAGGAAGTGTGGCAGTCACAAAAGGTGGATTTTTCGACAGTTCCATGCGATGTTCTTTGAAATACTCCTCCTAGGATTTTCCTGCGATTGACACCAAAAGTGGTCAACCTGATGCCGAGACATTGTAGATGATAAATTGCGAAGGGATTTTTGATATCTCAAATGCTGTTCCCATGGCAATGCGTCAAACTTTACTTTCATTTTAAAGGCATATTTAAGCCTGTTAGTTGCATGCAGTTAACTTTTAAATACTCCTTCTAGGATTTTCATGCGATTGACACGAGAAGTGGTCAACATGATGCCAAAACATTGTAGATGATAAATTGCGAAGGAATTTTTGACATCTCGAAAGCTGTTCCCATGGCAACGCATCAAACTTTACTTTAATTTCAGGCATGTTTAAAGGCAGGGTAGGCAGGAATTATCTAAAACACTTTTTTACAAGTTTGTCTAAACTGTCTTTATATACAAATGCATAATTAAAATGTAAGTACTCTAAAAAAGAGAGTATAAAACTCGAGTGTCTGTAGACCTCTCACGACTGTGTTAAACACAGTTAATTATTTCCATCCGGGACGAAACATATGATTAGCTTGCTCAAATATCACTCTCTCTCGCGACCATGGCTCCACCCGTTGCTATGGGATCTGCCCAGACATGCGCACACCCGATTGATTTGAACGTGCACAAGGCAATAGGACGAGCAATAGTACAGCAGAGAAATAGCATTCACAACTCACAGAAACTGCATTCACATCTTACAGTACCTGCATATCCAGTCAGCGAAGGCAAAAAAGGAATAAACGAAGCAATCAAACGAGAGTAAATATCGCGTGGCTTTTCCTCGAGTCGATGATGCGGTAGCGGTATTGTCTGCAGAGTGTAGTCCTCGTCAGAGTCAACAATGCTTTCATCACAGAAACTCTTCCATGCAAAACACTGGCTGAGTGAGTACTAAAAGCCATCCGTTTATAAAAGCCATCTGTTTATATTCCTAGTGATAAAGTTAGGTGTATTATTACATGTGATTGTGACTTGATGTTGTTACATGCACCGCGCTCCTTCCTCTCCTCTTGTCTGAGGTAATTCGCTCGTTCATGTGTTTTGGGGGCGTGGCTTAAGAAGAAACCCAGAAGGGAGGGGGTGGAGTGAATGGAAAAGTTAGCTGTGTTAAAAACAGTGCTGAGAGGTCCACAGACACTCGATCCCTACACTCTCTTTTTCAGAGTACTTACATTTTACTTATGTATTTATATATAAAGTCAGTTTAAACAAATTTGTAAAAAAAGTTTTTTTAGATAATTCCTGCCTATCCTGCCTTTAAGGCTCTTTGGGTGCTTAGTTGAACTTTAAATTTGGCACACACATCAGAGTTGTCGGCTGTTAAGTGTTGACAAAAACGTCAGATATAGGCGTGTCTCTTAAGTGGCTAACTAGCGCCCCCGTTTTTCTAAAATGTGGGGTTTCTTTTACCTACAGTACTCAAATTGGTCAGTAGCAACATGAAATAGTCCATTGATATTTACCCACTTGATGCACTAGCCCACTTTGCGTCGTTTTCTCGGAGGCACAGTGTAGCGGTAAAAAAACGTGCGAGGGCCCGCCATCGCTGCTTGCAGCTATATTTACAATTGTTTTTACTGATCAACCAGAATGTCATGTAATTTACATAAAATCTTTTAATCAACAGCCTGCCTTTCAATTCCAACAGTCCTTGTCTAACTACATTCCTCAAACAAATTCATTAAGGGTCGTACATAAAACCGCCATTTGTTAACCAGCCTGGACATCTTGTTCTGATACATCGCAATTTCATTTTAATCTAAACATGTATCCACGGGGCTTTCAAACACGCTCCTGATTAAAATCTACTGGTGCGCAGAAATGACAACAAAACAAACATCCATGAGATTAGTTTCCCCTGCGGCAGGCGAGGACTGATGCCGTGTCGGCTTAGATAGGCATTGTGCGTTAAGCAAAGCCTGAAAGATGACAAAAACAAAGTCTTTTCAAACCACCCGCTACGAGACGAGAGCCTATTAGCCATTCAGCTCAAATTTAGGCCTAATGTTCTCATAACAAGACGGAGCTTTTTAGCTCAGATCTGTGATGAAAAGATTCTCCTCTGCTTTGGCTTTGTGTGAGTAATTCCTTTATTGTGTAGAGGAGGTGATCTGGGGCAGATTGAAATGGAAGGCAGAGAAATAGGGAATTATTTGTGAAGATCCAACAAAAAGACTTTGCCTAATATTTTTAGGTCTATGTTGGGATACCCAAAATGGCTTGTACTGTCTGTGAAATCCAGGCTAAAGTATAGCATAATGTAAATATGAGATTAGGAGCATCAAAGTTTGATTTTACCTACTTTAATTGAATGAATTTACATCATCTTATTGAGTCGATATTAAAGGGCACCTATTATGCAAAATCCACTTTTACAAGGTATTTGGACATAATGTGTGTTGGCAGTGTGTGAACACACCCACCCTACCATGAAAAAAAATCCACCATCTTCTTGTTTTTTAATCCCCATTATAAAACGGCTAGTTCCAATCCTTGATTCTGATTGGTCAATAGGTGTGATTTATTCACGATAAAACACTGCTATGACCGCTTCACCCAACGGTTCTATTTAATATCACTGCGCCCTTAGCAACGCCCTTAGCAACACCCTTAGCAACACATAAACATATAATGAGACAATGGCTGTTTCTCAATTGCAAGAACGCAAAGAACGGACTTGCGTCCTCGTGGAGATCGGTCTTGCCAGGCGACCTTGGAAGAACGAACTCGGAAGTTTTGCCGCAATGACTTCTGGGGCGTAAAGCGATTTCAGCAAGTCTGCACTCGATGCATCCTCGATATCAAGAACACATCCGGGTATTTTCATGCGTCCTCTGTCCTTGCGTTCTTGAGAATTGGAATGAACTTCGACCGTTAATGATGACGTAGAGCGAGGACACGAGGACGCAAGATCGCTGAAGAACGCATATTGAGAAACAGCCAAAGTCTGAGAGCAGTTTGTTGTTTTTATTTGAGCTTTCATGTTGTTGTTCGCAGTCAGGGACTATTTTTTCTAGCGGAAGGAATGCTTTTATTGATTTAACTTCATGAAAGTTGCACTAATATTTTTTTTACTTTAATATTGTGTGGTAACCGTTTTATAAAAGCAATAAGGTACTCGAGGCAAGTGCTGCATCGTGAACAAGCAACGGCCGAAGGGGTTGCAGGCACTCCGCTTCGCGTCGTGCCTAACAACGCCCTTCAGCCGTTACTTATTCACGATACAGCACAGCCTCTCGTACCTTATTGCTTACTTAAACCAAAGCACTCTCATTAGACATGCCAATAAGATTCTCATATCAATGTGAGGTCACATGGGGACATTTCACAAGACTTTTTTAAGATGTAAAATAAATCTGCCAGAGTATGTATGTAAAGATCTAGCTAAAAAAACATAGATATTTATTATAGCATGTTAAAATTGTCACTTTGTAGGTGTGAGCTAAAATGTGCCCTTTCACAAATTTCAACTACCTATGTTTTACATGCTTCCATCCTGAGAATGGTTTATCAAAACTAAGTTACTGGGTTGTTCTTTTTCACATTTTCTAGGTTGATAGACGCACTGGGGACCCAATTATAGCACTTAAATAAGGAAAAGTCAGATTTTCATGAAATGTCCACTTAAAAGGAAAAATAGAAAGATGAAATACTTACTTTACAACAATATTTCCCAGAGTCCTCGGTTTCACCTGCCGCATTTCATCATCAATCACTGTCACTGACACAAAGATGAAGAAAATCAAATGCTCTATCCATTGACTTTGATTCATTTATGTATTTAGCTCTTATAAGCAGTCAGCACAGACAATTTGTCATAATAAAAGTAGAATTTAGCAATCTCACCATTGTATCCTGGTACAGCTTTACCTGCTGTTCCAGCAGGGGGAGTAAGTGAGCAACCCAGACCAATACAGGAGGCAGTGATGGCAGAGCCACTCTCTGAAAGAGACAGAAATGATATATAGGAATATAAATGAGAAATCCACCAAACCATTTATTCAAACTAAACTGCTGAAGTGTCATTCAGAAACCGGCATCCAGAAACTAAGCGAGTTTTTTTGGCTTTTAGAATGACTATGTTAGCCTTACGGATATGAAGAGCTCATATCCAAAACCCTATGAGTGCATCTTACATTTTTTCTTGTAAATGAGCATTTTATCAGGCTCTTATGTTTAACTTTATTCATTTCAATTTAATGATATTAAAAGGTTATTACTCAGTAATTGAAATGCTAACTTTAGTCATTTCATTGGTATTTAACTTCTTACACCCTGAAGCTATTTTGGGGATTTTCGCCTGGATTTTGCATATCCAATTTCAAAAGCTTCCCATACCGACATGCAGAGGTTTACATACAAAAGTTTGGTATTATTTTACAGTAAACCCTTTGAAATTACATAAAACACTGTTGAAAGTGCTAAACATGGTTGTATGGGATGTCAGTCCTCTAATAAACACAAAAATAAATAGGCGCTTTTTGATGGTTTTTTCTGAAGTTTTTATTTGAAAGTGTATAACTCTGGCCCTGGGTGCCTCAGCTACCTGCAGATAGTTTTGTTTGATTCCAGCAATTGTCAGCTTACAGAGGAAAAATGAATTTTTTCTCTATCATAATCTATGCAAAAGTTATTTTACTCCAACTGAAGAGAGGAATAATTCCCTTTTTGTATACAATTTCTGCCTAAAAACATTTGAAGTGTCCCCATAATCACATACAGTGGAATAAATGCAATTTCTTTATATCATTTTAAAGAAAACCCTTTAAAGTTACATAAAAAGCTGCTGTTTGTGACAAATATTGTTATTTATGTTGTTTTTCATATGATAAAACACAAAATTTTCTTGTTTATGTTGTAAATACTGTCTTTGAAAGTGAATAACTCTGGTTCTGTGTGTTCTAGCACAGTGGTTCCCAAACTTTTTCAGCGTGCGGCCCCCCTTGTGTACGATGCATTCCTTCGCGGCCCCCCAAATAAAATTTGTGACAAAAAACTGTTCTAAAACTCAACATTTAAAAAAAAAAAACATTAAATTATACAAAAAAAGTTGTGCTTTTGGTTAGTAGCCTTATTTTTTTTAGGTTTAATTACACAAACTTCATGATAAATGAATGTGTTTCATAAAATGTCATAAAACTGGGGCCCCCCTGGCACCGTCTCGTGGCCCCGGCCCCCAGTTTGAAAACCACTGTTCTAGCAGACTGCAGATAGTTCTGGTTGTTAGCAGCAGCGGACAGTAAACACCCAAAAAAAGAATGAACTCTTTAGCATGTCGCATTCAAAAGTTATTCTTATTTTACTGAAGGGTGTGAAAATAAATTTTTCATATAAATATTAATTTTTTTGTTTTGCACATATAATAAATAGCAAGGGATTATTCATGCACACAACCAAAGAAAAAGCTGTGAATGGACTCATTTTTTAGAGTAGGACCTAAGATAAAAGATGGTGTAGCATTTGTGGCTATCTGTGCTATCTGAGGAAGCTCACGCTCAAGTTTCACATAAATTTACAAAAGACCATTTTTTACCTTATAAGTCATTCAACGATTGTTGGATATGTGTTGATAATAGAACAAAAATAATGCTGTAGCCTTATTCCTGAGAATGAGAGCTTTCATTTAATATAAGACTTGCCCATGTTTGTCATATTTGAAAAATATGAAATATGTGAATATTAACTCATTCCCCGCCATTGACGAGACATCTCGTCAATCAAGAGAAAACGCTTCCCCGCCGATGACGAGTATTTCCGTCTTTCCGCCATACCGCTATTATCCACCAGGTGGCGCCCTTCCGCAACTTTTTAAAACCGGAAGTATTGCCCTATGGCAAGCTGCTGCATGTCCGTGTCTGTTTTAAAGATCGCTCTGAATGGGATCTCTATGAAAAGTCCGTCACAAAAATGGAATTATCTCTGCTTTTTGCTCAAAATGTGGTGTTTTTGCAGAAACCTACCCATATTCAAAAGCTGATTACAAAAGAACTACTGAAGGTATGATAAAACGTTTTTCTGTTCTTTCATTTGGTATATTGTATGTTTGTATATTTGAAGAACATTTTCTGGAAGGCATTAAACTTTTGTGAAAATCATGAAAAACGCTGGCGCTGGCTGGCAACTTTTTAAAAAAAACTCTGGCGGTGAAAGAGTTAAATGATATAAAAAAAATATGGGGGGGGGGTGATCGTGTAAATTAAGTGTGAATAAATTTCTTACAGTAAAAGATGTCAAAGTGATGCATATCTGCAGAAAGTAGAGACTCTAAGCTTTCAAACAGTATCTCATATGTGTTACTGGGGTCCATGACGGACCATTAAAGATTAAAAGAATATTTTATATTAAGTCAAAATACTAAATTTTGGCCCCGGGACAGGGTCCTCAGGGTTTAACAAATTTGACCGTCTTCGCAGCAAAATGCAGGCAAAAATCTAAAAATTCTCTAGTCAGTCTTTATTGTCCTTTCTGAATAAAGGTAAAAGGCTAAAAAATTTGATCAATATCCTACTTATTCCTTTAAACATGTGAAAAACTCTCTTGACGTATGCGTGCGTTCATTTATCCAATTCTTCTTACGTGCACTTAGAAGACTTTGCGTTTAAATGGACACTCCACCTTTTTTTCAATATGCCAACTTTCCAGCTTCCCTAGAGTTAAACATTTTATTTTTACCGTTTTGGAATCCATTCAGCCGATCTCCTGGTCTGGCGCCAGCACTTTTAGCATTGCTTAGCACAATCCATTGAATCTGATAAATCCGTTAGGATTGCGCTAGGACTATACTCTCATTCTGGCGTAATAATCAAGTACTTTGCTGTCGTAACATGGCTGCAGGAAGCGCAATAATATTACGCAGCAGCCGAAAATAGTCCCCTTAGTAACGTTCAATGGCAGGGGACTATTTTCGGCTGCTGCGTAATATCATTGCGCTTCCTGCAGCCATGTTACGATAGCAAAGTCCTTGATTATTACGCCAGAATGAGAGTGCAGTTCCTTGCCATATAAGCACTTCTTTTAATTTTCCGTCAGTCTTAGTACACGATGTAACTACATATGAGTCAAATATCGAAACTCTTTGGTTATTTTTAGGCGCGATGCTAATGGACCAATCAGATACCATGGACTATGCCAAGCCACGCCAAAAGTGCCAGCGCCAGACCCGGAGACCAGCCAAATGGACTCCAAAACGACAAGAATCAAAAGTCTAACTGGAAAATTTGCATATTTTAAAAAAAGTGGAGTGTCCCCTTAATGGATTAAACAAACCTGTAATTTGTGAATGGCCTGTGACGGGATTAAGAGGATTTGAAGCGATATTATTCGATGAATGTATAATACGTGCAAAGAGCATTTGGCCAATATCTTTATCACATTTTTGACAAAGGTGGCATTTAGCGGCATTTGCATCTGAGCACTCTAAAACACTTGATAAGATTCACATTTTGAAGATATAAGCATTTAAATCTTACAGTCTTTCATTTTTCACTAATACAGAGATTATTATGACATTATTTTGCACTTTAGCTTTACAGTTATTAAAGCAACACTAAAGAGTTTTTGCTCTTTGCTCCCCCTACAGGTTAGAAGCGTAATTGTCCATTACCACTGTCGTAAATAATTTAGCCTACTGCAGCAAAGCTGGCTCTGATTGGATTGTAGGTCTGCCGTAAAGCAAGTTTTTGTAGTTTTCACTCGAACTACAGGACCGCGACCCATCGGTTGGAAACTTCTTTAGTGTGGTTTTGGCTGATAGAGGGCTGCAAAGCGAATGTGAAAGTGCCGTTCACCCTGTTTCGAGTGGATGAACGACTGAAACTTTTTTGGAAACCTTATTTTAAGGTAAAAAAGACTCTTTTGTGTTGCTTTAATATAAACTTAACATGCAAACAGGTGAGCCAATTGTAACAAGCACAGTTTACATACAAAGATCATATGCATGTGTAAGAATGCGTGTTAAGCAAGTTCAATGTGACTGACAGCTTGCAATGGATTGGCCAAGTATTTGCATCTGCACACTTTTAATAAACTACATTGTCCACTACTCACAAGAAGAAGAAGTAGAAGAGAGTAGATTTGGTTGACAAATATAAACCAGACTTGTTTCTCAGGCACCTCCGAGCAGATGCTAGATGGGTACTGTGAACGGTGGGAAAGAAAGACAGATAGACAGAGCTTTTGGCATCGCAGCATGCAACACCATGAGTCTGTTTGGCACGGCTTATATGTGAGTAATGCAGAGCTCAGACACTTTGCCCAGGTGACGCACAGCATGTAGACGTCGTACACACACAGAGCAGAAGACAGCACACGTCTGTGTGTTCATAATGATGTGAAATGTTTTTGAATATTAAGTCTGTGAAATGCTGTATTGTTTTTAAAGGCATAATCCACCCAAATATGAAAATCCTAGGATAATTTGTTCAACCTTATACCATGTTTATGACTTGTTGAACACAAACAAATCATTTTATATTAAAATGTCATCATGTTGTCTTTTTCTACACTGTAAAAATTCTAAAATTAGTTTTGGGAGAAAACCAATTAATTTGTTCCTCTGACGTTCATGCCCTGCCATCACCAAATAACACAATCAAAATTACTACCAGCCACCAGCTATTACATAAACTTGACTGGACTTATGAAGTTCAGCCGAGTCAAAATCTGTGACAGACTGCAGTATGCCAAAGTCAGAGGTCGACGAACACAAAGAGTCTAGCTCAGAGACAAGGTGCTAAAGCTCAGGGTCACGTGTTAAGGTCATTCTTTTAAAACCGCTCGTCACTGCCACATACTTCCAACTGGAAACATACCAGTTGCCCGGCAACAGCGGTGACATCAGCAGCCCTCATCACCGAGCCCCCCACCTCTTCACGGCAGGAGTTGTGCCTTAAAATAGCACACAGATTATTATCAGGTCTCAAAAGCGGCAGCCTTTATTTCAGTTTCTGTGTTTTGGATGTGCGCCGTTTCGATGCATAATGATTAAATGACACGTTTACATACACATGTTTGAGATTGCAACTATGTGCTATTACCAAGTAGGAAACAGGGTATGAGATGTTGTGCTATAATGTGAATATAGTCAAAACTAAGTGTGGATCAATATTTTTTTTAAAGTTATCTATAGAATACAAATTTTAGGGATATCATTCATAATTCACTTGTTTTATATATATATATATATATATAAATAAAACATGGTGGTTCCACTAATGCACATCCAAGGTGGTAATGTGTCATGACGCAAAGTAGGTGTGTATTATTTTCAAATAATTCAAAGGACCAGAGTCAATTATTCCACTTTTGCTCTGGTGGTTATTTTTAGACATTTGACAGGTTATATGTGTGCATTTATCAAACAATAATGCACACCTGTGGAACATTTCTCAACCAATCAGAATAAAGCATTCAACAGCCCCGTGGTATAATAAAGCAATAAGTTACTAGTGCATTTTATAACAGCTAAGGGGCATTGTTAGGCACGACGCGAAGCAGAGTTATAAAATGCACTGCTTCGCGGGGCTTATTGCGTTTATAAAACGGTTACTTCATATGCATTTCAGGGTTTCATAAAATAAAACACAGTTGTATTTATATTAGTACAAATATTACTCTTCAACAAATGTGTCAACCACTAATATACATGGGTATCTTGGTATTTTAAGACCAAAGCCAGGAGTACACAGTCGAACGCACAAGCTTGCAAAAAATAGTTTATTTGACTTGTACGCGTACACAAACGTTCGATGCATGTGCATTGCGACCAAATGCAACGCATTTCCTTAACTGCATACTACATCATCATATAAGTGAGTATGTGACCTACGCATGCAATCTACGCAGGGGTTCAAAAATACGGACGTGTGCGAAAACTGCGTCACATGCACTGTACGCGGACACTTGCGTACATGTAAAAATGGACTATACTTCGGCCTTTAGCTGTTACTATATAAAAATGCAACTACACTAGGACATTTTCCTGTTTGTATCACTTTTGCTTGTCTTTATCTTCCAGGTTGTTGCTTTGAAAGCGTTTTTGTTACTTTGTAAAGCCTAAATAGACAAAATAACTAGTTACTGAATCATTTACAGAATTGTTCTAAACAAGTATCAAGCTCATGCTTATACTCGCAGTGACTCAAACACCCGTATGAATCACTGAGAATGTCTGCGTCTGAAACAGCCCTATTTTCTACATTAGTTCACCATTTAGTTCGCAAAATTTATTTGACGCAAGCCACAGTGGACGAGTAGCAGCTAGCTGGTTGTACACTCATTGGTCACATAATAACGATTACGCATACCACTAAAAATGGATGTTCCCTCAAATAAAGCGCAATATACATGAAGGGTATACAGAATTGGTTAATTCTAGCATAATTGTTATAATTAATTATCCCCAAGTTGGTGTATCCAAATAAATGTAAAAAAAAACACGCGTGTAAGACTCCATCAGAACAGGCTGGCTGCTGCTACTGCAATAAACACACGAGCCAGGGGAGATTTTGAGATGGTAATGACAAAGATAATGAGGGTTCGACTGACATCCACTTTATTTCAGAAAAGCTATTGCAGCAGCGCAACCAAACTGCTATCGCACTACACCCCATCAGCTCTTTTAATCAAATTCGGCTCGGTGGCGCTGATCAATTTAAATATAGCGTGACGTTCGTACTCTCGCACGTAGAGACCGGCATCTTCTGTTATTATAAGCCATGTAATAATGCAAATCATCTTGGTGGCAATACATAAACTTGATTTAATCATAAATTGCAGGGGGTGTATAATAAAACGGACAAAAAACTGACACACACTTATTCATCACAAGTATTTTATACAGCTAGCATTCACACAGTCAACACAGTTATGAAACTGTTTTCACATTTGAGTTATTGAACTAGCACAATATCAGAGTATAAGGAGAACTGGCTTAGTTTATTTCCTGTGGTCAAGCTCTGTACCTTTTTGGAGAAATTTACAGTATGTTATATATTGTATAGAATGAAAAGGGTAACCTAATTCAAAATATATATATATGTAATGGTTTATGCATCATGCCGGCTTTAGGTGTTATGAATGTAAAAAGAGGGTTCTTTCTTTAACAATAGATTCTTGGCTTGCTAGAGAAACAAGGATGACCTAACGGTCAGGTTGTGAGCAATTTCCCAAACATAAACACCACTAGCACTGCATTTTTGCCCTACTGACACTTTTTGCTGAAAGGCACCAGAAAATGGAAAAGTGGATGGGAAAGAATTGGGAAATCTGAACCAGATTCAGTCTCAAGACATCAAAGCATTAGGAGAACGTGAGTTATCCACCAGGCCTTAGCACAGACAATTCCCTCATTTAAAGTTGTGAAAGTCCCCAAAGTTTGACAAAATGACAACTGCATTGATGGAAACGTATCAGCCAGTGGAAATGTAGCTATACCATTTATATCACAGCACCTGTATTTATATTATTCACATGACTAGTATTGGACAGGAAGACTTAAGTTATTCATACATGAGTAGGGGTGTAACGATTCATCGTGCAAATGCGCGTTTTCTCAATGAATGAATTTGAATGAATTACGGTGAAATCCAGGCACATCCGAACACCAGGGGGCGCTCCCGTGCAGAAACTCCCTTTGTGCCACACAAGAAGTAGCATTACAAACGCTATTCCAGGAAATGTCTACACATGAATATTTATACGCTTTTCTTCGAATTGTTTCAGGTATTTTCATGATATTAAAGAATATTTTGAATGATTTTGTTTGACGAGTGTTGCTTTTTTAAATGCACAGTATAAACGACTCCGACTCATAATGATTTTAGATTGATAAGGACTTCCTACTGACCAAATGCCGTAATACAGGCACAAGCTGTGCATAAAACAAAGAATCGCAGCCTTGCGATTCAGAATCGATTTCAGACAGGCATTTTTAATGAGGACAGCGATTGAATCGTGATTGAATCGTTACATCCCTACACATGAGGGCGATGAAAAAAACAGAAATATTAAAATACACAGCCAAAAACAGCTGACGGCATTAACTGCAAGATAATATAAAGCCATTTTTGGACTGCTGGTAGATGTGTTTGTTGTAAATAAAAATACAAAGTCTCTTTGGATCTTGTTGATGCATAATGCTAAACACAGTCTTTTTGCACATGCTTCTGTTTTATGTCTTCTTGTGCTAAAATATTTAATTTGGCAAAGCTTGAAAGCATGAAAATTATAAACTTTTGTGACAATGCAGCATTGGCTCAATTGGGTACCCTAAAAAATGTTCCCCATAATAAATTCATTTACTTAAAAACAGCTAAATATTGGTTCAAAATCTGTATGTTATACTACACAACGTTGTCCAATCTACAGTACTATTGTTTTTTGGTGAATACTGAAACAACATGCAACAGGAAATAAAAAGTGACACTGAACAGACTTTAATGTAGCTTTGAGGCATTAACGTACCAGTTTGCCACCAGTGATCAAACACTGGTACTCCGAAATGTTTCTTGGCCCATTCCAGAGTCTCTACATCACAGCGTTCTCCTGCTACAAACAGGTTCCTTAACCTACAGAAAGAAAAAGTGTGTTTAGAAAGTCTCTTGCTTTATGGGTCCAAGGACTTTACATTAAAAAAAACATGTATTAAAGGCAGGATAGACAGGAATTATCTAAAAAACTTTTTACAAATTAGTTTAAACTGTCTTTATATATCAATACATAAGTAATATGTAAGTACTCTGAAAAAGAGAGTATGGGAATCGAGTGTTTGTGGACCTCTCACCGCTGTTTTGAACACAGCTCATTATTTCCATTCACTCCACCCCCTCCTTTCTGGGTTTCTTCTAAAGCCACGCCCCCAAAACACATGAACGCGCTGACCGGCTCTGCTTAGTACTCACTATTAAGCTAACATATCGATACTGGTAAAGTTTAAAATATATTTTGTTTGATTCGGTAACGAGCTAGTTATATTTATAAGACAAAGCTAAAAACAGATTGCATTGATTAGTTTTTTTATTACCATCAGTTACACTGTGAGGAAGGTGAATTTCGTGGAAGATTCATAACATAAGGTGTTTTGCATGTAAGAGTTTCCGTGATGAAAGCATGGTCGACTCTGATGAGGACTACACTCTGGAGATAATACCGCTAACGCATTGTCCACTCGAGGAAAAGCACGTGATATTTACTTTCATTTGATTTCTTCGTTTATTCCTTTTTTTGCCTCGTTTGCCTTTATATGCAGGTACTGTGAGTTCTGAATGCACTTTCTCTGCCGTCCTTTTGGTCTTCCTAGAGTGCCTCGTGCACGTTCAAATCAATCGGTGTGTGCATGTGTGGGCAGATCCCGTAGCAACAGGGGTGGTGCCATGGTCGCGAGAGAGAGTGACAGTCGCGCAAGCCAATCATTTCTTTCGTCCCGAATGGAAATAATTAGCTGTGTTTAAAACAGCCGTGAGAGGTCTACAGACATTCGAGTTTTATACTCTCTTTTTCAGAGTACTTACATTTTAATTATGTATTGGTATATAAAGACAGTTTAAACAAATTTGTATAAAAGTTTTTTTTAGATAATTCCTGCCTATCCTGCCTTTAAGCAAGAATGCAGGAGCATTGAATATTTACTGAACTCACTTTTAAAGTAAAAATAAGAATAAGTGCTGGTTGGATAAAAAAACATGGGTGTAAAAGTAAAAACTATTCTAGTGAACAATGACCGTATCAACGCATGCAGTAGGTGTTCACAGCAAAACATTTTTTCATCTGCTCCAGTCTACGCTGTCAAAATACTGCATGAATGCTTTAAATTACACCTGAAATTTCAAGGAGATGCTCAGAGAGTAGAAAAGAATGGCCAAAATATCTTTTCATCACTGAGGCATGTTTAAAATGCTACTATGAAAACACTTTAAACTAATGCTGCGTTCCAGGCAGGTTTTTGAGCCCGTAAATAATGACTTCAAAACCACGACTCACAACTCTGAACTAGGAGTACGTGTTCCAGGCAACTTGTAACCCGTGTTTTTCCAACCTTCTACCCGTGAAAACGCACTAGAATGGCAGTCAAACCCGTGACTTCCCACCCGTGAACTCGTACTAGATCGATGTACTTCCAGTTCAGACTAGTGAGTCGTGGTTTTGAAGTCATGATTTGCGGGTTACGGGTTGCCTGGATCGCAGCTTAAGGATTCACACATCAGGCAAATCGGCTTATAATTTTCAAAATATTTTTGTAAAATAAAATAAAATAAAATAATTATGTAAATATTTTAAAGTGTGTACATGAGTGTAAATGAGTGATTGTCTTTATTGAGAACATGCCTTTATTTTTATTATTTTTCAAATTATTTATAGACTTAAAATTGTTTTGTATCCAAAAATATTAAAACCTAAAGTCTAAACCAAAAGCAAATAATTCAAACAACAAGATTTCTAATTGTATTGTGTTTGTATCAATATTTAAACAGATTAAAATTTTTCTTTAGTTGTTTTGCAATTTATATTAAAACATTTTGCCCCAAATATAGTTTATTTATTTGAAAAAGTTCAAAGTTCCTATTATGTATCACTTAGGTACAGATATGTTATTTTGAGGTACCAGTACCTCTAAGCCAAGGTACCAACGTATCGATATGAACCTTTTAGGTACAAAAGTGTATTTTTTGAAAAGGATCCACCGAGTGACAACTTTTGTTCCCTTATATACCTTTTTTCTGTGTATTAGTGCATATAGTTAGTGTACTTTTATCAAGAACATGTAGTACTTTTATTTATTTATTTTTTAAAGTAAAAATGGTATTTCACATAAAATTGTTTGCATGCAGCGTTTTATAGTCAAGAAATTCCCTAATGAAAATGGTCTTACAATTATTTTCTTACACTTGCATCACCTGTTCAAGATTCTGGTGTTTTAATCCCAAATATTTGATTTTCAAAGAAAATAAATTATTTTTCATTTTCAAAAAACAGCATCCCAAGGTAAAGAAATGTTTTAAAAGTCCTTTCACGTTACCTACCAAGCTCCTAGTTCTGAAAAATATCTGAAAAAGTAAGACTTCTAACTATATGGTTCTCTCCATAACCGATTCTTCTCATTGTCCATTATGAAGACGCATTAAAGAGATCCCTTCATTGTAATACTGTACTGTCAAACAGTGCATAAATTATTCATTTATTTGGAGTCAAGGTCAAATGTGTGTATGATCTGCATTAGAACAAGGAGATCAAGAGTGGGCTAAAGATAATACACATCTTCCCAATCCCCATCTCTCATTCAGTAGCACATTTAGATGTTACATAAGTAAGGAATAATTTACGACGGGCCGGAGTCAATTATTCCTCTTATACCACGGTTACCACAAACATTGCTCTGGTGCCTATTTTTAAGACATTTGAAAAATTAGGTGTGCGGTTTACAGAAAAATAATCAACACCCAACCCATAGAACATTTCTCAGCCAATCAGAATGCAGCATTCAACAGACCCTTGGTATAACCACTCCTATTCCGTACACAGATTAATCGATTAGTTGTTGCAGCCCTACTGTCTAGTATGTCTACATCAGACAAACCTGCCCAAAATTACATGTAAAAGCTATCCAGACATTCGCTTTCTTTAAAAATTGTGTACCAAATGTTTAACAACTGCGAGACTAGACACAAGTACAGGCCCATCTTTCATAAAACAACATACAAGAAAGAAGAAATGGCATCAATGTATCACAATGCAGCTTCCAATTCATTGATTTATTTAAAGAGAGCCTCATTAACTTTATTTTTAATAAAAACATTTTATGTTTTTAATAACACGTAATGTTTTGCATGCATCAGAGTTTATGTAAATTTCTATCTGTATAATATTCAATGCAATGTGCACATACCTAGTCAAATGACCTTGTGGTTGTGTGGGTTACTAAGCGTTATGATCTTGGCGTGGGCAGATCACACATCTTACAGGGTAGCGGTAGATTCTCTCAGCTGAAAAATCCTATTGAGTTGATTCGTGGCCTCTGGCAAGCTTTTATACCTATGCTTACAGAGCTGATCCATGAGACACGCTGTTGTGTCTGAGTGCCTGTGCTTTGTGTGGCAGTCACGCATTTTATGGCTCCTATGGGTAGAGCTTAATCCTCCTCAATTCAGTTTTAGGTTACTCTTACGATGCCTGATTGCGTCATTAACCAGCTTTAGCTAAAAGAATTAGCTCATATATTAATTTAGGGTAATTTAATATATATATATACACAGCACAATGTGTGTACGCTAGGGAATAATAAAAAAAAAAAGTAATGGCAATGTGTTCACTTTTCAAATTGAAAACAGATCCTCGCTATTACAGTACTAAGATTTGCATAACCTAATGCTAAAAATAAGTCTTATTAAGGCAGCATTAATATTTATGAGGAGCCGAAATACAAGCTCCATCCGCAGGAGCTGACAATGACTATTATACTATCATTACTGTTTAATTATAGTATTATTTGCCTTAAGGAAGACATCTATGCTGATTACATTAGGTACTCTAATGTATTAAAAGTCAAGCATTTCTCCTTGAAATCTACATTTTTGTCTCTAACTAATTTGAGGTTTATTACTTCCTCGTTTTTGATCGGCTGTGATAATTAAAATGACCATCATTTCACTAATAGCACATGGAAAGAATACACGTCAGATTAATCCCATAACATGTGGTTAATCCTCAAAAAGGTGAGCAAAAGCTCACATACTGTGATCAACTCAAGCCCTAATAAGACGAAAATGTATTGCCATTGGTCAGGATTTGGTCCAGAAGCTAATATCCGGCATGCCCGAATGAATAGCAGAGTTAATGGAGAAAAAGGGTCATCACTGTGAATATTGACTCTTTGCATATATGAAATGTTTTTGCAAGTAAAAGCTTTTAAATTAAAGGCTTAATGAAAAAATTATCTACAAATACTGAAGCAGTAAACTTTGCACAACAAAATTTATGTCACTGCCAATACTTTTTAGCTATGACTGTAAATCTGTGCAAGACATGTAAACACAACTTTTGTTGTAGCCAATTTAACAGTAAAAGCAGCAATTACTGCAATTTAAAACTGTATACCAACCAATCAGCCAGTAGCTCGATAAGCATTTGGCAAATGGTAAGTGTTCATTTTGGCCCAGTTTATACCCATCCATCCAGAAATAAAGTCAAACCAGCCAACCATGCATGAACTTTAAGGGGCAGTTATCCAGAAAGGGCTTATCGTAGTCCCAAACTAAAAGCATGTTTGCCTTAATGCCTTAAAAACACCTTAAACTGAAATATTTTCATATATTTGTGGCATTGTTTTTTTTTTTCAAGATGCACACCAGTATTGTTTTTGTTTGTAAAAACACTTAAAGGATAATTCTGGTATTTAACACTTTGAGTCTCATTTCTGGTTTGTTTTGGATGAACCACAGCGATGGACACAGAAATCCCGACAATGGGCCGTGTCTCGAGTCTTCGACTCGTTTAGAAGCGTCCCCCAACTGCTTCAGAATGGAAGTCAATGGCCATGCACAAACATGTCATTAAAACAACACTTAACGTTCATTTTCAAAACTGTACTACTCACCGAGTGGTTCGTGGTATTCGTTGATGATTAAAAACAAGTTGTTTAGCGAAATACAGTTTCTGTCGTGTTTTATTTGGCATTTTGTAAAATTCCATTGACTTCTCTTGAAAGACTCATTGCTCGCTGATATATCACTCCGCCGCCGGGAAACAGAAAAGAGACTGTTTACATGTGGTTATAGTTTTTTCGCTCGGTTTCTCTCAGAAGAAATTTTTCCCATATTTGTAGGGCTGGACCAGAATATTTGAATATTCGTTCCGTGGGTTGACATTCGATTTTCAGTTTTGAGATTCGAATATATATATAAATATTTTACAGCGTTAATGCAGAGCTTTTGCCAAGCAGGAAGTGCGCTTCACGCTCCCGCTCTATAGGTGGCGCAGAGAGACCAACATCCATAGCCAACAGCCACCAAACGGCACCAGTGTAAGAGATCTCCTCGAACAGAAAGCACGCTTCCTGCTTTGGCATTCACGCTAATAGTGTTGTAAATAACGTTCAGTTTCTTGCAAAAACTGATTGATTTGCTTCACAAGACGTCAATATGTCACACAGAGTTATGGGGGATTACTGTTGTATTGGATATACAGTTGTGTTCAAAATTATTCAACCCCAACTGAAATTGCTTGTTTTGGCCGGTTTTACATTGATTTTGATCATTCAGTCATCCTGCTTACAATTACATCAAAGAGGCATGTGTAGGTCAGACAAATATAACATAACATTTATAATGAAATAACCACAAATGTCTTTTCTGTGCTCACATCATTATCAGTTTTATTCAACCCCCAAGTGACATTCAATCTTAGTACTTAGTACAACATCCTTTTACAGTTAAAACAGCTTTTAAACGTGAAGCATAGCTTGACACAAGTGTCTTGCAGCGATCTACGGGTATCTTCACCCATTCATCATGGGCAAAAGCCTCCAGTTCAGTCACATTCTTAGGCTTGCGCACTGCAACTGCTTTCTTTAAGTCCCACCAGAGGTTCTCAATCGGATTTAAGTCTGGTGACTGCGATGGCCACTTCAAAATGTTCTAGCCTTTTTTCTGCAACCATGCTCTAGTGGATTTGGAGGTATGCTTGGGATCATTGTCCTGTTGAAAGGTCCAACGTCTCCCAAGCCTCAGGTTTGTGACGGACTGCAACACATTGTCATCCAATATCTCCTGGTACTGAAGAGAATTCATGGTACCTTGCACATGCTGAAGTTTCCCTGTACCTGCAGAAGCAAAACAGCCCCAAAGCATGATTGACCCCCCACCATGCTTCACAGTAGGCAAGATGTTCTTTTCTTCATAGGCCTTGTTTTTCCTCCTCCAAACATAGCGTTGATCCATGGGCCCAAACAGTTCTAATTTTCCACAGAACACTATCCCAAAACTTCTGTGGTTTGTCCACATGACTTTTGGCATACTGCAGTCGACTCTTCTTATTCTTTGGAGACAGCAAGGGGGTGCGCCTGGGAGTTCTGGCATGGAGGCCTTCAGTACGCAGGGTGCGCCGTATTGTCTGAGCAAAAACTTCAGTACCCACATCTGACAAATCTTTTCTCAGTTCCTCAGCAGTCACACGGGGACTTTTTTCCACTCTACGCTTCAGATAGCGCACAGCAGTCGCAGTTAGCATCTTTTTTCTGCCACGACCAGGAAGCGTTTCAACAGTGCCCTTTGCCTTGAATTTGCGAATGATGCTTCCTATGGTGTCTCTTGGTATCTTTAACATCTTTGCAATCTTCTTATAGCCATTGCCCATCCTGTGAAGATTAATCACCTCTTCTCTTGTCTTCCTGGACCATTCTTTTGACTTCACCATGTTTGTAACCACACCAGTAAATGTTTAGAAGGAGTTGAGTATCACAGTCATTTTAAAGCTGCCTAATTGGTGCTTATTAGGCTTTATTGCTGTTCCCTGACATCCACAGATGTTTTCAATACCTGATTGAAAACACTTCAATGAACCTCTGTTCTTCAGAGTGGTAGTTCTTTAAGGGGTTGAATAATTGTGTCAATGAAGAATTCACAAAAGAAACATTTACTACTATATTACAAAACCAATTGATGTCATTTTAGTTGCATATGGTTCTTTAAGAAGTCATTGTAGGATTTCATTCAGAATACAATTACAAATGTACACTAAATTCCCTAAAACCCTTAACAGCATTGGGGGGTTGAATAATTTTGAACACAACTGTATATGCTTTAGCTCTTAAAGTGTGCGGATCTGTTGACTTGCATGACGGAGCACTGGGGTTTTTGCAAAATATCTTCTTTATTGTTCTGCTGATGAAAAAAACATATTGGATGGTGTAAGTGTTATAAATAAACTTGATTTTGAAAGTATGCTACCGTTTTATTACAGTTTGTTGGACTACGTTCATTCATGCTTCAGACTCAAATATAGAGCGGAAGTATATACGCGGTTGTGAGGTATCTGAAAAAATAGTTCCACTATAGCAAATAACACGGATTGAAATCATACATTGCGCCAATATATTTGTTTTTAATCATCAACGAACACCACGAACCACTCGGTGAGTAGTACAGTTTTGAAAATAAACGTTAAGTGTTGTTTTAATGACATGTTTGTGCATGGTCATTGACTTCCATTCTGAAGCAGTCAAGAGACGCTTCTAAATGAGTCGAAAAGTCAAGACACGACCCATTGTCAAAACTTCTGTGTCCGTCACTGTAGTTCATCCAAAACAAACCAGAAATGAGACTCAAAGTGTTAAATACCGGAATTATCCTTTAACTCTTTCCCCGCCCGCATTTTTTTAAAAGGTTGCCAGCCAGTGCCAGTATTTTTCATGATTTTCACAAAAGTGTAATGCCTTCCAGAAAATGTTCTTCTTTAAATATATAAACATAAAATATATCAAATGAAAGAATAGAAAAAACCCGTTTCATCCTACCTTCATTAGTTTGAAGTTTATCACCTCTCAAATATGGATCGGTTTCTTCAAAAACACCAAATTTTGAGCAAAAAGCTGACATGATCATTCCATTTTTGTGAAGGACTTTTGATAGAGACCAGATGCAGAGCGATCCTCAAAACTTACACGGACAAAGAGCTGTTTGCCCTAGGGTGATACTTCCGCGTTTTATAAGTTGCCACCTGGTGGATAATAGCAGTATTGCAGAAAGCCCGAAATACTCGTCATTGGCAGGGAAGCGTTTTCTCTTCGTCAATGACGGGGAAAGAGTTAAATGTCCTAATATAACTAAGGCCTTGTGCTGGAAATATCTAAATCCTGTCCTGGAAACAAACCATAAACGTTATATGGCTCTGTTTCAGGGGTACATGCTCCCATAACCATCAATGACCATGTGGCTGTAATAACTGTAAACAGGCACTAAATAGTTATAACTTGCACAATATGATTTGAGCGGAGGAACAAAAGGAATTGTTGCTGCTTAATGCAACAGTGCTTAGTTTAATCAAAGCCCCAACAGATATATAGGACCCTTATACAGTTTTATTTTATTACATTCATTACTATTACCATGGTAACAACACCTTTATTTTTCCTAGTGCACTCACTGACCCATTGCAGGTCACACCAAACTGCAACTGGTTTATGTGATGGTCAATCTACACTAATGGCATAAAGAAACATTATGCGCTGAAAAAAGCATTAAACTCAATAATGAAATCCCATAAAGTATTTACTGCTATCTTTATGCTAGAGAGAAAGAGAGAAACGGTCAAGGGATATTATCAGTTGAGGGCTTTTGCATTATTTGTTGTTTAAATGAGGTTTGTGTATACACTTAAAAAAAGTATAACATATTTAATAGAAAAGAGTTTAATAAACTTCAATTTACAAGTCATTTCAACTTATTTTTATTTTCATGAGTTTTAATTTTTTAAGCTGAATTAGCTTAACTTCATTTTTTATTATTTAAAGCAACTTCCCACTAGTCCAGAAAGTTAAAACAATTGTAGATTCAATTAATACTTAAAAAAAAAAAAAAAATAGGTGCATGATACAAATTTAAGGGTTACCTGCTGAGCGGATACTGTTTCCCGTGTTTTGCTTGAGGGTCTTGCTGGCGAATGGCTCTGATAGCAGTGGGAGCAGTAAACATTGAAGCCGTGCCATGCTCAGACATCACACGAAAAAACGACCCAGGGTCCGGAGTCCCCACCGGTTTCCCCTTCGGAGACAGTAACTGCTTACAGCTATCTGAATAAATAACATACTGTATTACTACTTTAATCAAACACTGAAACAAATAACTATGGGGCAGTTTGGACAGGGCTTATCCTATCCCAGAATAAAATACACTTATGCCTTAAAAAGCATCTTGCACTAACATAACTTAACATATATCAGTGCCATTGTTTTGTCTCATGATGCACAAGCACAACAGTAATGTTTTTCATACTTTACAAGACATACTTGTAAAAACTACTTAAATGTACTAACACAACTAAAGCATAGTCCTGTATAAATCGATTCTAAACCCTGTCCAGGAAACTTTTCCTAAATGTTAAGTTTAAATCTCTAAAACTGTCTTCTTATGAATTTCAAATTGGCAGCCAGAGATTTGGTGGCTTTTATAAAGAAACTCATTTGTTCTTTATCAACAAATTATCAACGGGGGTTCTTAACCTTCACAAAATGCTAATTATCAAGCTCAGGTTACATAAATATTACATGAGGGATTTAATTTATATACTCCACAAAAAAAAAACTATTCAGAAGATTCAGAGTTTCCAACATTGTTAAAAAACTGGGATAATGTATGTACACAAGTAAATAAAATAAATAATGCAGATTTTTGGATATGTTAATGCAAAAATCTTATAAATTGTGCCTTTAAAGGCGGAGTCCACGATGTTTGAAAGCCAATGTTGATATTTGAAATCACCTAAACAAACACGCCCCTACCCCAATAGAATCTGGACCTTCTGTTGATAGACCCGCCCCACACATACGCAACCCGGCATTTGATTTGATTTGATTGGCTGTAAGTGTGTTTTGGTAGTCGGCCCGTCTCCTTTTCCAACGCGTTTTTCAAACATCGTGGACTCCGCCTTTAATAAATTATCAAAATTCTAAAAAATGCTGGTGAATTCAAGACCAAGGTAGTATGACAAAAAAAACCCACTAAAACTAGCTAGGATTCATTGTTAACTTAATAGTTACTGTGTATAATAGTTTATAGGGGTGTGACAAGATCTTGTTTCTCAAACAAAAGGCTGCATCCTTTGGAGGTCGCATTTGTAGACTGCATACTTCATAAAGTGAAGTTACTGAATATTAACAATTATAAAGTTTACTGTTATATTAAGTTAATTGTACATTGTTGTAATATGCTAATGACTTGTGACTGTAATGCTCAGTTAACTGAAATAAGCCAGACTTGATGACGTATGCAGCCTGCATATGCGACCTCCGGAGGATGCAGCCTTCTGTTTGAGAAAGCGTCTCGTCCCACCCTAATAGTTTACCTAATATAACTACTAGTTGTCAAACCAAAAACAAGGAATTTGTGCTATAATTAATATTTAGTTCAATAAAAATGAATATATATTATACAAATAATATATTATTAATATAATACCCTCCAGCCCGTTTCAGAATGCATGACTTGGGATCTCCCTGGATCAGCGAGGGCACTTGCAGTGGTTAGGGAGTAAATATTAAATCAAGGATGTGTTTGAAATGGAGAGCGGTTTGGAAAGGTGCCTGTGTGGCAGATGGTCCAGGCACACAGCTAAAAAACAGAATAATACTGTTACGGAGACTGCACATGAGCAGCATAAACTCTTAGCTGTTTAAATATTCATGTTTCTGCCACATTGCTCAGAGAGAAACAAAAGACTTCGTATTAGCTGGGAAAACCGACACAGGAATCATCTTGTGATTCAAGAAGTGTTTCCAATAAAAAACTACAACAATCGATATCAACATCATGATAAATGCTTTTAGATTTGTTCTTATACTATCTAAGCACTAGTGATGGGGACAAGACCGCCTATGCCGAGTCCGAGTGAAGGCCGAATCTTTGAAGGGTCGAGACTCGAGACCGAGTCGAGACGGAGTCCGTTGGTTTTCCAATAGAGTGGAGTCTGAGTCAAGACCGAGTCTTTGAGGAAGCAAGTCTGAGTCGAGACCGAGTCCTATAGGAGTCGAGACCGAGTCGAGACCAAGACCGTAAAAACATGTCAGTTTTCATATTAATGATTTAATATCACCCCAGTTAATAATCAACATTTAGGCCTACAGACTAAGATAGATTGGGAATTGTTTAGGGAGCAGTCTTAACGTCTTAATATGAACTATGCTTTTACTATCATTAAAAAAATCTTTACCACATGCATCATCTTCTGCCTATTTTCTAGAGATAAATAAATGTTGCATCATGGGATGTCATTTTCAAATAATGCCCGTCAACATTGCATTTACTTATTACTGTTAAGTGTTGTGTGTTTATTTATATGAACATAAAAAAGGAATTGGTCTCGAGGACTCGGACTGAAATTACGAGTCCTTCTCCTCCAACTGTGCTCCTAGACCAAGTCTTTGAAGGAACAAGTCTGAGACGAGTCAGAGAAAGCAGAAATCAGTCTCCAGACTCGAGTACTATATCACTACTAAGCACTGATCGAAGAAAGTATAGGGAAAGGATAGGGGTGGGCGATATGACCAAAATCTTCTATCACAATAGGATTAATTTTATATCATGATAACGATATGTATCACGGTAGAGTTTTTTATGTTTTAATAAGGTTTAAATCTTTAATACCATAGAAATGTTCATCATTCTCACAAAAAAGATATAAAAGCATAGAAAGAAGATAAAAACAAACAAAACTCAAGCTCTCTGAAGATAAACAGTCAATGATATAAGAGTGATAATAAATAATTATGCATGTATGTATAGGCCTATATATATATATATTTTTTAAGTAGAAAAGTGATTTAATCGGGAGCAGTGAGAGATTTTCTCTCAATGCTGTTTGCTTAACACGAGTGACAGACATGAGCAAAATTAGGTAACTTCCCCTTTAAGACCAAAGTCCGGATCCAATACACTGTTACACATGCGCTTTCTCCTTTTGCTGTCTACTTTCCCTTAAGACCTAATTGGTCGTGTTTATGAGGATGCTTGCAAAGACGGGAATTTTGACGTATATGTCTATTTAAGGCCAATAAAGTGGAAAAATGCTCACGAGCTTAATGAGCAGCGGTCGCGCGAATTGCGCGCTCCTCACAGACAGAAAGAGCAGCGGTTGCGCGACTTGTCCGCTCCTGACACACAGAAAGAACGCACGCATACAGATCTGTTGTCTGTTTTTCAATGGCTTAAAATAACTTGTTTTAAAACTGCAGTGCTTAAATACGTGTACAAACGTTATGTTTTCACGACCACGTGCACAGGAGTGTGACGTGGGCACGTAACCTCGATAAAAAAAAAGATAGTCCAAAATCTCCACCGGTTGACAAATTTCTACCGGTTAATTATGTCTACCGGTAGACATTTAGGTCAATTTGTATGTTTTTACGAGGTGGCCATGGCCAATTCGTATTAATTTGTACATTCATTTTATACAAATGTATTTAAATTACCCGTAAAATACGTATGAATTTCAGATCAAGCTGTTAATTTGGCATATTCCTTTAACTGTTACAATGACCATCACCAGTATGTTTATGTAATTATAGATACTGAAATTGACACTACATAGAAGTAATATTCAAATATATGTTATGCAAACTTTATAGTAGGGCTAGGCAATATTGACCAATATTCATATCTCTGTAATTTCGGGAGGAATAGCGATATCTGTTAAATATCTGTGGATTTTCTACAAAGTGGAATAAATGTTTACATGCAAGTCAAAACTTAATGTAAGGTGTCACAGTCACCTTTACTAAAACAATGTATGAAAAAATACATTACATCTGACCTCAGTGTACATTTCTGGCATAGCTTCTGCTGCAATAAAAAGCTGTATAGTCACGTTAGTTAACTTCAAATTCAAGGACCTTTCAAGGACTTTCCAGGTCCAATACCCTCAAATTCAAAGACTAAATGTGGGGAAACATTTCAAGTGAGAGCAAGGTTACAACGTGTTACCTTTGTTACAGTTCCCTTTCGAGGGAACTTGCACTGTGTCACTGCGGTGACACTTTGGGGACGCCTCCAGGGGTAAGTGTGTCTGAATGTGTATATCAAATTCAACCAATGGTGAGGCTTAACAACAAAGACAGGGTGATGCGGGAGCAAGGAAGTATATCGCTAGCTGAAATATTGCCAAAGACGGCGTTACAGGGACGCAGGAAGTATGGCAAGGGAGACGCAGCGTCTCGTTCCCTTCTCAGGGAACAACAGTTACATACGTAACCCGAGACGTTTTCATGTGTCAAACACAACTATGCAAAAAAGCATTTTGGTATGAATCAACATTTGCATAAGGAAGATATTAAAAGGCTAGAAATTTTATGATATTATCCTACACTACACAGGGAATAATATGGATTTTTTTCCAGAAAACAGATTCATGCACTTTCAATGACCTGTATCTATGTATATTTTCAAAAACTTCCCAAGACCTTCAATTATTTCCCCCAGATTCACAAACTTTTAAGGATTTCAAGGAACCGTGGGAACCCTGTATAGTGTATCATCCTGTATCCTGAAATAATACCGATACATAACAAAAACTTGATATATTGCCCAGCTCTACTTCATGCATTGTAGCAGATTAATAAATTCAGCAAGTGTCTATCTCATGAAGAAGCACGCACATCAAATAAGTCGTGCAGACAGCATTAGTAAATTCACCTTGACAGAAAAACCAAAAGTCATATCACCACCCGCCGTCTGCAAGGTTTAGTATTCATGGTGTGATCTCCATGAGGATAACTAGTTTTAAAATACGAGCGCTCTTTACCGATACATAATTTTATGAAAAGCAACAGGAAATCGAACGCACAAGTCTGTAATTCATAATGTTCACCCTTAAAGAGATTTAGAGAGCTTTTCTTCCTGGATTTCAATCTTAGAGAGAAATGACTACTAGGGGCTATAAAACTTTGCACTACTTTGTCAAAGCATCAGAATCCAGTAACCCACAACAGCAGGTAATTGAGTGTGAGCTGGACCGACCCGAAGGTCAACTGCAGCACACATTCAAACACACACACAGCAAGTCAGTACCTCGTAGATCACTGTAGTGTTACCATGCAGAAGCGGAGCGTAGCAGATATATGAGTGTCCTACCACCCAGCCAAAGTCTGACGCAGCCCACCAGACCTGACAGAAAGGGACATGTAGGTCAAACGGTGCAAAGCGATATGGACAAAAGCTTTAATTTTTCCAAAGCTGTTACAATCTAAAATCATGACCTACCTCACCTGGAGCCAATCCATAAACGTTGGACATAGTCCAGTTTAGCATCACGGCATAACCTCCTGAATCTCTGACTATACCCTGTGAGGAAAGAAATGATTTACATACAGGTCAGGTACATACAGGGAACACTTATCTGTAAGTGCCAAATTTCATTCAGGCAGAGAAATCTGAGAAAAACTATGATCAGGGTCCAAAAGTGACATTGAGCCTCTCTGACTTTGGCAAGTAATAAAACAAATTCATTATTTAATGATTATGTACAAGAGGTCAATGACCTTTTTGGCAGAAGGTGCCGTTTTTTACACTGCCTGTCTATCTCATTGTAACCACAATCGCCTGACCCTGGTTCATGTAGTTTAACCAAACAAAACATCAGTAGTAGGGGTGTCACGATTCTCCAAATCCTTGATTTGACATTTCCGATTTTAAGGTCACGATTCGATTCTTGATTTTTACTTTTTTTTAAAGCACAAAAAAATGCCATTTTTAGACTAGACTTTTATGAAATATAATATCTGACCTTGAACCCGGAGATGCCCTGCCATGTTAGTCGTGCTGCCAGTGGAAAAATATGGTACACGCACATACACGATAAAACGAAACTTCCTGTCAGATGAACATTCCTGTCAGTACTTTGCACATTAAAAACTTGCCTTTATTACCGTCAGACGAGATTGTGAGACTATACCCCAATAAGTTAGCCTGACGTTGTCATACTCAATTCTAGTCAGAATTTGAGTCTGATACCACTCCATTGAGCTATAATTATGAGGCGTGTCTCAACCGAAAAATGCCTCTGCACTCAATTGGATAGACCTACGACCAATCAGAGCAACGGAGTGTGTGACTTATGTTGAAATGGCGTCTTTAGCAGCCTGACCGAACTGCTAGTAATTTCGCTACAATGACACTAACATTGTGATTATACTGAGTTAGCGAATGTACATCAACACCTACTATGTTTACAACATTTCGTTTATATCACAACATGAAGTATTTACTAGGTCATAGAGTAAGACTATCTCTTACCATTTGTACGTTAGGTGAACTTCATCCACGACGATACACATTACGTTGGCTTGAAAACATTGGAGCCTAACATGTCCCTCAACTTATTCAGCAACCATGATTCCGGGCTTCCGAAAAGAAGCTGGCAACGACCGCTAATTATATCCATCTCGTCATGCACGCCGAGTTGCATCGCCGTGATACAAATTTCAGTTGCAACCATTTTTTGCCGAATCCCGTAGAAAGGACGGCAAAAACATCAACAAATGCCCTGCTCGCGTTTCTCTGTTCCTCTTTTAAAATCAATGCTCTGTCGATATCTATTAGAACAGACTCAATGTCAGAATCCACACATCTGAACTCTACAGCGGGAGCCATTTAGTTGTAAACAGATTCAACATACGCGCTCTTTGGTGACGTGGTTCATTACGTTACTGTTGATCATCTGTCCATCATCGTATAAAGCCCGCCCTGACAATTTGATTGGTCGACCAGCTTTGGGTCTAGCATAGTAGCTCCTCAACGGAGAAACCCCAGACACGATTTTCCCGTTCTCAAAATGTTGTGGGCGGGGGCTAAGATCGGCTGGCACCCAGGCTACCAATAAGTCATGTTTAAATGCTGTTTTTATAACTCTTAAGCAAATTAAATAAGTTGTTGTGAAACTTAAAACAGATCTCCGTTCAGAGAAACGACTTGACATGGGGGCGTGGCAGCATCGACGATTCCATTTTTTTATTCGAAGTTCGAGGTTGTGACTTAATTTGTTATCGATTTCGATTTAAAATCACCCTTAATCAGTAGTGACGTCTATATTTTTCTAACAATTTTTATCTTGGTCATCCAAAATCTGTACGGAATTACTCGCAACATAAAAAAACCCTTAAAAAGTATTGTTTGCATGAATGCTTTATAGGAACATGTTTAACACTTTGCTTATATAAAAACGCATTAATTTTAAATTACCCGAGAGACCCGATGCCGCTAATATTATACCCGACCTGTGTCCGAGGCACACGTAAAATTTTTAGACCCCAACCCGATCGGGTCTTGGGTCGGACTTCTGGTTTTCGGATCTAAGTGGACCTGTGAAGACCTCTAGTGCACGTGCCAGTGTTTCTTTAGCTGAGTGCTTTGGTTGCTATAATACTTGCGTTTTGTTTATCAGTTGTGCAATGCGCCGTTTGGTTGGTGTGGTATTTGTCCCGCCCCTCCTCCACTGTGATTGGACGGTTGAGTGAAAAGTGACATTGACGAGCTGAACGTTCTATCCCAAGTTAATCATTTTCAATTCTCAGCGTACGGACAAAAACTTCGGCAACGCTGAGCGCAGCTGACGTTTTTTAAAGAGCACCTATTTCATTGCTAAAAAACAACATTATTTGTGTATTTAATATAATAATACAATGTGTTCAGGTTCTCTTCCTGAAACACGCTGATTTAAAAGCTCTGTGTCTCTGATTGGACAGCTAATCTGCACGTTGTGATTGGCCTGAATACATCTGACGTCAGCCGAAAACGTGACGCTCCTTACCATGTTTAAAAGATTCGGTTGCTAACTGGAGTCAAATTACAGGCTGTAAGCCCGAAGCGGGAGGAATTATGATAATGTCGGTTTTTACTACATCACCAATACCAGGAAGTAAACTGTTGCCTACAATCCGTGTGTTTGTTGTAGTAAAAGAAAAGAGATTTACGTTGGAGATGATAACTCGCGTCATCGTTTACTTTGGGGTATGTCCCTTTTACATATCGTTTACATGTACTAATATACACTTACACCCCAAAGGAAATTTAAAAATGTGAATCGGACAATAGGTGCTCTTTAAAAGCACTGCTCTTCCATTGGAAACAATTTAAACCTACTGTATGCCGGCCGCAGGAAAAACGAAAAACTTAGCTGAAAATAAATTTGTATAGCGCTTGTCATTTTAATGCCTTTCTAAGACAAATTGCTTTGATGGTTTGAGGTAAAGCGTCAGCCATATGCCTATATGAAAATGGAAAAAAGGACCATGGGAGTCCTTTTGCAGAATTCTGTGTGGCAATACATGAGGGCAGTGCATTTGGAACATGAAACTAAAGTACTGAACAAAAAATTCTCAATTTTATGCTATAAAGCCTTTGTATAGTATCCTTGTGTTGTATTTGCCAGTGCTCATGTCATTGTCGTATAAATAATGTATTTTTTGATACACTTACGGTGCCTTTCCATATTTGTTTTTGTCCATGTACCCTTGACTATCCCTAGTCACTATGAACTTCCACTGTATGGCAGGAGCTGCATAATGGTTCTTTATAAATTTCTCCTTTTGTGTCCCTGTTAATAATACCACTTCACAGGTCCAGAATGAGACCAGAACACATATAATATTTAATTCACCCATCATTAACTACTTAGTTTGGGACCCTGGATATCATCTATACACGAGGACTAATGAAGCATGTGTTAATGCACCAAAACTAAAGCTCAGAGCTGATTTTGAAGATTTCACAATCTGAGTTACAGGATGGTAATTAGATTCTGCTTACTCCAAACTATCTAAGAGTCCATAAATCTGGGAGACATGTGCCTGAGTGAGCAAGTAAAGGAGAACCATTAGCAAATGGTTTATGTACAGTTCAGCATTGCCTGGGGCCAGATATTTCACACTGACTGGAGTCTGGGTCAGTGGAGAGCTGCGTTTTGTTCACTTGCCTTCAGGCCTTGCTGCCGCCTCCTGTGTGCTCTTGAATGATTTCATGTGTAGGTGAGTTGTTAAGGATTAAACTCAAGTTTTATAGCGCTGTTTGTTTAAACAAGTTTTGAGATGAGACGTGGTATTACAGAGTAGAATGACATTTACAGTAGCATAAAAGGGAGGGTTGTAAAAATGGGCGTAGCTCGGTCAGGTACAATGAGCCATCATCATAGATTTATATTTAGGTGACAGATGTTGGTTCTTAGTTAGTTAGTTAAAGACCTACAGAGCAGCAGTACAACTATAGGCTATAACCTTGAGCCAGATTTATATCGTATAGCCTTCTAACATTATATAAAATAAACAAGGCTCTGACAGCAAAGATCTACTCTACAGTAAAATCTAATTTGTCCCCTCAGTTGCGTGTTTATATATCATCATAAATATGCATTCACCTTCGGAGTGCCTGTGGTGCCAGATGTGTAGAGGACATACAGCGGATGATGTGCATGGACGGGCACGCAGTCGTGAGGGCAAGCAGTGGCCATTTCCTCCTCCCAATCCAGGCTGAGGTCAGGATGCATGGACACCTTTTCCTAAGGGTAAGACGAATTATGGGAAGAATGACATTCTGAAAAAGTATCATTTGGGTGCAGATTCTTGGGTGTCCAAAAAACAATTTCTCTGCTGCATTCCAATAATCTTTAGGTTAGTGTTAGCTACAAGTCATATGGCTGTTTATACCTGGTATTAGGATGCGTTTTGGTCGATCAGATCACAAGTGGACGAGAGAGACACATTCCTGTTTACAACTGGTACTTAAATCAGTCTCTTTTATCAACTTTCGGGCGCTTCTGTCCTTATAATAAATTCAGCAAGTCTCTGATCTTTGATATTTCAGAGCAATCGCTGAAAAGAGCTTGCGTAACTTTCAAGCGCTCGCAAAATGAAACAAAAATCAAAGATTCAGTTCTATCAATGGAAATCTAAAGATCGCGTTGAACACGGGTGGGTTTGCGCTAGAAGTCAGGTCTGGTGTGCTCGTTACATCACATTAGATCAATAGCCGGAGAGTAGGCGGTACTTTGTACATGAGCGTCTACACCACAAAAGCAATCCGGTCGAATGCGTTTTCAACTACCTCTGAATGTAGTCGAAAGTGGACGAGCTCAAAATGTTTCACAACCCATTTACACTTGTATTTAGTGACCAAAACACATCTTAACAGCCAGTCTCTATGGTACCCATTCCCTTATAGACCGTTCCTAATCACTGTAAGGTTTCAGTGAATTGCACAAAATGCAGCATGAACATTTTTCAAAATGTCATTCCAAAGTCATCTGGACTTAAAACCAGACCTGGAGTGGTGGGTAAAAGTGAGTAAATAATGTCAATTTTCATTTTCGGATAAATTACTCATTTAAAGCGTACAAAAACCCTAAACAAACTTTTTTTAGTTAATAATCTGTAAGAATGGGGCTTTATTAGTGCTGTTCATTGATTTTAGTAACTTTTTTGACATTTGGATATAAAGTGTTTCAATACTACAATAAATGGTGTAAAAACGTCTGAGTGCTGCCCTCTTCAGGTTGAACGGTGGCTACTGCAGTTGAATTTTCCTATTGGATGTTGGGTCCAAAAAATACCTCGTGGTTCAAGCTCACCACGCCCTTGTTACGATCTTGGTACGAGCTTAGTTTGTCCCCTCTATCTCCGTTGGGATCTGCCCATTTTTTTTTGTGCATTTTTCAAATATTGCCAGTGGGTGGAGTCAGGCTCTGGCCAGGGGTTTAGTTACGCTTTAAATGGATAGCTCAGCCAAAAATTAAATGTCTGTCATCATTTACTCACTCTCATGTTGTTACAAACCTGTATAAATGTCTTTGTTCTGACAAACACGAAGGAAGATATTTTGAGGAACGTTTGTAACATTCATGAGCCCCATTCACTTCCATAGTATTCTTTTATCCTACTATGAAAGTGAATGGGGCTTATGATCGATTTGGTTACAAACATTCCTCAAAATATCTTCTTTCATGTTTATCAGAACAAAGAAATGTATACAGGTTTGTAGCAACATAAAAGTGAGAAAGTAATGACAAAATCTTCATTTTTGGGTGAACTATGACTTTATTCATACAGCACTTTGGTGATTTTTCAATTCCAAGTAGAAAGCTTTGAATATTTTACAAGACTGCATAAATTACACCATGACATGCTGAAATCTAAAGCGATAACAGGATGGTGCGCTTTCAGTTTGTTGTTCTGGAGCTGGCTTAATTCCTCCTCAAATATGAAAACTGATTTGTACCTCAAATATTCTGATTTTTTAGATGCTGTTGTGTTTGCACGATTTACCTTTACCCTGAATCAATGGATAATCAAACGGCTATTTGCTGACAGTTTCCATGACAACACAGGAAGGAGATTAGCAATTCCCTCTGTTGCAGCATCAATTGCAACATGAGAAAAGTTATTTAAGAGACATCAAACAGATAAAATAACACTAAGTACTAAAAAGTAATTAGTTTAGCATGATTTTCTCTACAGAAAAAAAATAATTTTTAGCTTAAAATGCTAAAAGCATTAAACAATTGTTATCCTAACACTTCATCTAATGCAGCATTTCTTAAAGTGTGGGGCGAGCCCCACTGGTGGGAATAGGAACATTACAAGTAAGGGCGTGACAAACAGGAGGACATTTTCGGTCACAAAGTTTTATTTCATGCAAAATCATAATACATTTGCACATTTATTTTTTCTATTGCAGGTGTTTAATGCTGTAATGTTTTAAAATATGATGTGATTAAATACATTTCAACAGTTAAACTTAGAGCCTAGTTGATTACCATTTTGATGGGGTGTCAAGTGCGGCTTGGAACCCTTCCCTACCTCCAAAGTTGTGAATTGCAGAAAAAGTTTGAGAAACGCTAATAATGTCATTTGAGTGATACATAATTAAAGTTACAAGAAGCAGTAAAGATCGAGTCCCTTTATCAACAGCGCACATGTTGGTATACTGACTCAGAGCTTTGCCGAATTTCACGGTTATTCTTATAATGCATTTTCATTCTCTACATTATCTTCTTTATTTAACAGACAGTGTAAACAGACTGCTACTGTCGTGCAGGGTCTTACCATGCCTGGACGGTTGTAGATGAGAACTTTGTGTGGTTTGTGACTGCCGAGCTCCAGAGCTTTGTCAACCAGGGGAATGTACTCCACTTTTCTGCCCGGCTCGATTCCAAATGACGCTGTCACCAGCAACTTGGGCTGCAGGGAAAATGATGATTTAAGGTAGGAAGTTGTTTTTGCTAACCTCAGCAGAAATGCATCATGGGGATTCATATAGTAATGGAAAAATAAAGGCTCCTCAAAATATATGAGCATTAATAAAAAAACACTTTATTTGTACGTTTAGACAAATAAGCACTTCTTGCTGTTATTAATCATATGAAAAATTAAAGCTTGCCTTAGCGTGGTCGATACGGACGGAGAGCTCTTTGGAAGCAAATCCCCCAAATATGAGGCTGTGGGTGGCACCGATACGGGCACAGGCAAGCATGGTGAACATGGCCTGGGGAACCATGGGCATATAAATCACCACCAGATCTCCCTTCTTCACACCATGCTTCACCAGTACACCAGCCAACCTGGATACCTAG